>NC_059076.1:86285978-86914747 GCF_020497125.1 Mauremys mutica
TGCTGCAGAATCTTTATTGCTGGTGAACAGGAGCAGAAAATGGGGAGTTTTGTGAGGGAATTCTCCAGGTGAAGGAGGAGAGACTACAAAATTCTTGGGATGAGTTTGTCTGTTGTGTCCCTCCTTTAATAAACTCAGCCCACTGGATATCTCCCCCCAAACTGTGTGCTCGTCCACACCTGTTGTCTTTTCTGCAGTCTTTAGTTTAAACAATTCTCTACAATCTTTTTTAATCAACAAAAAGACATAGGTTTCAGTGATATCAAGTGTAAGGAATAAGGATAGATATGATTACAAATAAACAAAAGTAAATATATGCTTCTAAGACTGAAACTCAACTTAAACTAGAGGCTTTTGTTCAAAGTAGTTTTTCTCACCACAGTTCATTCTTTTGGCCTGTTCTTTTGGCATGGCTGGTCTGTTCTTTAGGCAGCATCCAACACCCAGAGCTCAAAATGCTTTTTTTCTTTGACTTCTCAGGTGAAGGATAAAATCGCCATTCTCTCCCCCTCTCTTTGTAGCCAAGAAAACCTTTGAAATATATTCTCCTGCTGTGTATCCCCTGATAAAGTTATTTTCCCTTGCTGGGTATAAATGCCACTCTGTCTGGTATGGATGCCATGATGGCTCCTCCCTTCCTTGTGATTATTACAGTGCTAATGATCTTCTTGCTATCTCCCATAAAAATGAATAGCCAACTGTCCTTAGCCACACCTGGTTTGGGGTGTTGGCCCCCTCCTTTGTCTGGAAAAACTTGTTTATTAACTTCCCCTGGCATGCCTGGTTTCACATGATAGTTTCACATTTCCAGCACATCTGTATATTTCTTTGTAGGTTAACTGTGCATACATAAACACAAGAATATTAATAATCAGGGCGCTATTGTTTTTGCAATGATGTATAACTTGAAACCTTTTAAATATACACTATTGTCATGATATATGAGGTGTGTTGAGCTGGTCAAGTCAGCTGAGTTTTACCATTACATACCAGTAACTGTTACATAACTAGCAGCATCCCTTGCTAACTGGCATTGGGATGTCACAGGAAGGTTTCCACAGGATACCTACCTGTCTGTATCCTGTTGGAAGATTTGTTGAAATCAACACATTCGTGTTCAATAGAAGCAGCAAAGAATCCTGTGGCACCTTATAGACTAACAGACGTTTTGCAGCATGAGCTTTCGTGGGTGAATACCCACTTCTTCGGATGCAAGTAGTGGAAATTTCCAGGGGCAGGTAAATATAAGCAAGCAAGAAGCAAGCTAGAGATAACGAGGTTAGATCAATCAGGGAGGATGAGGCCCTGTTCTAGCAGTTGAGGTGTGAAAACCAAGGGAGGAGAAACTGGTTCTGTAATTGGCAAGCCATTCACAGTCTTTGTTTAGTCCTGAGCTGATGGTGTCAAATTTGCAGATGAACTGGAGCTCAGCAGTTTCTCTTTGAAGTCTGGTCCTAAAGTTATTTTGCTGCAGGATGGCCACCTTAAGATCTGCTATTGTGTGGCCAGGGAGGTTGAAGTGTTCTCCTACAGGTTTTTGTATATTGCCATTCCTAATGTCTGATTTGTGTCCATTTATCCTTTTCCTTAGAGACTGTCCAGTTTGGCCGATGTACATAGCAGAGGGGCATTGCTGGCATATGATGGCATATATTACATTGGTGGATGTGCAGGTGAATGAACCGGTGATGGTGTGGCTGATCTGGTTAGGTCCTGTGATGGTGTTGCTAGTGTAGATATGTGGGCAGAGTTGGCATCGAGGTTTGTTGCATGGATTGGTTCCTGAGCTAGAGTTACTATGGTGCGGTGTGCAGTTGCTGGTGAGAATATGCTTCAGGTTGGCAGGTTGTCTGTGGGCGAGGACTGGCCTGCCACCCAAAGCCTGTGAAAGTGTGGGATCATTGTCCAGGATGGGTTGTAGATCCCTGATGATGCGTTGGAGGGGTTTTAGCTGGGGACTGTATGTGATGGCCAGTGGAGTCCTGTTGGTTTTTTTCTTGGGTTTGTCTTGCAGTAGGAGGCTTCTGGGTACACGTCTGGCTTTGTTGATCTGTTTCCTTATTTCCTCGTGTGGGTACTGTAGTCTTGAGAATGCTTGGTGGAGATTTTCTAGGTGTTGGTCTCTGTCTGCGGGGTTAGAGCAGATACGGTTGTACCTCAGTGCTTGGCTGTAGACAATGGATCTTGTGGTGTGTCCGGGATGGAAGCTGGAGGCATGAAGGTAGGAATAGCGGTCGGTAGGTTTTCGGTATAGGGTGGTGTTAATGTGACCATCACTTATTAGCACCGTGGTGTCTAGGAAGTGGACCTCCCGTGTAGATTGGTCCAGGCTGAGGTTGATGGAGGGGTGGAAGCTGTTGAAATCGTGGTGAAATTTTTCCAGAGTCTCCTTCCCATGGGACCAGATGATGAAGATGTCATCAATGTAGCGTAGGTAGAGCAGGGGCGTGAGTGGACGGGAGCTGAGGAAGCGTTGTTCCAGGTCGGCCATAAAAATATTGGCATATTGTGGGGCCATGCAGGTTCCCATAGCGGTGCCACTGATCTGGAGATATATATTGTCATTAAATTTGAAATAGTTGTGTGTGAGGATAAAGGCACAGAGCTCAGCAACCAGTTGTGCTGTGGCATCATCAGGGATACTGTTCCTGACAGCTTGTATTCCATCAGTGTGTGGGATGTTTGTGTAGAGAGCCTCTACATCCATGGTGGCTAGGATGGTGTTTTCTGGAAGGTCACTAATGCATTGTAGTTTCCTCAGGAAATCAGTGGTGTCACGGAGATAGCTGGGAGTGCTGGTGGCATAGGGTCTGAGTAGAGAGTCCACATATCCAGACAGTCCTTCAGTGAGAGTGCCAATGCCTGAGATGATGGGGCATCCAGGATTTCCGGGTTTGTGGATCTTGGGTAGTAGATAGAATAACCCTGGTTGAGGCTCTAAGGGTATGTTGATTTGTTCCGGTGTTAGTGTAGGGAGTGTCCTGAGTAGATGGTGCAGTTTCTTAGTGTATTCCTCAGTGGGATCTGAGGTAAGTAGCCTGTAAAATTTGGTATTGGAGAGTTGTCTGGCGGCCTCCTTTTGGTAGTCAGACCTGTTCATGATGACAACAGCACCTCCTTTATCAGCCTTTTTGATTATAATGTCAGGATGGTTTCTGAGGCTGTGGATGGCATTGCGTTCTGCACGACTTCGGTTGTGAGGCAAGCGATGTTGTGCACAGGCAGAAATTGTGGAAAAACGTCAGCAGAAGCATTCAATGTATAGGTCCAGACTGTCATTTCAACCCTCAGGAGGAGTCCATGTGGAGTTCTTCTTCTTGTGCTGTTGGTGGGAGGGTAACTGTGTATCAGTGCGCTGTTCAGTGTTGTCCTGAAAGTATTCTTTGAGTCGGAGACGGCGAAAGTAGGCTTCCAGATCGCCGCAGAACTGTATCATGTTGGTGGGGGTGGCAGGGCAGAAAGAGAGTCCCCGAGATAGGACAGACTGTTCTTCTGGGCTGAGTGTGTGGTTGGATAGATTGACGATATTGCTGGGTGGGTTAGGGGTACCACGGTTGTGGCCCCATGTGGCAGGTAGGAGTTTAGACAGCTTACAGTCCTTTTTCCTTTGTAGAGAGGTGAAGTGAGTAATGTAGATCTCCTGTCTTATTTTAGTGAAGTCTGTTTGTATGGAAGTTTGGTTATTGATGAGAGTTTCCAGGTTGGAGAGCTCTTTTTTGATGTTTTCCTGTTTGCTGTATAGGATGCTGATCAGGTGGTTCCTCAGTTTCTTTGATAGAGTATGGCATAATCTCTCACTGTGGTCTGTGTAGTATGTAGATAGCAGTGGATTTTTTACCTTTAGTCCATTAGGTATGATGTCCATCTGTTTACATTTGGAAAGGAAGATGATATCCGTCTGTATTTGTGCAAGTTTCTTCATGAGGTTTATGGATTTCCACTCCATACGGCTAAATGCAGTGCCTTGCATGGTGTCAAGTATCAGAGGGGTAGCCGTGTTAGTCTGGTTCTGTAGAAGCAGCAAAGAATCCTGTGGCACCTTATAGACTAACAGATGTTTTGCAGCGTCTGTTAGTTCAACACATTTCAGATTCATGTTCAACACATTTCAGATTCAACTAATCAGAATTTTCTGAGAGAAAAGCATTGAAAAATTTCTGACCAGCTTTATCTTTTACAATTACTTCTCTTATAGTAAAACTGCACTTTGACTATAGTTTTCATGCCACTGCCATTGCCACAATCAATAGTTTAGGTCTCTTAGGCCTGGTCTACACTAGGACTTTAATTCGAATTTAGCAGCGTTAATTCGAACTAACCGCTCAACCGTCCACACCAGGAAGACATTTAATTCGAACTAGAGGGCTCTTTAGTTCGAATTCGGTACTCCACCCTGACAGGTGGAGTAACGCTAAATTCGACATGGCTAGCTCGAATTAGGCTAGGTGTGGATGCAAATCGAACTTAGTAGCTCCGGGAGCTATCCCACAGTGCACCACTCTTGACGCTCTGGACAGCAGTCGGAGCTTGGATTCTCTGACCAGCCACACAGGAAATGACCCGGGAAAATTTGAATTCATTTTCCTGTCTGGGCACTTTGAATCTGACGTCCTGGCTGGACATCGGGGCGAGCTCCGCAGCACCTGCAACGATGCAGAGCTCTCCAGCAGAGGAGTCCGGCCAATCCAAGAATAGAAAGAAGTCCCCAGCATGGACAGACCGGGAAGTCCTGGATCTGATTGGTGTGTGGGGCGAGGAGTCTGTGCTGTCGGAGCTGTGCTCCAGCAAGCAGAATGCAAAGACCTTCGAGAAGGTCTCCAAAGCAATGATAGAGAAAGGATACAGCCGGGATGCAATGCAGTGCCGCGTGAAAATCAAGGACCTGAGACAAGGCTACCAAAAAGTCAGAGCGGCAAACGGACGCTCCGGAGCCCTGCCCCAGACATGCCGCTTCTACGAGGCACTGCATGCCATTCTAGGTGGGTCTGCCACCACTGCCCCACCAGTGACCGTGGACTCAGTGGATGGCATAGTGAACCTGGACAGTTCCTCCTCGATGTTCACTGATGGGGAAGATGAGTAAGGGTCTGTGGAGGACGGCGCAGGCGACAGCGAACACAATACCGCTTTCCCTGACAGCCAGGATCTCTTCATCACCCTCACAGAGATCCCCTACCAACCCTCCCTGGCCATTAACCCGGACTCTGAATCAGGGGAAGGATCAGGCGGTAAGTGCTATAAACATGTAAACATTTATTTTTTATAAAACAGGTATAAAAAAATAGAAATACTATATATAAAATTTTCAATGAAAAACTATATGAAAAGTAGGTCCACACATATAGGGATTGAACAATAATCCTCCAGGGACAATTCAACAAAGGTCTCATAGAGGTCCTCGAAAAGCCTCCGCAGGTGGTTCCTGGGGAGAGGTGCCTTGTTGGGTGCTCCGTGGAAGCACACTCTTCCGCGCCAGGACATCCTTATGTAGATGGGAATCATCGCCTCCACAAGCATGGCCGCATATGGTCCTGGTCTCTGCAGGGCTTCCCTTAGCATCCGCTCTTTGTGACTCCGAGGGACCCGCATCAGGGTGATCTCGTTCATGAAATGCTGCATCTAATTAGGGCAATTAGTGTATTGTTACTGTTGTGAATGGTTGACTTTTACTTTGCATAACAATGACCCTCGCTTAACAGCCACGTGTTGTAGGCCACATAGGAAAAGCATACATTGATCTTTCCCGTGCACTGGCGGGAGTGGCTGGAAAAGGGTCAGAGTATATGATTTCCAGATTGCCTTTAGCGGGAGGGCACAGCTATCCATTAACTGATAAGCAGAATGTACTGTAAGGCTTACCAGGACTGTCTGCTAGACGGATTCAGCTGTCTCTCCCCACTTGTCCGCTCTCCTGTGCAATGCCGCAGCCAATGAGAGCGTATTCCGAAATCTCGAACTTGTCCTGAGATCTCGTGAGACTTGTTGCCCTGTATGGTCTTGTTCAGAGAAACTGACTAGACTGTGTTCACTGTTCGCAAACATGTATCTGTTCAAGGAAATCAGTTACTTTTCCCATCACACAGCTTTGGCTCTTTCCCGGACTGCCCCGGCATCCCCCTCGCAGAGGCTGGCGCAGATTAGGTGGTGAAAGAAAAAGACTAGGGACGAGATGTTCGCGGAACTGATGGCCTGCTCCAGAGCCGAGGCGGCAGAGCAGAGACAGTGGAGGGAGACCCTATGTCAACAGCATCGCACACACATCGAACAGGAGGATAGGTGGCGGCAGGAAGACCAGCAGGCGACTCAAACGCTGCTTGGGCTAATGAGGGAGCAAACGGACACGCTCCGGCGCCTTGTTGATGTTCTGCAGGACCGCAGGCAGGAGGACAGAGCCCCCCTGCAGTGTATCTGCAACCGCCCTCCCCCGCCAAGAAGTCCTGCCCCCCTCTCACCCAAAAGTACAAGACGGAGGGGCGGTAGGGGCCGTGAGAACTGTCACTGCACCACTGCATAGCGCTAATGTACCACACACCTCTCACGCTATAAATTTGTAGAAGTGCTTCCCTTACAGGCTCACCCAGTCCCAAATCCAAGTTTCATCCCCCCACTGTGTATTAGATTATTAAAAGCTGTTTGCTGTTATTCACTGTTTCGGTCACGTCTTTCGTGTCAGAGGATTTTTTTTGTGTATGGGGGGGGAGGGGATTTATAATTGCACGGTATAGCCTACATTACCAGGGAACAGACTTGGGGGCATGATCAACTGCAGGGCACACACACACTGCAGTCAGTAGGCACCAGGGTCACTCTGTGTGGTGTATGCTGCCCCGGGTCATTCTGTGATGTGTATGCTTGTCATGGGTCCTAGCGCCTGCCACCCCCTTAATGTTAAGGCACGCTGCCCTTACCATGCACTTCCACCGTAGCAACGAGCCTCTCCGCTGCCCTGAGCCCCAACAAGAGCCCTCATCCACGGACAGATACTCACCCTTCCCCCACACCCCTCACCCCTTCCTACGCCCAAACCCGCAGCCCACTGCTGTCATCCAAACCCCTATCCAAAGAAGGCACCACTCGCCCCTTCCTGCAAACCCACCCCTTCCTGCAATCCCTCCCCTTCATGCACAACCACTTGCAACCGTCCCCCACCCCAGAGACCTATGTAGGAGCAGGAGGATGTCATTCCTCTATGGAACAAGCGGTCTGTACATCAGTGCACACCGTGCCCAGCACAGTATGCGTCCATGTTTCAACACCTCAACAGAAATGCAAAGTAAAACAAAGATTTATTAATAATGAGTGTAACAATTAATTTGCTTTAAAACGTGCTTTGGAAGTGGGGGAAACTTGGAGAACGGGGTATGTAACCGCAGATCGAAATCGACACATACAGACACAGGCCCAGGGTCAGTTTCTCTTGAAAGCAAGTGGAGAGTCATAGGTTACCCTGCTCTCCGAGGAAACTTGCTTTCAAAGCCTCCCGGATACACAGCGCTTCCCGCTGGGATATTCTCTCGGCACGGGTGTCTGGCTGAGCGTAAATTGCAGCCAGGCGATTTGCCTCAACCTCCCATCCGGACAAAAAGGTCTCGCCCTTGCTCTCACAGAGATTGTGTAGCACACAGCAAACAGCAATAACTACGGGGATATTCTTTTCGCTGATATCCGAGCGAGTCAGTAAGCTCCGCCATCTCCCCTTGAGACGTCCGAAAGCACACTCCACCACCATTCTGCACTTGCTCAGCCGGTAGTTGAAGAGTTCCTTCTCTCTGTCCAAGGCGCCTGTATAGGGCTTCATGAGCCAGGGCATTAGCGGGTAGGCTGGGTCCCCGAGGATCACTGTAGGCATCTGCACATCCCCAACCGTTATTTTGTGGTCCGGGAAGAAAGTACCTGCCTGGAGGCGTTTAAACAGACCAGAGTTCCTGAACACACGCGCGTCATGAACCTTGCCCGCCCACCCAACGAAGATGTTGGTAAACCGTCCCCTATGGTCTACCAGTGCTTGCAGCACCATTGAAAAGTAGCCCTTTCGGTTAATGTACTCGCTGGCCTGGTGGGCTGGTGCCAGGATAGGGATGTGAGTCCCATCTATAGCCCCACCGCAGTTTGGGAATCCCATCACGGCGAAGCCATCTATGATGTCCTGGACGTTTCCGAGAGTCACTACCTTTGAGAGAAGTTGCTCAACGATTGCGTGGGCTACTTCAATCACAGCAACCCCCACGGTAGATTTGCCCACGCCAAAGTGGTTCGCTACTGACCGGTAGCTGTCTGGCGTTGCAAGTTTCCAGAGGGCTATGGCCACTCGGTTCTGCACACTCAGGGCTGCTCGCATCCGGGTGTCCTGGCGCTTCAGGGCAGGGGACAGCAAGTCACAGAGTTCAAGGAAAGTGCCCTTACGCATCCTGAAGTTTCGCAGCCACTGTGATTCATCCCAGACCTGCAGCACTATGCGGTCCCACCAGTCCGTGCTTGTTTCCCGGGCCCAGAATCACCGTTTCACACCATGAACTTGACCCATTGCCACCATGATCTCCACGGCGCGGCGTACCCTGCTTTGTGAGAGGTCTGCACCACTCTGTGAATTCCTGTCCTCACCGCGCTGCCGGAGCCTCCTCGCCCGATTTCTCAGCAGCTGACTGTGGAAGAGGTGGACGATAAGGTGCGAGGAGTTGACAACGGCCATAAGTGCAGCGATGATCGCAGCGGGCTCCATGCTCGCAGTGCTGTGGCGTCCGCGCTGTAACCGACCAGAGAAGGGCGCGAACAGATTTCCCGCCGGAGCTTTCAGGGAGGGAGGGCGTGATTGACGGTTCAATGACAACAGTTACCCAAAAGCACCCTCGACACATTTTTCCCCCAGGAGGCATTGGGAGCTCTACCCAGCATTCCAATGGGCAGTGGGGACTGCGGGAACTGTGGGATAGCTTCCCACAGTGCACCGCTTCCAAAGTCGACGCCAGCCCCGTTACTGTGGACTCAGAAATTCGAATTAGTGTATTTAGTGTGGATACACAAATTCGACTTCATAAGGTCGAATCCACAAATTCGACTTAAGTAGATTCGAAATAGTCTTGTAGTGTAGACAAGGCCTTATACAGGAGGAACACTGCTCAACCACATTCTTCCTCTGCAACAGTAATTCATTGACTTTTCAATTTTTCACCTGTGGTATATAAAATTTTAAAGCTAATGGTATAACAAACTAAAATAATGATATTGCAGCTGTACTTGTGTAAGTGCATCCTGAGATGATTAAATTATGGAAGTCACAATACGTTTTATTTAAGAGGGTAGCAGCTGGATGCTTGTAACAGATGGTTTTACAGGTCTAAATGGACCTGATTTTCCTATTTTTCTTATGTGTTTTAAAAAATCTAATCCATTTAGGGCCTTTCTTTGGTAGGTGACTACCAGAGAATATTTTACATTCTCTGCTTGTTGCTTTTCCGTCATAAAAATGCCTGCTTTTAATGATTGTACACATCTGATGCCTTTCCTGGTAGCCTGGTCCTTGTGCTCTTCAGCGTGACTTCAGGAGATATACTTTTTGATTCCTGTCAATTTCTCTGCAGTTTCATTGAATATGGGAACAAAAAATCCTTGGCTTAAAGCGCTCAAACGATGCAAAGGTGGGTTTAATCAGTACCTGGAAAGATAGTGTAACCAACTCCAATATATGGTGTCACTGGGAGTGTTGTGATACAGTTGTTTCTTGTAGGTTCTTGGTAGCCTGCTCTGTGGATCATGAGCCTGGAGGCAAGTACTGTAGGCCCTCCAAACACTAGGTTCTATAGGATGTAATCCTTGTTGAATTCCCATTAATACTCACACACTTGACATAACAGAGGGCTACTTTTCTAAGGCTAGCAGAAAATAAAAGCACAATACTCTAGGCACAATCATTTTAACAGTTACCACAAAGATCTACTCACCAATTCCTAACTCAGACCCTAGGGACAGCCCAGTGCAGAGTATGTCCCATGGAGTTTCTCAGGCCTAGTGCCCTGGAAATACCCTTCCAGGCCTTTCCCTAGAGGCAATGAAGCCCTGGCCTGCAGATTCACAAAGACAGTGTTCAGTTCTTTGTTCATGGCCCCTCAGCACTGTCCTGCCCTCCACATGTGCATTTCTTTCACACAGCCTCCTTGCAAGCAACTGCACCATTCTGCTGCTGCTTCAATAGGCTGCATCTGTGCCTGCCTTTCAGCTTTCCAGTCCCAGCTCTCAGACTGCCTAGTCCCCAGCCTTGCCTTGGGCAGCTAACTCCAAGGCTCTTGCTTGCTGCACCTGCTCACAGGCACACTCTGTCCCTCTTCCAGTTCAGAACCTTCCAATCCCCTATGTTTTCTTTCCCGGTGCTCTTGGTATTATGGAGACCTCTATTGGCTGGATGTTGAACTGGGTAACAAAATGCACTTTGTTAGCACATCCCAGTCAGCACTTTCTGGGTGGGTCAAGGTACCGAGTAATGAGCCGTCAGGTTCACTACATTAAAAAGGGCTCATGGAGCACACAGCACTGCAGCCCTTATTTTCATTTTCTACAATATTATTTTTGATGATGCTATATTAGTCTCCTTCTCCCAGTCCTGTCTCCATCCCTTCTTCTGTGCCCTCTCCTGGGTATGAAAATCACACACCATCTCATTTTGCCTAGACACATCAGTATTCTCATTCAAGTCCCTCTTCAAGATTCTTTTCTTGTGTGATACTCACAAGAGTGAATAAATGACAACCTTTAGCTCAAAAGAGATCCCCAATTGATCCCAGGCTTTCCTCATCTGTCCTGCCTTTTCTGTCTTTTAGGTTTTGATTTTGCCATTGACTGCATGCAGACATGAGGGTCCTTCTTTATGGAGGACTGAGGTCATAGACTGTATACTCTTTGGGACAGGTAACATGTTATTTTGTTTTACAAGACTGATCATGTTGCTAGTGCTAAAGATTAAATAAAAATAATAATCCAATGAAACCTCTCCTTGCAATTCAGGATTCACTTCTTCCCCAAACATTTTATTCACCTAATTCTATAAATGTTGTTCTTTTCCACTTCCTCCCCACTTCATAACTCTCAATAAGAAACAAAGAGTTTGAAGTTTTCTCTGGAATTATTAGCTGTTATAATATTTCTATTTCAAGCTCCCAAATGTTTTGAAAATACAAACATTTGATACTATGCATCTGAGAATAGAATGGGACCAATAATTGCAATTGTTGCATGCTTTTCTTTAAGCATACTAAAGTCACAGAAAAGATATCAAAATTAACTTGAAAAAAACAATTACAAGCATCTAGCATTCTATAGAAGTATAGAATTGATGGATATTGTTTAGTATCAAAAAGGTGACGGAGGCTTGATTCTCAACGGCCTTGTAACTTCTCCAGTCATTTGCACCAGTGGAAGGTGAGTACAATATGGGTGTATGTTACTATCTAGGTATCAATTTTAGGATTTTATACTGAAACCATAATATATGAGCACCTGCCATGCAATAGCGAAGTCCCTAGTCTCTTCTCCCTTTTAGGAATAAAATCTGGTTGGGGCTAGGGCTATTTTTCTTTATTTGTTCAGATTTTTGGCTTGTTTGTTAGTCTGATAGTTTCAATCTGTTTGCATATTGTTCAAAGGAATGAAGAGTGTAGGGTAGATGGTGTGAAAGTATCATTCTTTAGCCTACTAAATTAGAGTTGGTAGCATTTTTCACTCACTTTGTAAATGACTTCACAAAGCACAAAGCAATAAAGAATCAGGCTGTATAGGTTTATATTTCCAGATATTTAAACCATTTTGGACTAATATTGCACCGAGTACTGCAGCTGAGCAAATAATTGATTTTTTTTTTGGTTCAATGGCTGATCCAAAATATTTTGGAAAATAAATTAATTTGTGTTGAACAAAACATTTTTTTCAATGCAAAACAATCTTTTGGTTTTGTTTCATTTTGGTTTGGTTTGAAGTGACCTTATATTAATAAATCTAGCTAAATTTCTAAACAAAACATTTCAAAACAAAGTCAAAAGGTTTCATTTCAAAAATGTTGAAATGAAGCGTTTCAACGTATTCATATTTTTGTGTGTGAAACCATTCACTGAATTTGACCCTCATTTGTCAATGGAAAACTAATATTGTGTGCAGATGACACAAAGCTGGGAGGTATTGGCAATACAGAGAAGGACCAGGATATCATACAGGAAGATCTGGATGACCTTGCAACCTGGAGTAATAGTAATAGAATGAAATTTAATAGTGAAAAGTGCAAGGTCATGCATTTAGGGATTAATAACATGAACTATTGTTATAAGCTGGGGAGGCATCAGTTGGAAGTAACAGAGGAGGAGAAGGACCTCGGAGTATTGATTGATCACAGGATGACTATGAGCTGCCAATGTGATATGGCTGTGAAAAAAGCTAAGGCGGTCTTGGGATGCATCAGGCGAGGTATTTCCAGTAGAGATAAGGAGGTGTTAGTACTGTTATACAAGGCACTGGTGAGAGCTCATCTGGAACACTGTGTGGAGTTGTGGTCTCCCATGTTTAAGAAGGATGAATTGAAACTGGAACAGGTTCAGAGAAGGGCTACTAGGATGATCCGAGGAATGGAAAACCTGTCATATGAAAGGAGACTTAAAGAGCTTGTTTTGTTTAGCCTAACCAAAAGAAGGCTGAGGGGAGATATGATTGCTCTCTATAAATATATCAGAGGAATAAATACCAGGGAGGGAGAGGACTTATTTAAGCTCAGTACCAATGTGGACACAAGAATAAATGGATATAAACTGGCTATCAGGAAGTTTAGACTTGAAATTAGACGAAGGTTTTAACCATTAGAGGAGTGAAGTTCTGGTACAGCCTTCCAAGGGGAGTAGTGGGGGCAAAAGATATATCTGGCTTCAAGACTAAGCTTGATAAGTTTATGGAGGGGATGGTATAATGGGATAGCCTAATTTTGGCAATTAATTCATCTTTGACTACTAGCAGTAAATGTGATCCAATGGCTTGTGATGGGATGTTAGATGGGGTGGGATCTGAGTTACTACAGAGAATTCTTTCCTGGGTGTCTGGCTGGTGTGTCTTGCCCACATGCCATATTTGGCATCGGGAAGGAATTTTCCTCTGGGGCAGATTGGCAGAAGCCCTGGGTTTTTTTTGCCATCCTCTAATTGACTGTGTTCTTCTATTGTTTTATTTAAGATAATTTTGGGTCAGATTTTCAAAAGACCCATTTTCCCAATTGGTAGATGCAATTTATACAAGGAAAATTTGCTCCCACCACAATGAAAGGCGTGCACAATTGGCACCCATATTTGTATAGCAGGCACAAATCAGAGTAAGCAGCCAACTGTAGACATCAGTCAGGTGAAAGCATTCTGACTAGAGCCCATATTTAATTTCTTAAGTCACAAAATATAAATTTATTCAAGGGCCTAGATCTTCAAAAGGTGAAAAAATTTCAAAAGGCCCAATTTATGGTTACACTCACAAAATATTTTGTGAGTGTAACCATAAATTGAGCCTTTTGTAATTTTTTCACCCTTTGAAGATCTAGGCCCTTGAATAATAGCCCATTTTGAATAGTTGATTTATAGAATGAGTCTAATACACCTAGAATTGAATGAGCCACTGAGTATCAATAGATGAGCACAGCAGACCCACTGGTCTCCAAATACTATGTAATGGATTAAGACAGATTCTGGGAAATTAAGAATTACCTCTATTTTTAGTTCTTAATATAAAATATGTAGAGGCTGATTTAGATGGAGGGAACATTTTGAGGAAACTGATCTGTGTAAAAATCAATTCAAGTAGAAGTCTGAGAGAAATAGAGATTAAACTGAAATCTTTAAGGATTGTCCTAGAAAGATTTAAGGGTGCAATAGTGAGGCACCAGAGCCTTTGACAAGCCATTCTTTGCATCTTTATTTTTATACTTTAAAGATCATCTACATTCTGAATTTAAAAAACAAAACAAAACTGTAACTTGTCAATTTCTGGGTGATTTTTACTCTTGAATTAAAAAAAACTCCAAAACACCATGATACAGTACCAAAAAAACAGACATAGAGCTCCAACAGGGATGTTAGGTATGCATTCAGCAGAAAGCTTATTTTCCCTAGGACTTTGGAAACATTCTGCATAATTAGAGTACTTTGTACCACAATAAAACAAATCATGCAAAAAGTTTCATCAGCGCCATAACGTATTCAATGTACAAACTCAACTGCAAGATCAAACTACTATACATTATATTGCATGTTGAGGAAAGAATCACTTGACTGCAACAGGAAATAAAACACACAGCAACAAGAGGCTAAAAAGCAGATCAAAATGAAGTTAGCAAGAGATTCAAGCAGAACCTAAATATGCCATTTAATGACCAATGCAGCTAGATGGAGACATGATAGAAGGCACAATGCATGAGCAGATGACAAAATCTGTAACTGCAGCCTGTGGCAAGTGCTGATTACTCCATCCATATTGAAAAGTACAGTCTCACTGTTGTGTAGGCAGGCTTATATGCACACTTAATTTATAAATAAATATTTAAATATATCTATGCTTTAAGATAGCAATGAAAACGTTTGATCACTAACCATTGCACAGATGTAAGAATAACGAGAGCATTGTATCATAGTTTAAAAGAGTTTGGCCACAAATTCTTAAAGAAAATTGTGTTTTTCAGAATATTAAGCTTTAGTATGGCAGATTGTGGCAGGAGTCTCTCACTCACAGACTTCATTCAGAACACACCCAAACAGCAAAAAAGGCAGAATTAGTTTCACTCCAGTCCTGTTTCTCACAATACATCTAAAGAAGTAATTTTGCAAGTCCTCTATGGCAAGAGCTGCAGAGATACATATCTCGGACATGTGGCTTTGCACAATTACCTTCTAATGCTACATTGCCTCCTTTCCTCCCCCTCTCTGCTTCATGTTCTCTGGTGAAATAATCTGGGGCTAGTATACAGAGCTTTATGGAGCCAATCCCTTCACAGCTGGAATTTAGCACAAGAGCCTCTTCATATAGTTAAAGTAATAATATGTAGTTAAGAAACATTTCATTTGTTTTAACAACTTCTTAAGAAATAATAAAAAGGAAAAGGAAACCAATGGTCAAACTGCTGTGGGGTCGCAATCCACAAAGGTCACGACCACTAGGAATAGATAATTAAGAAAAGAGATTTCTTTTTCTTTTTTTTAAGTATGGGGTACTTTATCTGTTGGGTTAATTTAATCAAAAGTTATTGATTGATTGATTTTAGCTACCAAAGAGGTTGAGAGGGCTACTGTGGAGAGTGCCAGAAGTTATCCACATGGTCTGGCCATTTTTTAATCTATCAGTCTATCTAAAAAAGCCCAAACTTCAGGAACAAGTTATAGGTAAGGGAGTATACTTTGCATATGTATAAGAGATAAGTTTGCAAATCTAGTACTCCACCTCCACTACATGTACAAAGGCATACCCCCCCACACACACACACACGTCAGTTGTACTTAGGATTGCCAACCCTCCTGGACTGGCCTGGAGTCTCCCGGAATCACCATCAATTTCCCTGTGACTATTGAAAGCAATCCAGGAGATTTTAATAGGATATCTTAAGAAAATGACATTATGACATACTGGGAAAAAAAATCTCCCAGAATAGCTTCAGTCAGAGCTGGCAACCCTAGTTGTACTGGAAAGTTGTTCAATGAATGGTAAGTGAGCACTGTATTCTCCCCTGCATGGGCTTTTCCAGCACAGGGCATTAGGAATCTCTGAATTTGACTCCTGGAATTTTCTGCTCATTTTGTTCCATTGGAGAAAAGTCACAGTTTGACATTTTTGAATAGGCAGGGATTTTTTCCCCTTATACTTGCAGATCTGCAGAAAACTGGTTCACTCTCCATAGCAACTTTGCTGGACCCTTTCTCTATGGATGCTGTGCTGTCATTGGCCGGTGACCTGCAGAAAGAATTCTGGAAGTGTGAATGCTTCAAATGGCATTAACTTGTAATCTGATTTCTGATTGGAAATACAAATATTGTTGTTGGGAACATGCCATGTAGGGTAGCTACTACTCCATTCCAGGTCACGTGCCCAGCTCATTTGTTCTTTCCCCCCTTTGCTTATGGGAGTACACGGGCTATTGCTACAGGAATGGAAAATACTTGTCTTTTGGTAAGATGGATAGGAATCATTTTGCTCATATTATGTATGTAAATAACATGAAATATTTTGTAGCTCGTGATTTTAAATAAATATTAAAATTGACCAACCTGTCAGCTGCAAATGATCTATCCAGAAAACGGATTTACTGGGGGGGGGGGGGGAGGTTAATCTGTACTGGCTCTGTGTGCTGGGTTTGGCTAGAACAAATGTCTGTTTAAAACACAATCAGGTATTATTCATGTATATGCCAGAGAATCCAATTTAGATTTGATGATAGTTCAGAAGGAATGTCAGTGTATAAAAAAGAATGTTTCCTCTTTGATATTATATCTCAGCAGGAGTCAGACTGTATATAAAGTATTTTGAAATATTTTAAGCTGAAACACTTTAAGGAGAACTCATAGTAACTAGATGTATAACCATGCTTCAGCGATGGCAGGATACCAGCATGAATGAATAATGAACATGCTGAAAAGATTTTGTTTGGGTGCTTTTTTGTTTGTTTTTAGAAAATAGTAAAAGCTTCTTTTTATTTAGTCTGTACATAAACACTGGCATTTTGGCAACAGCAAATGTGTTTGTTTGCTAGCATCCCATTTCCATTTTTAATTTGCTCTTAAAGTCATCCAATAAAGAGTAACCATTTTAGAAGTCATCACATTTCCCCATTGCCAAACATTTCATTAGTCAAGGAGAAAATACTAAACTGACATGGGCCTGTTTTCTTTTTAATGAGAAAAATACAGGGGCTTAGCCATTCAGATTAGCTGGATGCATAACAAAAAAAAGTGCATCAACAGTGTATGAACAACACCTAAAAATACAGAGGCTTTACTAGTACATCAAGACGATTGGTCACTATAGTGTGGCATTCTGCCCTCAGCACTGCCCAACACCCAATACTTCAGGGAAAAGTCAAATTTTCTCCCTATAAAATTCCTTCCTGATCTTCATAGGTGAGCATGGGATTTAATTATTCTTATGAGCTTAGATGTAAAGGGTGTGAGTTGGTGCGAAATAAGCTTGTCATAAAAATACAGCTACAGTGTTTGAGTCAAGGATCTCCTGAAGCAAGTTATGTACAGATGGTGTACAGTGTGCCAGGTAATACGTCCATTCTTTAATTCTAAATTTAACACTAACTTAATTCTAGCATGTGGCTACTTGTGGGAACAGGTGGGGAAAAAAAGAGGAGACTGATATGTTTTTGCCATGTATTGATATTAAATATGGTTTCATCCATAAAAGAGGAGATCAAGTGTTTAATTAGGTGATTTCCTTTTCCATTGCTCCATCAAGAAGGCAGGTGGTTTATTAGCAGCAGAAATCAAGTGGATACAATCTGCAGCAGAAGACAGACCTACTCTCACTTGCAAAGAATGATAGAAAATGAAGCTTTGGAAATAGAGATGCATCCAAGCCACAGTACTTGGATTCAGATCCAGATCCAGATCTTCTTGGAGTTCAGGGTGTTTGAGCTCACAGTTTTGGTTTCAGACCATCCTAAAAAAAATTGCTGAAAAAGGGAGCACAGGCGTGTTTTGCTTGCATTAACGCTGCTATACCTATTGGAAATCACAGCTAATGATTTATTCTGAGGTAATTCTGCTGTTACAAAAAGACTGCTTTCTACATACAGCTGATGTTCATGGAAATAATGAATTTTTTTTCAAACAGTAAGAGGGAGGGTGTTCCAATCTTCATGCACACAAGTAATCTAAAGTGCTGCTGCCACTGAACAGATATGATATGTTGCATTGCATTGCATTGTTTCTTTTGATTCAGGTCCAGAGAAGAAGAAAGTCAGAACTGGCCTATGATAAAAGAAATGACTTAATATCACACTTTGCCTTCTTATGCTTCGTATGGGCTAGATTGTGATTAAGAGCAGAGGTTCTCAATCTGGGGGACATGCCCCGGAATGTATTGGGAGGGGAACGAGAAGCTTTATTTTAAAAAAAAAACTTACTGCACACATTCAGAGCTGGGTGGCTGGAGAGCGGTGGAAGACAGCACTGCCACTAGCAGCAGTGGAGATGTAAGAGTGGTATGGTATTGCCACTTTTTCTTCTGCGCTGCTGCTGGCAGTGGCGCTGCCTTCAGACCTGGGCACCTGACCACCAGCCACCACTCTCTGTTCTGCCTTTGTAGCTGGGGAGCAGTGGCTGCTGGCCGGGCACTCGTGGGCATAAACTACTACAGACACAAAGAAGGGGAGAGGGTGATCAAATAAATTTGAGAACCACTGACTTAGAGTAATACACCCATGCAAGGGAGTAAGAACTCCTGTGTGGACTACCTGAGATGGCATGGGGTATTGGGCATAATTTTGCTGCTTGTCCAAGCCAACTGCAAATTACAACGTGCCTTCCCCCATCAAACTAGAAGGAAGCAAAGAAGGAACTGTGATTCTATATGACCACATTAGAGCTAGAGATGTAATTTCCAGCTTGGGTGGATGTACATGTGCAAGCACGCCAAAAGTATCAGTGTAAGTGCAGCAGCATGGACAGTGGGTCAGCCCAGCTGCCCAAGTACGTACCTAGGATCTTGGATGGGATTGTACTTATAGCAGCTAGTCAGTTCTGCTTGCCCACACCACTGCAGCTAGATTGATATTGTCACAACTTGGTTCCAGACAGCTAGACAAGATTAAAGAGTCAGCTGGGTCAGGATACCAGATTAGAATCAGGAAACAAACTAGAGGTCAGGAACTACAAGTCAGGATAGTTAGAAGTGAAGCCAGAGCCTAGTTGTTCAGACAGCTTTCTGTTCATGCTGCTGACCAGTGATTTCCCTACACCGCCCCCAGGGGGGGTGTACACCCCCCCTGAATTTTCCCAACACCCCCCCAAGTTTTGTGAGCTAGTTACATACCAATTTAGTGACTGTTTGGAAATCTGAATTTAAACTGAAACATTAATACACACTTTAAAAGCTTATACAGTATATGATAAAATACGTGTATCTGAAAAAGTATAATAGATTTGAAAAGTATGAACATAGATTAGCTTCCTTGCTTCCTTATACAGCTGTTTTTTATGATGTCAGTGCATTGATTTCGGTGATGTTGGCCAACCTAATAATTTCAAATGATGATTTGTAAGCAAAGTCTAAATGAGCTCTCCCTGACAGCTAGTGATGAGCTGGGGGCTAAGGCTTCAGGGCCAGATTATATTTACATTCACACCTAATCTACGTAGGTATCCAGCAAACAGAGCTGTGTTGTCCAAGTGATAGATTTTGGCTGGGGTTGGGTTACAAACCACTTGAATGTGGGGGGAAGGGGGGATGAAATGTTGTTCTTATTGTATGAGTAAAGGGCAGTAGAACTGTACTTAGCCTGTGATGATCTGAAGGCATCAAGAGAGAGGGTGGGGACCTGTCCCTCTCCACTGTTTAAAGACAGAGCTGATTAGGCTCCATAGTCTTTTGTTCTGTTAAGTGATCACTGCAGCTGAAATCACTGACAATCAGGTCTAAGTGCTTAGTCCTGTTGTGGGGACAGTGTTCCTGTGGGTACAGTGTTTTTGTGTAAGAGACAGCCCAGACTGCACTAGCAGCGAGGTTCCCCCACTGAGAGCTCAGCTGAAATCACTGAGAGCTGGTGGAACCTCAAGAGACCAACTCACAGAGGTCACAGTGGTAGGTGACAGCAGAAGGTGACTGTTCAGGGCCATTGGCAACAGAGCAGTGGAGTGAACGGTGGCACAACGAACAGCAGTGGCCAGAGCGAACTGTGCCTTTTTGTCCCCCACCTGGGAGGTGTGCTCACGTGAAAGCACCTCTGAACTCTGAGTCTCCACTGACCAAGGACAACACTGGTGAGTGGGGTGTGGTGGAGGGAAAAGTGAGGGGCACGTTAAATAAACATTTGTTTGTTGGACTATATTTTAGTCACTTTGCTCCCGAATGCTAGATTTGTGACTGGGAATGGAAACTTATATAAATATGTTTCCCAGTAGGCCAAGATTTTTAAAATGCAGTATTTGCCAAGGTTGTTATCTCACATCGTTGCTGTCTTGGGAGGTCATTATGTTGGGGAGTTTCTGTACTAAACATTTTTATTATAATTAATTTTTACATAAGAATGGTCATACTGGGTCAGACCCATGGTCCATCTAGCCCAGTACCCTGTCTTACAACAGTGGTCAAGGCCAGGTGCTTCAGAGGGAATGAATAGAACAGGGAATCATCAAGTGATCCATCCCCTGTTGCCCATTCCCAGCCTCTGGCAAACAGGCTAGGGACACTCAGAGCATGGCGTTGCATCCCTCTCATCCTGGCTAATAGCCACAGATGGACCTGTTCTCCAGGAATTTATCTAGTTCTTTTTAAAATCCTGTTATAGTTTTGGTCTTCACAGCATCCCCTGGCAAAGAGTTCCTTGGGTTGACTTTATATTGTGTGAAGAAATACTTTCTTTTGTTTTTTTTAATCTGCTGCCTATTAATTTCATTGGGTGACTGCTAGTTCTTGTGTTATGTGAAGAATTAAATAAAATTTCCTTATTCACTTTCTTCGCACCAGTCAAGATTTTGTAGACCTCTATCATATCCCCATTAGTCATCTCTTTTCTAAGCTGAAAATTCCCAGTCACTTTAATCTCTCCTCCTGTTTCATACCCCTCATCATTTTAGTTGCCCATCTCTGTACCTTTTCCAATTCCAATATATATTTTTTAGGATGAGTGACCAGATCTACACACACTATTCAAGGTGTGCACATACCATTGATTTATATAGAGGCAATATGATATTTTCTGTCTTATTATCTATCCCTTTCTTAATGATTCCCAACATTGTTTGCTTTTGTGACTGTTGCTGCACATGGAGTGGATGTTTTCAGAGAACTATCCACAATGACTCCAAGATCTCTTCCTTGAGTGTTAACAGCTAATTCAGATGCCATCATTTTGTATGTATAGTTGAGATTGCTTTCCGATGTGCATTACTTTGCATTTATCAACACTGAATTTAATTTGCCATTTTGTTGCCCAGTCACCCAGTTGTGTGAGATCCCTTTGTAACTCTTCGCAGTCTGCCTGGGACTTAATTATCTTGAATAGTTTTGTATCATCTGCAAATTTTGCCACCTCACTGTTTACCCATTTTTCCAGATCATTTATGAATATGTTGAACAGCACTGGTCCCAGTACCGACCCCTCAGGGATACCACTATTTATCTCTCTCCATTCTGAAAACTGATAATTTATTCCTACCCTTTGTTTCCCATCTTTTAACCAGTTACTGATCCATGAGAGGACTTTCCTCTTACCCTATGATGGCTTACTTTTCAAAAGTCAATTTAAATTAAATACTTTTTAAAAAAATATATGGTTTTTTAGAAATCTAGAATTGTTATGTGTTTTGGTGTAACTTGCATTATTCTTATGTTAAATTTGCATAATCCTAACAAAACATTTACTTTATTCATATCTTTTTTATATATCTCATAGGTCCTGACACCTCCCCTGTAAATTCGAACACCCCCCCTAATTTCAATTCCTGGGGAAACCACTGCTGCTGACTTAAGTAGGGCCAGCAGGCCAATCAGTTGCTCTGGTACTCTACCAATAGGATCCCAGGAGTGAAGCCTCAAACTGGGTCTGGACTTTGTGGATCCTAAGTAAGTGGTTGGCAGCAGGCTGCTAGGTAGAGGATTGGAATGTGGCTACTCCTGCAGACTCAGGTTCAAGACCTGTGGGTTATGTTGACAGTTATATTGAGAATGTTATCTGAATGAAAGCTAGTGTGCATACATCTACCCAAGCTGGAAATTATACTTCCAGTTTTAGTGTAGGTGTACCCTCAGAAGCGTGTCTTGAGTCACACTGGAACTACACGTGGGGTGTTGTAACTTTTATGCAGCACTCCTTGTGCAAGGCTTTGCCTAAAGATGGAACCTAGCCCATTGAAATAATTATAGTTTCTCTGTTTTCAGAATGCTTAATTGATTCCATAAATCCTACCTCTTTAACCTCATTCACATGTCTCTGCACTTATTCATTCTGCTCTATCCACAGTACTCTATGCAGTATGAGGAGTCACTTTTTCACCCATGCAGCTCCCTCATCTGGCTGATTCTCCCTCTAAAGTATTCTGAGATCATGTGCAATCATGACACTGTATCAAATTTGGTACATTGTATTATCTTATAAATATTAATAGACACATTTTTCTGAGTCACAAAATCCTTTTGAATTACAATTAGTCTGTATTTTAGGCATGTATTAAATTACCTTATTTTACCTGCCAACATTGCATAGAAATATCAGTAATAAATTAATGATTTTTTTTATGAGTTAGTGGGTTATTGGAGGGGGGAAAAAAACTATCAGGAAGATATCCAATATATTTTCAAGTAAAGTTTTATTATGCTTCACAAGTAAGCAGACAGACGCAATGGTAGTTCTGACTTTCCATTCACGGCTAAAGTTATATTACTCAATATTTGTAATGATTCTTACCATCACAGTGGCAGTGTCAATTTGTATAGCGATGTGAGCCACAGGTTGGCTAAATGGTCAGAAAAAACCAAAGTTTACAATACATTAAGGCTGAAATCCTGGCCCAACTGAAGTTCATGGTAGTTTTGCAATGGACGTCAGTCAGGCCAAGATTTCACCCTTAAAGTGTTTTCTTCAAGGTCACACACAAAAATTGTGGCAGTGCCAGATGACAGTCTAATCTAATCACCAAAAGTGTTTCTAACATTCCTATCACCATAGCACATAGGTCACAGTGCATAATTGGTATCCCTGTCCCAGGTTTTCACCTTGCTCTTCTTCGATGTGACATCCTGTGCTACGCCTGATTTCTCTGTGTCCTTGGTCAGATGATTTGCCTTTCTTTACAATTCCCAGTCTAGCTGTATCAGTCTATATTGCAGAGATAAAACTTCAGAAAAGGAAGTTTTTCAAGGAAATGTACAAACATTTGTAGAGCATGTACAGGAGAAACTAGATGAGGCTAAGACTCTGAAATCTTTGTGCATCCTTTTTAGCAATATTATTTTTACAGTTAAAAGGATTAATATATATGATGTCATAATACTTTGAAAATTTACTCTCGCTAATTTTAATGCATCTTTATAAAAATATGCTTATGATGCTAATTGTGCATTCATTTCCTCATTTTGGGTGTGGATAGATTTCTGTGTTCCTGTGGAGTAGCATGTGGCTCTTGTAAGTGATTCCATAAACTTCTGAAAGTTCCAAATCCTATCAAAATCTCTCTTTCATGTGTTTTAGATTTTCTGACTCACTGGATGTTATAGTAAATCTGGCCTTGCAGATTATATTCTTAGCATGATGAGAGGAGAGTTAACACTCATAATGAAGCACTAATGAAATTGCACATATTAATTATCTGTATATCTATGACAGACCTCAAACTATTTTTATTTGAAAGAGAAGCAAGGTGGCAATGTGAGTAAGGATCGCTAGAAACAGGGCCGGCTCTACAGTTTTCGCTGCCCCAAGCAGTGCGCCAAATTGCCGCCGCAGGCGGTGGGGGCAGTCCGTGCGCCCTTAGGGCGGTAGGCGCGTTTCCGCGGCGGAGGCAATTCGGCGGCAGCTTCTATGTTTAGCTGAAGCTGCCCTGGACAGCTAAACATAGAAGCTGCTGCTGAATAGCCCTCACCGCGGAAACGTGCCTGCCGCCCTAAGGGCGCACAGACTGCCCCTGCCGCCCGGGGCGGCAATTCGGCATGCAGCTCCTTGGGGGCAAAACAACAGAGACTGCCGCCCCTTGCAGAATGCTGCCCCAAGCACCAGCTTGGAATGCTGGTGCCTGGAGCCAGCCCTGGCTAGAAATCACTAAAGGGTATTCATAACAACACGGAAGTTGTTTTAAATTACACGGCTCCTGTTAGGGTTAATATGAATTGTGTGGCTAAAACACTCTCTCATCCTGAACGCCACTCTAGTAAAATCCAAATGAGGGTATTTCAATGCAAGTTTACAACAAGCCATCCACAATGTCAATGACATACTGTTGGTTATTTAGTGATGTGCAACATCAACAACAGGCAGCATCACAAGTACATAAACAACATACAAAAAACTTTTTCACACTGTTTAACCATAGAGAAAATGTACCTTTCTCCCTGATAGAATACATACTGAACTATCAAGCTTCTAAAACAGCTTGCTATGTGGCAACCGAAGATAAAAATACTGAACTAATTGCTTGTATTAGTGTCTTTAGGCCTGGGGGCATTTCATATGCAAATACACCAGGGTAATTTGTTTTATATATGCATTAAGTCAAATGGATCAAATTATCAGTGTAGAATGAACCAACGTGATAGAACACTTCATTCACTTTGAAAAGGATTTGCAATTCAGCATTTTTGCACAAACCTAATTTAAATGTATTCATGCCACTGAAAGGCAGTGATAAACTTAATAAATGAACATGATTATTTTGAGCTGATAAAATGTCAAAAACCACAAATTGTAGGCATTCTATTAATCAACTAGAATGTTTAAGACAGCCTACTGAATTTACAGATGGGTCAAAGAATGGCAGTCTTAGATAGCAGAAGAGCAAAGCTGTAGACGTAATTACACTTTATCACTATAAACTAAGGCCTTGATTCTAGAAAGGAACTTAACTTTAAGGATATGAATACCCTAGTGACTTTCATGGGCCCACCTCCGATGCATAAGTAACATGCAGAATTGGGTTCTTAAGTCTCATTCCTTACTGAAAATGTCCACTGGTAGAATTTACACCAGAGCATTCTATCCAGAGACCAGGCATTTCAGGGGGAAAAAATGATTTAAAAATACAATGGATTCTTTGTTACTGGATCTGAAGCCAATATAAAAATATCACATCAATGAATACTACTAAATTGTTTATTGCCCAGGAAAAATAGGCATAAACATTTTCTATGAAGTACAGCGTTTTACTGCCCAGGCATTAAATAAGGTTAAGTAACAAACTATCCCTGACATATTCACTAGTCTCATTTCATCATCCTTCTTTTTAATGCCTTCTCCATTTTTTTTCCCAGTAGATACCATTTTGTCCTCTTACTGACAGATATTAGGTAGATATTTTCCAGCCATTCTGCTACCAGAATAGTTTCATGAACCAGCTTGCAATATTCACAGCATAAGAATAGGAGAAAATAGTGGAGAAAAGGCAGTTAAGTATTTTTCTTCTTCTAATGAATGTTGTTTCTTTCAATATATTTTGTGAATGTGTATATTCTTCACCATTTCATACTACTTCCCCCTCCCCTGTTGATTTTAGAAGTTTTGCTGATAAGACTTTCACTGCCATCTACGACAGACTCAAAATATAACCTGTAATACCCTGAACAAACCTTATGGAATTAAGATACAGTTTAGTGAATTAAATTAAAACCTTATTGAATTAATTTTAATATCTCTAGGGCTCCATTGTATTAAATATGCAGTTGTGTACCGTGTTCTGGAAATGTATATATGTATGTACCTACCTTCTCAAGGAAAGTGACTAATGCAATCTCTAGAAGGTATTAAGACTTCAAAGGACTTATTGGAACAATACCTGTAAAGTGTATTACTGAGGAAGTACCTGGGGAATGCAAATTACCCACTTTGAATCTACCCTTTTGAAGCTATGCCCTGGGGAAGAAAACCCATTGTCTACTAATTACATGCTCCTGGAAACTCCAGATTAAAGAGCCCTGAACTGTATAGAGAGTGGACTAAACATGTTATGAGTGTGCTTGTTCTGAGCTGAAGCTGTGACAAACTTGTGACCACAAAGGAAACCCATGTATGGGGTGTTGAATAACATCTCCTGTCAGAGCCAATGTTTGCAGTGGGGTGGGGCAGGGGGACTCCCTTCTAAGCTTATTAGCATGTGGTTAATTTCTTTTAATGTTTTTAACTTGTTTTGTCAGTAGTGTTTTACTCTAAGAAAAATTAGGCTTGCATAAGAAGTGCTGTGTGGGTAACTGTAATAATTGCAGGTGTTAACCATCTCTCAAGAGCAAGCAAACAGGTGTGCTTGCATAGACTGTCTCTGCTGGGAATCACACAGTGAAGGCAGGGAACTGTGCAGCCTGGAAATACCTTTGTCAGATGAGAATAAGATATGGGTCTCCACCCAAAAGGGCAGTGGCTGAGCAAGCTGAAAGCCTAACAGTGGGTGCTTTTGCTGGCCAACTGAGGGGAAATACAGGTACAGTTGCCAAGAACTGTGATACCCTCCACATTGTAATTGTAATTTGTACTAAAGTCTCCAAACTCTAAAGGACATGGCTGAGACTTTTGAAGAGTGATTCTGGATTCCTCCATTTTAGATTGTCTAAAATATAATAAAATGAAGGCACCTGGTTTTTCAAAGGATGGGCGTTCAGCATTGTATGAAAACAAGCTAAGGTGTCTCCAGTTGGGCACTAAAAATGGACATATCACTAATGGTTTCTGAAAACCTTACAATGAGCAGCTAGTTACCTTAATGTCAGTTCTTGTGTTTACTTACCATGTGTGCCCCCTCTTCCTTAGGCCTACTCTAGATCACCTGGGGCTCTGTACTATTATATTTAGGAGTTAGAGGAAAGGGAGTATACATCATGACAGCCCCAGGCATGGTTTTCTTTCTCTCTTTTTACAGCAAACAACATGGGAAAGCAATATGTCATGATGTTTTATTTGTGACTGGATTGCTTTCTAGTTTGAGGTTCCACTGAAATGGCTTATGCTAAAAGAAAACAGAAAAAAAATACAGTTTTTGGTAAAGCCTGAAGCAAATATATTCAAGCATCTTTTAAAACAGGTGGAGAAATGTTTTTATAACCCTTTTGCCTCTAGTTGTCTTTTTTTAAGATTTCCATAACAGGTGCATATTTACAATACTTATGTAAATGAAACAATCTGGTATCATGGTTTTTCATAACATTTGTGTTTATTCCTTCTTCCCATATTATTTGAAATCTTCATCCATATAGAGCATTTTGAATATTCTTTTTATTGACTGGCATGCAGCCCGCACACCCACTCTACCATCAAGAAGATCTGCCAGTATATATTAAAAAAAAATAAAGTCATTTATTTGAGAACAGAGGCTACAAATGAGATGGCATACTGCCTTTAAACATGATTTTTTAGCATTTGTGTGTGTGTGTTTTTTGGGGGGAAGCTCTAGGACTATAGATGTGAAGGATTTGAAGGACATGGGTTCAGAAATCTCTTTCAGAAGAAAGCCGAATCTAAACAAGTATTATATGATATAGAAAGTAACCCAGGGAGACCACCAACACTTAAACACATTTTTTATTTCTAGCTGAAAACAAGCTTCTGTAGGGTACTATTCTGGGAATCCATTCCTGAGCTGTTCCCCCCAACCACTTAACAGCATAAATAGAAAGTTAAGTCCCTCTCAGGTCTGGAACATTGCTCTAGTCAGAATACTTTTAGTATGGAATAACATAGATCTAAACTCCAAAAGGAATTTTGCCCAACTAAGGATTGTACAACTGGGGCCTTAGTTATTCACCACTGGCCATCTATTCTCCACTATTTTTTCCCTAGAAATGCAGCTCAGATTGTCTTTCATTCTAATACAGAATCTTGTTCAGGTGTCTCATCTCTGGCAATATATAGCTTTGCATGGTAGGCTTTAGTCCCACACAGATTAACCAGGAATTAACAGGAGCCTGAGCACAATTAGGTCACTTGGTGGCACCTGGAGAGGTGTTAGGCATAATTGGTGATCAAACCTAGCTGGGGAAGAGTTGGGCCTTCATAAAGGAAGGCACACAAGCCAGCTGGGGGGGGGAGAAATGAGCTAGGTAGAGAATCAGGAGCAGGGTTATTGGCTCTCTTTTGCTAAAGATAGAGGAAACTTGAAGCTAGCACTAGAGAATCCTGAGCTAACTGCCTACAATCAGTGAAGCCTCAGGCTAAAAACAGGTTGCTCTGAGTTAGGAGGAAGCTAGAGGTAGTGAAATCTGCAAAGCAATAATCATAGAAGAATAGGGTTGGAAGAGACTTTAGGAGATTATTTAGTTCAAGCCCCTGCTCAACCTCACCTAAATCATCAATAATAGTAAAGCCTTGGGTAGTTACTCTCTTGGCATTGGAACTACCTGAAAGACCAGAAGGGAGCAAGCTCCTGTAGCTGACCCTGCCAATCAGACCTCTGGGAGAAAGCCCCAAAGGTATTGTTCATTATAAAGAGCCTAGGATGGAAATGGAGGGGGAAGACCCCAAGAAAAGCAGTAGGAAGGAGTCCAGGGAGATTATAGCAAGGTAACTGCTTGTTCTAGGGTCCCTTTACTGGAACCCTGTGTAGAGGGCTGGCCTGGATTCTCCTGCCAGCCACTCAGAATGTGGTATGAAGCTTCCCAACATAAGAGAATAAGGACAACTTTAAACCCTGAGACAAGGTGCCAAAGACCAAATGTAAAGATACTGGATTTTTTGTTTGACTGTCCCTCTAGAAGAGATGAAACTAAAACATGACCTAGCTGGAGGGCTGAGTTATGAGATGAGGCAGGCCACCACAGGACTTGAGCAGCTATCAGCAGAGGTGCTTGCGAGGAAAGAACTACTATGCCACAACCAGCCCCCATGGGGAACACCCATGGTTAAGGCTACAATTTTTTCAAGGAGGTTGTGACTTCATGGATTCAGCCCTGTCAGTCAGAAGCTGCAGTGCCCCCCGCCCCCATCCCCTTGTGGCCATGGTGGGTGTCCCCTGGAGCTAACCCCCTCCCCCAAGTGCTGAGCCGCTGAGGGCCGCAGAGCTGGTGCCAGGGGTCCTTCAAAGCTCCCTATCTCTGCAGGTGGTGGGGGTACCCCAGAGCTCTGAGCTGGGGAATGCTGGAGATCCAAACCCTGACAAGTGGTGGGGGTACCCAGACCTTGGAGCAGCCCCCACGGCTAGGTTCCCCATTTTGTCACTGATATTTTTAGTAAAAATCAGGGACAGGTCATGTGATGTTTACTAAAATTATCCATGACAAAATCTTAGCCTTACCAATGGTGAGTCTAGTCTTCCACATTTTCTTTGTGCAGAGCCATTTTATGGCACAGTTTCCCCTTTTGAGTTATTGGATCATTTAAAATTCTAAGAAAAATATTTGTCTTTCAAAATGGAAACTGCAAACAGCAGGAGCAATTAAACAGTCTCTCTATTTCTTCAGGATATAAGAATTTAATTTGAAATCTATATTTTCAAAAATGTAAGGAGCATATGTTTGTAGTCTGATACTCACTCATTCCACAGACACCAGCAACTACACTTTTGAATTAGAATTGCATGCAGTTTTAGCCATGTGAGTCCTATCTAGGTCCATGGAATTTCATGGCTTAAATCCTTACAGCTCTCTGGCCACTTATTCCTATGTGTCTGTAATGATCAAAGCTTCTACACATCTTCTACTCTAAAATCCACTCGGTTGAGGAAGGGTGGGGTTACAATAAGAGATCACTGAGAAGTGTGGTGAAATACAGGTATGTCCTACTTATAGCTTTCCTGAACAAAAATGAGGAAGTATATAGGGGCAAAATAGAACATTAAGTAGGGGTTTTTTTTGTTTTTACAAAAAGAAAACAGTACTAGAAGTAGCTCTGAAGCTGACAATTTTTTTTTAAAGTGAGGTGGTTGTCCTCAGTAAATACATGCAGGCAATCAACTCCCCCTCATCAGAACATCTTTACTCTCTGGGGAAGAGTTCATAACCTGAATCCAAACAATGTCTGGCCACTCTATCATGCACTAAACCAAGCTCCCAACCTGATCATCCTTGATCTTTATGGTGTCTGAAACCCAGATCCAAATGTTGTGGTTTGGGGCCAGTTCTAATTCCACATTCAACTCTTTGCTAATATTAAAAGTAGATGGTTTCCTCTTGAACACAACCCAACTTAAAGTGAAGGGTTAGTTTAGCACATGAGTCTGATGATATCTATAGAGGAAATCAGTTGGTTGCTATGAACTAGCTATAGAAAAACATGGGTGAAACTGGATAACTGTTCTAAAAGTAATTTAATAATATTCATTTGTTAAGTAGTCAGCATTTAACAGTACAGTATCATCTTATACAAAACCTCAAAATATACTTTTTTCTTTCACTTTTTAGATTGGTCAAGTTCTATGGATTTCAGTGGAATTACTCTTGGCTTGCACTAACAGTCTCACTGTCTTGAAAGTAATGGTGTCACCAATTTTATATTGATTATTTAGACCCTTCTCTAACTCTTGTGAAAGAGAAACATCTTCAATTGATAAACTTAAATATCTAACACATGCATAACTAACAAAATATATATAATGTACTATAGAATGATAGTTTGAACTTCTATATTGTCTTCCTTCAATGACTTTGAAATGCTTTACAAGTATTAATACATTAAGTCACAAATATTCCTTTAAGTGAATATTATTGGCTGAAAACCTAAGCATCAGGGAGCCAATTCCAGCTATATCTGATTCTTGGAGTCTGCCTCAGCCTCCATGGAACTTGGATCTGCCTGTCAGTTCCTTTAAGTTGCACCGTGGTTCCTTAAGGACCCTTTAGTCAGTGAAGGATTGCTATGGCAGTGCACAGCTCCACCACACCCCCCTGCCCAGCCTCTCCCTCCTCCAACATGCCCCCTATATCAAGAAGAGAGCTTGAAGGGCAGCCAGAATTGACATATCTGGACCAGCAGATATCCTTCATCATATGGAATTTTCTAGCTGTCAGTTGATGACCATTTGCACTTCCTGATTGGAACAAAGGGGCTAGAAGATTGATTAGAGAATCTGCCTCTTACCCCTAGTTTATAGAAGGGGGGTATAATGAGGTTCTAACTTGCCCCAAACTACCCAGAGACCTTATAGCAGACTTCTAATCTCCCAACTTGCAGTTGTGTGTTAAATACAAGTTCAAACTGCTCCATCATCCCTCTATCAAATATATGAAGTTTTTGCTGTACCAGAAATACTATAAGAAATTCAGCTCTAATCTTATATCGCTGCAAATTTAAATTTGTTGCACATTTTTTAGTTGAAAGGAGAATGTGTACATAAGCTCTTTGCGGTTAGTCATTTTATGTCATATGCTGATAGATTCCAATCTAAACTGTTGGCATCGGGTTGGAATAATCAATTATTTCTCTTGTCTACTTTTTTTTTTCAAAAAGTCTGTGTGACCTTCAGTTAAAAAGCTATAAATGTGTTTGATATGCTATGTCAATGCCATATTTTTCCTAATATGACATTGTTTAGTTAGCTTCTTTCCAGATGTCACACTGGTATGATGCATAAGACTAGCACCCATTGGGGACATGGGGAGTTAGCGGAAATGGTAGACTGCTTGTTTAGCATGTGAGAGGTAGCAGGATCAATGCCCCCATTATTGGGGGAAGGATAGTTCAGTGGTTTTAGCATGGGCCTGCTAAACCCAGGGTTATGAGTTCAATTTTTGAGGGGGCTATCTAGGGAACTGAGGTAAAAACCTGTCTGGGGATTGGTTCTGCTTTGAGCATCAGGCTGGACTAGATGACCTCCTGAGGTCCCTTCCAACCCTGATATTCTATGGAAGCAAAACTAGACTGGAAAAAGACTAGCAAGTGTTTCATATTCCCTATAGTGAAAGAAATATTAATACCACTCAAGTTAATATTTACAGACTATATTTGATGTCCTGTTACTTTCCCTCACTCCCCAAAAAAACTTTCAAAGAGATTCTTAATAGCTGAAAAGGTGACACTTGTTGGGTTCTTTTGAATGGATTTTGTTTTCATAATCTGTTCTTACAATACATTTTGCAAGTACAATGAATGGAAGAGTTAGGACTAGTAAACTGAATAAGGGTCACAAGTTTATACCGACAGTGACATTTCATATTGGATTAAATTTATTCAGTATTGTGTGGGTGGGTTTTTTTTTCTTTTTCTTTCATTTGTTTCTTGAGACCTTCTAAACAAAAGCTATTTAGAGTTGTGGTGATAATCACTACTGACATAAAGAACTTAAAAACATAGTAACAACACAATGCTGAATTAATTTCATCCAGTTTGAAATGTCAGTGTGGGTACAAACTTGTGACAGTTATTCAAATTACTAATCCGTACTCTTCAATTCACTTCAGTGGACTCTTAAAGTGAGGAGAGTTGCAGTATCAAGCCTTAGTACATTTCTCTTTTAAAATAGAGGGTTTTTCTTCTGGAGCCATAGTGACATTTTCCTAGAAAATGGGATGTCTTCATCTTTACAGAGAAATCTTACTATTTTGTTAAACAACTTTTTCCCCCATGTGGAAACTGCACTTTATTTTTCAAGGAAATTCAGAAAAAAGGTTAGGGGAACTTAGAAAATATTTTCATTGCCACACAGTTATAAAATTGTGGTGTTACATCAGGAGTGAAAATTGTTTTAGAATAGGATGCTAAAAAACTTCTGTGTAAAGTAACTGACATAAGATGCATACTAATAGATCATTCTAATTTTCTTCTGTTCTGTTATATACCAGAATAACACCATTGAAATATACTTGGACTCCAGTAAAACATTCAGCAGGGTATCTCCTGGAAATAGTTAAATTGGAGAGGCCAGGAATCAGTATAAGGATTGTAAGGCAGATAAGAAACTGACTGAAGGGGAGGAGGCACTGGGTTTTACTGAAATGTGATCATACTGGAGTGCCTTAAGGATCAGTCTTGAGGTCAATCTTAGTCAATATTTTTATTACTGAACTTAGCACAAAAAGTAGAAGTGTGCTAATGAAACTTACTGATGGGCCTTTGAGAAGTATTGTCAATATCGAGGAGTATCAGAGTATTCTATGGATGACCTTGGTGACAGAAGTGACAGAAATTAATCCACAAGTTGTAGCATGTCTCTGAAGAGTTTAAATAGCACCATTTCCTGTTTCTGCCTCTACCTTGTAGACAAGTAAATCACCTTCCAATTGTTCTAGTACCACATGTTGCTAGTGGCTTGAGCTATCTGAAAGCTTTTTCTTTCCTCTGGGACTAATGTTACATATCAGAACAGTCTCTGGAATCTACAGTAAACATGATAACTTTGGCCTATCATTGCTAGGTGTTTACCAGTTTGGTGTGCATTCTAATTTTCCTTAGCAGCTAAATCATATGAAGGATTTCCTTCTGAAGGAAAGAATAACTAAATTCATGGAATTTAATGGTAAAAGGATGTAATGCACTTTGGTTTTATCAACAGTAGATCATGCCAGACAAGCCTGATTTCCATCTTTAGGAAAAAAACAAACTACTTTTTTTCCTTTCAAGGTAAGGGAAATACTAGCACATTTTCCAAAACACAAATCAATTGGTAACCAAAATTGCTTTCCAAAAGTTAACGTATGATTTCCCCAGTTGTATCATTCCCAGTATAATTATAGGCATGAACTAATGTTGGGTCACATTTTCTCTAGTTGATCTTCTTGTACTTTTCAAGTCTCACTAACATTTATGAGAATATGGTAACATTTATCAACTGAATTTCCTTCAGGGTGGTAAGGAACGAGTGTTGTACTCTTGTGAGTTTTTCTCATAACTCAGCAACCAGTTCTGATTTAAAGTTAGTATTTTGATCAAAGTATCTTCCTAGGAAAACCATAATGGCTGTGTCATGCTGTCTAGAGTGGCTTGTGACAGAGTATGCCAACATCAAGGCAGACTGTCAAAAGCAGGACAGACACCCTAAATTGGTGATATGTTCTATAATTAGATTTTACCAATCCAGTAACAAATGTGAACTCCCAGATCACTGTAACAGTCTTACTATGGTGTCACAGGCAGACTGGAGAGCCACCCATGCAAGTTGGACTTAGTGATAAATGGTCACTTACACCAAAAATAATAATATTCAGGTTGCTCCAGCTCCGAGAAATGAGTCACTTACCCCAGATCAATTTGTACCTTAGATCTCACACCAGAGACCACACCTGTAGCCAATCCTATAGTTAACTCATTTTTTAATAAACATTTATTTACAAGTTCAAGTAACCAAACATCTACACAAATGCATTTGTCTGATTCAAAAGGTGATAGATGTAGTAATCTGTCAGCACTGGATATCTTTTTAGGACAGGGATTGGCAACCTTTGGCCCATGGCCCACCAGGGTAAGCACCCTGGCAGGCCAGGCCAGTTTGTTTACCTGCCTCCTCTGCAGGTTCGGCCGATCGTGGCTCCCACTGGCCGTGGTTTGCCGCTCCAGGCCAATGAGGGTGGCGGGAAGCAGCGGCCAGCACATCCCTCCGTCTGTGCCACTTCCCGCCACTCTCATTGGCCTGGAGTGGCGAACCACAGCCAGTGGGAGCTGCAATCAGCCGAACCTGCAGACGCTGCAGGTAAACAAACCAGCCCGGCCTGCCGGGATACTTACCCTGACGGGCTGCGTGCCAAAGGTTGCCGATCCCTGTTTTAGGGCTTAACCCAGTTCAGTCCTGGGGACCTCCATTTCATTTCTTAGCTCCAGCCCTTGTAAGAGTCCAAACAGCAAAGGGATGAGAAATCCTCACATTAGCTATTTTCATTTCTCTCCTCCAGGATTCAAAGGCCTTGTGTATGTATGAGGCCTTGTGCACTACTCCATAGGCGGATGGGGCAGTTAACAAAGCTTTTGTCCTTATCAGAGAGGTAGCTGTGTTAGTCTGGATCTGTAAAAAGCAACAAAGATTCCTGTGGCACCTTATAGACTAACAGACGTATTGGAGCATAAGCTTTCGTGGGTGAATACCCACTTCATCAGATGCATGCCTTTTGTCCTATAATATCCCACATAATTATGTTGATCTTCCTGAATGGATGGAAGGAACCACTTTCCCTGTCTGAGCCCAGATGTTTAGAGAAGGCAGTTTTACAGTTACACAAATTTACCTTACCTTGTAGCATGGAATACAGACATTACGAGTAAGATTAATATATGCAGCAACTTACAAGCATTTTATAGAGTCTAAACATGTCTTAATATTGTTCAAGATAGGTGTTAGACTTATAAATATAGGAGAGTGGGTCTGGCTTCCAGCTTTGAATGTCGGTGCTCAACTGACAGCCATAGACTTGGCAACAGTTGATTTACCAGCATCACAGGCTGATAAAATTTTCCCAGAGTATAATAGCCACTGTCCTGCCTATTTGACCTTTTGTTGGGTAGGCTGGAGTGTATTTTTTTTTAACTTGATCACTAGAATATTTCTGGGGTCAGATGAGTCAGGTTCTAGATGAGTCTAGACAGCAACTAGACACCCACAGCTGCCCTGCGCCAGATGACTCAGGCTCTGGCGGCAGGGCTATTTCATTGCTGTGTAGATTTTTTGGCTCAGGCTGGGATCTTCCCACCTCATGAAAATGGTTATCAATGCTTCAAGCAATTAACCTTATAACTGTACTTTTGGAATCCAAATCTATATCTTTCTCTTTACCAGCTTCAAGAGTTGATTGGGCAAATGCATGTACTCTGTTCACGTACACAGATGTTGATGAGATTCAGAAAACTAAACCTTTAAACTCCAATACATTCACGACACTTCATTTGCCTTTTAAAAAGGCAAAAAACAATCTCAACCCTTCCCTTGGTAGCAGCTGCTAAGGCTACCTACAGTGCTAGGGGCAATAACCTCTCAATGATCTTCCTTCTCTTTTTTGCTTTGACAGGGATTTCATTGTTTTCCAGAAGCTCTCTGCCTTGAGCTTGCCAAGTGAGGTAATCAACCTCTCCACTGAGTCAGGTTGATTTACCTGAAAAACATTTCAGTTTAAACTTCACTTCTGCCATGGTCTGTCTCACTAGCAGGCTTCAAAACCTGCTCTAACAGCCTGTGTTGCATTTCACAAGAAACATTCACAGCTGTATATATGATCCCAGTGGATGTTTACCTACAAGGTATAGGTCCATGATCTGTTAATACTGTAGTTTTTCTGTTAATTACAGATGTAAACACAGGCTGGCTGTCAGGATCCCCCTGATGGTACACATTAGCAGTGGATATAAGTGGCATAACCCCATGGTTAATAGGTCTCACAAGCCATTTTTGCTCTAATCTCTGCAACAGATAGTCTCTGCCTGTGTGTATTACAGAGGCAAGATGTGCAAATTCACAAAGGAGTACATCCCTCTGTCCTCCATCAACCTTCTGTCAGTCAGTTTGCCTTATGCCCTAACAGCACAGCTGAAATAAAGCAGGCTATTGGTATTAGGCTTGTCACTGACAAGAACAGTTGTGTGGGTATCCAGCCCAAAATGGCTGCATGTATCCATGGTTCTAAAAAATAGAATCAATATCACTAGGCATAAATCAGAGCAAATAACTTCACTTTACTCGGACTTGTATTCACATTGAGATTTCTCTTTGAAAGAAAGAATACAAGTCCCTGTTCAGGCTTCATTTGTATAAGGGGATGGGGAAAAGTGCAGCGGCAGGGAAATATTCTGTACAGTTATTTATCTCATTCTCCCCGCACCTCAGTTTACTTCTTTGCTGCAGGACAGGCCACAGTTCACTCTTTAGAAAAGCATTAAACAGAGTTAAACCTCCAGGCTATTGTATGTAAAACAGTGATAGATGACTGGTAATAATTCCTAGTCAAACTCAAAGAACACCATCTACTTTCTTAGTAAAATAAACATGTATTGCAAAAAACACATTATTAGTAGAAAATGCTATTCAAATACTTACAAGTTTTAAAACAAGCTATTAGACAGTAAATCTACCAATGCAAATTATACAAACTTCCCTATTGTTTCTGCAACAAGCCTCAAATACACTGTTTCAACAGAACACTTTTTTCTTGTGACACTGTGCCCAAAAGCAACTCCCTGGCACCCCCACATTCACCACTCTCATAATATGTTTTGTTCAAAGTATAACTTGTGAGGTATCATTCAACAGATTAAGACTTTTCGAACATGAATATCCTGTTAAGTTGTATGTGCTGTTGTATGTGAAGTTATATAAAGTTTTGCTATGTATGTGCTAATGAAACACGTGAAGTTGGGAGTATGCACTAGCAGCCTTTCAAGTACAACAGTAGAAAGGCCAAACAATGTTGATGGCCCATTGAGAAAATACACACACTTACAAGGCTTATTCCAGGAACTGGGTATAATAGAAACCTCTTAGACAGCACTTCACAATGGGAATTGTTTGACCCATGTCCTAGCAGAAGAGCTTTCCAGCAAGTTGGAATAAGATATAAAAGGAGGAAATGACTTCATGACTGGACCTCACTCCCCCTCCAGTTCAGTCTTTTCCTCTGGTATTTTTCAGGTGTTGTAGGGAAAGTGCTGGTACCAGGCAGGAAAGAAGAAAGCCCTGCCTGTGTTTGAAACATCAGCAAACTGCTTGTACTATGTAACAGGATTTGAATCAAGCAGTGTCTCACTCTATCTAGTATATTATACTTAGATTGCACTTTGTTTGATTTCTTATGGTAAGCTACTTTGATCTGTTTACTATCACTTAATCTTTCTGTAGTTAATACATCTGTTTTATATTTGTTACCCAAAACAGAGTGGTTTGAATAAAGTGCTGTGGGGACGAGGGGAATCTCAGTTGGTGAACATCCACTTCATTTTGTAGAAGTGGTGGACTGGGTAACAAATTCATACTGGTCAGGCTTTTGACCAGGACAGGATGGTACAACTCTGGGGTCCTAGGCCTGGGGAACTGGAGGGCATTTTGGCAGAAGCCTTTCTATTGTTGGTTCATGCAGTGACTGGCAGAATATTCATGAACACAGCTGGGTGTGGCCCCTGCCTGTGGATGTTTGTGTGAGGGCAAGCTTGGAGGGCTTTGTAGCTTTTTCACAATGTCAGAGTGTGAGAGGGAACCCAGATTGGTAAGGCAGGGGGCTCAGCTGTACTCCAGTTCTAGGCTGCACCCTGGGGGGACCCAATACATTTATACTTTAGCAAACATCAAAACACAATCCCCTCTGATCTTCTGAGATGACTTTTGCCAGTCTTTATACTATGATCATTATATGTAGTGTTGCAGTGTCTCGGTCCTTTCTAACATTTCAGATCCCTGTCAGCAAACAGTCCAACCTTTGGCTTAAAAGCTGACCTGTCCTCTCATTTGTTAATAAAACAGAGGTCTATAGCCTGTATCCAAGTGGTACAAGAACTGAGCATCAGCATATAAAGAATAAATTTTTTGGATCTCTACGGGGTACTGCCTTTTCCCCATAAGCCCAGCTAACTCAGGAAATAATTCATAAATCCTCACTAAGTGCTACCCCATTCTCTTGTCTTACCTGAGATAGCATCCCAGTTCAGTGCTGTTAGCTGATAGCCAAATGCAAGTCCCACAGACTCTGTAACCTGTAGGGGGGGCTTGCTCTCCCTCCTAGGTCCATAAAACACACTGTGGTGGACCAAACGCTCTCCTAATGGAGGACTTCCTAGCAAACAATGCTGGGATAGCATTGATCTGTACTCAGAGTGGTGGAGGTATTGGGACTCATCCATCAGTGCAGACACACATCTTGGTCCTGTGTTAATCAGCCACCGAGGCCTCAGGGTGTTGCTAACTCCTTTATTTATAACCTTTGCTCTGCTTAGCCATTGTCTCAGAGCTGAGCCAGGGGGTATCCTAGCAAGTGGGATGACCACAGTGAAAACTTCCTCTACAGCATGTCAGTAGCAGCATTGTGTTCTGAATGTTTCTGGATCCTTCTAGCTGAGTTGCCCTGTTCTGCTTCTACATGTGTGAAAGACTATTCAACTAAGATTCTTGTAATCTTCCCACTGTTTCTCTTTCCCCTTCCTTTGAAAAAACAAATTAAAATGCTTCAATATAAAGCATGTGGCTTTTATACTATGGTGATAAGTAACAGAAAATCCTACAAAATTAAAAAAAAAAAAGATGGAATGGACTTGGAAGTCATTAAATTCAGCCCCCTGAGCTGAGGCAGGACCAAGCAAACCTAGATGATCCCTGACAGGTGTTTGTCCACCCTGTTCTTAACCTCCAGTGATGGGGATTCCACAAGCCCCCTTGGAAGCCTATTCCAGACCTTAATTATCCTTCTAGTTAAAAAAATCCAGCCCCCCAAAGCATCCAACCTATATATTGCGTACTGCAGATTAAGCCCATTACTACTTGTCCTACCTTCAGAGGACATGGAGAACAATTGATCATTGTCATCTTTATAGCAGCCCTTAGCACACTTGAAAACTGATATCAGATTCCCTCCCCCCAAATCTTCTTTTTGCAAAACTAAACATGCCCAGTTTATTAAACTAAGGCCCGGCTTTCTAAAGCTTTTGTTACTGTCATCTGGATTCTTTCCAATTTATCCACATCTTTCCTAAAGTGGGGTGCCCAGAATTATACATGGTACTTCAGCTGAGACTTCACCAGTACCTCCCTAAGATTATGGAGAAACACTATGCTCCAGATCCTGACTCTGCTGCTGTGTAAGAGCAAAGCCCACCCATGGTTCTTCAGCTCTGATCCAGTAAAGAGATGGAAGCCCACAGAGCTGCCAAACTCTACCTCCTCCTGAGAGAAAGTGCTCAACTCCACCACCTCCTGCTCTATCATCCTGATTATCATCATGCTCAGTCAGGTGGGTACAAAACTCCCCTCCACTAAAGTAAGCAGTCAGGAGTAAGTGTGACTTTATGCTTTTATGCTGGGGTGGGATGATGTATCCGATGTACAAAATTCAGACTGCATGTAAGCAAATAGATCAGCATTGACTGATTTCTCTTCAAAACTGTAAGGCTATTTCCAGATGGAAATTTCAAGGAAGTCATAATTGTAAAAAACATTTAATTTAAAATAATGAAGCAGGTAAAGGTCAAATGACATGGAACTGCTGGAAGAAAAATACCTGATTTTTTTTGTATAAAAGAAATTTTCCCCAATAATTATATCTGTATTCTTTTATAGTATTTGTATAGGGAGAGATTTTTTTTATCTTTTCATATGAAGAAAAAATAGTATCTGAATCTCAAGTTAATGCATAAAGCTAGTGTGCAAACATTCATTCCTCTGAAGGACATTTTTCAGTAGGACTTACCCCTGTGTGTAAAGCTACTCAGGATCAGAGCTTGGAAATAAAATTCACCCTATGCAGAGGACCTGTTCTCAGTCTATGAACCATTTATGTTGGAATTGTGCCCTCAAAGTACGTGTGAGTGAAGAAAGGTATAGCCTTTGTGTGAATTTCACCTAAACTATTGTTAGGGGAGATAGAATTGGTCAGGCACAGTTGCATTACAAAATAAAAGCCCAAAGCATGTGACATACAAACTTGACAGAGTCCTACAAGAAGGTAGAAGTGTGAAAATACAATTGCTTGTGTTTATGTACAAAAATAGATACTAAGAGAATCTAGCTGTGAACTGTCAGGCCTACCAGCTTCTAACCTGAAGAGTTAGTGTGCATTCAAAAATCTAAAATACTAACATTAACGTGTATCTTTTGTCTTTAGATTCCAGCCCCCTCCAATCTGTTATGCTCATGGAAAGCATTTGTAGCAAACTTCACATTTTCCAGTGTCTTTTACCTTGGTTCATTTATTTCAGTGTGTAAAAGAAATAATGAGTTACATTATTCTTGTCTTATGTATCTGCTGCAAAATGTCTCAAATAGTGTACAATGGAATGAATTAAATTTGGCTTTTATGGAGAACCTAAATGAGTGTAGAAGACTAACACAGCCATAAAGGACAGAATGACTACAACCATTTGACATTTACCAAGCTATGTTTACAGACAGCATAGAAAGAATGTAACAGGCCTTCTCTGAAAGCCTATTTCTTTGCTCTTTTATTTTAACGCTTTTTGTCCCCTTGCACTTGTAGTCAAGTAGGCTGTGATTGGAAATTCTCATTCTAAAACCTTAATCCTGATTTGCTTTTGTTAAATAGAATATATACAAAAGACTACAATTGCACAGTTAAGCCCTCTGGGCAACTTTACTCCGGTTTTTATGCACATGCCCTTTGGGAGTTGTTGTAACACCACTGACTTACACAGAGGCTCTGCTTTCACCTTGTTGCCTCTAACACAGCACATCTGTGCTTGAGGGGCCGTAATTTAGCCTAATATTTAAAAAAAAAAAAAGGCAGAAAACTTAAGTGCTGCCACAGTTGATCTCTCTGTTGGTCTAAAAAATCTTCAGCCCACATTTGATCCAATTTATTACAGGAAACTCTTGGTATGAAAGAATAATTTTAGTTTTTAGGTTAGTTAAATGGAATAGCTGCTTTTTTTGTTTTTGTCTTTTTTCTCTTTTCATGTTTAAAAATAATTTGTAACTGACAATCCGGGTGTTTGATTTTAACACTTTGGAGTTATTTCCTTAACTCTTTTTATATAAGTTTTGATTAACTGATAATGAGAATGTATTGCATAGTAGAGATTCTTTACTAGGCAACTGGATAGCATGATGGCAGATGAAATAATAAATGTAACTACTCATACAGGCTGCTAGGTTCTAATTTTTTGGGAGGGAGAAGAAGGGGAAGACCTGGGTGCCATTAGGGACAGCTCAGTGAAAAAAACCTCTGTTCAATGTGCAGTGGTGGTCAAAGCAGACAGAATGCTACCATGTATAAACAACAGGTTTGTGATGATGATTAAAACATTGATATCTTATACAATTATAATATAATTTATCTCATAGAATATTGTTTTCATTTCCACTTACCCCATTTCACTAAAGTATAGCAGAAATAGAAAAATCAAAGGGAGTATTTCTATTGACTACAATAAGGCCAGGATTTCATCCACAAGATGTCCAGATAGGGTTGGCAGGAATGACCGGTCAAAAAGGGACCCTGACGGCTCTGGTCAGCAGCTCCGACCTCCAGGCCATTAAAAGTCTGGTTGGCGGTGCTGCGGGTCTAAGGCAGGCTAGTCCCTACCTGTCTTGGCATCGTGCTGCACACTGGAAGTAGCCAGCATCCCTAGCTGCCCCCATCCCTAGCACTGGCTCTATACTCCCATTGGCCAGAAACTGCCACCAATGGAAGCTGCAGGGGCAGTGTCTGCTGGTGACGGCAGCATGCAGAGCCTCCTGCTCCCCCACCCCGGCCTAGAAGCCATACTGGCTGGTCCCTTCTGGGGCACGGTGCAGAGTCAGGACCGGGAGCCACCTGAGGTAACCAGCGCCCCAACCCCTGCCCCAGCCCCGGACCCCCACCCCAACCTGGAGCTCCCTCCTGCACACCAAACCCCTCATCCCTGGCTCCAGCCCAAAGCCTGCACCCCACCCAGAGCCCTCACCCCCTCCTGCACCCCAACTCCCTGTCCCAGCCTGGAGCCCCCTCCCACACCCTGAACCCCTCATTTCTGGCCTGTCTCTGGAGTCCTCACCCCTGCTTAGATCCCTCATCCCCTCACACACCCCAACCCCCTTTCCTAGCCCAGTGAAAGTGAGTGAGGGTGAGGGAGAGCGAGCCACAGAGGGAGGGGAAATGTAGTGAGCAGGGAAGGGGTGGGGCTAGGATGTTCAGTTTTGTGCGATTAGAAAGTTGGGAACCTTATGTCCAGAGATGGACAAAACGGGAAGAGGAGGTGGTCTTACTCTTTGTCCTCATCCAGATGTGGAGTGACTAGAAGCAGGCAGAATTTGACCTGCACTCTGGGATTTAGGTAGGATATTGGCTTTTGCTGGAGTTGTGGGTTACTGAAGCAAGGCAATCAGAATGAGATCACTGGAAATTGTAGCTGTCTAATTTTTTTTATATATTTGTATTTGTTAGCTACCTAAAAAGTTTGTAATTTAACAAATATAGATGTGTATAATGAGAGCATCTTTAGCAAATAAACACAGCCAAAAGCTATAGCACACCTATTTTATATTCAAACCTGCTAGTGAAGGCAGGGGGCTGGCAGGGGTGGCTCTAGGTATTTTGCCGCCCCAAGCACGGCAGGCAGGCTGCCTTCGGCGGCTTGTCTGTGGGAGGTCCCCGGTCCTGCGGATTCGAAGGCAGCCTGCGGGAGGTCCGCCAAAGGCGCGGGACCAGCGGACCCTCCGCAGGCATGCCGCCGAAGGCAACCTGCCTGCCGCCCTCGCGGCGGCCAGCAGAGCGCCCCCCATGGCTTGCCGCCCCAGGCACGCGCTTGGCATGCTGGTGCCTGGAGCCACCCCTGCGGGCTGGACTCAATGACCCTTTGGGGTCCCTTCCAGTTCTATGAGATATAAATATATGGAGGATATACCTTTATTTTACATACCACTCCCTGGCTGCCAAACAGCCCCTTGGTTTCTTGTTTGTTTGTTTACCTGAGCCTGGGCAGGATGGCTCCAGCAAAGAAAGGTGGAGAAAAGAAGAAGGGGAGATCTGCTATCAATGAGGTGGTGACTAGGGAATATACCATCAACATTCACAAACGGATCCATGGCGTGGGATTCAAGAAACGCGCCCCCCGTGCTCTCAAGGAGATCCGTAAATTTGTAATGAAGGAGATGGGTACTCCTGATGTACGCATTGACACCAGATTGAACAAAGCAGTCTAGGCCAAAGGGATAAGGAATGTTCCCTACCACATCCGTGTACGTTTATCCAGAAAACGCAATGAGGATGAAGATTCACCCAACAAACTATACACGCTGGTTACCTATGTACCTGTCACCACTTTCAAAAGTCTACAGACAGTCAATATGGATGAAAACTAAACTGCTTTTCAATACAATAAAGTTATAAAAGTGACACGTAAAAAAAAAACCATTCACTACAGAAGATTCTAGTCTCAGTAATAGAAATGTATAGAAAGTAGATATTTTCCCATTGGATTGTACTGGATTTGACATTACAATTTTTTGTGCTTGATGATATCAGAATAAAAGCAGTGACCCTTCAGTATTACACATTGCAATATGATAAACATTTTGAAACATATGTTATAAAACATGAAAAAAATAAATAAATAGCTTGAACAAATTTTGCTGGCATCTAACGTAGTATAATCACCTGAAACTGTCATATTAATGGTTCTCGCTTATCAGGGGAAAGCAAAGTGTGATAAAAATAGCCAGAACAAGTAAACAGTTATTGGAACAGAAACTCTATGTACTGAAACTAATTAGTACAGTATGGCAATATAACATCAAGTTTAAATAAAAGTATTGAAGAATAGCTTTAAAAGGTCACTCCTAACTTTGAGATGTCAAGTGTTTTGTTAAATCAGTGAAGTCTGATTAGTAGTGTCAGACCTCAATCCTCCCAGCACTAATATGTGTACTTAATTTTAAGCATGTGAGTATTCCCATTAATGCCAAAGGGCTTAGTCTTGTTTAAAGTTAAGCATGTGTATAAGAGATGGCAGGATTAGGGCTTTATTTTGTTTTTTCATTTTTCCTGCTTTCCACTGTTGTTCATTTACTGAAAATGACTTGTTATTACTTTCTAATATAGTTTGTGCAAAATCAGGGGACAAGCACAAGAAAGGGTTAGTCCTGGCTTACATTCCTTTCCCAGCCTCAAGCAACAATACTGATCTATAGAATATGAATAGAGTGAGGAATGTTATAAGAATAATTTACTATTCAGCATGAACAATACATGAAAAGAATAATTTACATCTCATCACACACCTCTAATTATAGAAATATAAAAAGGAAAGACTTACAGGCTATGTTGCTAATTATTTATATATCCCATCAAAGGCTCACCACTCTTACTCACAGTAAGTGTATGACTCACAGCAATCTGATTCTTATCCCACCTCTTTCGCCTTCCTTAACTCCCATATCCCCACCTCCAAAGAATTGTTCAGTAAAGGCAGTTGGGTTCTTACACACTTCTTCTAAACCTACCAGTTAAAAGAAATAATTGAATTCATAACTGCAGTGCACCTTAAGATTAATATATTATGGACACAGAAATGCTTGGCATTCACTTCTACTTGCCGCCTCCTCCGCTGCACACTGGAAAGCCCAAGAGTAAGATCCTTAAATCCACTTTCCTGGTCTCCTACTGCACAGCTAATTGCTGCCAGCATTTCATAAAATGATGTTGAAATTGCACATTTTAGTGACTGAGCATGACTTTCATATGAATATTATCATTTATAATCCTATATGAAAGAAAACATAACAATTAAAACAAAATGAGGAAAGACAAAGATAAGTACACTTTAAAGCCACGTTCATCATATTATGCAACACTGTTTTTCAGTTATTCACTACTTTATCTGGAAAAACTAAATAAAGGAGAAATAATCCTTTTGAAAACAGGAAAAGAAGATAGTCAGAACCTACCATGTCTCACACACATATGACACAGTAAAACACCTGAAATTGACATCACATATTGGATATGGGTTTCAGAGTGGTAGCCGTGTTAATCTGTATCAGCAAAAAGAATGAGGAGTACTCGTGGCACCTTAGAGACTAAAACATTTATTTGGGCATACGCTTTCATGGGCTAAAACCCACTTCATTGGATGCATGCCGTCGAAAATGCAGTAGGAAGATATATATATATATATATATACACACACAGAGAACATGAAAAAATAGGTCTTGCCATACCAACTCTAACGAGACTAATCAATTAAGGTGGGCTATTATCAGCAGGAGGAAAAAAACCCTTCTGTGGTGATAATCAGGATGGCCCATTCCAGACAATTGACAAGAAGCTGTGAGGATATTTAACATGGGGAAATAGATTCAATCTGTGTAATGACCCAGCCACTCCCAGTCTCTATTCAAGACCAAGTTAATGGTATCTAGTTTGCAAATTAATTCTAGTTCAGCAATTTCTCGCTGGAATCTGTTTATGAAGCTTTTTGGTTTCAAAATTGCCACCTTTAAGTCTGTTACTGAGTGACCAGAGGGGTTGAAGTGTTCTCCTACTGGTTTTTGAATGTCATGATTCCTGATGTCAGATTCGTGTCCATTTATTCTTTTGCATAGAGATGTGATTAGGTCCTATGATGGTGTCACTTGAATAGATATGTGGACAGAGTTGTCATCGGGCTTTGTTGCAAGGATAGGTTCCTGGGTTAGTGTTTTTCTTAAAACTTCAATACTCACCTGTTGAAGTGAAAAAAGTAGATTGACAGAGCCAGAAGAGTACCCAGAAGTCATCTACCACAGGACACACCCAACAAAGAAAGTAACAGAATGCCACTAGCCATCACCTTCAGCCCCCAACTAAAACCTCTCCAGTGCATCATCAAGGATCTATAACCTATCCTGAAGGACGATCCGTCACTCTCACAGATTTTGGGAGACAGGCCAGTCCTTGCTTACAGACAGTCCCCCAACCTGAAGCAAATACCCACCAGCAACCACACTACACAAACACTAACTCAGGAGCAAAGCAAAAAAAAACCTGGAGCTCCATGCCCCCCACCACCACCAGCTTGCCTCCGGTCTGTCTCCACCTCCCCCTTTCCTCCAGCGCTTGTGCCGCCATACAGCTGATCAGCGCAAGCCTGGGAGAGAGGGAGGAGGAGGAGGAATGTGGCATGCTTGGGGAAGAGGTGGGGCCAGGGCAGGGATTTGGGGAGCGATCCAATGTGGCAGTGGGGGGGCGGGGCTGGGGGCAGGGCCAGGGTGAGGATTTGGGGAGGGATCCAATGGAGGAACGAGGGGGTGGAGTCAGTGCAGGGTGGGCGCGAGCCCATGCGCAGGCCCAGAGCAGAGGCAAAATATTGGGACAATTTGCGTCCCGACTGAAGGTAGGTCGGGACGTGGGACAAATAAGCAAATATTGGGACAATCCCGATAAAATCGGGACATCTGGTCACCCTAGATGACTATGAGCCGCCAATGTGATATGGCTGTTAAAAAAGCTTATGCAGTTTTAGGATGCATCAGGCGAGGTATTTCCAGTAGAGATAAGGAGGTGTTAGTACTGTTATACAAGGCACTGGTGAGACCTCATCTGGAATACTGTGTGGAGTTGTGGTCTCCCATGTTTAAGAAGGATGAATTCAAACTGGAACAGGTATAGAGAATGGCTACTAGGATGATCCGAGGAATGGAAAGCCTGTCATATGAAAGGAGACTTAAAGAGCTTGGTTTGTTTAGCCTAACCAAAAGAAGGCTGATGGGAGATATGATTGCTCTTTATAAATATATCAGAGGGATAAATATCAGGGAGGGAGAGGAATTATTCAAGCTCAGTACCAATGTGGACACGAGAACAAATGGATATAAACTGGCTCTCAGGAAGTTTAGATTTGAAATTAGACAAAGGTTTCTAACCATCAGAGGAGTGAAGTTCTGGAACAGCCTTCCAAGGGGAGTAGTTGGGGCAAAAGACATATCTGGCTTCAAGACTAAGCTTGATAAGTTTATGGAGGGGATGGTATGATGGGATAGCCTAATTTTGGCAATTAATTGATCTTTGATTATTAGCAGGTAAATATGCCCAATGGTCTGTGATGGGATATTAGACGGGGTGGGATCTGAATTACTACAGAGAATTCTTTCCTGGGTGCTGGCTGGTGAGTCTTGCCCACATGCTCAGGGTTTAACTGATCGCCATAATTGGGGTCGGAAATTTTCCTCCAGGGAAGATTGGCAGAGCCCCTGGAAGTTTTTTGCCTTCCTCTGCAGCATGGGGCACGGGTCACTTGTTGGAGGATTCTCTGCACCTTGAGGTCTTTGAACCATGATTTGAGGACTTCAGTAACTCAGACATAGGTTAGGAGTTTGTTACAGGAGTGGGTGGGTGAGATTTTGTGGCCTGCATTGTGCAGGAGGTCAGACTAGATGACTATAATGGTCCCTTCTGACCTTAAGTCTATGAGTCTGAGTCATGTTTTCAATGAGCTCTTATAGTGAATTCAAATAACAGGCTACACCATCACTTTCCTCCTTCAACCTCTTTAAATGTAATGGGTAGGGGTGCTGGAACACTTTTTATAGTGGGAATGCTGATGATGGAAAGCATATATTTGGTGTTTGTTATTACTACTTCAAGCCATGGGATTCAGCACCACCCCTAGTTCCAGCACCACTGGTTGTGGGGGGAGGTTAAGGGGGATACCTGCTACTATTTATAAAGCAGCAAGTAAATGGCAGAATGTTCCTATTTTCCTGTGGATCTGGCTGACCCTAGTTCTCTAAGAGAACAGTTTGCTGCTAATAGCAGAAATAAACAACAGATGGCCTGAGGGGAATTTTTGTAATAGGTTTTTACTTAACAAAAATCTGTGGCTTAAACTAGGTCATTGTTGCGGGGGGGGGGGGGGTGAGGGCTATCAGTGTTCTGACTAGTTTCGATTAATTGGTGAGACCACCAACCCTGCTAGGACTGTTTTGGCTGCCCCAGGAAAAACATGCTGTAAAGGAAAAGGCTGGAACGTATACAGTTTGTTTTAGTAGTAATCTCACTGTCTCCAGAACCCTTTTTTTGGTTGCATCTAATAAGTACAACACAAATACAAGATCCCTGGATAATTTCTGAAAACAGAGCAACAGAACAGAAATGTTAAGATAATATGATATCAAAACTTGCGGAATTAGTGTGACCTGTTAGTAAATTACTATAGCTGTTTTCAGCCCTTTTAAGACTTAGGGGTAGAACCCCTTCTTTGACTCAGATAAATGGGCCTTACTATTGCAAAGAATACTGCATGACACTATGCACACTGCTTCCATCCCTTTGCTTTCTGAGCACAGGTTCAGTTGCCTCCCACACATAATATGTGGAGTACTCTCATTTTGAGGTGTGATTTACTATTTCAACTGCCTGACCCAAGAGGCCACTGCTATGCAGAGGAATGCTGAGTGCTAAACTGACTGCTGGAGGGCATGGATTACTTGTACTCTGTAGCTCGTCCTTCTTACTCCTTTGCTCTACTCAGAGAGCGGAAGGATGGAAAAGATCAGTGTCTGGCAGGGAAATGTAGGATGCCATAAACTGGGTAACACTAGTGTTCTACTTTTTATAAAGGTTTTTATGCTACATCCCTTGCTCTAGTATCTGAGATGAGTAGAAGTCTCCCCCTTCCTGCCTCCGCCCATCCACCCTCACACCCATCCGCACACACATACACCCCATTTTGGGATGTCCATTGCTCCAAGTGGAAGAGAAACAGGAACAGAAACATGTGGAAAAGAAAGGGGAGTTGAGTGGACAAAGGTTGATCAGACCAATTGGAAACAGAGGTGGGAAATAGAGCACAAATAAGAATGGAGTTTCTCCCTGAGTAGAGACTAATCTATTGGCAAACTGCAATAAAGTAAGCAGAAAAGGAAGTAGTTGATGGACAGAATATCCAAATGCTCCACAAGCAGTGAATTGCAAATTGTGGAAATCTCGGTGTATCAGAACACTTTAACATTGATGGCTTCCAAGGAAAGAAGACCTCCTGCAGTAAGAAATAGCTGATACAGAGAACGGCAGGATGGTAAAGAAAGAACAAGTAATATTGATTGGTGTCCTCATAATGAGGAACCTGGGCTAAGGCATATCTGACCAAAGAACCACAGTTGAGTGCCAGGGTAAAGGAAATGATAATATGGATACAGAATATATACTTTCGTGAGGAACTCTCCCAAACTTTAGTCCAATACAAATAAATAAAAATCACTTTAGGAAATTGGAAAAATGAGCCATTTCAGAAGGACAATAGAACTCTGAAGGTACTAAGCTCCCACCTTCCTGGGATGTTACATTGACACTACAAGGTCAGGGGATAATGTCACCTGATGCAAAATACCACCTTGGACACTGCTGGTACTTTTCCTCAGCAGGGGGATGGGGATCAAACAAAGGTTTCCCACCTTAGGTAAATCCTCTTTAAGGCTGGGGAGGGAGTTAGTCTGGACTCTCCTCCATTGACTACCCAAGAAGAAAGACTGCTGAAAGTACCTGAGGGAAAAGGCAGGGGTGAATCCAGACTGAGACGGGTCCAGTCTGTAAGAAGAGATAACTGGAACTCTAAGCTACAGAAATTCTGCATTCTGCCTAATTCAACCTTTAAGGTCAGAAATTATATTTTGTAACCTGTTTCTTTAGTGAATCAAGCTTATTTTGCGTGTTTTGTTTTATTTGCTTTTCTTTTTTTCTGTTTGCTATCCCTTATAATCACTTAAAATCTGTTTTTGTAGTTTATAAACTCATTTCTTGTTTATAACATAACCCGGTTTGTGCAATCCATATGTGGGGGTAGGGGAAGCTGTGCATATCTCTCTTCACTTTGAGGGAAAGGGTGAATTTTTATGAGCTTATGCTGTGCAGATTTTTCTATACAGTGCAAGATAATATACCTTTGGGTCTGCACTCCAAGGGAGGTGGGCACCTGAGTTCTGGAGCAAGTCCCTTAAGCTGAGTCTTTCCAGAGCTGATCTCAGTATCAGTGTCTTTCTGCAGCTGGGTGTGCCCGTGTGTGTGCTAGGTGAAGCTTAGGAGCCTGGCATAAAGGATAAAGGGGACCTAAGCTAGCAGAACAGTGGGGCTCAGTGGCATCCCAGTACATCAGGTGGCACCTTATAGTGGGAAACCCATCACAAGTACTAGTGAATTAACTCAGGTTAACTATAGGGAAAAGGCAGGATGGATTACTACCAAAAGTGGTAGCTGGAATAACTTTATGGGGAAAGAAAAAGGAAACTACTGTCTAGGTAGCAGGGTAGGTGGTGTTAATTAATATACTTACTAACAGATCAATTATTAAGATGTGTGTCAATCATAACCTTAACATCTCTGCTTTTATGTCAGCACTTTCCTCCATCTTTCATGTGTCATTTGTCTTCTTTTATGCTTTTCAGGGCAGATAATTGTCTTCTTATATAGTGTATCTGTACAGTGCTTAGCATATTTTGGGTGTTACTGTAATATAAAAATAAAAACAAAAGAGAGTTACTTTCTTGATTGATTATTGATTGTGCTTAAGTGGCCTTTATGATAAGGAAAGAAGCAGACTACGAGCTTACACTTAAATACAGTTGTGAGTATTTCCAAAATGGAGAGGGGTGGTTGTTTCCCCACCCCTGAAATAGAAGAATATGTGCATTCATGTGTCAGCACACTAATACTAGGCGCATGGAGAAACAAGTAAGAACTAGAATTGTTACTACCTGATAGTGATTAAGACATATAGTGAGCATGATGTAAATTTGGTGGGCTGCAATGTCAATATAGACAGCTATAAATCTATATAAGGGAGAGAAAGGCAAGAAGAGGTGGTAATGGGTAGGGTTATGTGTCAAAACTATTTACAATGATTGTTACAATTATTAGTGAACAGGTGCTGTTGAGCTCATTTGGGTAAGAAAACTTTCAATTTTTTATTTTTTCTTGTACTACCAAATTTCTCATGATACCAGGGGTGAGAAACTAGTCACTGGGGGGGAAAGTGTGTGTGTGTGGGGGGACGGACAACATGGGGCAGTGAGTCGAAGTAAATGCAAATGTTAATAATTGCTCCCAGGCAATCTCATTTCAGGTCAGCAAGTGCTTGTGTGATGCTCGGATAAAGCTTATGGTTCTGGTGTACTGCTTGGGTGTTTTGATTGATCAAAGGGAAAAGACTGGATTTTTTTTCTCATGTTCTAATTTTAATGAACAAATGACATTCCTGTTTATGAAAATTAGAAAGTAGATAAATAATTAATTACCTTAAATTACTGAGCCCTCCTAGCTCTAGAAAGCAGGCATATATACCACAATGTAATATTTATTAAGGGTTGGCTTCCTACAAAGAAAGCATTTCAACAATAATAAAGTAAGTTGTTGATCAATAATATATAGCAACTTTATTAGTGTAAAGAGGAGCTGGGACATATAGCATCTGAAACACATGTAGCTTTGAAAAAAGGAATGATTCAGATGTCTTTGCATTTTGTATGTATTTTACTACCTTCTTATTCAGCTATAAAGATCAAGCTTTGATACTGTGTAGTCCTGGCTCAGAGGAAACTCCCATTAAAGTCAATATTTTGTTGAAATAAGGAGTACTGGTCAGTTCTTTGAAAGTATTTGAGCACCTTGCCTAGGTGTTTTGAAAATCTCACTAGACACTTAACTCCAATTGAAATCAAGTGGAGGAGGTATGTAGGCAGAGCTTAATTTATGCCAGGGCTTCCTGGGGCTCAGTCTAGGCTGCAGCCCCTGTTGTGCAAGGTGTGACCTTGCATGTATGATTCATGTGAGCTCATGCTGTGTGGAGGATGCCATCTTTGTTGGCGGAGCCCCAGCACCCCTTTCCTTACAAATTAAGCACTGTGCCTATATGTCTTGAAAATTCTACTAGGCACTTATCATCTTTAGGCACCTGAATGCTTTTAAAAATCTGTCCATAAGTCTTTAAAAAAAGGTTGTTTTATGTAACTTTATTATAATTATTATTTTGAAATCTAAATGTTTAGTTTAACTGATTAAGAAAATGGTTTTTTTCACTTAAGTGAATAATTAAATAATTTTTAAAATTGCCTCTGGTCTGAGAAAAAAAATGAGAGACAAACTCCAGGGGTAATTTGTTTAAAAGTTTTAAATGTGTGCATATACCGTAAGGGCTTTTAATGGAAGTGCCTTCTCAACTATAATTATAGCATTGCTAATACGGTGATATAATACATTTTAAACACAGATTGATTGAAAATATGTAAAGCAGTTGCTAATAGCATGGAAACTAAAATGTCATTTTATAATTAGTTTAGCTCTCAAAGTTGACCTTTAGCCATGTGAACTTAAATAGTTTCATAAAGTGCTAATAGTTTTTTTTTTTTTAATGTTTACTCTGACTCTGCTCATGGTCTACGAATAACAGTACATTCAAACATGATTTGATACAATTCCTTTAAGTAGAAATATGAGCTTATTCCTCAGTTGAGAACTACTGTAAGTCAAATTTCAATGCGTCCATTTTTCTGGAAGTAAAAAAATTATATTAAGGTAAGTGTTAATCTAAAAATACCATATAAAACAGATGAAATAGAGGCTAGAGGGATGCTAATAAATTTGCATTACATGGCTTTTAACTCCTCTGACCCTCTGTTTTGCTAATTGTATAGTACCTTTGAGGGATTAGGCTATAGAGTCATAGGGGATAGTTTAGTAGTCTGTGCCTTAGCTGTGAGATCTTACAAGTGTAAGTTGTCCTTACTCACTTGAGTAGTCCCATTAAAGGTAAGAAAGGGCTCCATGTGTATGTGAGTGAGAGAGAGTGTAAAATATACCAGGTTCTGAATCTGAATATAATTAACTCTACTTCCTGTAGACTCCCTGGAATCTCAGTTTTAAATCCCCAAAGTCAGCTCATCATTTAGTCCTTGAGATATTAGATATATATCACAAAACATGCGTGGGCTTTTCAGATGCTGGATGGAAACCATAGGCCCACTCAAGCCAAGGGGAATATTGCCACTGATTTCAGCGGAGCCAGGATTTCATCCCAGGTCTTTTCTTTGCTATGTGGCCATAGAAGATCCCATAACAATTTTTGTAAATGCAGGTGGGTTGCCCTTAACTAAAGTATATTTATCCCTACTATTCTGTGTGTTCTGTTTGTCTGTTAGTTGCCACCCTCCATCCTGGGGGTTGTGGGGAAGAGAGGGTGACACTTCGTAGAGGAACAAAGGTGGGAGGAAAGTGAAGAAGAATGGAGGGAAAGAGACCTGATAGAAAGGAAATGCCAGGGGGCTTCAGAAACAGAGGGAAAGCTTGTGGGGAACAGCAGAAGAGAGTGGTCATGGGAGGAAAAAAAGAGAGGATGAGGGGGCAAAAAGGGGAAATGTTAAGATGTCAGATGTAGGTCCTCATGGGAATGTGGAACTAGAAGGATGAGAGGGCCTCTCTGTTATCCTGAGGAGACAAATCAACCATCTGTATCCAAAAGATATTGTGAACAATGGGCCTGATTCTGCACCCCAAAATAATTGGTGGTCAAACAGATCTTCTGATTGCCTCCTTAAAATAGTAGGTTTCACCCCAACAGATCATAATATAATGAGGGAAAGGAAAGTTGAGAGGGATGGAGGGATGCATTAGGATTAATGATCACAAGATTTGATGCCTGGAACATCAGGGAGGCTCTGGTTCATTAGATCAGTCTTCACTGCTCTTCCAAACACAACATTGTTAATCTATCACTGGTTTTATACATTTACTGGAATTTGGGGACCTCTTTTTCTGTATTATTATCAATATTTCATTAGTACCTGAAGGTCCAGATCAAGGATCAGGGCTTCTGCCTCAAACAATGTGCAATCTGAGCAATCTAAATATTAGTTAAAGGCATTGATAATGCAGACAGACCCCATTTCAGCCAAATACTTTTGTCTGTATAACTTTAATCAAGTGAGAAGTCTTATACAAGTCAATGAGACTAAAAATTATGCTTGTGCGTAAACACCCTGATTAACCAGAGCCAGTTGTGCCAAAAGTTGGCAACTCTAGAAGACCCACATGCCCACAAATTATTCTTCTCCCTCCCACTGCTGACTTTCTTTATTCTCACAACCACTATGCTTCCAGTGACCCTCCCTCTCTTAAGTTTCTCGATATGAAACTTTCTTTATATATATATATATATATATATATACTTTACAAAATGTAACTATATATGCTGGTGCATAAGACCCTATCCATATTACAGTGAACTAAATAAAAATCCTGAATCGTGCCACAGAAATGAACCATACTAGATACCAGAACATATATTTATTTCCCTCCCACCCCCCGGCAAAAAAACACCCTAATCAAATGTTATGTTCAGATATGGGTCCCAGATCTAAATTCTCTAGATGACTTAGTCAATAAGTAATACATTAAAACAGGATATATCATGCATTCATTCCTTTAATCTATTCTGACATTGAAGTTACAGATTCCTTTTGCCATTGTTTCATTATTCATGTTCTTTCTACTCACCATACTTTATTCTTATTTGAAATGTTATTCAACAGGCCTTGAGCTCCTGCATTTGCAAATTTACCTCTGATGGCTCACAGCAAATAGAATTAGCCATTTCATCTTCTTCAGCTTTCACCACCCTTCACTCTGAGACAAAAGTTCAAATTTTGTTTATGGAAATCTCCAAGCAAAATATCTTATGAGAAGAGATTCTGTCTTCTCTTTTGGTATTGGGCTGGATTTGCACCTTGCAATACAGCCCAACTAAAGCAGGGCAGAGAATAAAATGTGAGTCTGAGAGACTCTCGTTTTAATTCCTGCTTCCCCCTGTGTGCTGGCTCAATAATGCTGTCAGCACAACATAGGGAAGGATAAAAGTGAAGGCGGTAGCCACCCTATGCCGCTGCCCACTGAACTCCTCCTACTCAGGTGGGTGGAGAGTGTAGTAGCAGCCTGACATTATCTGCTTTCCCTCTCGTACAGGATATGGCTCTCTATGCCACATGAGAGCAGCTGGCCTTGCATCTGAGCCCAGTATAAACAAACAGCAAAATCTGCATGTTTTGCTTTATGGGCAGCAAATTTTGACCTATTATAAGGAAGCTGAGCTGTTCCAGATGAGTCATGAGAATGGAGCCACTTTCCAAGCCATCACTAGACTACCATTTTATTTAGTGTTATGGGCCCGTTAACCTTCTGAGTAAAATAAGAACCAAAGTATGTTTTTGGATTACATAGACTTGATACAAAAGTAATTGATTTTTTTTTTAATATTGAACAAAAATTGTATGCCTGTAAACTTACTACTTTCTCTTGAGGACTTGAACACGTGTCCAGAAAAAAACAACTTCCAGAACAGCTAAGTAGAGTTAGAGATCATGAGACAAAGCTTTATTGAAGGTTTCAAAACAAATTTTTCAGCCCCCATAATGATGGTCGTAATAATTTGAAGTTTACAAGTGCCTTTCGTCAACTCAGAAACTATTATGAATAAAATTTCAGAGTAACCCAAGGCAAAATTGTCATAGTTGGAATTCTGCATGATGGGCCCCTTTGGATCCCTCACCCCTGTATAGCTACCGTTCAATCAGAGAGGCTACATGGATTTCAGGGGACAGCAGAAGGTAGAATACAAAGAGGTGTCATGCAGTGAATTGCTGTCATCTGATCTGGGCCCAAATTGCTGCATAGCTAGTAATAAACATGCAGAATAGCTCAATTTTTTGGAGCTAGAACTCCACCTTCGGCCCCCTTGTTGTGAAGCACTTCATCTCTCTACCATGGTTGAGCATCCACAGGGAAATCTAAAACAGTAAGGATGTTGCTGAAGCAGCATTTATAGGGGAATGTGTCTTGAGATGGGGAAATAGTAGAGAACCAGCCATCCTCCTGTCTATGCAGAAGGAGAGGTCTCTTTCAGATGGACTCTGAAGAATTGCAGGTTTGGAAGCAGAACAGGTATACAGTTAGCATACTAAGCTGCTATGCTATTCCTATTTAGACCCCAGCCAGGAGGGGAATTTGGCTGAAGCCCACTGTACTCTGGTGATTCCTCAGCTGCCAAATGTCCCCTTAAGAGCTGTCCAGAGCTGTTGAGATCAAGCGTCACCCAAGACTAACTAGGATCAAGATTGTTTTTACACAGCTCAGCCCTGAGAATGATTCCATTGCATCCTAGCCCTCTCTACAGTGCCCAAGATTCTGAACCATTGTCCTCAGAGAGTAGTGGCATTACTGGCAACAATATGAGAAGGAAAGATCCCAGACTGAGTCTGAAAGTCCAGGTGGAGTTTTCAGGCTAACTATTAGGGGGTGAAAAAACTGTCTTTTTGTTTGAACCACTTCATTCAGTAGTCTGATGTGGCACAACACATCATGTCAAGTGTCTGGCTGCTCCTAACATGCCATTGTTTAGTATTGCTCAGTGTTGCCAGCTACATTCCACACTACCTGAAACTTCCAGGTGGTTTCCGTAAGTAATCCCAAATAGAGCACATTACAGTAATCCAACCCTAAAATGATAATGGAGTGAATAACCATTGCAAAATTGGCATGTGAAAAGAAAGGATAATTTTGGTGTGCTATATAGTGTCCATGTAGGCTATCTCCAGAATGGTATAATGTCTATAGATAGGTCTCTTGTATACACCATGTTTTATCACTGGCATGTTAAATGATGCAGCAAGACACCTTTTGCAACCCTAAAGTGAGGATAGAGTCACTAATTTTCAGAAGACCAGGGATAGAGATGGGATGAGCTGGGAGGTAGGAGGAGGAGCGGGGACATGGCCAGGGGCGGCTCTAAGGATTTTGCTGCCCCAAGCACGGCAGGCAGGCTGCCTCTGGCAGTTTGCCTGTGGCAGGACCAGCGGACTCTCTGCAGGCAAGCTGCTGGAGGCAGCATGCCTGCCGCCCTCGTGGCGCCGACAGAGCACCCCCCACGGCTTGCCGCCCCAAGCACGCGCTTGACGTGCTGGGGCCTGAAGCCGTCCCGGACGTGGCACGCTCAGAGGAGGGGGGAGGAGCTGGGGCAGTGGGGGAGGGGATCAGAGCTTGGCTGCCAGTGAGTGCAGAGCACCCACTAATTTTCCCCCATGGGTGTTCCAGCCCCAGAGCACCCACTAGGGTGACCAGATAGCAAGTGTGAAAAATCAGGACAGAGGGTAAGAGGTAATAGGCACCATGTAAGAAAAATCCTCAGATATTGGGACTGTCCCTATTTAATCGGGACATCTGGCCACTCTAGCACCCACGGAGTCAGTGCCTATGGCTTTCATCACATCAGGACAGTGCCTCAAAGAGCCCTGATTGTTTGAATCCATTGTCATTAGCCAAGGTGTACTGGACTGCCACTGAGCTTTTAAATTCACCTCAGTGGTTCCAGGATTCATAGAATCTTATGGCTAAATTCTGAACCAGAACCAAAATCTGAATGTCTTCAAGCTCTTTTCCTATCTCCCACAGCTTACATGTGGAAAAGTTATAAAGATTTTTGAGAAACCTCAAACTTTCACAGAATCTCTCCTATTTTTAAAAAATATCCAGTTTAATTGGTATCTAAATGGAATCTAACCAAGCAGCTAGCAGAAAAGAAAAATTAAAGCAACTGACAAATGAATGACCAGTCAATGAGGTGACTCTTTGGGGGTTCTCCCAGACTAGTAAAGGGTTCTGTCACTGCCTGCCCGGGTGCCTCTGTGATGTACTGTGCAGCTTGGGCACAGAGTCCTCACACCAGTGCAGCATGTTCACAGCCCAATGACTTCACCTGGGTTTCCACCAACCTGGTTACTCCTTGTTGGATGACACCAACAGCCTTTCCAGTCCTGAGTTTCCCCTGCAGTATCCACTCCCTATCACTGAACACTCAGAACTTTTGTTTGCTGCCTCCAAAGAGAAAGCACAAATCAGCCACTTAGTTTAGTTCAGGACTTCACCCTTCAGCTCAATGCACAACACTGAGATGATTTTGCAATTAAAAGAAGAATAAATCTATTGCCAGAGAGAAGATATTTAAGTGACAAGAAGATATGGTTACAAGAAAACAAAACATGCATCCTACTGACTCAACCTTAACTTCAACAAGTTACAATCTTTGCCTGAATAAATTTCTCACCTATAATCAGTTTCAGCTATTCTTGGTTTTCAGGCCATAAGGATCCACTTTTCATGAGATCAAAGGGAACTACTCCCTCCTTATCCCCTGGGTGATGGATGCCGAAATGATTTTCTCTTCCTGCTGTATTTCCCAAAGTCTATTGTGTATATTTCAAGAGCCAGGAAGGCTTCCTGGGGGTGCAGGCTCTGTTCCCCATTGTGATCATTAAGTGATCTTCCACCATCACTCATTTAGTTTGATGGGTTTGTTTACCTTTATGTAGATGTGCTTTTCATTGTCTTCTGAGGTTTTATGTGGCTGAATTTACATTGGAGGCACAGGAAGCAGGCAAAACAACATTGCTTTATTTAGGATAGGCTGGACTTATGCACTGCTTGCCAAACAGCATTTAAGAACATATTTCCAGCACACACAATCCTTTATATGCCAGTTGGCACTGAGAGATTCCCTAGGTCATATGAAGTAATCTTTAAAAATATTTGACAAGAAAAATAAACTTTTTAATTCTGAAGAATCGGTCACCAGAATAGTGTTAATTTAAATTCTGCAGGATGGTTTAGTATGGCAAAGTGGTACACTGAGCAAGGGTGCTGGAACAATTTGTATAGTGGGGGCGCTGAGAGCCATTGAACCAAACTGTATATCCTGTGTATGATGGAAATCATTTCAAGCCAGGGGGTGCAGTAGCACTCTGAGTTCTAGCACCTATCACACTGAAGCGTTCTTATAACTAAACAGTTCCTTTGGTTTGTATCAAGCTTCTAAATATTTTCCTTGGTATGTTAACACATGATTTGACATATTCCAGATCTGGCATGTTGGTCAGTTGAGTTAATTTTTCAGGAAGTGGAATCTTCTGTTGCTCAGGAAAATCGTTTGAACAGCATATTGTACTCCTAAAGCATGTTCCTAATCCAAAAAATGAATGGCTAAGACCATTTTTTCCCCTAATACATTTGTCAGAATTATCTACAGTTAAGATTAGGTTTTTGAAGCATTTTTTAGTGTGAATAGAAGGTGTGTTATCTCTTTTCCCAAGGTCTAATTAGGTCATTAAATCATACTCTGGAAAGGAATGGATAAATACTTTTGGATTCTACACCATTTGGCTTACTTGTTCTATAAATAAAAGAACTATGGATGATATATACAGCAAGTGGTATTGTATTGGTTTCAATGCCTCTCATTTATATTACCCATACATGCATAGTAGTATTGATCTTCAGGAAAATAACTCATGAATAAATATACACGGCTTCCTGCACATGGATATGAAAGAAAAGAGAGGCAACAAGTATATCAAAAAGACTACAAACCACTTGGAGGAAGAACAGGGCCATTTTAGAAGTAGAGCACAGATTGATAACTTCTCACTTTCAATATATTCTACAAATATTAACTAATTCTCAGAATACATCTGAGCTCTATAACAAAGTATTATTCTCATGTTATATATGGAAAATTGGAGGCAGAGCTTCAGTGCCTGCAGGTTATTCACTCAGTACACCAAATATATTTGAATAAATGAATAGCTTAAAAGCCACAAGGAATGATTTTTGCAGCCCTTTTTCTATTTTGTTTCCTGTGCATTTCAGATATGCTCCAATATCGATGAACAAAACTAATGTCTCTCTTAACTCCACCCCCTATTTCAGGACATTACACCATAAATAGTTACAGAGACAGTTAGTAAGCAGACCTGCTGCAATATTTTTCCTTTGAATTATCTTTCCTGTTAGATTTCCTAAATGTGCTATTTTGTCAAAGCCAAAATGTTTCATGGAAACACATCAGTTTCAATGAGGTTTTCAGTGGCAAGGTTTCTTCATCCAGGGTGGATGCTCTGGTCACTTCCAGAAGGAGATGAATCAGAAACCTGACCTTTTTGATCTGAGAACAGACACTCTGGCATAATTCTATTTCACAAGAGATTTTATTTTTGTTCCAATGTGGAATGATTACACACTTTGAAACCTCAAAACTTGGCATGAAACTGAGTTGTTTTCCTGGCAGCTCTGATTCCCCACTGCTTCTTGACAGACTGTAGCACGGAGCATACAAGACACCCATTCCCACTCAGGGGACAAAATGTGCCTTCCTTCTCAACTCTCTTCCTCTGGGGAAAGTGAGACATGGTCCATGCTGAGGATACAATCCCTACTCACCCAAACCTTTGAGGGGTGGAGACAAAGAACATACCAAAGGATATGGTCTTCCTTGCTCTCACCTCAGACTTTGTCTAACTATACTTCCAAAGAGCGACTTAATCAGCACTGTCAATCAGATAAATTTTAAACTAAGGCATAGTACAGTGTTTTATGATTTGCTAGAATTAGTAATTTGAAAATACAGCAACAGACCTCTGTCCAATTCAATGGGGTTTCTTACTAAGGACTACTGGTAGCCCTCCAGATCTTACTGAGTATTCATTTACAAAAGGAAACTGGCAGTCTAACAGATGGCTCAGCTTTTAACTTATTTCTGATGACTTGTCATTGCAGTTATTATAAGTCCTAGAAAAAATTACTCAAATGCTATTTCTTGTAACATTGTTGTACACATAAGATACGCAGAAACATTTACTTACACACATTGACATTTCCCAACCCACAATTAACTGGTTTGCTTGCAGAAATGAAGGGTTTTGTGCATACAAACACTAAAATGGTCTGTTTGCAAATTTAGTCCATGACTAGAGCAACACAAAAACTTGCTGCTGTGGACTTTCGCCAGGTTTGATGATTTTTTTTGAGATTTTTTTATCAGAGCTGATTCATGGGGCTTCACACCACTTGAGCTTTGCTTAAAGTTTCAACTTAATTTAAATTCAAGATACCACATGCGCACACAAAAAAAGTCAGGGGAAACTGCCAAATTTCATTAAGTTTTAGGCATTGCATATGGATTTGCTCAGGTTGACTCCAAACTGGAAATGGGCATCATGGAAATTCTAATTTATGGGAGGAAGTGAGATGAATTATAGTCACTGCCAGGAAGACAGATTGAAAGAAACATCTGTTGTGTTTATGTATTATGGCCTTACAGCTAGGGAAATCTGCCCTGAAAAATAATAATGCTCTCTAGGACACAGCAAGGAAATTGGTGCTCTTAGCATTTTTATTAAAAGAAAAAGATGACAAATTACTCTTCTCTTTGTCACTCTGCTCCTTGTTTACTTCTGTAACTGCACAAAAATGTTGATTTTCTTTGCGATAGTATTACCAATCTCAATTAAAAAAAATCATGTGACAAGACCCTCCCCTCCAAATAAATAAATAAATAAATAAAAATCAGAAGTTAGACCCCGCAAGTAACATGATTTTTAGGCCAAACTTCAGATATTTGAACTCTTAGTAGAAAAGCCACCTATGTGTGTGCACACGCATGTGCATTTCATTATGACAATAACCTTACATGGATATAAACTGTGCACAAAATTGGGGGTAGGGAGTGGGTAGGAGGTGCCCTAATCTTCCTCCTGACAGGGACATGACTGTGCTTGTGCTAAACCTTGGTGTGATATCCTGTGGCTGTTTGATCCTTCCCTTGGCACACAGTAGCGCTTCCAATTCATCCAACAAGATTCAAGCCCTGGGCCCCAGTCTTCTTGCCCCACTGGGCTACAGCTCTTGAGCCCCCTATCAGTGAAGAATGTGACTCATAATATCACCTGATACATAGAGAAAATTGGATGTCATTTATAGGTTTATTTCATAGTGATTTGTGGGGATATTTTCAAATTGCTACTGGGAACATACATTGCTAACTAAAGATTTCCTTTCTATTAAGAAGGCTCTTATTCATTTTGACTGAAACGGTTTACTGTGATGAGTTTCTGCTGATTAAAATAGTTCTCATGAATGTCAAGTGCTCTGCTTATAATGGCAAGGTAGTTAATTTCACTGTAATGGGAAAGGAGCTGCAGGAACTTAAGATATGTCCATTTGCTCATCAAATATTCCTTAGCAGGCCCTATAATTTCATAACATTGCACAGTGTTGTAGCTTCAATGCCCCCATTAAAATCAGTAAGAGTCATATGACTAAAATTCTGTGAAAATCCTGCTTAGATCACTAGGTATTACTATTAGTAATGATATTTATTATTGGTGCTGAGGTAGTATTCAGAGGCTCCATTCATGATTGGGGTCCCTTTGTTCTAGTTCAGGGATCAGCAACCTCTGGCATGCGGCTCACCAGGATAAGCACCCTGGCGGTCCGGGCCAGTTTGTTTACCTGCCATGTAGGCAGATTCGGCTGATCGCAGCCCATACTGGCTGCGGTTCACCGCTCCAGGCCAATGGGGGCTGCAGGAAGCGGCGTGGGCTGAGGGATGTGCTGGCCATGGCTTCCTGCCGCCCCCATTGGCCTGGAGCGGTGAACCACGGCCAGTGAGAGCCGCGATCAGCCGAACCTGCAGACGTGGCAGGTAAATAAACTGGCCTGGCCCTCAAGGGTGCTTACCCTGGTGAGCTGCATGCCAGAGGTTTCCGACCCTTGTTTTAGTTGCTGCACAAACACATAGTATGACAAGGCTTCTGCCCTGAAAGGCTTACAGAAAGGTATGTTGAAAGGAATCATAATCACCCTTTGTAGTATGAATGTCAATATTACCTCAGATACAGAGTAACCAATCTAATTTCCATTCAACTTCACGAACCCTAAAATTAATAGCTATTGCCCACAGAGCTTTCATGTTCTCTTTCTTCCCAGCCTAACCCCCTGAGCAGGGATGGAGATTAGGGGGCAGTAAAACAGAGGCAAAACATGGGAGGGCACACTGGGTCATGCCCCCTCGTCCCCAGATTTCTGCCTTCCATTTAGCACAAAGGTTTTCAAACTGTGCAGCTTTCCCCCCAAGGGAGTGCACCCCATAGTTTGAAAAACATCACCTCCTGCCAGGAGCTGATGGAATAGAAGGTGGTGGAAGCTGCCCGGCCTACTCAGGCCTCTGACTCTCCACCCTAGGGGAGAAGACTACAGTTTGAAAATCTCTGTGATAAATGGAAGGCAGAAATCTGGGGGAACTCATGAGACCACCTGACCCCCACATATTACCTTTAGGGTCTAGGGGTAATGCCCTACAGGTCCCCTCCCAATCTCCACCCCTATTTAGAGGGCTGGGCTGTCAGTAAAGAGAACAGGCAGGGGCACTCTACATACTCTCATGAACTTTGGAAACAAGTTTTACAGTGGTTTGTATAGGAGCAGAATATATTGTGGGTTGGGCAGGAGTGTGGCTAGTGGATTTGGGCATACCCTTTGTAGAGTGGAGAATCAGTTCATGTCAACTACTGTCCTTAATATCCTGTAGTCATGGCTCAAGTGCAGTGCCATCATGGATTGTGTTTACACACATTTATCTGAGTGCACTGATTGATCATTTGGGCTGTGTACTCGTTCCCCAGTCATTGTTTGCATTGTTGTCATTAGCATGACCTCATCACCCCAACAAATGAATAACCCTTCCAAATTAACTTTTGCAAGGTGCCGAGAGCACTTTTGCCCAATGTTGTTTGACTGCTCATTCCCAGTTTTACAATATCTGTGTAAACACTGGAAAATTCAGTTCTACTTACAAATACATATAGATATGTCGATGAACAGCAGATTAGTAGGGATCAGTAGTCAGAATACATTGACATGACACACCACAATGGCTCAGAAGTCAGTGCAGAAGGCTTGACAGAATTAAATATGGTATTGCTGCTTCTGGAAAAATAGAATGAATAATGTTTTGAATATACTGTTGCTTTAGCATTCAAATGTATTTCATTAATGAGTCATGCAGTAAACAGCAGATGGTGTTGAGTGTAAATACATGAAAATGCCCATGAAGCTGAGACAGAAGGTCAGAGCTCCCAGAGGAGTAATGCAGAAGCTAATAGAACTAAGAGACAGAGGGCCAGATCCTTAGCTGGTGTAAGTTAGTGTAGCTCAATTTGTTTCAGAGGAGCTATGCTGATTTACATCAGCTGGGGATCTGACCTACCTTTCTCCACCGTGTCACTCATCTCCACCAGTACTTGTATCAGTTGCTCTGGTCATTATTAGTTCTATAATAGTCCAGCAGCATAAGATGTGCATTATGCTTTGCAGGCAAATACTCTGTGAAGACTGGGTTACTTTTCCCCCAGGACTGACAATGCAAATGTATAATGAAAGAATTGAGGACATGAAGGGTATGTGGATGACTATGGTAAACAAAAGAAGAGGGTTAGTGGCCTTCCTGGGCTCTTTCCCACAAGGGAGAGAACATTAAATGCAGTATTCATTGTGGATTTCTTGTTAGCTACTTTGAACCTTTATAACTGTAGCAAATTAGGTTCTTTCAGTGGAAGATTATCCTCGCTAGTCTTTAGAGAAATAGTAACTCTTAAGGAGAACGTTGAATGAGGAGAAGTAGGACAATTAAACAAGCTCAGGGGGGTTATTCCAAACATTAGAGGCATTATGGAAGACAATAGGAAAACAAGAGTAGGGAGGAGATGAAGAGGATGGTTACACAGGAAGCTGGGGTGGAGCTTCTCACTGGTCCAGTAATGGACACTTAATAGTTTGGAAAGATTGGGGATGAAATTCATCCAAATAAATTAAGACACATTAACTTTATCATCCTTGATCTGTGCACAGTATGAAGTGGTTGGATTGCACTAATTGACTACTTTATTTTGACAACATTGTTTTAGCAATCATCAGATACATTATTCAGAACCATAACTGCAGTTTTACTGGCATGGGGGAAAGGAAGGCAAATAATCAGGACTTAACACAGTTCCATCTGATGTGAGGTAGGATACAACACTGAATTTGGAATGATCATCCCATGCATTTTGGGAGAGGTGGCATTTGTTTTGATCATACAGCATGGAAAGAAGGGAGCTGGAACGAAGGTGGTTGTGTGGGGGGAAATATGTGTACTCTCAGTAACCCACAGCATAGTGAAAACACAATATGGAGAATCAGTATCACACAGTTGCCATGTAAACATCTGCTGAAATGAAACAGCAATGATCTGCTTCAGTTTGTCAGATTCCAACTCACTATTTCTGGGCAGGGCTGAATTTTTAATATGCTCCTACTTTATACGACACGCATAAGTGAAGTATTTTAAAGGCTCAACTTTGCTGATCCTTGGTTGTGTAATTCAGAGATGAAACAAGGATAAGGGCATTTGAGTTAAACAATCTCATTACATGTTTGATTTGTCATTTGTAATGGTCATATAGCACCTGCAACTGAATTTTGATCAATCTTGCCCATTTTAGTTGGAAGTGTGGAAGTGTATAATGATATAACTCCCGAGGAAAAAGAAAAACTCTCAAGTAAATGCTGTCAAACTATAGGCTAGCAAAGGAAAAGCTAAGAAATTGTTGCCATGCATAATATTTCACACAAGTATGTTCTCCACAAGTAGCATGGCATTTCCTTTGTATGTAGGGGTATATCATTTTAATCTAATTGGACTGAATCCTAATGCCATTTTTTGCACTTACATGTGGACATATTAGCAGGTTCCACACCAGACTTTACAATCCTGTGAATAAATGAGCTTAGTGTCAATGAGATGCTACTGCAAGGGTGGGGAGATGCTATTTACACACTTATGCTATGTGTATAGCTTCTCTGGGGTACAAATATGGTAGCAATACTGATCTATAAGGGTCTTTGGTTTGAGCTTATGGTTTCTTTCTGAGAAATCAACTCTCTCTCACTTCTTTGCCATCACAGTTAAGTCCATTCAAGTGCTCAAGGTAACATATCTGTAGACTAAAGGCAGGGCATTTTTAGCTAAGAGGTCTTGAATTTTCCTCTCCTGGGAATGCTGCAAAGCTCACCTGTTTGCAGGTGGCTATATGTTGCTTGATATGGGTATATGTTGTTTAATTGTGGAGTTTGTCTAGATCTGGATAAATAGTGGAAAAAATGTCAGTCCAATTATATACTTTTCTATTAGCTTCCTGGGCATGTTCATGTAACTAGTTTTTGTTTACAAAATGTTTGGGGAGGGGGGGGCAGCATTTATTCCAGAGAACAGGGGTATCCAGGTGCAACTGAACATTTACAAGTGTAATCATGCTGGAATTGCACACCCTGCTCTCCTACACACATGAAATTTGTTAGTGGAAACATAAGAAAGGACACTCAAATGTAAAGTTTGCTAGCCTGTCAGTAGATCTACTTTCTATCTTGCTCATTCAGGAAGGAACCTAGCTATTCTGAAACCTGAGGTCCAAATGCACAGGAGGACAGGAAGGATTTAGGGTCCTAATATTAACAATTCTGGCTTATTTCCCTTGTAGCTCTGTAAAGTGTTCCACATTATCTCCCTGGGGAACTTAGTACCCTAAAGCTTTCTTCAGGCATTCCTCCTCTTCATACAGGTTAAGTCATTCAGCCAGGGAGCAGAAACCCTACAAAGTAATTTAGATGACTGTTCACACAGACTGTGATCTGAATATTGAATTTTCAGTGGATGCACTAACTATAAAAAGTTTCCTTAAACCTGGAGATCCATATATGCCAACAGGAGTAGTTAATGGAACAATCCTGAATAACAGACACCCTTTTAAAAAAAATCATTGTGTTCACAAGAATCACTCATGCATAAAGACTATGCACTAAGTCCAACATAAGTGCTCAAAATAAGGCTTACTTGGGTCTTCAATGGTGCATGAGCCTCATGTAGGCTGTCTGCATAGGGCTGAATTCTGTCCAAACAGGAAAAAATGGTGTAAACTGACTGTGGTGGGGCTTAACTCCCATTACCTGCAAGGCATGGGAAAAGACCCAGTTAGTCATGCTCTGCACCTGAGCAGGAGAGGTACCTCTGGATAGAGGAGGCAGAACTAAGCCATATAAGTAGATTGAGGGGACTCAGTTGGGGAATGGAGACTGTGAAGGAGCTAGGTCTCTCTGATGGGGGAGCAATCCTGAACTAGGGTCTACAAGGGTAAGAGAACTGAAGCTGAGCCCAGGGGAGGGGCAAAGGGCCTTGTGTTTAGAGATGAACCCCAAAAGTGGACCTAACTGTTGTGTGGTGTGACTTGGCTTAAAGGCTGAACCCCAGAAGACCCAGTGAGGGAGTTCAGAGAAGAGACCAGCTTGGAGCGGTCACTGTAGCCAAGAAAGTGGGGGGAGGGATAGCTCAGTGGTTTGAGCATTGGCCTGCTAAACCCAGCGCTGTGAATTTAATCCCTGCGGGGGCCATTTGGGGATTGGTCCTGCTTTGAGCAGGGGGTTGAACTAGATGATCTCCTGAGGTCCTTTCCAACCCTAATAATCTATGAGAGTGGCCACCAGAAGGTGTGTGAGTCAAAATCCCCTGTAATACTGTGTTCAGGCAGGTGGTGGGGTTACCATAGAGGTGACTACACATAATTACACTGACTGAACTAGTGGTTTTGAACTATTTATTAATCAGCTGAAATATAGTCCTTTAATTATATTCATGTGTCCCTTTAAAATAGGTAGTCGTGTGTATGTGCTGTCATTGTTACAGGAAATATCCCAAATGTTTTACGTATTCACCACTCTGATCAGTGGTATCCAGTCCAGGGCCGCCCAGAGGATTCCGGGGGCCCGGGGTCTTCGGCGGCGGGGGGGCCCTTCCGTTCCGGGACCCACCGCCAAAGTGCCCCGAAGACCCGCGGCGGGAGCCCCCCGCCGCCGAATTACCGCCGAAGCGGGACCGCCGCCAAAGCGCAGCCCGGTCTTCAGCGGTAATTCGGTGCCGGGGGGTGGGGTCCCCGCCGCGGGCCTTCCGGGCACTTAGGCGGCGGGTCCCGGAACAGAAGGGGCCCCCCGCCGCCGAAGACCGGGCTGCGCTTCGGCGGCGGCGGCGGGTCCCGCGCCCCCGCCCCCGGCCCCAGCCTCTTACCGAGCACGTCTCCGGCGGGGCCTGAGCTCCGTCCCGCTCAGAGCCGCGTGGTGAGGGGGCGGGGCTGTGAGCTCCACGCCGAGCGGAGGCAGCTGCCCCGCCCCCTCCCCACGGCGCTCTGAGCGGGGCGGGGCTCAGGCCCCGTTGGAGCTCCCAGCCCCGCCCCCTCACCACGCGGCTCTGAGCGGGACGGAGCTCAGGCCCCGCCAGAGACGTGCTCGGTAAGGGGCCGGGGCCGGGGCGGGATCGTCTCTGAGCGGGGCGGGGCGCAGGGGCCCCGCCGGAGACGCTGAGGCTCCAGGAGAGGGGCGGAGGCGGGAGCCTCCGCTCTTCTCTTGGGGGCCCCTGCAGAGCCTGGGGCTCGGGGCAAATTGCCCCCTTTGCCCCCCCCTCTGGGCGGCCCTGATCCAGTCACTGCATCTAATTATAGTTCTAGTTATATTTAATCAAGTTATAGATTGCCAATCATAACAAATCACCTCTGTTTCCAGCAGCATATGGTCATTAATAATCTCCTATCATGAAAATAGTAACTGCCAGTAGCCATTTTGTACTGGATACTGTACTCCTGTGAGCAAAATTCTCCCTGAAGTCAGTCCATAATTGGAGATGGGTGTTTAAATATTTGTTCATGATGTTTATTGCATATATAAACAGCTACCTCATCAAAGTGCATTCTAATCCCTCTGGCTCACAGATACAGGACCAAGGCACTTTTGAACACCTGCCCCACATTTCTGCTGTGCTCCACAAAATTGCATCATGGTCATACGCAACTTAAAAGGTGAAATTTACAGTTCTAGTTTGCTCCAAATTATAGCTTTGTTATTGCTTGTAAAATGGAGAGAGAAAACTGTGGGAATACAAGTTTGTAAAAGTACTCGGGATTGTTATTAAATTTAAAATCTGTTATTTCTTTTCTTTCTTGGCAATGTGAAAAGTCGATAATATCTCATGAGTAAAAGATACTTCTTTTGGAATTAATCCAAAGCCATCCTTTTTTGTAAAAATAGAGACCTGCACTTGATACGGTACTGAATTTTGGTCATAGACCAGTGATACTTAAAGGAAAAAAAGTCTTTGGATTATTTAACACTTTTGTGGTAGCTGAGCACAAGTGGGTGGCTGGGAAATTTCTGTGTTGTGTCCTTCCAATGTTTGTTCCATTTATCCCAGAGCCAATTATGTCACTGGGTACATTAGGGTGACCAGATGTCCCAATTTTATAGGGACAGTCCTGATATTTGGGGCATTTTCTTATATAGGCACCTTTTTACCCTCCACCCCCTTTTCTGATTTTCCACATTTGCTATCTGGTCACCCTAGGGTACATATAGCATGTGCAAGTGATTCTCTGAGCAATGGCCTATCATCATGGTGTGGCGTCATGAATTTCCAGAAAGATTTTTTTTTAAAGTTTCCCATTCCTCTATTTCAATTGCTGACAAAGCTGCAAATATGACAATAGGCTATAGCTGGAATAAAAAAAAGAATGCTGAGGTTTCTGTTATATTTCTAAGGTGAAATCTTGGCCCCACTGAAGTTAATGGAAGTTTTGCCATGCACTTCAGAAGAGCCAGGATTTCACTCTTAATTTTTAAGATTTCATCTTTCAAGAGCAGCAGAAGGGCCATCAAGTTAGATTCCCTTATTGCTTTTTCATGAATAGAGCTAAGTGAACCACAAAGTGTTTACTTCAGTAATTTCCATTCAGTTCTCAGTTTAGCTGAATTTTTACTCCTAAGGGAGATTTTAGCTTAAAAGAATGTATATGTTCAGATAAATTCACTGACTGAAACTTGAACTTACTTCTCTTACCTTTCAAAACCTGATAAGGGTGATGGCCAAGTATTGTTTCTTTCAAAACACTCACAAACTCAAAAATCCTCTGCCATGACACACTATGAATAATTTGATAATGCCATATTATCTTGAATCTGAATACTCCAATGCTAAACAGTCATTATGGTGTGACTTGGTGTTCCTTGCACAATGGTAAGCACATGTTTAAACTTAAATAGTAAAATAATTATGAAATTTATTTTTAGACATTAACAGAATTAAATTTTGCAACCCTGTACAAAACAATGTATTTCTGACCTAGCCTTCTGAGTCTGGTATTCCATTTGAAATATTTGCTCTGTTGGAAAAAAGGTTGGTAGTCTCTTCCTAAATCATAAGATTATCTGCTTCTTGAAAGCCCACTGCTTTGTAGATTCTGCTATATAGGGATAGGCAGAAAATTTCTGTGAAGGTGAGATTTGTGGTGTTCAGGGTGTCCGCAGTAGAGCTGGATGTAAAATTTTAGTCAAAATAGTTTCCCATTGGATCATGTCATTCTGGCAAAATCGTATCCATTCTGATGAAAGTTCATTTAAAAAAAAAAACATTCCAAAATATTGAAATGTGTTAATTTTTTCATTGTGAAATTACTTCATCTTGAAGTTATTTCTTTTTTAATGAAGAGAGAGAGAGAGAGAGCGAAGGGTCAATCTAAATGAAACATTTTGAATGTATTGAAATGAACCACTTTGACCTGAAACAAATATTTTCAGAATTTTATTTCTCTCTCTCTCACACACACGCGCGCGTGCGCACTCTCTCTCTCTCTCTCTCTCTCTCTCTCTCTCTCTCAAATATTTTGGTTTTTCATCCTGATTTGAAATAGATATTTAAAATCTTAATGTTTTGTGGGACTGAATCCATTTTCCAACCAGCCACTCATGTGGGCTTTCCAAATCTTGCCCTCTCTAATAAGCTATTCAGCTGTGTCCAGGTCTCTCTGCAGAAGAGGAGATAAGATTTCCACCCGAGGGCCTTATTTCTGGAACTTCAAATTATGTTTTGTTCCTTTTCAGTGAAGCAGCTGATAGGATATGTGAGTTTAGTAATGGATTAAAGATAGGTAGGCTTAAGAATGTATTCTGAGTTAGTTGTAGCAGCATTAAAAATACAGGGTATTTGCACTGGATATAAGTAAGGTAATGTGGAGAATCTGTGGACAATTTCCCATTTATTGTGCTTCAGCGACTTACTGTTCATGAAAGAGATTAAGCTCATACCAAGGTGCTGGGAAGTGAACCTTTTATAAAACCTATAAAGTCTAAATGACAATTTTGTGGGGAATAGAAAAAAAGATTATTTTTTAATCATTGGGTCTGTCTCATGGACAAGTTGACATTTATGTGGTGTGTGGTAGGTGAACCATTATCCTTTACAGAAATATACATGTACCAAGCTATCTCATATAGCAGGTCACTCAGCTGATGGAGATGGCTCTTTAACTGGCTGGTTAGGGGTGTGATGCATGGCTAGAAAGGGTTAAACATCCTGCAAAATAAATAACCCTCAAAAGACAGGAGGGGGGAAATAATGTTTGTGTTTGTGTGTATTTACATATGTATGAGTAGGATCCACAATGTAATCAACAGTCCCTGTCTATACTGTATTCTGATAATTCAGAGGTAAAAAGAACATCCTATCATTTAAATGAATTGTAAACACGGGATATCTTGGTATTCATCTCTCTTTGAAATGTACTGTGAATGGTGGAAGAACAAGCAAATGGCCTTATGTTAATTTGTATAGCTAAGTATCGGTGATGGACCTCATTCAAAGTCATCCTAATTACCTTTTGTTCCCTGAGGAAATCCCAACTTGTCAAAGAAGACATGAAATTGTATAAAAGATCCTTGGGTCCTGATTTTGTCACCTCAGATCTGCTTAGGTTTCATCAGGGGAAGTCACAAGACTGAGGTCCCAGTTATGCTGGTACACCCTGAATATGAGATTTGGACATTGGAATATAAACTATGAACTATTTCTGAAATAACTCTTTGCAGTTACAAAGCTCACCATCTCTGCTATGAATCTGCATCTCAGTGAATTGAACTCATGTTTGTATGTATATTGATCTTTTAACCATACTCTCTCTCTTTTGGTTTTTAATAAATTGTAGTTTAGTTAATAAGAATTGGCTATAGCGTGTATTTGGGTAAGATCTGAAACATTCATTAACCTGGGAGGTAATGTGTCCGATCCTTTTGGATTGGTAGAACCTTTTCTTTTATATGATGAAATAAGATTTACAGAAATTTTCATCATATTTGACATGGGTACCTGGATGGAGGCCTGAGGCTGGATCACTTTAAGGGAACAGTGTTGTTTGGACTTCTGAGTAACCAGTAAGGTAATAAAGAAGCTGTTTTATGCTGGCTTGGTAAATCTAGGTATTGGAATATCCACCAGCTTTTGGGGGTTTGGCTGCCCCATTCTTTGCAATTCACCCTAATTGAGTGACCACAGCTGGCTCCCCACTAGGACCCTGGGACTTATGTTTTTGGAGCTGAATAGAGCAATTTCAGATCCCAATGTCAGAAGTACGCAGTGTCTTGGTGAATGAAGTGTGAAATAAGGTGCTGCAAACACTTTGTGTCAGACTGATTTTTTTCCCCTTTATAGAATGGTAATGAATAAATGACATTCTAATGGTTAGTTAATTCTAAATGGGAACAAAGACAGCCCCTGATAATTTTCTATGTTCTCAGTGAAAATAAAAATCACTTCATAGCAATCCAATACTTCTTTAATTAGAGAGAACTGGAAACTGCAGTGAGAATGTTCATTGGGGGATAGGTTGTATGACATACATGTGGTCCTCCACCTCTTAGTGCTAATCAGTGCCCAACCTGCACCTTTGATTAGGGTGGTGCAGCTTGGTCCCCCAATACATGGGCCAGTGCATTGACACTCTCCCTTTTGGGGATCTGCTCCCTCAGGGAACGGGGGCGTAAGCAGTCACTAATCTCATAAACTGCTATTGTGAGTACCATGTTCATAGAACATGCAACCCCTTTTTGCACATATCACTTGTTTATGTGCCCATAAAAGGGCCACTCACAATCTGGTACCAGAATTCTGTACTTGATGTAAATGCCCCCAGTTGCTCAAAATTAGGGGAGGAGGGGATAACTCAAGAAATATTGGCACAGAAAGTTCCTTTCTTCTTCAGGAAGCCAAGTCCAACCATAAAATTGTTTATTCATTAAACCTTGACCTGGTCTAAAAGCCAGAGGGGTTTACAATAGAAGGAAGATGGTGTCTGGTGTCTGTGGCTGCCACTCCAGCATTCCCCATCCATAGGTCTAGCTTTTACTTAGTATACAAGAATCACTGTGAATGGAAACATGCTCAGTGCAGTTGGGATATTTGGTAATTTTAGCAGATAGATTCTGACAATTTATGCTGAGCATGTGCATATGGCAACTTTCAGAGGCTTAACTCAAACAAATCTGAATGATTTTTTATTAGGACAGGAAAAGACACTTCTCTGACCTCAGGAATATTATCTCTGCCAGGTTCTTTTTCAATAGGATAAAGTGACTAGAGCATTTCAAATAAATGGTTTTTAAAACATTGGCAAAACTACCTATTTTTTCCCTAATCTCTTTCTCAGAAATGGTGGAACCACTTTGACTGAAAGACCCCTTGCACGGAAAATTTCAGCCTGAATGGTAAAAGTCTGGCAAAGTTATAAGCAACTAAAAACAGAGGTTGAGGATGAAAAGTATTACACAACCTTACTATAAGAGTCACCACTACCTAGCCTCTAATAACTTCACAGAAATGGATGCCATACAGTCCATCGATACAAATAAATTTTCAATTTGTGTTCTGCTGAATATACTCAAATTAAGAACACTTTTGTATTATTAAGTATTGTGCTCAGTGGTGTACAAAAATAAGACAATGTACCAGCCCTCAAGCTGGTGTCATTATAGTAAGGATGCAGACAATAGTGTACAAACACACTGTAAAGATAGAGATCTCAGGAACAGGAAGATTAAATGACTTGCCTGAGATCACACGGGAAGTCTGTGGCAAAGCCAGAAATAGAACCATCCACCCCACTTTAGTGTCTAAAACTCAAAACCATTCTTCCCTTCTGGATTTGGACGATGGGGTATATTTGTAACCAGGGGGAAGGTTGGTCTCCTTATTTGTAGTTGCTCTTTGCAAACTTTGTACTCTCATTTTTGAGTTCCAAAACCAAAAAAGATTGCCAGCATAAATCCGAGTTCTTGTGTCTTATCTACCTGATTTGCAGCTGTAAAACAAAACTCAGATTTGTACCCACAATTCAATTGTGGAATTACAGTTGCAAATTTTGCCCACAAAAAAGTCCCCCCCACCATCACTTCTGAATATATACGCCATACATAAAAAATGATAAGTATATGCAATATGTGAATATGTTAAATATTTTTGTTTAATTGTTCTCCCTGTTTCATTTTTTTTGTCCCCTCCACCCCCGGCAATATGGAACTGAAACGGGACTAGATAATGACTCTCTGAGACCTCAGCTAGCAAATGACTTCAATAGAGTAAATTGCTTGGGGTCCCTGGGAAAATATTTCTCATATTTTAAATATGTTTAAATCCTGGAATACTCTGTTGGGGAGGAATCTGCTAGAGACTTATCAAGTTCCTGAAGCATATTTTCACTTGATAACATCCATTCTGTACTTCAAAAAGAGGGTCAAATAACAGGTACTGAAGATTAAGGAAAATCTTGCAGGAACAGTACACTGTAAGCCACATTGAAGATGAAAGGAATAGGAAGAGAGAAACTTGTAGTGTTAGTTGTTTACCCCTCTTGTTTACATTTCTGGTAATGAATGAATGGTTTTCTTTATTTTATATACTGGATCGTTTCTCCTGGATGTCGATAGGCTTGGTTTTTAAATGGGTTGGTATTAGCACCCTTGAGAAAGATACAGGGGAGACATGTTATTAATTCCAGATGTCCACCCACATTGAGAAACTGAAATGGAATTGCCTGCCAACATATTGCTGGCCCTGCACCTTGCTTTTGTGAATCTGAAATAATATAAACATACATTTTCTCAGCAAAATAAAAAAATTAAAAAAAAAGATTTGCAAGAAGCCATATGCTCAGATCTGGCAAATTACCCAAACCTGTGGGTATTTGCACTGCAGTTATTTTAATCTTTGCTGCAGAGCCGTAACAAGGAATTTTTGCTTTAACAAGGCAAGGGCCGGATCCAGGCTCTTCAGCGGCAGTTTGGCGGTGGGTCCCTGAGTCCCTGTCAGAGGGAAGGACCTGCCGCAGAATTGCCACTGAAGAATGAATGAAGCAGCTGTGGCAATTCGGCGTCAGGCCCTTCTGTCCAGCAGGGACTCAGCAGCCCGCCACAGAAGAAGCGGCAGTGGTAGAGCTGCCACTGAAGCGCCGCCGATCGAGGTGGGGCTGCGCCCCTCTGCTTTGCGTGCTCGAGGCAAGTGCCTCACTCTCCTCGCCCTTGTTACGGCACTGCCTTTCTGTCAGATTATTCAAACTCTAATTCATTACTAACTTGTTTTCTCGAAACATGAAAACCTCCTTAGTGAGCCAAGTTATCACATTTTACTTGCTAATTACTTTATTTGGCTATGCTTTAACTATGTAAAGGCAAGCTTCCACTCTGAGTTCTCAATGGGAGACAAGCACAAAGACAGAGAGCACAATGTTAGAGTCAAGAACCTCCATGTGGTTGTGAGTGATGGTGTTCCCTTTCAATAAAATAGTCAAAGAATCTTTGGGGGGCGGGGAGGAAACATATTTCTTAGCTCCCACCACAGTTATAATGATATTAAGGCTTTACTATACCAAAGCAGGTACCAAAAAGCATGTTATTAAATTAATGAGCTATAGGTACTTGATACAAGACTATTGAAAAGATTTGAATATAGAAAGCATGCTATGTGCCATGAGCTGGCTGTTGAAGATACATCATGTGGTCCTTAAGGGCACTTAGGTGGTGGTGAGTACTCTTCTGTCTGATGGAGACTCCAGGCAAGCCAACTACACCAAACAGGATATGCTCAGCATTCAAAACCAAAGAAGTGGAGCATGGAGATGGAAGGGGAGAAAGTGTGGCTTTGGCTTGTGGTTTTGGGCAAGAGGAGTGTGCTGTGAATGTGAGCAGAGCTTGAGAGTGCAGGTAAAAGGGCTGGGGCACAGAATTGTCTCTGCTATTGTATTTGATGCCATTTGCCCAAGGTGAACAGGACCTTTGTACATTTGGGTCAGGTTTTTTAAGAGATCAGCTCCCATTAGGGCACCTAATAAAATGTTCATTTTCAAACTTTCTCAGTCCACAACGTCATCTATTGTTCTCACAAGCACTAAGCAGGGGGCTCACTAGCTCTCAGAGTTATAAGACTGTGCCCCTGCCAAGAGAAGGAAGTATATTTTTAGAGGAATCTTTCCCAATAAAATGCAAGTCTGTTTTAAAGACAAGGATGCAGCAGTAGGGAAATTCCAAGAGTTCAGCAGTCTTGTGAAACAGCATGTTCTTACTTCCAGGACCAGTGCAGGAAGCAGGTGCTTGGGGCGGCCAATGGAAATGGGGGCACATCCGGGTCTTCGGTCGCAATTCGGCGGCGGGTCCCTCAGTCCCTCTCAGAGTGAAGGACCGGCCGCCGAATTGCTGCTGAAGAATGAAGCGGCGCGGTAGAGCTGCCGCCGAAGTGCCACCGATCGCGGCTTTATCTTTTTTTTTCCCCCCCTCTTCGCCGCTTGGGGCGGCAAAAAAGTTGGAGCTGGCCCAAGTGGAAGAAAAGATGTGTCAGTTTGATATCCATGCCAAGGCCTTGTTGCACTTCCCTCAGTGTTACAGCTTAGAGATATACATTTCAACATTTATCCATACAGGGAAGAGCTGAAGCCACCGTTAATTCTAAGCCATCTGGCTCATCTACTTTTAATTTTGCCCAGTATGCTCACCTTCTATGTCCCATTCATCTTTTCTTCTTCCATTTTCCCATTCTAGTCTCTTTCCTTCTCAGATTCACTTACTTCTCCTCTCCTTTTTAGCTTCGGTTTTACTTTTTTTGCTTCTCTTCAGTTCCCACTCAAAATGGGAGAGGTATCAGTTCCCTATTAATATTTGAAGAGGATACTTAGCTGCAAAACCAGTTGGACTAGCAATGGTTGAATCTCTCAAGAATTTTAGGTTTTCTGACTTACAGAAGCATTCACAAATATGAATGCTTACAAATTCAGCTGTTTGAGTAAGATTTTGAACAATCTATCCTCTCTGTGCTCAACATTAAGTTGAAAATGTCATAAGAATAGACTCTATTCCTGCCCCATCTTCCCATGTCAGGATTTATGGTTCTTCAGATTTCTTGTATTTACTAGAAAAATACTGCAAGAAGAGGACCATAAAATACATATTTCAACCTCCAGTGTCAGCTGGAATCAGAAAGCTTACAGGACTGTGATATTATATAACATTTCCTTAAGAAATTTATTGAAAACCTAACTGAATCTCCACAAAAATTTCACTTCAACTCTTCTGGTTATTTATTTTGAATCTAGATTGTCATCAGTACTTGTGACTACAGTTTTTCAACCTATCAATTATTTGAGTGAATTAAATATCTATTAACTCACCTACATGTATATTTTGTTGCCTTAGTGTCAGGGTTCTAATTTTTTTCTAATCACTGAAGTTCACTACCCATATTATAAGTTATTTCTTTTTGCTTTTTTTCCAAGAAAAATCTTGTTTGTATGTGTGAAATGTCAGTAAAATTAGACAAACTGATACTGTTTAAACTCCCATGAGATCATTCAAGTCTTCTACTTATCCATATGTTTGTGCTACAATTAATATAATTTATAAGCTGTAAGCCAAACAAAAGTCTAGAAAGAAAATAGCAGGAGAGTTGTGCCATTTCTTGTTTTCTTTCACATTTTGATAAGATTGGGAATGTACTGCCTGACCTATGGAGAATTCTAATTGACTGTTTTGCAGGTAGCACAAATTATCTGCTGTACAAGATGTCTAATTTTTTTTTCTTTCTAACTATTACATTTGGTGGAATTACTAAAAGTTGTATTCTTATTCAAAATGTTCAGCATCCACAGGTTTCTTCCACCATTTCTATCAGCTAATGATTGAACCTGCCCCCATTGTGGCTTGTTATTGTTTGATGAAAGTCATTAGCATTCTTACATTCTACACAAAATATGGGGGACATACAGTCCCTGTCCCAAAGAGTTTACAATCCAAAATATTGGTTTTTCCCTTTCTTAGAGTCCAGTCATGTCATTTTGTATGCCAACAACAGCAGTACTACCTTAAATAAAAGAAGGATCTACCTAGATGTTTTCCTCTTGATTCTGCCTTGGCCATAACCTAATACAGGGGTCGGCAACCTCTGGCACACGGCTCGCCAGGGTAAGCACTCTGGCGGGCCGGGCCAGTTTGTTTACCTGCCGGGTCAGCTGGTTCCGATTGCGGCCCCCACTGGACACGGTTCAGCGCTCCAGGCCAATGGGGGCAGTGGGAAGCCACAGCCAGCACATCCCTCGGCCACCACTTCCCTCAGCCCCCATTGGCCTGAAGAGGCGAACTGCAGCCAGTGGGGGCCACAATCGGCCAAACCTGTCGACACGGCAGGTAAACAAACTGGCCCAGCCTGCCAGGGTGCTTACCCTGGCAAGCTGCGTGCCAGAGGTTGCCGACCCCTGACCTAATATTTTCTGCCTCATTAAAAACTCTTCAGCTCTTCACAAACTCAGGCCTTTTTTGGCTCAGCTGCATGTTCTCAGTGGTCCAGTCCACTTGCATGTAAGCAGATTTTGGCCCTTTTCCTCTCCAACTTAAGATCCCCATCTTTGCCTTTTTTTCTGATAGCAGATTTGGGCCTTTATGATGCATTTCTATACCACCTTCCATCAAGCAAGTCTGCCTGATGCTGGTACTTAAGGATGATTATCTGAATCAAAACCTTCAAGCTTTCCCAAAACTCTTGTTATTCTGAAGCATGTGCTTTGAGGGATATATTGTGGTGGTGGTGGTGAAGTATTCATTGTACTTTTTTCACATCCCCTAAAGGTATTTCTCCAAATATTCAAAATGCAACACATTAAAGGGAACTAATTTTCTGGTCATAATGGGCCTGGTGCAAAACCCATTGAAGTCAATGGGAGGGGCTTTACATTAAACTCAGTGGGGTTTGGATGATGCAGAAAATCAAGAAAATTTCCTTTTTCTCTTTCAGGAGTTCCCAGGAGTAGATTGATCTCCACAAGAAATGCTGCTTTGAGTCCCTCCACAATACTTGACTGTGATTTGAACTTGTCACAGCTTTCGTATAACATGAGGTGAGCCTCTGATGGCATGAAATCCTATAAACACCCTTTAACCTTCTATGGAGAAACACAACACACATTTAAAATAGATTAGGTGTGTACTGAGCACTCTGCCAAGAGCCAACATCTCTAATTGGCAGCTTCTGCTATAGCATGGAAGGTTGATTAGAGATGAGAGAGTAGTAAATTCTCCACAGAAAGGAACAGTCTGATATTGTTAAAAATTACCTACTTGTCTCAGATGTTCACTCAGCTTTTTTTTTTCAGTAAGAATTTAAGTTTGAAAGACTGCAATCCAAATTTATTCTTATCCAACAAAGAGTGTTTTTGGCAGAGATTTGTATGCTATCAGAATGAACTATAAAGCAGGGCAAGTTGTAAAATTTCAAAGCAACACATGAAGGTGGTTGTAAGAGCAGCCTTACTCCTAGGGAATGCACGTGGTATGTCACAGCAATGTTTTGTTTCGTTTCTGTTTTGTTTCATTTTTATTTTAAAAAGCACCCACAGGCAAGAATGTGGAGAAAGGGACAAGGGGTGGCAGCAGTGGAAACAACATCTTTAGTAAACAAAAGCGAACCTTCTCAACAATAAAAGGCTATTTGGAAGAACATTATCAAACAGTGAGGGTATGTCTGCACTGCATACTCCTTATGTCAGGATGTAGAATAAAGATACAGCACACACCCCTAGCACTAGTATAAATAGTAGTGTGGATGAGTAGTAGTGGCTAAGGTGAATAAAGACACCTGAACCCTGTGGGCATGTACCAGCATAGCTACCTATGTGCCGAAGCAATGCTTCCCCATCTACGCTGCTATTTTTAGCAGTTCAGTGTCCCAATCCCAGAGCCTTTCCCTGCCACAGGAGATGGTTCCAGTAGTGGGGAGGCAGTGGGAAAAGGCTTCCACAACTTCCCCCTGACAGAGACTTTCACTGCCACATGTAACTACCACAGTTGCCAACTTTCACATGGTAAATTACCACCCTGACTTTCACAATAAGCCAAAAATCAAGCTAACCCCATTTCAAAACAAGGCCAAAACAAGCCAATTCCTAAGAACCCCAATACTCTATGTGACTAGATCCCCCCTGGCATGCAGTCTGGGACTGTGATGGGCCCCCTGTGCACCCCTGACTCTCTCCCCCTGCTTGCCCCTCCTTGTCTCCGCTTGCCAGGAGCCGATCAATAAAAAGAAGCAACAAGCAACAAACTACAAGCCAAAAACTAGCCAACAAGTAACTCATAAGCCAATTAAGCCAAAAAACAAGCCTAATTTTGGAGGGTTTTTTTTGTGGGTTGGCATGTCTGGTAACTACCTGGATGTAGCCAGCTTTTTAGTGTGTCACGTAGCTACATGTGTAGTGCCAATATCCTACTCATTGCCACTAGTATAGACAAGGCCTTAGAGTCAGGTTTTGCCACCCCTAGTCACCCTTTTTTAATGAGATTACTTAAAAAGTAAGGCATCACTCACTGTGAGTAACAGTGGCAGAATCTGACCCTCAATTTATACCCCTGTACTCTCCTTTTCTCAAATGCATCATCCTCTCTAAGGCTTTCATAAACAGTCTTGGTGACAGCAATGCCCTATCCTGGTGATATGACTATTTGTAAAATCTGCATTGACCTCTGACTTTCTGGTTAGGGATAATCTTTCCAGGACAAATCTAGGATCAGATTCTAAAAAAGTGGAAGTCTGAAGCTTCTATATGTGCAAGCAAGCATACGTATGCACAGAGCTCTTAGTGGAAATATTGTAAAAAGCATAGATGTTCTCTTGTTTTGGTGACAGTAGACAGAACATGAAAGAACAAGTAAGCACTTTGGAGTGTGAACAGCAGAATTTAGAAGGAGTAAGAGTGTAGGTTAAGCTGTTGTTAAACGGGAAATGAGAGGCTCTCAGAGGACAAATATAGGACTTGATTCTTTTCTAACTAACACTTGTGTCAATAGATTAACACTGTTGTAGAACTAGGGGTGAATGAGAGGGGAATCACAGGTGGAGGCAGTCTTGCACATAGGCATTATGGACCTTATACAAAGACCTCTGAAGTCAATAAAAAGACTTTTGCTGGCTTCAGTGAAGATTGGATCAGATCCTCTCAGCATTATTCTAGAAAAGAGCATTGCACAGCTCCTGCATGAATGACTAGGTAAACACTTCCTGGTTTTTCAAAGGAGCCCCTCTCAATTTCTCAAGTTGCTGATACTAAATGCTATGATGCTTTTGTCTCCTCCCCATATACTGATTGCAACCTCTACTTTATCTCTTCTTCTCTCAACTTTCTATGGTAAGGTGAAGCAGCACATTCACTGGCAGTAAGGAAGGAGAATTTAATTAATAGTTTTGTGGGTTTTTTGCACTCCATGAAAGGCACAGACACCTGCAAATGCCTTTTGGGTGAGAAGTTTCAAAGGAGTATCCAGATACTCAGTAAGCCCATTATAAAAATAATAGTAATCAGAGGTGGACACTTGGGGATCATCTACACTAGGAACTTATATCAGCATAGATATGTTTCTCAGGGGTGTGAAAGATCCACCTCCTTGAAGAGATGTAGTTATACCGACTAACTCCCAGTGTTGACAGAAGAATTCTTCTGTCAGCCTAGCTATCGCCTCTCAGGGAGGTGGATTAACTACAGCAACCCCTCCTGTCACTTTAGTGAGTGTCTACACTGAAGTGCTACAGCACTGCAGCTGTGCTGCTGTAATGGTTTAAGTGTAGACATACACTTAATGTCCATTTACTTATGGCAGAGTGAGAAGTGTCACTTATCTCAGAATTATTCTGCCTTTTTCCCCCTTTTCAAATACCTTTTAAAAGACATTCTAAACCCCTACTGACTACAAAATCAAACTGAGCCAGGGATCAGAAAGACTCAAGTATGAAAAAATTTAAATACATTGAGCCAGATTCTGATTTCAGTTACACCAGTGTTACTTAATTACTCTGGGGTTAGGTCTATGATATGAGTTAGGGGAGTGATTCCCTTGCTTGTGTATTCAATGAGATGTAGGGCAAGTATAAATAATGGTGGGTATGAACTGGACATCCCTCCATAAGCCACTACTAGTGCTACCACAGCTACACTAATATTTATATTTGCACTAACTGGCATTGAGCTAGCGTGAGTATGTGTACACAAGGAGGGCAATCTAACTCCTTGCCCATACTGTAGTTGTAACCTGGATTCATATCAGTGACACTAAGATCAGGCCCTGGACTAGTATGACCATGATCCTGCTCCCACTGATGTCATGGCCAAATTCCTTTGGGTTTTGAAGGGAGCAGGATCAAGCTTTATTTAAATATAACAAGATAACCAGAGCTGATAAATTCAAAATGTTGACTTTAAAAGAGCAATAGGAGCAGTTTGTTAAGATATCTTATAATGCCAGTAAATACAAACATTGCTAGAAAATAGAGCAAAACATGAAGGAAGACTCTTTCTTTCATCTAATATGCTTATTAAGAAAATAAAATATAATTATAACCCCAAAGGTTTGTATAACACTAGTTAACAAAGATTACTCCATACACAGGTGGGATAGAAAACCCAACCAGGGCAAGATTTTTATAGGAGGGAGTGATGGGTAAACCAGCAGGTGAGTGTATGACAAATATCTGTTTACATTCTCAATTACCCAAATTTTGTGCACAAGACCAGGTTTCATGCGAAAATGATGGGTTTTGTAAAGACTACCTGCATTCACATTTTTACAAGTACACCCTTTGTACCCGCCTTTGAATTTGCACCAGATATGTCTACCTTCAGCTAAATGGTTAAAACCACGTTTCACCCATACTTTTTACTTTTTTCAGTAACAGAATATATTCAGTGGACTGTGTGTAAGAAAAGGTCTGCTAGAATGGTGAAATCACAGAGTTGAGTTTCTAGACTGCAGTTGTCCACTGGAATGCATTTTGGCAATTTTACAAAAATACATTAAAATAATAAGAAAAAGGTCACTATATCTTATAAGACATCATCTTATATACAACGAGGAGTACTTGTTGCACCTTAGAGAAAAACAAATGTATAAGATGCCTCAAGTACTCCTTGCTGTTTTTGCTGATATAGACTAACATGGCTACCACTCTGAAACCCATCTTATGTTCAGCTTTCATGTTGTCAAACTTTTTCATAAATGGGTCATACAAAAACATTGTAAAGGCCAGATTTTCAGTTGCACTGAGATTTACATCACTTTTGTGGCTCCCTGATCCAGGAGCTGGCTTGGAGCTAGTTCAGTCCCAGTGCAATTTGGAGCAGTTTCAGAAATGCTTTATGTTGTGACTCACTGCTGTAGTCCCGAAGGGGGAATTTTGGGAGTCAGTTATTGCCAAAGTGCAGTAGTGCACCTTTCACTTGATTGTAGCCTTGGGTGATGTAAAGTCCACTATGCCACCTCTACATCAGAGGTCCTGATAATCTCCTGTTGCCGCTAACTCTCTAACCTGTTGAAATTTGTTATGGCTGGCATACCATGAGATTGCCTAATTTATGCCAGCTGGAACTTGGTTATGTACCATAAAACCTGAATACTTCCTTGGTTTTTAGGGAAATTATTCTTCTATAAACAAATATACAGATGAGGAGTATGTATGCATGTGTGGGTAGCAATATACCTTCAAGAGTTCCTACAATAATGCAGTATACCATATGAATTCTAGATAATTGAAAAGTATGCAGACTGGATACTTCCAGGCTAGTAGGAGTTGCAACAGTTGGCGATTTTAAAACATGCAAGTGTCAGAATTTTAATTTCCCTTAGGCATACTTGTGTGGATAATTCCTGATAATTAAAACAGTAACACTTTATTTAGCTTAATACCTGAAACAGTCTGAATTAAGGAGTAGTTGTTTCTACTAAAATTAACACACATTAAGGGTGTCCTGCCTTATTGCAATTTATGCATGATTTAAAGTATTCCAATATTATTTCTTTAGGATCACACAAAAGTGATAGTTTTCTTTTAGGGAGATGTATGAGATAATTAATAGGACTGAGCCTGTTTCCACTGATATTAATGTAAATCAGATGTAACTACAGTGAAGTAAATGGATTTACAGCTGTGTAAATTTCAGCACATTCAAGCCCAGGTGGAGATAAATGAGAGGATAGCATCTCCTATTTATGCTCTGTACCTGTGCTCTATCTCCCTCTACTTTCTCTCTGATTTCTTCCCAGATCCTGAGTCAAGAAAGGTGTCCTTTTCTGCAGATGGTGCAACAGTGACATACCTACAGTGGTGTGTATCTGGTACACAGGTAATCTTTCTTGACTCAGTCAGAGAGCTGGATATCTACAGTGATTTGACAAAAGATGTTGCTGAAAGAGAATGGAGAAAGGGGGACAGAGAGCCACTTGACTAGCCCAAATGCTACTTTCCAATACATGGTTTTTGTAAAGGCAAATCATACCTCACCAATATACTAGAATTCTTTGAAGGCGTCAACAAGCATGTGGACAAGGGGGATCCAGTGGATATAGTATATTTAGATTTTCAAACAGTCTTTTAAGCAAAGTAAGCAGTCATGGGATGAGAAGGAAGCTTCTCCCATGATTTGGTAACTGGTTGAAAGATAGGAAACAAAGGGTAAGAATAAATGGTCAGTTTTCAGAATGGAGAGAGGTAAATAGTGGTGTCCCCCAGGGGTCTGTACTGGGCCCAGTGCTATTTAACATATTCATAAATTATCTGGTAAATGGGGTAAACAGTGAGGTGGCAAATTTTCAGATGATACAAAACTACTCAAGATAGTTAAGTCCCAGGCAGACTCTGAAGAGCTACAGAAAGTTCTCTCAAAACTGGGTGACTGGGCAACTAAATGGCAGATGAAATTCAATGTTGATAAATGCAAAGTAATGCACATTGGAAAACATAATCTCAACTATACATAGAAAATGATGGGTTCTAAATTACCACTCAAGAAAGAGATCTTGGAGTCATTGTGGATAGTTCTCTGGAAATATCCACTCAGTGTGCAGCAGCAGTCAAAAGTGTTGGGAATCATTAAGAATCATTAAGAAGGGGATAGATAATAAGACAGAAATATCATATTGCCTCTATATAAATCCATGCTATGCCCACATCTTGAATACTGCGTGCAGATGTGGTCGCCCCATCTCAGAAAGATATATTGGACTTGGAAAAGGTTCAGAAAAGGGCAACAAAAATTATTAGAGGTGTGGAATGGCCATATGAGGAGAGATTAATAAGACTGGGACTCTTCAGCTTGGAAAAGAGATGTCTAAGGGGGGATATGATAGAGGTCTATAAAATCATGACTGGTGTGGAGAAAGTAAATAAGGGAGTGTTATTTATTTCTTCTCATAACACAAGAACTAGGGGCCACCAAATGAAATTAATAGGCAGCAGTTTAAAACAAACAAAAGGAAGTATTTCTTCACACAACACACAGTCAACCTGTGGAACTCTTCTGCCAGAGGATGTTGTGAATGCCAAGACTATAACAGGGTTCAAAAAAAGAACTAGATAAATTCATGGAGATCCATCAATGGCTATTAGCCAGGATGGGCAGGGATGGTGTCCCTAGTCTCTGTTTGCCAGAAGCTGGGAATGGGCGACAGGGGATGGATCACTTGATGATTACCTGTTCTGTTCACTCCCTCTGGGGCACCTGGCATTGGCGACTGTCAAAAGACAGGATACTGGGCTAGATGGACCTTTGGTCTGACCCAGTAAGGCCGTTCTGATGTTCTTTTAAAATGATAAACCATTGTTTGTCTATAATGTATCTAATATATCTTATTTCTGATCATGCTGAAACCTGGGACAAGAGTTCTGATTTCAGGATGTAATCTTGTTTGACAAAAGTTGGATGTAAATTATTCATGCTAGTTTATATTTAAAGAGACACAAAATATACCTCATTGTTACCTCATTTACATCAGTTTTGCAGTAATGTAACTCCATTGACTTTATTTGACTTACTCCTTAATTTCTGAGTACTAATTAGATCAGACTCTGGCTCAAAAATTGATGGGATATCAGATGCTTTCTGCAGAGTTCCAGTAATCCTTATGATTGACTGACCACTTTGCCTGTCTGTCAAAGAAAACTGGATCACCAGAATTATTTGTGTTTGAAAATAGCTACTACACATGCACAGCATCTACCTCTGTTAGGAGTATATTCTCCTGATGGACATATGTAACTCCCCTCAAACTGACTAGGATTCACTGATGCACATTGACAGAAAAATGTTCTACAAATACGTTGGTTAGTTGTATACAGGATCTTCCAGCCTACAGTACATAATACAGGGCTAGCATGGAGTCTGCCCTTAACCCATTGTTTGAAATATGACACATTATTATATTACTAGGTATGGTTAAGACACTAAAGAGAGTCATAAGCATGAGAAGTCCAGATGCAGAATGCAATAACATACATTCCAATAAATTGATAGCTACAAAGTCTGTGAATTAGTGGGCCACCTCCCTGATCAGAGGGAGAAAATGTCTCTCTCAGATCACTCTCCCTGTACTCATAGGTTCATAACTGTTAAGGGCAAAATGGACTATTCTGATAACCTAATCTGATCTCCCGCATAACCAGGACATAGAATTTCACCAAGTGATTCTTGCATCCAGTCTGACAACTTGTGACTGAAGACTCAGATCCAGATGACCTGATTATCTTCTCACTTACATGAGTACAATTCAGAAGTAATTCCACTGAAGCTCAGATGTACTGGTTCACAGTCAGTATAAGTAACAGCAGACACATGCCGTATATCCTGGAATGATCCTGCTATTAAGGATTGTGATCAGCCTATTTCATAGTTACCAACTCAAAGTTCAATGGAACTTTGCTAGAGGACTTTATCACTGACAGTGATTTAGTTGTATTGAATGATGGCACTATGGCTTGAATATCAAGATCATATGACCCACAGTCAGCATTAGATGTAACTCTGGTGATTAGCACCATGTCCATGAACTACATCTGGAATATTTTGGTGGATGTTGCAAGTGATCATTGACCTGTGCTAACTTGTTGGAATAGGAAGATCATCAGCTCTCAGTTGATAAACAGGAAGTGGGACTTTTTTCATAAAGCTAACTGGTCCTGTTTCAGAGACACTAGAATGTTACTTCTCAAACATTAAATATATTCTTGAGTTTTTTAATCTGCCATACAGAAATTAGCAAACAAACCATCCCAAGAGAAATGGGGTTCACAATGGAATGATCCTGGCGTAAAAAAGCTTAAGGAAATGAATCAAGTTAGATGGGAGGTTGAACAGAATCCCAGAGATAAAGTGGCTGGATGAAGATAGAACTAAGTCTCAATAGAGATCACCATGGGACTGGCTGGACATTGGGAAGAGACTTGTGAAAGACGGGATCTTCAAAGAGGAAAAGTTTTATGGATGATACTTAAGTGAACTGAGAGCAAACAGACTAAGGCTTGCAATTTTAAAAAAATACCAGTAGCCTGAAAAGTGGAGGTGTAGAGGCATTAATTGACAAGAAATCTGCAAATATGTTGATCAAACATTACCTGAAAATTAGCAGGCTCACATATAATAAGGATAGAGCTGTGGCAAAACATGTGGGATGGAGTATTCATGAGGAAAGACAAATAATTTTAAAATGTACACACAGACTGGAATGAGTACCTTGGCTTTAGAAAGATTTTTTTCATACATCAGTGAGAAGATGCAATAGAGAAGCTTGAACCAGGCAAATCCCCTGGGCTGCACCTTTATCAATATGATAAAGCAATTTAGTAAGAAAGCTAACGCCAGGCTGTTAGACATCACAAATGAATCACAGATAAAAGGGAAGGTACCTAATTGGTGGAAGTTAGCAGTTATAGTTTCTCTTCTTAAGACTGGCAATGATCCCCCTTCTCCAGGCAGCTACCAGCTTGTATCTTTAACCAGTAATGTGAGCAAGATAATGTAAACAATGCTTTTGAAAAAAGGGAAAATATATCCTCCCCAAATGGCAACAGGTCTTTGCACTCAATTATGGATCTATGAGTGGCCTTCTGCCAGTTGTTTATTGATGGATTCCAACCAAAAAAAACCCCACAGTCTCTTTGGGTCTTAGTGCAGCATTTGATAAAGTTTGAAATAAGCTGTTAGTGAAACTCAGTGAGATGGGAAACTGAGGCAAAATGTGCCTATGGATAAGAGATTTCCTACAGTATAGGAAAAGAACAGGCTTGTTTGTCAGCCTGAGAATTTTGGGTTTTACTTTTTGATACTCATATCTTATACCAATATGTGTAAACAAAGGACAAAGACACTGTGTTACATCTGCCCACAAGCAGATGGGATGACGAGAGATAAGAAATGGAACTAAAGTGGTACAGGGGTATGGTGGGAGTGTAATATATGAGCATTCATTAGAAGGCTGCCAGGCTCTTAAGGCAAGGTCAAGGAACCAGTTGGGAGGGGCAAGGGGGAATTTGGGGGAAGGTATAAAACACTAAAAGGCCAAAGAAATGCCTGTCCCTGACCATAGCATAACCTCACTCCTCACCCCTCCCATAAGGATACAAAAAGGGTGGGATGAAGCCCCTAAACTCATGACCCTCCAAAATGGAACATGACCATACATTGCAAGGGGTGGGACCGAAAGCATGCATTGCAGGTATATTTGGGTCTGCTAAGAAGGTGGTGGAAAATGAGAAATGGGAATGGAGTGGGTGGAATGGGTAATGGTGACACAGGCAAGGCTCTGTGGTGTCAGACCTGGGAAGGGGGACACTGGGTAAACACTCTGAGGCATCAGAGCTGGAAATGGGACACTGGGAAACAAAGCTCTGCGGTGTTAGAGTTATAGTATACATGTTTGCTGGAAACTAACCCCAATAAACGTTGCACTGCCTGCACTTCAGACTTCTGGTCTTCTGCTTTCTGTCTGTGTTACAAGAACCAGGGGAGAGGGTGAAGGGAAAGTCCTCTAAGAAACAGTAAGACTAAAAGGTACTTTTTCAAAACCAAGGCTGCTGAGGGCAGGAGTTCCTCTGGGCTCTGTTTTAAGTCATTTTCTTTTCCTGCTGTATTCCTCTGGACTGTCAGGATGCTTGAAATCATCTGTATACTCACATGTAGATGATATTGCACTTCATAACATGGGTCATGAAATAGATATATTAAAAATAAATTGAATGAGGACTTGGAAATTGTAATCACATGGGCAAAGGAACCAAAAATCCAGCTGATTCCAACAAAAACAAAGTCCATTTACTTTGCTACAACTCATAGAAAGTGTAACTACAGTGCAAAATAGACAAGGGATGGAGAAGGTATTGCCATTGAGCAGAACTCAGTATACCCTGGAGTGACCTTGCACTCACTATTAAGGTTTGGCCCACAAGTCATAAAGATGGCAGCCAAAGCAAAGAGCTTGAATCTCCTATGGTGTATTGTTGGTTCCAGTTGTATTAGAACACAGAAAACAACATACCTCTTGATAGTTCATCCATATGATTGTAAGCAGAGTCAGGATGAGATCTACCCTGACATCTGGTGGTACATTATGAGGAGTGGGCAAAGGAATTTTAGGAATGTGCATTTGCATTGGTAAACCCACTCCACTTAGCATAACACACAGCAGCATGGGATGGTTATTTTCACACTGTGGAATCCCCAATTTCTTTGTTATTGGGGCAGGAAGGAAAAAAAGGGGCTGTTACCTTAATTATGTGAATGAGGAACTATGAGACTGCTTTATGACAGAAATGACTCAACCTACATTAAATAGCACTTGCTAGACAAGGGACATGGGTTCCAAAACCCAGTGAAGGGAGAGAGGGTGGGGACTGGTGTGTGTACCTGATGGTATGGGCCCCTTTTGAGGGCCTGGAACACCAATTGCACTTCCTCCTCTCTCCACTGTTAAAGAGCAGAGCTAATTTTGAATCCTTTAGGAGTCCATCTAGAGGTTGCTGACCTGAATTCACATTGGGCCATGTGGCACTGGGGCTCTCCTACTACAAGTTGAAATCACTAAGAGCTGAAGTCACTAAAAGAACTAAGCTTACTGAGCTGAAATCACTGAGTGCTGTGTTAAGTAGTGGGAGAGCCTGAAGATCTATCACCAAGCAGCTGGCAGAGCAGAGCAGTCTGCAGCACGTTGGAGCAGCCCATGGAACAGTGAGCAGTGTGGAGCGGTTTGTGGGGGACGGCTGACGTGGTTCACGGGTCTGCTGGAGGAGCAGCACAGCTGGTGGCGTGGAGCCAGTCGTGGTGAAGGCTGCAGCAGAACTCCACGGAGAAGCGGGGCAGTCGGCCCTGGCCCACGTAAGGTGTCCCTTAGCACCCTGTGTGTGCGACCCCCCCGTTTCCACCTGGGGGGGGGAACTCTGCAGATAAACTTTTGAACTCTGGGGTGGCACTGACCAGAGACTGAGACTTTTGGGTTGTTGGACTTTGGGGTGATTGGACTTAAGACCCTAAGGACAGTGCCAAATGTACTTGGAGGTGGGTTTTTGCTTCTGGTTTGTTCCTCCTTTATTAAAAGGATTTTGCTACACTCAGACTTCGTGCTTGCGAGTGGGGAAGTATTGCCTGGAGGCGCCCGGGGGGGTGGTAGGTAATTGTCCCAGGTCACTGGGTGGGGGCTCGAGCCGGTTTTGCATTGCGTTATTGAAACGGAACCCCTGGATACTGAACCCGGCCCTTGTTGCTGCCAACTCAGAGGGGCAGAAGGGTTACATGATAGTTCACCTGTTTGTGAATGTATTGCTCCCAGTGATCTTTCTAGGATCACCATTGTGCAGTTGTCTGAAGTTCACATGATAATGGGATCAATTCCAACAATAATTTAAACAAGAGTCTGATGATCAACCTCTTGAGAACTGTCAAAAAAAAACCCCCCAAAACAGCTAATTCAGTATACAAATCATCTTCATTCTCTATGTGAACAGCATCACTGGTCAAAAATTGTAGTACCAAATCAAGGCTAACATGTTCATCTTGTTTCGAAAGGTGTGCAAAGACTCCTGAAAAAATGGAAGAACTTGATGAATCATAGAATCATAGAACTTAAGATCAGAAGGGACCATTATGATCATCTAGTCTGACCTCCCGCAAGATGCAGGCCACAAAAGCTGACCCACCCACTCCTGAAATAATTCTCTCCCTTGACTCAGCTGTTGAAGTCCCCAAATCCTGATTTAAAGACTTCAAGTAGCAGATAATCCTCCAGCAAGTGACCCCTGCCCCATGCTGCGGAGGAAGGCGAAAAACCTCCAGGGCCACTGCCAATCTACCCTGGAGGAAAATTCCTTCCCGACCCCAAATATGGTGATCAGCTGAACCCCGAGCATGCGGGCAAGACTCTCCAGCCAGACAGTCAGGAAAAAGACGTTCAATATCCCAACATTGACCCTCGGTACTAATTACCAGTGGTCGCACGTTATTGACCTATTGACTAAATCACGTTATCCTATCAAACCATTCCCTCCATAAACTTATCAAGCTTAATCTTAAAGCCAGAGAGGTCCTTCGCCCCCACTGTTTCCCTCGGTAGGCTGTTCCAGAATTTCACTCCCCTGATGGTTAGAAACCTTCGTCTAATTTCAAGCCTAAACTTCCAGACTGCCAATTTATATCCATTTGTTCTCGTGTCCACATTAGTACTGAGCTGAAATAATTCCACTCCCTCCCTGGTATTTATCCCTCTGATATATTTAAAGAGAGCAATCATATCTCCTCTCAACCTTCTTTTGGTTAAGGAAAACAAACCGAGCTCCTCAAGTCTCCTTTCATACGACAGGCTTTCTATTCCTCGGATCATTCTACTGGCCCTTCTTTGTACCTGTTCCAGTTTGAATTCATCCTTCTTAAACATGGGAGACCAAAACTGCACACAGTACTCCAAATGAGGTCTCACCAACGACTTGTATAATGGGACTAGCACCTCCTTATCTCTACTAGAAATACCTCGCCTAATGTATCCCAAGACCGCATTAGCTTTTTTAACGGCCACATCACATTGCCGACTCATAGTCATCCTGCAATCAACCAGGACTCCGAGGTCCTTCTCTTCCGTTACTTCCAACTGGTGCGTCCCCAGCTTATAACTAAAATTCCTGTTAGTCATCCCTAAATGCATAACCTTACACTTCTCACTATTGAATTTCATCCTATTACTAATACTCCAGTTTACAAGGTCATCCAAATCTCCCTGGAGAATATCCCGATCCTTCTCCGAATTGGCAATACCTCCCAACTTCGTGTCATCCGCAAACTTTATCAGCCCACTTCTACTTTTGGTTCCGAGGTCAGTGATAAATAGATTGAATAAGATTGGACCCAAAACCAAACCTTGAGGAACTCCACTGGTAACCTCCCTCCAACCCGACAGATCACCTTTCAATATGACCCGCTGCAGTCTCCCCTTTAACCAGTTCCTTATCCACCTCTGGATTTTCATTTCGATCCCCATCTTTTCCAATTTAACCAGTAATTCTTCATGCGGTACCGTATCAAATGCCTTACTGAAATCAAGATATATTAGATCCACCGCATTTCCCTTGTCTAAAAAATCTGTTACTTTCTCAAAGAAGGAGATCAGGTTGGTTTGGCACGATCTACCTTTCGTAAAACCATGTTGTAATTTGTCCCAATTGCCGTTGACCTCAAGGTCCATAACTACTCTCTCCTTTAATATTTTTTCCATGACTTTACATACTACAGATGTTAAACTAACAGGCCTGTAGTTACCTGGGTCACTTTTTTTCCCCTTCTTGAAAATAGGAACTATATTAGCTAATCTCCAGTCAAACGGTACAACCCCCGAGTTTAGAGATTCGTTAAAAATTATCGCTAACGGGCTTACAATTTCACTCGCCAATTCCTTTAATATTCTAGGATGAAGATTATCCGGGCCGCCTGATTTACTACCGTTAAGCTGTTCAAGTTTGGCTTCTACCTCGGATACTGTAATTTCCAACCCCGCACCTTCATTCCCATCAGTCACTCTGCCACTATTCCTAAGCCCTTCATTAGCCTCATTAAAGACCGAGGCAAAATATTCATTTAGATATTGTGCCATGCCTATCTTATCCTTAATCTCCACTCCGTTTACAGTTTTAAGCGGTCCCACTTCTTCTTTCTTGGTTTTCTTCCTATTTATATGGCTAAAAAACCTTTTACTATTGGTTTTAATTCTCTTCGCAAGGTCCATCTCAACCCGGCTTTTGGCCTTTCTCACTGCATCCCTACACCCTCTGACCTCAATAAGGTAGGTTTCTTTGCTGATCCCTCCCATCTTCCACTCCTTGTACGCTTTCTGTTTTTTCTTAATCACCCCTCTGAGACACTTGCTCATCCAGCTCGGTCTAAAACTGCTACCTAAGGACTGTTTTCCCTTTCTCGGGATACAGGCCTCTGACAGCTCCTGCAACTTCAACCTGAAATAATCCCAGGCGTCTTCCGCCTTTAGATCCCTAAATATGTTAGTCCAATCCACTTCCCTAACTAGTCGCCTTAATTTAGTAAAGTTAGCCCTTTTGAAATCGTAAACCTTAGTCTCAGATGCAATTTTGTTTATCCTTCCATTTATTTTGAACCGAATTAGCTCATGATCACTCGAGCCAAGGTTGTCCCCTACAACCATTTCCTCAACAAGGTCCTCACTACTCACCAAAACCAAATCTAAAATGGCATCCCCCCTCGTCGGTTCAGCTACTACTTGATGAAGGAATTGGCTTAGAGTGTGTGAAGAAATTGGTATGCCCAATATTTCCTCCAAATGAACCTATTAGCTTTATACTATTTAGTGGCATCTTGAACAATAAATTATGTTTCTCGTTCACTCCATATAGTCTGAAAAGAAAATCCATTATGAAAACAAAACAAAAAAAGATTTCTGACTCCATCAAGACAAATAGGTAAGCACACAAACTGCTTTTGAGACTGCTGGAATACCTCTAGGCACAACAGGGTAAGTGAAAGTTCCCTTGCTAGTGGTAGAAAATCAGTCTCCTTAATTTTGATGTTGCAGTCAAAACCTGCATGCTAGTGTTTGGAGGTATATGTACTGTTTGTGGTATGTAACATGATTTTATTTTGAGAAGTGAAAATAATAAAAGGATTCTGACTTCCTATAGTGAGGGAAATTTTCAAAAGCCCCCCAAAACTCTGTGTGTGTATATATAAAATTCTAAACAAATTCTAAACATGATTAAAAATCATGTAGGCTTCCAACAGGCATCTAATATATTCTGAGGAATGAAAATAATAAATATTAATAATAAAAGGGATACAACATTAATCCCTGTTGCTTTGGGTGGCTAAAGGAAAAAGTAAAGAAGATGAGAGTTTTAAGGGTGAACCAAATACAACACTGCTCATATGCAGTTTCAGCTCATTACATCATGTAGCATGCAGAATAAAAAAATGTCAATTGTGCACAAATTTCCTACATTGAAAACCAAATGGATTACAATGTGCTTAGTGTTTATAAAGGAATAAAGGCTGTATTCAGTTCTGTTTTTGCACTAGCTGAAGTTTGATCAGCTAACATGTTCAGACTTCTCTGATTGTATTTATAAAGAAAAAGTCTTTTTGTTATTGAATCAAATTTAAATTTTCCATCCAAATGCAGTTCTTTCTAAAATGTATTCAAATTGTGCAATGGCAAAATTAATTAAAATATTTGCTAAACTGTGGAAATATGGTTAGGTAGCTACAGATGTGTTACTTTAAGGATTAAGTCATCCACAATTATACTTTGCCTTTTATTTACATTCACACTTACCCACTCAACTCCCTCCTATCTTGGTTTATTAATTAACTACAAAACCCGTGTCCTGGGACTCCCTACCCACTAGTCTCACAGTGCTCTAACTTCTACCACCATGGGGTTTACTGCTTAACTTCTCCCTCCAGCAAGCCTTTTGGGAGTAAAAGTGCTCTCGATAACCTTTTTTAGCAGATATCAGAGGGGTAGCCGTGTTAGTCTGGTTCTGTAGAAGCAGCAAAGAATCCTGTGGCACCTTATAGACTAACAGATGTTTTTGCAAAGCTCATGCTGCAAAAACATCTGTTAGTCTATAAGGTGCCACAGGATTCTTTGCTGCTTTTTTAGCAGAATGCAGCGTGGTTTTAATCATGTTGGTCCCAGGAATTAAAGAGACAAGGTAGTTGAGGTAATATATTTCATTGGACCAACTTCTGTCGGTGAGCAAGACCAGCTTTCAAGCTTATACAGAACTAGTCTTCAAATCTGGGAAACTAACTCACAGTGTCCCTGCTAATATAAGGTTTGAACAGATTGTTTAGTATAAGTAGTTAACACATATTTCAAAGGATCATTCAAGCTGAAGTGACCTGTTAACATCCCTCCAGTCAGAGGGAAGAAAGGATGGGAAGGAAGCAGCTGGGGGAGGGAGGTTTGTTAGTGGATTATGGGTTATTGTAATAAACCCTCAATCCAATGTCTCTATTCAGTCCATGATTTTTAATGTTTAGCAAAAGCTTCAATGATCAACACCCCCACAACACACCCATGCCTATCACAACACGCGGTGTGCTTCGTCCAGTGCCCTAAATGCCCCAATGACAACTATGTGAGTCTTCTTCTTAGCATATGCACAAAATGCTTCAGGTGGCACGTGACCAGGATTCACCACCAAATTTGGTCTGCTGGTTGTGTCATTAGCTTCCCTGGCTAACTGGGAGTGTGACATCAATGCTGAAAACCAGACAATCACCATGATCGTCAGTGAACTCACCCAAGAAAATGGTAAGACAAAAACACCACTGTGGGTACACACTTTTCACAAAGTGATTGCTCTATATCTGACCTCTCAGTCCTCATCCACAAAGGAAAGCTGCATAACACTTTCAAAAGACAAGCCTGGGAGCTTAAAATCATAAATTTGCTAGACACTAAAAATCATAGACTGAATAGAGACACTGGATTTATGGCTTATTACAACAATCTGTGACCCACTACCCCCAATCCCCAGCTGCTTGTATCTCTTTTAGCAGTGGCAGGTTGTTTTTACAGAGAGCCCTTTACAGGAATAGGGATGGCTGCTATAGTAGCACGAAGCTGCCATAGTTGTAGTTCAATTAATTAGATAATGTTTTCACAGTGAAAGCATAAACTGCTGGAAAGAGATTATATTTTATTATTTATTACTCTGAAACCTAAAAGGTAAATCCTGATGTTGTTTAGGGTTGAAGCTATTTCTGTGAGATTTTTTTTTGGAAGATTATTTTAAAACTCTTCATTTTGTCTATAGAATACTCTTCAGTGACACGTTGAATTAACATGCTTCTCCTTCACTCTGTATGTTGCTTTACTGGATATTTGCATAATCATCTTTTAGTCTTTTGTTTAGGACCTAAATTGTCTACCTCAGCAAAACATGTAGACAAAATATTGTACAGTGTAATCATCATAAGGAATGTTTAGTCTTCAGATCAGTAACAATGCTATACAGAGAAGGAGGGAGTATGGTAGAAGTCCCCAGGACTGATGTGGGACTGGAAGATGTAGGTCTATTTTCTTCATTTGATGGAAACTTGTACAGTGAGAGATCTCTGGATCAGGATATGATCCACAGTTTAAACTTGCACTTACATTTTCCCTCACATACTGAAAAATAAACATTATTTCAAATAGTAAGTAGAACTATAGATCTTTTCAGATTAAGAAAAAAAACACTTTTGTTAGTAAAAGTGAAGCAATGAAGTACCAAAATTTCAATGAATGTTATTCAGCTAAATCATATTCATTTTTCTTGTAGATATATTTATAATGGCAAAAATCATTCTAATAAACATGAAACAGACTATTTTGTATAAAATAGTAATAATTTTGGACTGGGACAAGCTTGAGGAAATACTGCCTACCTTGTTAATAAATTATACTCTGTATAAGTATTCCTGCATTTACATTTTAAAACTCTCACACATGCAAAGGCTGTATTATAATATGTTATTTTATATATCTGAATGTTTTCTCTGGCCTTGGATTGATAGAGAGAAAGTTGGAAGAACCTCACAAATTTCAATAGTCTTTTTTTTTAATCTCCAGCTATTTCAATAGCCCTCTCAGTTTAACTGGACTAGTTACTAATTAACATTTTTATAACAGTTTACTGAGGAAATTTGCCCTCTGCTACACATATGAAAACCACCAAAATAAATGGAGTCACATAGTGTAGCTAAGAGGAGAAATTAGCCCTACAGTGTATATTTAAAGTGCCTAATCAACGCAACCTAGTTAATCATCGGAACATTCCTGTGAGGTAGATAACTATCCATTTTACATTTCACCAGACTAAGGCACTGAGAAGTGAATGTCCACATTTTAAAAATCAACCTGTAATTCTGGGTGCCCTCAATTTTTCTGAGTCTTCAATGTGTGACACAGACTGATTTTTAGGGGTCAGAGCACTGACAACTCCTACTGAACTCAGTAAGCTCTATGGGTGCCTGTAACAGGGTGCTGGCTAGGAGAAACAAGCCAGGCCGCTGTTAGCCCTGTTCATAGAATCATAGAATCTCAGGGTTGGAAGGGACCTCAGGAGGTCATCTAGTCCAACCCCCTGCTCAAGGGGAGACACGATTGGCTGAACCTGTGGATGCAGCAGGTAAACAAACCAGCCCGGCCCTCCCGGGTCGCGCCTGCCAAAGGTTGCTGATCCCTGTTATAGAAGCTTATATTAATTTTTTTTAAACTAAGACTGTAACTCATTAGTGTGTGTGTGTTTTCTGTTTTAACCTTGTAAATAACTCATTTCTTTTCTTAGTTAATACGCCTTTAGTTAGTTTGTGACAAGATTGGCTACAGGCATTCTCCTTGGTTTGAGAGTTGAGTACAACTGACCTGGCATAAGTGTCTGGCCCTTTGGGACTGGGAGTCACCTGAATACTGTTGTGATTTTTGGTGTAAAGTGACTATCTACCACATAGTCCAATTTGTGTAGGTGGCAAGATAGACAGGAATGCCCAAGGGGATTTTCTGTGACTCTATGGTAAGATTTTTATACTGCTTTAGGAGTTCACACTTTTTACTGGGTTGGTGAAATCTTATTATAGAACATGCAATCAATTTGGAACGTCTGCCCTGCTTTTTGATAGTCTTCCCTGAGGTTGGCATTCACCATCATGAGCCACTCCAGACAGTATGACAAACATCTCCCATCAAATTCCACTGGTCTGAGTCGTAAGATGGGATATTCAGTCCTGGGCCAGTGACAGGTTTCATGTCCAATGTTTTGTCAACTACCAGGACTAAAAAATGAGTGTTTCATACTATAGGGCATTCTTGTTAACTAGTCTCATCAGACAACAAAAGTTTTAAATCTTAATATTAAACATTAGGGTTTATAGATGAGCTGGTCTAGATGATTTATAGTATTTTCATAGAATCATAGAATCATAGAATACTGGAAGAAGGGTATTAGTTAGGCTGGCTGAGGGTCCATGCCCTAATTACCAGAGTGGATCCACCTGCAGGCCTGGGTAACCAGCCTGCCCTGTAAAGCTGGCTAAGAGACAGGAAGCAGGAGAGACAGGAAAGGGAGGAGTGTGGGCTCTAGATCCCTGCTGGCTGGGAAGTTAGTAGTCTCCCAGAGCGTTGGTCTCTGTAAATACCTGTAAATAATAAGTGGTGGGAACGGACACAAACAATAAAAGGACGCAGGTGCTGCACTTCAAGTGGTCTCTAACGGTGTTTGTGAAGGGGCTGGGAGCAGGAACCTCTACAGTGCCTTTAATAATCTGGTCCCAGGCCCTCAAAACTGAGACACACTTCTGAACATTTTGGCCTATTTGATTGTCTGGAAGCCACAGAGGGGTTAGTGGCAGAGCTTAAACTAGAACATTGGAGTTACACTTTTGGTCCCTTATCCTGCAGATAGTGCCTCATGAGCAGACTCATAGCACCTCTGTGGAGCTATTTGCAGTGCCTGGGGCTATGAAGGAAACAGAAAGCATTACTTTTAGGACCGGAAATGGACAAACAAGCTTGGATAAAATAAGTACTCAAACTTCTGCACAAAACTTTAAAGTAAACTCAAGCCAAATGTGGGGTTTTTGAGGTGTTGAGAGTTTGGTTTGGTTTTGAACAGTTTGGTTCATTCATCTCCTATGTTCATTTGCTTCTGAAATTTCTGGTTTTGGCATGCATCTGAATCTGAAGTGCAGCAATTATATTTCCAGAAAGCTTGTTTTTTCTCAGCCTGTACTTGAGACCTGACTGTGATCCAAGAAGTACTGGAAATCTTGGAAGATCCTGTTCTAGTCGAATTTTTGACCATAATTATAGATAAAAGATGACCCTTTTGAGCTTGACCCCTCACTTTTTAGGACATAGGAAATCCTCGCATAGAACCTGATCCAAAGCCTATTGAAGTTAATAAAGAGACTCCAACTGATTTCAAAGGGCTTTAGATCAGGCACTGAGGCACTGAATCAAGAAAGCATTCCTATTTGGGAGAGCACTTATACATATGCTTAATATTAAGCACATATTTAATTCCCATAGAAGTCAATGGAACTGAAGAACATACTTATAGTATGTGTAAGAGCCGTCCTGAATAGGGATTGGCTTAAGCATATGCTTAATGCTTTCCTGAGTGAGGCAAAGGGTCCAAAACTTCCTCCCAGTGAAGGGCCCAAGTTCTGATACACAGATCAATAGCGATATAGGATCCTTCACCTATGGGTATCAGCAAAAGAAATAATATCTGTTCTTAAAGTTTTAACATACAAACATCCTGCTGAAATGTAACGAATCTATGGGATTGATTTACAAGAACCTAAAAATATAAAATGCTTCAACTTGAACAGAAATTTGACAGAACTCATAAGGCAAAGATTATTTTTCTATATCAGAGTTGAATTACAGTAGCAGCAAGTGGTATGTAGGGCTGTTAAAGTTACTCAGTTGCGAAACCAGGGGATTTGATGAGGTATACAATTTTCCCTCAAGGCCAAAGATGTAATTATGAAAAAGTTCTGAACTGCAAAGTAGTATTGTCAGCTGTTTCCATGAAAGATAAACGATCACTTTTGCCTGTAACCTCTTTACCTTAAAGAAAGATAAAATTAAATTTGTAGAACACTACCAATGTATAATACGGTAGCTGAAGAATAAACAGAACAAAATTAAATATTATAATTAGAAGGGGAAATCATTCTACCTTTTCCAGATATATGTGGTTGAACTAAATAATTAATCTCCCTGATTAATTTGCTGTGTGATGTGAGAGGATTAATACATAGGTTATAAATCAGTAGATTAATAAGCACTCAGAGGGGGATACAGGAAGTAAGAGTGAATGAAATTGTAGTTATTCATTTTGAGGCCTGGTTAGTCCTCATGCATTCTGTTGTCTCTAGAGTCAAGAGAGATCTTTTTAAATCGACACATACTACATGGTATTAACTTATTACTTGTTGTTACTTGATATGGAATCACACTCTTCTTGTTGAATTTGATACCCACATAGAACTTGCACATTCTATTTCATATTAAAAAATCAAGATGCACCTTTTTAAAATGGCACATACTGCATGGTATCACATTGCTTTATTATTCAAAGTTCCTAATTACAAATACCTAAGAAAACCAGAAGGAATATTGTACTATGTGATAGAGGTGAATGATTAATATTTCATAATTAACTTATTTATTTTCAACTTTTTTGTTCATGAGTTATCTGCAAGCAGTCCACAATATTCTCAGATATATAGATTATTTAAAATTATGAACTGAATAATTTTTGCAAACAATTCTTGTTCTGTAGCTCATTCTTAGTGAGTTCTTGATATTTGGAATTATACTTTTGAGTTGTTTTGATTGGACACAAGTTGTGTAGAATATTTCTGTTCCCTGTTGCATCTTATGGTTAGAACTATGTTTCTGGTGCAAATCTTTGCAATTATTGCATGACTTAAAAAAAATCCTGAATGTTCTGCAGAATTTCTTTGAACTTGAATTATTTTGGTGACTATTCTTGCTAGGAAACTTATTTGCTAAAATATCTGCAGTAAGCAAGTGTAGTTGAAACAAATCCATTCTATTTTTTATTAGTAAATAGAATAAATATTTGTGGAAAATATTTTACAGAATTCATTTTTGAGGTATTTGAATGAGTGACCATATTTAGACCCTGAGTTTCTGAGATTGAATCTAAACAAAAGTGTGCTTAGAAACTGTTAAGATATGTGCTGCGATTGAAGACAAGAGGCCTAACCTTTCCCCTACCCACAAGAGTTGCACAAGGATGGAATTGTTAAAGCACGCTTCAGGAAGCAAGGGATTAAAAAAAAAAGCTTCATATGAAATAGGTCTCAGAAGCAATAAATTGGATGAAGAAGAATGGAGTAACAGAATCCACATGTATGGAATGTGTGTCAGATGACAAACCTGTAGGACAGGGATCGGCAACCTCTGGCACGCAGCTCGCCAGGGTAAGCACCCTGGCGGGCCAGGCCAGTTTGTTTACCTGCTGGTCAGCACATTCGGGCAATCGCGGCTCCCACTGGCTGTGGTTCACCGCTGCAGGCCAATGGAGGTGGCGGGAAGCCGTGGCCAGCACATCCCTCAGCCCAAACCGCTTCCCGCAGCCCCCATTGGCCTGGAGCGGCAAACCGCGGCCAAACCTCCCAACGTGGCAGGTAAACAAACTGGCCTGTCCCATCAGGGTGCTTACCCTGGCGAGCCGTGTGCCAGAGGTTGCCGACCCCTGCTGTAGGACTTGGCACAGGTCTGCATTTACCTCAGTTCCAAGCAGTTAACTCCTAGTCTGAAAAATAAAAGAATATTGCTGAAGTAAGTGGAAATTCACAAATCATCTCCCCACTTGTTCAGAACTGTTGAATGCTGCTATTCAATTCATCTACATAACTCATTAGAAGTAAAAGACTGGTTTTAATAGCTTTTTGACTGGCAATCAATATTTCTTTAATTTTACATGGATCAACTTGATAGTGCTAGAAAAGGCATATAGCATAATTCTAGGATTTTAAAGGGAACACAGCTTATCTCTCTTACATAAACATCTACTCTCCCTCCTCCCCACCATTCCCAACAAGAATGCACAGTGTTGGTAGCCATTCTGCAAAGTTGTCTCAATCTATACAGACCAAAACATGTGCATTCAATCTAGAATTACTTGTATATTAGCTCAGAGTTCCTGGGTATTTAAAGAAGTAGCACGCAGATAACAAAAAGCTGCATACACCACATGCAAGATATTGGTATATAACAGAGATAGAATGAGGAGGTCACATGAAGGTTTTATTAAACCCCACTAATAGAAGTTTGGGTTTGCAAAATGCAAAGCAGGATGGGTAGTGTTTTGGATTACATTGCATCAAAACATCTTAATTTTGTTAGAGAGTAGGTGGCTTGGATTCAATATTCTTATGTTTACCCTTTTTAGTCCAGTATATGTAGTTGGCCAAATAGAACAAATAGAGACACAGGTAAATGGACACTTGTGAAAAGCACATAAAGAAACAGGGGAAGGGGGGCGGATCTCAGAGTCAGATTGTGCAGGCCTGCAAAGCTCATAGTTCCAGACCTACATAGTTTGGAGTACCTGCAAACAGAAAGGAGAATATTTGGTTTCTTTCAAGTTATTAGCCCTGTTCCTCGCAAAGGTTAGCCTTGAAAATATGAAGTTGAGTATAAAACAATGCAAGCTGATCATGAGGGTTGGAAGTGTCTTACTGAATTTTTCTAAAGATCACAGGCTATATTCATAGTCCTCTCACAGCCACCTTAGGCTGAACCTTTGTGGGGCTTCTGCTGTACATATCTTTTGAAACATAATGATCAAAAGCTACTTCTGCACTTCTGTGACTCGAGAGGGACTCTCAAGATTTTTTTTTGCTATCAGTAGAACATGAACTGTCAAAAAGCCTTACATCTGACAGCCTGAATAGGAATGCAATAAAGAAAGAAATACATAGGAAGGTCCTTTTGAAACATTGAGCTGTCTAATGTTTACAATAATTTATAGCTTGGCTGTGTTTGTTTAAAAAAGTTTATAAGGTACCTAGGTTTTCCAGATTAAAAAAGCCAAGGCCCTTGGGCCAGAGAAGGGAGGTTTATAGGGTGTACTGGAGGTCAGGGAGGTATGCCCAGGAGGGTTTGGCAGCTGGGTATGGGGGAATGGCAGGGAAAGACAAATGGTGCCTGTTCCTCAATCATTTTTTATGCTTTTAGCATCCCTTTTTTTCTTTTCCTCCTTTTCTCCTCGCTCTTATCTCTTTTACGTAATTCTTCCCATTTGCCTTTTTTTCCACCCTAGCTCTCAGACTTGTCTTCCCTTCACCATCTTTCTCCACTACCCTTATTCAATCTCTCCCACATTCATTGTCAGTTATTTGTTCTCCCTCTTGGTCTTTTTGAATCTCATTGAATGCTATCCTACAATCCTGCACTCACCTTTGGGGCATGGGAGGCAGCTGTGACAGATTTAAGTTACCAATCTGCCTGAGGTATCAGGTGATCAGGCTGAAGTTGCAGGATCATTAGGGATGGAGATGAAAGAGCACACCAAGTGACTAAATTGTAAAGCTTTATTAATAAAATAACAGTGGTGAGTGCTGGGACGGTTCTCATGTCACTTGGAGGAAGATAGAAAGTGTTAGTGCCCCAGCCCTAATCCACTTTCATACTCACACACGCATGACCCGAGGCTGGTCAAGGCTGGGTGTAACATAAGAAGAAGAGGGGGAAGAGTGGATGAGAGTTCTGTCCTGTGCACAGGCCATCCAGGGTCTGCTGTTGATCTCCAATTTGCTTCAGCTCTCAGGAGAGTTTTAAGTCCTGGGGTCTTTTGGGGGTGTCTCATTCAGGGGCCTGTGTCCCCCATGCTCTTTGTACCAGTTCAAACTGGCTTTCTGTGGCTTCCTCAGCTTTCCCAAAACGCACTGACTTAAGGGATGTGAAATGGTTGTTTTCCCCCTCACTGGCCTTCACTGTCTCACTAGTTTTTGCAGCCACTGCTGTTCTGTTCAGCTGAATCCTCCTTTCTCAGGGCTGGTCAAGGTTGGAATCCAGGCCCCTGTCTTTCTTAGCAGGCAGCCGAGAGTTGGTTGTGTGCCGTGGCCTTGGGCTGGAGTCAGTGTCTTATCTTCATACCTAGCTGGAGCGTCGAGTTATCCCATTCCCTTCTCCCTTCCTCCCTCTACAGCCTCTCGTAACCTGCAAAGGAATCTTTCACTCCACACTCACACCTTTAACCCTTCCCAAACTGCCTTGCGATGCCTGCAACAGCATTAGCAAAATACAATGCTAATTTGACTCCTCAGGGGACTCCCTGAGGGAGGGGACCATTGGGTTGAGACACAGCCAGCAGCATGGATGTGGCCTCGGATCTGGTCGGTAACTGCCTGCATAGGGTGGAGGTTTAGCTGAGCCAGATTTATGGCAACACATTTCACAAGCCTGGCAAACACTGATAAGGCCAGTCTGATAATTATAATGAATGCTTTCCTGAAAATTGATTCTTTCCTTCTAGGGAGAGAATGTATAATTTCCTCTTTTAGATTTTTGATTGATAGGAATAGATTCTGCATTTCCGTAAGTCGTATAGCTGGTGGCACATTTACCCAGCTGGCAACATTATCAATTATATACTATTTGTGTATTTGTCAAGCATGATAATCTCACTGCTATATTAAACAGAAATAATAAACAGTGCTAGCACTCAAGAGTTTAAAGCCTCAAAGAAAGGAAATATTCAGTGATCTGGGAGACCTATCACAGGTCAATAACTCTTGCTTTCTTTTTCCCCTTGTTCTCTTTTCTCCGTATTGGTGGGCCTTGAGGATAGCTGATGGTATTTATGCCCAGAGAAAGGATTTACATAGCGTTTCTCTTCAAGAGTATGAGCTTACTTTTCCTATTTTAATGCTAGGGGTGAGTAAAAACATGACCCAAACGTTTGCCTAAACTTCAGCAGGACCTGAGCCATTTGGAAGTTGAGAGGTTTTTTTTAAAATGATTTTTTCAATTTTTCATGTTTTCATCTCTCTGTGCTTCCTGGCCCCAGATGGGTCCAGAAATAGAAATGCTGAAACCAGAAGTGTGTGCTGATGGAAATATTACGAGAAAGTCTCCCTTAACAAGAATTACAACATAGCTTCACAGACATGCAAGTTTGGGTTTTAAGTACTCTAAATAAGGGTCAGAACCTCCAGGGGATTGATTTTCAAAATCTTAGCAGTGCCTAATATGTAGACAATGTGTGTGTGTATTTGGGTGGCCTGTTTGTGTGAACAGCTGTCTGTCTCTCTCTCACTCTCACACACACAGTGCACTGGAGCACACAGGTTAGGTATCTAATAGGATGCTTGGGCACATGAATATCTTATTTGTTCCCCAAATCACCATAAATATGTATGTAAAGTAGGTGTGCAATGATGTATGTGAACTTCTGAAAAATCAAGCTCTTAGTGCTTATCTGCCCAGAACCAGTAAACTCTCTGAGATTTACTCATCCTATTACCTACAGCCTTAAACATCTAACTGAATGTAAGTAAATCAGAGTCTCTTTAAAAATAAAATCACAGTCAAATGCAGATTACAGCATATTCATCTATCCTTAGAAGTTACCCTCAAAAGATTGGAAAATCGCAGAATCCACAGCTTTATGCCCCTGTAGACTTTTAGGCACATTAGACCTAAATAATATTATATGTTTCTTCCCTTTCCCTCTCCCTCTCCCCCACTACCACCACCCTCCAAGCCTTTCACCTTGCCTGGCCCCTCCCCAGCAGAGGACGTACCTTGATATTTATTTTTTTATTCCATTCAATTTCTATTACATAGCCTCATACTTTTCATTTTTAATGGCCTTCGGAGTTTTGTACTTAAAAAGTATAACTGCCTTATAGAAGTTGTGTGGGGGAAAGTTGTAATTCTACAGTACCTACTAGAATAGGTGTCCGTGTATGGGCCTATTAGGTGGTACCACAGTACAAATAATAAATGAATAATAATAGTATTTATAATAATGTAGGTTTTGGCAGCTAGGTAGGAGACAATGGAGGCTTTTGGCACTCACAAAGGCATGGGAGAGCTTTTCTTATTCTTGACAAGAGGCAGATGAGGCTTTTGGTACCGAGGAGAACAACTAGCTCCTTTTCCCACATGGTTTTGGTTCAGAGATGGAGGTGACTTTGCATTTTTTCTCTGTGAGGTGGTGGTTTGTGTATGGGCATAATGGGAAATGTGTTGAATTATTCAGTGCTCATGCCAACAAAGCTTAAAAGTTAGAGTATTTAGGATGAGCATAATGTAGGGCTGGCTGGAAAACAGGAACAATTTCAGGTTTTCAGAATCTGGTTTTGGTCTGACGTGGAGTTAAAACAAGAACTTTCAAAATCATTCACAAAAAAACCACGAGTACCCCTGAATGATTAATAACCTGGTGGTTAGGACACTCATTTTAGATGCAGTAGACTACATTCAAATCCCCACTTGTGCTCTGTCTCTCTTCCATCCAGCCTCCTCTCCCACAACCACCCATTCTGGACCTGAGAAACCTTCCAGAGGAATTTTTTGTCAGAACTGATGTTTCCACCAAACATTTTGGTTTTGACAAAAATTGCAATTTCTAAGAAAAAAAGTTTAGGTGAAGATGTTTCAACCACCTCTATTGTATAGCACATGGTGAGTACACACATGCAGGGTTCTACTTATTTTCAGGGCTAGATTGTGGCTTTTAAGCAGAATGTAGTACCAGGAAGAATGCAGGAGAAAATTGTGTCTATGGGAGCCCTGGTCTTTCCTCAGTGCTTCTCCCTTGTACATGGAGAGATGAATAATCTGCTCCCTCCCTCAGGCCTCGCTTCCTATTTGCATCCTTTACAGAGTTCTACTTTCCAGAGCACAGTGAGTGCAGAGATTGCTATTGTTTGTGGCCTTTGTGCAGGTGTGTAAGAGGCTGAGGGAGGACTCGTGTTTGCTACTCTAGCCATTAAGTAGAAGTAAGTCATGGAAGGCCCAACCCTGACATTATTTGAAGTGGGGCAGGTAGATAATTGGACTTAGATGCTCTGCCCAACATCCTTGCAGGTGAAGTCGAATTGACATGCTCTGGAAAAGATCCAGGTCTATAACCCAGCCCTGGTATTCACTGCTTAACTGGGACATGACCTTATGTGATTAAGGTGTTTTAAATTGAGGTAATGGAAAGTGTCAGGCCACAACCTTAAGAGATGTGCATGTTACAATAAATCAGAAAAGTATTGTTTAACATCTACTGGATTTTTCATGCCATAGCTGTCAGCTTGGATTACATGAATGCAGCTGTCTAAGCCTAATGCTAACTATTACACAATGTCGAAAAACCCAGTTCTGACATCTATAAAGAAATACAAGATTGCAATTACAGTACTAAGAGTTTGAAGAGGAGAAAGGTTATCTGTGGCACTCAGAGTTGGATTTTTTTGGCAATGGGGAGCGTCATGTCTGACAGTACTAAGTTTGCATCATGTCAGAGGTGGCAATGCAGCCCTGTGCTTCTGGGGACTCCAAAAACCCTACTGCCAGTTTGGTGGCACATTAAGATCCTCCTGAACCAATACTTCTCCCACAGCTTCTGATCACCCTATTGTCCCTTTGTTACCTGGGTGCCTATGTGCTTTCAACAACTTTGAGCATACAGACGTGCCACCCGTGGCAGCTAGGAAAACAGCTGCACTACACAGCCCCTTATAGCAGCAGGAAGTAGAACTGCTATGCACCTGCTGACTGAACTGTGCATTATGACAGCAAAGTGATTCCTACCTCTTACCTCCTCCTCATGGAGGACAGGTCCATCAATGGCTATTAGCCAAGAAGGGCAGGGATGGCTAGGGATTCCAGAAGCTGGGAATGAGTGACAGGGAATGGATCACATGATGATTACCTGTTCATTCCCTCTGGGGCACCTGGTGTTGGCCACTGTATGAGGACAGTATGCTGGGCTAGATGGACCTTTGGTCTGACCCAGTATGGTTGTTCTTATGTAACTCCAAAGATTCTTTCAGTCAGGAGAAGAGGAGAGAGAAGTGGGGAGTGTGTGTGTGAGAGAGAGTGAGAATGAGAGAGGAGGCAGGAGGGGGTAGTGAGAAAACTCAGAAAAGAGAAAGGAAGAGAAATCTAGAATGTGTGAGGAACACCTAATTATAAGAAGAGCTTGTAGAAGCTCCTATTATTAAGGTTGCCTAGCCTGGTATTTAACACTGTAAAATCCATTTGGTTAAAACTTTGCCAAACTTTAAATGGTTGGACTGAAATTTCACATGCTGGGTGTCTGTCTCAGGCTATATTGTTTTGGAAAATTTTGTCTGTAAGAACATAAACCAAAATGGTTCAGCTCTTTCTGAGAACCAAGCTAGGGAAAAATACATTATTTTGCCTATGTTCCAAAATTCTGGTGACTTTAAAAAAATGGCATCTAGCAGCCAACATTTAGGATCTGTGAATTAAAATTTGGTGGCCATCGGGCAGTGGCTTTTGTGGTAGGGATGTATCTTTGGCCATCCATGCTCCAATCTGCCCAAATCTGTCCAAGTTGTAAGTCTTTGAAAAATCACAGTTCACACATGGTCAGTAGAGACATATATGACGTTAGCAGCTAAATTCCCTGAAAATTCTGTACACAATGGACATGCCCCAGCCAGGATCTGAGCAGGACTTTCCCTGGCTCTGGGCTGCTGCAAGCTATGGCAGGTTCAGGCACCTGAGGCGTGAGCAGTGAGCCTGTTTCTTCTGTGCTCTTGGTGACTCACTTTCTGGACCCAGACAGCATGGAGGAGGAAGTTGCATTATTTGAATGCAGAGGATACTAGAGCCAGAGCTGTGGGGGGTGAGGGAGTAGATTGGGACAGGGAGCTGAATGGGAACTGAAATTGGATTCAGTGGGGGACAAGAGGAAACTGGGCTAGTATTTGAGGAGGAGACTGGGTCTGCCTGGGCAAGAAGACTGGGAGGGAAAAGGGGTGTGGGGTTGGGAGTCAGTGGGGTGAGGAGAGACATAGATTGTATGACAAGCAGTGAAGGAGACTGAGACTAGCTGGGCAAGCAGACTGAGAACCAATGGGATGGGGGAGAAGGAGGTAAAGCATGAGGGGAGATAGATCTGATGAAGAACCAGGGTGTATGTGGTGGGGGCGGGGTTAACTGGGACTGGGATAATAAGCCACTAATATTAAACAAGAAGGAGCCCAAGGAAAGGGAATATGGGTGGGGTGGAAGGTGGCAACGGGAGGCCAGGGTGCAGGCGAGACAGTGACTAAATGAGGATCCAGTAGGGGAGGAAACTGGGACTGGTTGGCCAGGAGGTGAGCATCAGGGATGGAACTGTGAATGAATGAGCAAGGATATTGGGGTGGGGAAGTAGATGAGAGAGGCTAAGACTTGCTAGGCAAGGAGACTATGACAGGGATGAGAAACCTGAGGAGTGGAGACTGGGATGGGCTAAGTGAAAAGAATGAGCCCGATTGATAAAAGGAATTAGGGGTGGGAAAGAAACAGGACTGAGTCAGAGACAGACTAGAAGGCCCAGGACAGAAGGGGTCAAGAGTCTTTGCCCATTAGTGAATGCTCCCCTCCAAAGTCTGGAATGGAACCTAAGATTTCTGAATCTATTTCTCTGCTGTCCATCTCCTCTGTATCACACCTCCGCACCCCACCCACTGGATTCCAGTTCTAGTCTTCCATGCTTCTCGTCCACCCACACATGCCCTCTCTGGCTTATTGACCCAGTCTCACCTCTCCCTGGCTCAGTCCCAGTTTTCTCTCTGAATCCTCTCAGCTCCTTGTGAGATCTGTCTATCTTCCCCCCACCTCGATTCCCCATGTACTCATTCTTAGTCCCAATCTCTTTACCCAGCCAGTCCCAGTCTTCCAACATCCCTCAGCTCCTTGTCCAGTCTCAGTGTTCTCCTCCCACACAAAGCTAACTGACTCCCAGTCCTCCTGTCCATTTTCCTTATCTGCTTCTTGTCCAAGTCTCCTTATTTAACCAGTCCCAGCATCCCTTCCCCCTGAACCCCCAGTACCAGTCTCCTTGCCCCGCCAGTTCCAGTCACAGTTTATCCCCCCTCATGTCCCATTCCCATTTTTTCCAGATTCCTAATCCCTTGTCCTTTCCCTGCCTCCTGCTCCAGCTTTTGTACCCTCTATATTCCAATCTGGTGGCTTCCTCCTCCATGTTATTGAGAGCACAGGAGAGACAGGCTCCCTCATCTCAATTCTAGTGTCTGGCCTCACCCTAGTGCAAAGCAGCAATTATAGAGAAAATCCAATTTAACCCTTGTGGCCCTGGGCTGTAGAATGCTCAGCTGCTCTTTGGGGATGGTGAATGCACAGTCTTGTCACATGTAGGAGCTGTGAGAGGAGGCAACACACTCAGTGAGGATGAAATCTTTGGAGTGTTTAGCTGCAAAGCTCTATCAAGTTTCTGCTGAGCATATGCAAACTTTTTGAATTGCTTATAACTTGGCCAAATGTGGGTGGGTTTTCACAGGAACAGGACAAAGCACACCCCTGATGTAAAAGCCACAAGCCTTCTAAATTCCAAGTCCCTGCTACCACGGAGTGGTGGTGTTAGAGCTGTTCAAAGAAAAAGGTGCCAGAAATTTTTTAACCTGGGCAAAACAACAGATTTTTCCTAGCCTTGTTCTCAGAAACAATTGGACAATTTTTGCTAAAATGTTCCAAAAACTTCAGCCTCAAGCAGACACCTAGCCTGTAAAATTTTAGTCCAAAGCTATAAGGAATGCAGGGCAACCTTAATAATAGGTGTTGCTACCAGTCCTCCCCTCCACCACCATTTTATTTATAATTATAGTCTCAACTTTTTCTTTCTTTTGAACTTTGTGCTGGAATGGGGTAGTGAAAAATATTTTCACTGAGGACACCAACAAAACTAAGGTTGTTCCATTATCATAATCAAAGTTTTACATGAATCATCTCTGGTACTTTTCTTTTCTTCCTGAAACTTAGGATCTTGAGGATTTGAATAATCATATGCAGCAAGGTATTGTGTGAAATGTGGCACCACAGAGACTGCATTACTTTGATATTTTGCTGTTTTCTACTTGAATTGCTGACATCCAGTACTCCACTGTACATATTACTGGGGCTGTAAACAAAGAAGTGGCATGCATAGTCACTCAAAATGCAGAATACTGAAAAGGTCAAATTTGTGCATTATAAGTGACAATAATTCACTGAAACTCAAACACACTAATGTTCTGATATTTTATTTCCATGACATGGATTGTAACAAGAATAGAAAATTACACAATTTTATGCCATGTAGTTGGGAAAGTTTTTAACAAGTATGGGTAATAGTCACATGAAAGAATTAATATTGTGCTAAAATTGAGCTAGATCAGGGAGGAAGCATAAATTGAATTTTTGTTATACAACACTTACATGTTAATTTCACAACATTTGGGGTTTAGTTTATTGTATCAATATCTAATATTTCCATATTGAGCAATACCACCCCGTCTCATGGAGAGGGGCAAAATTATGCACAAGAAATGGCAATATTTCCTACACAGTTTCCAGTTGGGGCAGGGTTTACTCCTGGGAAGAATCAGGAGTTTAGCTCCCACAAGCAATGGATACAGTGAGATCCTTGTGGGCCTTGGGGAATACGCAAAAGCTAGAGCCATTCTCTGAGGACCTGTGAATATGTATTTCCTCTTGCCTCCTCCATCCACCTGTTAGCATTTCTCCTGGAGGGAGCAGGACCCAGATCCCCCATAAAGAAGGGTTCCACATTGTGGAGGTTGAAACAATTGTCAGCATTACCTCAGCTAAAGAAGTCTTGAGCAGTGGTGAAACTATTTGGGGGGGTGAGAGAGGAGGAGGAGACTGGTGGGCCACCCCCAGTGACCTTTAGATGTATGTGTAGCATATTTTCAATTGCTTTGTGTTCACACTACTTCACATTCTTGCAACAGGGCCCAAGCACTGTACCTCTTCAGTGGGTTGGGGAGTAATGATGTTGTTCTCCTATCCCATCTCCCAGCCTACTGCCTTCCACATGTATGGATCCAGTACTCCATAAAGATGTGTGTTAAGCTGAATTGGAAGGAGGTGCTGAACATTCTAAGGGGTATGTGCAAATGTAGGCTTTATGGAGAGGAGTAAACATCAAAAATTGCTGCTAATGTTTGCAATTTAAGAAGAATCTGTAGGGAGAACTCACTTGTAATGATGGAATGCAGTCGTGTGCAACACTATTGATTTTCAAATATAACACTGAATAGATAATAAAATACATTCTTCAAAACCACTCATTTTTTATTATGGAAATGTAGCAGATGCTGGATCAAGCAGTGAAGTGAAACAAAAAGCCCATTGATTATTACAACTGATACCGACATAATTTTATATACATAGCTCTCTTTGGCTTTGTAATAGTTCATATCCTCACTGGTGCATTGCCAAACTTGGCACTGGGCCCTATTTATCTGTGCAGATCCCAGAACACTAAATATTTAGGTTTAAGCAAGTAAAGAAAAGGAAAGAAAGTCAAACAAATCTTGGCTTCACAGGCATGAACATTTATCAGTACAGTAAACACACTGTATTCAGAGGTGTTGCAGTGTTATTGTCCCAGTTTACTAAGCTTTTTAGCCAGTCTTTGTTCAGTCACAGAAAGTCACCCGACCAAACAAATTTTCATCTTCAGTAGTTGTATGTGATAATTTTTTCCTTAAAGTCAGTTATTCAGCTACAAGTACGGTTGTTTTTAAGAGAGAGAGGGTAATCAGAATACAGCCAAGTCACTGTTGCGCAGGCCTGATTTTGGAAGCCACAATACTTAATAGTGTTTTAAGAGTTCTAAAGGAGTTTAAGGCACAGTAGAACACACAAAGGCAGCCGGGGAATGCATGGCCTCTTAAAGCCTGGGCTCAGAAAAGTCAGTTACATGAGGTAGTGCTTTTGCAGTCCCAGTGGAAATTCCTGCCTAGAAGATTCCTAATGTTCAGAGTCCCTGGAGAGGTACATTCTGGACCTGTGAATATACAAAGACAACGTTCTTTAGGAACCACAGTTAGTAGTCAGTAACCTTTCTTTCTGCATTCTGCTAAGGCTGAGACTGTCTAGGGATAAACTATTATTGGATTACAGATCAGCAAAACATGCAAGAGGAAAAGAGAAGCATCAAATGTACTTTCATCACAAAGAGTTCTAATATTCTCTTGAAACTGGGGAGCAGTTAAAATGTAAGTGGATAATAAGACCCGACTTTATCTTACTCCACTATGGCCTGGTCTACACTAGGACTTTAATTCGAATTTAGCAGCGTTAATTCAAACTAACCGCTCAACCGTCCACACCAGGAAGCCATTTAATTCGAACTAGATGGCTCGTTAGTTCGAATTTGGTACTCCACCCTGACAGGTGGAGTAACGCTAAATTCCACATGGCTAGCTCGAATTAGGCTAGGTGTGGATGCAAATCGAACTTAGTAGCTCCGGGAGCTATCCCACAGTGCACCACTCTGTTGACGCTCTGGACAGCAGTCCGAGCTTGGATTCTCTGACCAGCCACACAGGAAATGACCCGGGAAAATTTGAATTCCTTTTCCTGTCTGGGCACTTTGAATCTGACGTCCTGGCTGGACATCGGGGCGAGCTCCGCAGCACCTGCAACGATGCACAGCTCTCCAGCAGAGGAGTTCATGTTATCTGTGAATAGAAAGAGGGACCCAGCATAAACTGACTGGGAACTCTTTGATCTGATCGGTGTGTGGGGCGAGGAGTCTGTGCTTTCGGAGCTGCGCTCCAAAACAGGGAATGCGAAGACCTACGAGAAGGTCTCCAAAGCCATGAGAGACAGAGGATACAGGCGGGATGCAACGCAGTGCCGCGTGAAAATCAAGGACCCCAGACAAGGCTACCAAAAAATCAAAGCGGCAAACGGACGCTACGGAGCCTGCCACCACTGCCCCACCAGTGACCGTGGACTCTGACGATGGGGCAGTGTCGACGGCCAGTTCCTTGGTGATGTTCGCGGACGGGGAAGATGAGGAAGGGTTTGTGGAGGACGAGGCAGGCGAGAGCGCTTACAACGATGGTTTCCCCGACAGCCAGGATCTATTCATCACTGTCATGGAGATCCCCCAACAACCCTCCCCGGCCATTAACCCGGACCCTGAATCAGGGGAAGGAGCAGTCGGTAAGTGCTGTAACCATGTTAACTTTTATTCTTAATATAACAGGAATCTGAAGTGTGTGAGAAGGAGGTCTCTCTATATATGGTGATAGAACAGAAATCCTCCTGGGAGATCTCCACGAAGCTCTCCTTCCGTTAATCGATAAGCATCAGCAGGAGGTTCCTGAGGAGAGCTGCCTTATTGGGTGCTCCGTGATAGCACCGTTTTCCGCGCGAGGCTTTCATGCGGTATTCAGGGAGCATTGCCTCCCCTTGCACGGCTGCATCGGGCCCTGGTTCGTGCTAGCTTTCACGCAGCATGCGCTCTCTATCTCCTTCAGTGACCCTCCTCAGGGTGATCTCGCTCGGAGACTCCTGCATCTAATTAGGTTAATTACTGTAATTTTACGCCTGGTCCAAAGTATTTTTAAAAAATCTAAGGACAGACGGCATAGCACAGACTCAGCACGCAGCTGCGTGACGACCGTAACGGAAAGCCAAAGAATATAATGGACGCTCATGGAGGGAAGGGGGAATGAGGACGCAAGGTATCCCACAGTTCCTGCTGTCTCCGAAAAGTATTTGCATTCTTAGATGATCTCCAAATGCTTCTAGGGTCATACACAGTGTCTGCGGTGGGTCAGGGCATAGTTCGGCAATTTGCGCACACACCCCACCCACCACCAGAAGTGAAAACAATCCTCTGTTGACTCTTTTACATGTCACCCTATCTTTACTGAATGCTGCAGATAGACGCGATGGTGCAGCACTCAACACCAACATCCTTGCTCCCCCCACGCTATGGATGGCTGATGGTACAATAAGATGGAAATCCATCCTCATCATCAGCCTATTGGCACATGGGGCAGTGCAAAAGGGCTGGTAACCATGCCGACTAGCATCAGTAAGGTCGATCAAGGGCGCCTGTCCCTAATTTTTGATGGCTGATGGTACAATATGGCTGGTAACGGTCCTCATCATTGCAACAGGGGGCTGAGCTCCATCAGCCCCCACCCTTCATTGTAAATAAAAGATTCAATTGCCCCTGGACTAGCAGAGGGATGATGGGCTCCTTCATCCACACTCCTTAATGTCCTGCCTGGACTATCATTGCAGCTGGAGGCTTCCTTCCACTCATTTCTCACAAACAAGTCACTGTGTCTTATTCCTGCATTCTTTATTACTTCATCACACAAGTGTTGGGACAATGGTATGGTAGCCCAGGAAGGCTGGGGTAAGAACGGAATGAACAGGTGGTGTTGTTGCAGGAGCACCCCCTGTGAATAGCATACAGCTCATAATTTATGCAGGATCGGACACAGAGCAGCTGTGCTCTCTGGTTCTATGATACAGTGGTTCTCTAGTACACTTGCCCATAATCTAGGCAGGACTGATTCTATTTTTAGGTACCAAAAAGGAGGGATTGACTCAGGGAGTCATTCCCAATTTTGGCTTTTGCGCCCCTGGCTAAGAGCAGCCAGGGGCACTTATGACAGCAGCAAATGGTACAAAAGGACTGGTAGCCATGATCATCTTAGTTCCAATTTATGGAAGGGTTTGGATGGTGCAATATGGCTGGTAACCATCTCTGCTGTCATGCAAAAGCAAAAGCATGCTGCTGTGTAGCGCTGCTGGCCCGCCTCTGTCAGCGGCATCTAGTACACATACGGTGACATACACAAAAGGCAAAACAGTGTCCATGGTTGCCACGTTATGGCGTATGCCAGGGCAATTCTGGGAAAACGGGCTTGAAATGATTGTCTGCCGTTGCTTTCCCGGAGGAAGGAATGACTGGCGACATTTACCCAGAATCCACCGCGAAAATGATTTCTGCCCCAGCAGGCACAGGGGTCTCAACCCAGAATTCACAGAGACAGCCTAGACTCAGTTAATTGTTCGCAAAAATGTATCTTTGCAAGGAATTCACTCCCTGTTTCCCATCTCACAGCTTCCACTGTCTCCAGACCTGCCACAGCATCCCCCTCGCAGAGGCTGGCAAAGATTAGGCGGCGAAAGAAAAAGACAAGGGACAAGATGTTCGAGGAACGTATGGGCTGCTACCTAGCAGAGGCGGACCAGCAGAGCCAGTGGAGGGAGACCGTCTCTCTGTACCAGCGCTCACACAGCGAACGGGAGGAGAGGTGGCGTGAGGAAGACAAGCAGGCGACTGAAACAATGCTTGGACTAGTGAGGGAGCAAACGGACACGCTCAGGCGCCTTGTGGATGTTCTGCAGGACCGAAGGAGGACAGAGACACCCTGCAGTGTATCTGCAACCGCACTCCCCCGCCACAAAGTCCCATACCCCCCTCACCGAAAATAATCAGGAGGAGGGGCGGCTGGAGACGTGAATACTGTCACTGCACCACAGCACAGTGCTCAAGTACCCAAAAGCTATCATACCCTACATTTGCCGAAGTCCTTCACTTCCAGACTCACAGTAGTCCCAATCCCAGTCCCATCCCCTAACTGTCTACTTAATTAATAAAAATGCTTTGCTGTTAATTACTGTTTCCGTTATGTTTTTTCAAAGGAGATTGTGTTTGAATGGGGGGCGTGGGGAAGGGGGTGGTTAATTGCATAGGACAGTCACCTTTCCCAGGGTACAGACACGGGGGCAGGATCAGCAGCGGGTCACACACATGGTGCAGTCAGTAGGCACCCTGGTCGGTTTTTGGAGGTGGTTTCCAGGATCTGTGTGGGCGGGGGAGATGTGACTTTGCAGCGGGGGAGGGCGGTTACAGATCTTATACAGCGGTCCTTGTCCTGGACCGCTGAGTCACGCAGCTGAGGAATCTGTATCCGTCCTCCTCCACCACAAGGTCACATATCCGCCCGCACACAGAATTCCATAAAGAGGGATGGCAGGCTCCGTTGAAAGAAGCCTTCCGGCACTGCGGACCGCTCTAGGAGCAGGAGCCTGTCATTCCTTGAGTTTAGAGGCGGTCTTTACATCACCGCACACCCTAGCCAGCACAGCCTGCGTCCCAGTTTCAACCCTTTCACGAAAAGTCATGAATAAAGAAACCTTTGTTAAGTAATAATGGGACATGTATTTTATTTTTACACGTGTGCTGGAAGTGGGCGTAACGGGGTGAACGGGGTATGTAACCGAAGAGGAGAGTCAACAGTCAGTGGGTAAAGAAACAGGGGCACGTTCAGCTTCTCTGTAAAGAAACTGAACAGTCACAGGTCACGCTGCTCGCTGGTATTTGAAGAGTACCTTGTCGCTGTCCCAGGCGCCTGTATAGGGCTTCATGAGCAAGTGCATTAGCGGGCATGCTGGGTCCCCGAGGATGACTATAGGCATCTGCACATTCACAACAGTTATTTCGTGGTCCGGGAAGAAACTACCTTCCTGCAGGCGTCTGAGCAGCCCACAGTTCCTGAAAACACACGCATCATGAACCTTGCCCGGCCACCCGACGTTGATGTTTGTAAAACGTCCCCTATGGTCCCCCAGTGCTTGCAGCACCATTGAAAAGTAGCCCAATTTCTCAGCAGCTGACTGTGGAAGACGTGGACGATAAAGTGCGAGGAGGAGAAAACGGCGATGATCACAGCGGGCTCCGTGCTTGCAGTGCTGTGGCGTCCGCGCTGTCACTGACCAGAAAAGTGCATGAACAGATTGCCCGCAGGCGCTTTCCCAGAGGGAGGGAGGGAGGTTGTGATTGACGGTTCAATGACGACACTTACCCAAAACCACCCTCGACACATTTTTTCCCCCAGCAGGCATTGGGGGCTCTACCCAGCATTCCAATGGGCAGCGGGGAGTGCGGGAACTGTGGGATAGCTTCCCACAGTGCACCGCTTCCAAAGTCGACGCTGGCCCCGTGAATGTGGACTCAGAAATTCGAATTAGTGTATTTAGTATGGATACACAAATTCGACTTCATAAGGTCGAATCCACAAATTCGAACTAAGTTGATTCGAAATAGTCTTGTAGTGTAGACAAGGCCTATGTTTCCAACCATATAGGTATTTATGCCAGTTTAAATGTCTGTTCAACTGTGTAATGAAATAGAGATTAAACAGACTGATATCATATTAAATGGAGCAGAGTAGAACTGTGCTCAAAAATGGAATGGTAAAAAGCTTGTTAATAACATGGGCACAGACATGACTCATGCTGTGCTAACTAACAGGACACCTTGTTTAAAATTTGTGACTAACAAATCCATTTTGCTTTAAACTGAAATCCATAAAACATGGGACCAATGGTGAAAATGAATCTCAGGTGAGCATTACTTTGGCTCTTCTCTCCTCTGTGATATATACAGTATTTGTCATGTTTCAAAAAGAACTATGCATTGTAAAAAGCACTTAGACTTATGAAGATACACGTGGGACTGATTACCAAAGGAACTGAGAAGCAGAAGAGAGCTGCAGGTGTTGTACGTGGGGGGTGGAAAAAAGTGCTAATTATAAATGTAAGTACAAACAAAATTCCTGACTCACCACTGTGTCATGCCAAATTTATGCTGCTGTAACTTTTTATTCCAGTGGGGCTACTAGGGGAAAACTGGAGTAAAATAGTGGTGAATCATCCCCTAAAAGTCTAGGGAAAGGACCAAGTATTTCCACTCAGAGATAAGAAGGATGGTGTTCTTATTCGGGTACTAGAATTAAATTCTCAGCTCTGCCACAAACTTACTGTGTAACCTTGTGTGACAGAGTACTATGAGCCTAGCTGACCCAGCACTCTGGTCATTAAAGGAACTAGCTATTGCCCCCTGCAATGAACTCAACTGGGAGATGGGTGCTCAATGGCTTAATTAGGCAGGAGATTGATGAGCTAATGAAAGCAATCAACTCATCTGCTGGGAATAGTTAAAGGACAAGAAGGAAGTGTAAGGGAAAAGGCTGACAGGGAGATAGGATCTCAAGATGAGGAGATCTTTCCCTCTTCCTCTGAGGAGAGTGGGCTAAGGACCAATTGCATGTTGCTGCATAAGGCTGTACTGATGAACTGGTGGAGGGGACTCCATAAATAATACAGCAGTGCTCACAATTGCATAAGTACCCAGGTTGTTTGAGGTGGTCCAAAGGGTGGAGAAGACAGCCAGGTTACAGCTGAGGCAAGTAATTTAATCAGTTTACCTACTGTAAAATGTGGATAATACTGCCCTATCACACAGGCTGTTGTGAGAATAAATCCTAACGTGTCTGGGGTGGTCAGATACAGCAATAGGAATCATAAGTGGACAGATGAGAGAAAAGAAATAAAGGAAAGTGTGCAAATGATCTTGAAGAAAATCCAAGTTAAATGCAGGGAAAAAATCTATGAAAAGATAGAAAAATGAGACTAAAAAACTAACAATATTCATTATAAAATGTGGCCAGCACATTGCATTATTTCTTGTTAAGGTCACCATTCATGTGAGAGATTTTCTGTTTTAGTATCAGATTAGGAAAATTATTGGAAAATGCTTTCTTATGGGAAACAGAGAGAAACTCTGGGAGGGAGGCAAGCGGCAGCAGAAATAGCATCATGACATAGAATCATAGAATCTCAGGGTTGGAAGGGACCTCAGGAGGTCATCTAGTCCAACCCCTGCTCAAAGCAGGACCAAACCCAACTAAATCATCCCAGCCAGGGCTTTGTCAAGCCTGACCTTAAAAACCTCTAAGGAAGGAGATTCCACCACCTCCCTAGGTAACCCATTCCAGTTCTTCACCACCCTACTAGTGAAAAAGTTTTTCCTAATGTCCAACCTAAACTTCCCCCATTGCAACTTGAGACCATTACTCCTTGTTCTGTCATCTTCTACCACTAAGAACAGTCTAGATCCATCCTCTTTGGATCCCCATTTCAGGTAGTTGAAAGCAGCTATCAAATCCCCCCTCATTCTTCTCTTCTGCAGGCTAAACAATCCCAGTTCCCTCAGCCTCTCCTCATAAGTCATGTGCTCCAGCCCCCTAATCATTTTTGTTGCCCTCCGCTGGACTCTCTCCAAGTTATCCACATCCTTCTTGTAGTGTGGGGCCCAAAACTGGACACAGTACTCCAAATGAGGCCTCACCAGCGCTGAATAGAGGGGAATGATCACATCCCTCGATCTGCTGGAAATGCTCCTACTTATACACAGGGCCGCCCAGAGGATTCCGGGGGCCCGGGGTCTTCGGCGGCGGGGGGCCCTTCCGTTCCGGGACCCGCCGCCGAAGTGCCCCGAAGACCCGCGGCGGGAGCCCCCCGCCACCGAATTACCGCCGAAGCGGGACCCGCCGCCGAAGTGCGGTGGGGGGAGGGGTCCCTGCCGCGGGTCTTCGGGGCACTTCGGCGGCGGGTCCCGGAACGGAAGGGCCCCCCGCCGCCGAAGACCGGGCTGCGCTTCGGCGGCGGGTCCCGTTTCCCCCCGGCCCCAGCCTCTTACCCCCGGTTCCCTCCTCGCCCGGAGTCTCAGCGCCTCGCCGGAACAGCAGCAGCGTGTGGCCAGCGGGGCCTGAGCTCCATCCCGCTCAGAGCCGTGTGGTGAGGGGGCGGGGCTGGGAGCTCCACGCCGAGTGGAGCTCCCAGCCCCGCCCCCTCACCACGCGGCTCTGAGCAGGGCGGGGCTTAGGGGCTCCGCCGGAGACATCAAGCGCTGAGGCTCCAGGAGAGGGCCGGAGGCGGGAGCCTCCGCTGTTCTCTTGGGGGCCCCTGCAGAGCCCGGGGCCCGGGGCAAATTGTCCCCTTTGCCCCCCCCCTCTGGGCAGCCCTGCTTATACAACCCAAAATGCCATTAGCCTTCTTGGCAACAAGGGCACACTGTTGACTCATATTCAGCTTTTCGTCCACCGTAACCCCTAGGTCCTTTTCTTCAGAACTGCTGCCCAGCCATTCGGTCCCTAGTCTGTAACAGTGCATGGGATTCTTCTGTCCTAAGTGCAGGACTCTGCACTTGTCCTTGTTGAACCTCATCATATTTCTTTTGGCCCAATCCTCTAATTTGTCTAGGTCCCTCTGTATCCTATCCCTACCCTCCAGCGTATCAACCACTCCTCCCAGTTTAGTGTCATCTGCAAACTTGCTAAGGGTGCAGTCCACACCATCCTCCAGATCGTTAATGAAGATATTGAACAAAACCGGCCCCAGCACCGACCCTTGGGGCACTCCACTTGATACCGGCTGCCAACTAGACATGGAACCATTGATCACTACCCGTTGAGCCCGACCATCTAGCCAGTTTTCTATCCACCTTACCGTCCATTCATCTAGCCCATACTTCTTTAACTTGCTGGCAAGAATACTGTGGGAGACTGTATCAAAAGCTTTACTAAAGTCCAGAAATAGCACATCCACTGCTTTCCCCTCATCCACAGAACCGGTTATCTCATCATAGAAGGCAATTAGGTTAGTTAGGCATGATTTTCCCTTGGTGAATCCATGCTGACTCTTCCTGATCACTTTCCCCTCCTTTAAGTGGTTCAGGATTGATTCCTTGAGGACCTGTTCCATGATTTTTCCAGGGACTGAGGTGAGACTGACTGGCCTGTAGTTCCCTGGATCTTCTTTCTTCCCTTTTTAAAAAATGGGCACTACATTAGCTTTTTTCCAGTCATCCGGGACCTCCCCCGATCGCCATGATTTTTCAAAGATAAGGGCCAATGGCTCTGCAATCTCATCGGCCAACTCCTTTAGCACCCTCGGATGCAGTGCATCCGGCCCCATGGACTTGTGCTCGTCCAGCTTTTCTAAATAGTCCCGAACTACTTCTTTCTCCACAGAGAGCTGGTCACCTCCTCCCCATACCGTGCTGCAGAGTCCAGCTGTCTGGGAGCTGACCTTGTCTGTGAAGACAGAGGCAAAAAAAGGATTGAGTACACTAGCTTTCTCCACATCCTCTGTCACTAGGTTCCCTCTCTCATTCAGCAAGGGGCCCACACTTTCCTTGACTTTCTTCTTGTTGCTAACATACCTGAAAAAACCCTTCTTGTTACTCCTAACATCTCCGGCTAGCTGCAACTCCAAGTGTGATTTGGCCTTCCTAATTTCACTCCTGCATGCCTGAACAATACTTTTATACTCCTCCCTGGTTATTTGTCCAATCTTCCACTTCTTGTAAGCTGTTTTTTTGTGTTTAAGACAAGCAAGGATTTCACTGTTAAGCCAAGCTGGTCGCCTGCCATATTTACTTTTCTTCCTACACATCGGGATGGTTTGTTCCTGCAATCTCAATAAGGATTCTTTAAAATACAGCCAGCTTTCCTCGACTCCTTTCCCCGTCATGTTATTCTCCCAGGGGACCTTGCCCATCAGTTCCCTGAGGGAGTCAAGTCTGCTTCTCTGAAGTCCAGGGTCTCTGTTCTACTGCTCTCCTTTCTTCCTTGTGTCAGGATCCTGAACTCGACCATCTCATGGTCACTGCCTCCCAGGTTCCCATCCACTATTGCTTCCTCTACTATTTCTTCTCTGTTTGTGAGCAGCAGGTCAAGAAGAGCTTTTCCCCTAGTTGGTTCCTCCAGCTCTTGCACCAGGAAATTGTCCCCTACACTTTCCAGAAACTTCCTGGATTGTCTGTGCACTGCTGTATTGCTCTCCCAGCAGATATCGGGGTGATTAAAGTCACCCATGAGAACCAGGGCCTGTGATCTAGCAACTTCTGTTAGTTGCTGGAAGAAAGCCTCGTCCACCTCATCCCCCTGGTCTGGTGGTCTGTAGCAGACTCCCACCACGACATTACCCTTGTTGTTCATACTTCTAAATTTAATCCAGAGACTCTCAGGTTTTTCTGCAGTTTCATACTGGAGCTCTGAGCAGTCATACTGCTCTCTTACATACAACGCAACTCCCCCACCTTTTCTGCCCTGCCTATCCTTCCTGAACAGTTTATATCCATCCATGACAGTACTCCAATCATGTGAGTTATCCCACCAAGTCTCTGTTATTCCAATTACATCATAATTCCTTGACTGTGCCAGGACTTCTAGTTCTCCCTGCTTGTTCCCCAGGCTTCTTGCATTTGTGTATAGGCATGTAAGATAACTCCCTGATCGTCCTGCTGTCCCAGTATGGGGCAGGAGCCCTCCCCTCTTGCACTCACCTACTTGTGCTTTCTCCCGATATCCCACTTCCCCACTTACCTCGGGGCTTTGGTCTCCTTCCCCCGGTGAACCTAGTTTAAAGCCCTCCTCACTAGATTAGCCAGCCTGCTTGCAAAGATGCTCTTCCCTCTCTTCGTGAGGTGGAGCCCGTCTCTGCCTAGCAATCCTTCTTCTTGTAGCAACCTGCCACTGAATCAGATATGGACAATAATGCCAAATTAAGTAATAGTATAAAAATCCCAAGTACTACTGGAGGTAGTGTATTTAAGCTTCTGATGGATATACTGTTTGTTAACTTTGGCAACACTTGTACAGTTTGTCATGCCAATAAAGACTTCCAAATTTGAAAACGTGTCACTTTGTACAGTATTATGCTTACATAAAATGAGCCTTCCCTTGCTCCTCGCTGGGGAGAACTTTCGAACAGTCATTCCAGCCAATCATGATTAAAAGGTAGTAGCTTTGACTGGACAGACCTGCAGCTATTAGTCAGATGGCTGGCCTATAGGATCAGCCAGCAACTAGACCCATTAGCCAGGAAGATGACAGCAATTGCATATAAGGAACACCTTTCAGTTATATGTCCTTTTTTTCTGTGGGGGAAAACAAACAATTTTATTTTTTCCTATCTACTCTCCCATATGATTCTCTCACCCCCCACCCCCTGCCTGATTCCCATTACAGTGGTCCTACTGGTGGAAACCAGGTACCTACTCCCAGGGTGATATTTATTTTATCTGTGATTGTCAATTCTCTGGACATATTCATATTCCACAAGCCCAGTCCTGCTCCCCTAGGAATTTGTTAATGCAACTTCTGACTACCTCAATGGAATAGCCAAATACAAATCACTGGAAACTTATATAATAAATTATAGGATTAAGTGTTAAATATGAGCCAGATCTTTGAGCCTCTGTAGCAGCACAAAGCAGCCTCAACGATATCTTAAAGGCTCACAGGGGGAATTCCAAGTACCTAAGGAAATCACTGAGTGAGGTGTAGAGCCACAGAGGTGGCTCCAAGGCCCTCTTCTGCTCTCTATGGGCTTCCAGGAAGAGGAAGTAACAGAGTCATTGGGACTACTCCACTGGAGACCATAAGATTACTGTTCATTGGATTAAGTCTTAAATATTGGGCCCAAAGAGAAATGTGAACTGCTCTATTTCAGTTGAGTTGTTGAATCTGAACCCTAATGAAGGTGAATTTATTTCCTTATCATTAATTTAATACAACAGATTTTACCAGTGTTAAGTGAGAGGAGTATCATACTCAAACAGTTTTGAACAGAGCCTGTCTTAATATCCACACACTCATCTTTTGATGGCTGGAAAAACTGCAGCTAGTTTTTCAGCCTATTGCAGTGTCATCAGCCTGTTAATAATCCAGTCCTCCGACGTTTTTTTTTTAAATTATGTCTTTATGTAACCTGAATAAAATGTTTGCTTTGCATTTCACCCTTAGATAATGTTTTGACTCTCTATAAAATTAGTGTGCTTCTTTCACAATGTTTCCATGTTCATATCCAGCACAATTGAGATATGGCAGCATGAATTAATTATACTAGAAAACAAAAGTTACATTAAAAGAGAAAACAACTGAGGAAAGCAGTCAGAAAGACTCAAATGTGTACAGGCTTATCTTGCAGCCTATCTCTTTCACTGCTGCCACATACCATAGTTATAGAACAGATACAAATATGAAGTGAGGGGCTGTGATGGCTGGTCTGTGTCCAGACCTCACATTTACTGAATTGCTCACATGCAATTTCTATGCATGTAGATATTTTTATTAGTTTTGGAGATGTTTCCAGGTTGGAATTTCTCTCAGATCTAATGGAAAGCTATTGAAAAAACATTCTCTTCAGAGCATATACTGTTTATGTGTCATCTACACGTCTATTTTTCTTCTCTTTGTTATTATTATTATTTATTTGCATGAAACACATGGACTTCATTCCTTGAAGTTCCCCTGGTTTGGAGCTCTATTTCCCACCTGACGTCAGAATCAAATCCAATGTGACTAACTGAACTTGAGAGGATTTTAACTGAATTTTATCATTACAGAAATACTCTGCTTGGTGCTGAGGCGAAGGGGACAAAGCTGTTTTAAAGCCAGTTTAGCACACTCCTGCTGCTAGGGTTAGCTCCCAATTCAAGTTAGAGTAGCCTCAGGCTTTCAGTAAATCACACCAGATGGTAATACCCCTTAGAGACTATTACATTGGTAGGGATCGCTGGAGCACAGTAAGCTCCAACTACATCCCTTCCTGCCCCACTACACTCCAAGCATATACCTGCTTAGGCTGTGGTGGTGTACTGCCAGCTTTACAGCACTCAGGGATTCCTCCATGTTGGATAAATCCCCTGCTGCTCTGTCAGGGGAACTTTGTCTGCTTTTTTCTGCCAAAACAATGCAAAGAAGACTTATTATAAAGCAGTATCTGCCCCTATAAATTCAGTTAAGGAATAAGCAATATTCCACATGTTGTCATCTCATAGGTTTTTAATGACCGCACTTTTCCCCACTCCTGGTAACAGTTCTTACCTAAATGATTATCTGCATGAAAAAGTGATTTCTGATGCTTGTTCTGAATTGCTTCTCCTTTAATTTCCATTCATGCCCTCTTGTCCAATTAGTGCAGTTAGGCTGAAAAAAAAACAACCTCAGGTTGACATTCAATATACCATTTCAACAATCTACATGCTTGGGCTTTATGGATCTAAGCTTTCAGCCTTGTCTTTATAGCTCATAACCTTTAATCCTGGCATCAATCTCAGCACTTTGTTAAATTCCTACTGCACTGTCTATAGAAACATAGCAAAAGCTCAAGGGAAGTTTGTGGAAACTTGCAAATTCCTCATTCGTTTTCATTAGAAAACTCAAAGGACACACAAAATTCATTCGGCTGTTCTCCAGAACTCCCACTACTCCTTAGTGATGTGTTGCATATAATTTTTATTCAGAATATCTGCAAAAGCACAACAAAATCTCTTGCTTGCTTTATCAAGTTTTTACTGGAAAGTAGAGCATGAAGTACACCCAGAGCATTTTTAAAAAAAAACTTCCATTCAGATTGCGCCATGTTTTTCATGTAATACATAGTATGGAAGCATAGACCAAAAGAGGGGTTTTTAAATAATCTTTTTTGAGACATTGTGCCCACCGGTTTCTCCTAACTGGTGTATCTGGAGTCCCAGCAGATTTTTCTCAGGGATTAGGGGATCCCTCACCAGATGATTTAGAGTATGGATTCTCAATTTGGAGAGTATGTGAACAGCTGGAGAGAGGACCCAGTTAGGTGTTGACTAGAGCTCATAAAAAATTGGAATTTCCTTGAATCGGGGTTCTCATGGCTTCCAGAGCAGGGAGCTGGCTCCCAGCTATAGTTCCCATGTCTGTGAAGGGGGAGCCTGGAAGCCACAGGATCCCTATCTCTTAGGCAGTACACATGGTGGGGCTGCCCCAGAGCCACAGACCCTGAAACCCACATAGTCCCTAATGCTGGGGCAGTCCACATGGCAGGGCAGCCCCAGAGTCATGGATACAAACACAGGAGAATCTCAAGTTGCTGTAGAGAGACTATTTTATCTCTGAGTTTGGCACTCATGTAATTAATCCTGAATACTGTGTCTAGTGCCCATGCTCACAATTCAAGAAGGATGTTGATAAATTGGATAGGGTTCAGAGAAGAGCTATGAGAATGATTCAGGGATTAGAAAACCTGTTTTATAATGATAAAGAGATTGAGCTCTTTGAGTCTACTTTAACAATGAGAAGGTTAAGGGGTTACTTGATTACAGTATATTATGGGGAATAAATAGATGATAACGGACTCACCTTTCTCTGCTAGAATAAATTCAGATTGAAAATAACGCATAACTTTTACAAATTTATGAGTGCAACTGGAACAATTTACCAAGGGTCATGTTGAATTTTCCACCAGTGACAAATTTTAAACCAAGACTAGATGTTTTTCTTAGAAATCTGCTCCGGGAATTATTCTGGGGAAGTTCTATGGCTTGTGCTAAGGAGGAGTTCAGACTAGATCATCATAATGGTCCCTTCTGGCCTAAAATCTAGGACCCTATTCCCCAGGTTCCCTAGTAGCCCATTAGGTGAACTGACAGGTAACCAGGCAGTTTGTTGAATCAGCATTTTCTGAAGAAAAGCTGTTTTGTTGGAAAATGCCCAGCCTGATTTAATGTTAACTAGATGGAAGGGGGAAGTTCCAGAAAGAAAGAGGGTCCAACTCTGGAAAGGGTTGAGAACTTTAACAGAAAATGAAAGAGACCCCATTATGGAGAATAATAGAAAAATCCGCCCTCAGTGGTTGGTTTTTGTCCTGAAGCATGAGGATTTATATCTCTGATAGTGGATAAAGGGGAACTATATCACATAATTTATCGACCTTCAAAAAGCTTTTCAAAAAGTCCCTTTTATAAGAAGCTATTTTGGAAACTAAGTAGGCAAATGGTGAGAGGTAAAGACAACTTATTTTTCTAAAGCGCCTCATGTGAAAAACTATGTCAAAGACTTTCTGAACTTTCAAATACATTATATCAGCCAGTTGTCCTTTATCCAATATTTTGTTGAGACATGTAAATGAGAGAGTCATGACTTTCCTTGATCAAAGCCAGGTTAGATTCTCTATCATCTCATGCTGATCTGCTTTTTTAAATTCTGTTTTTAATTATTTTAACCAGTTTACCTGGCATTGAGCTAATTCTCTTTTCTATGAAATTATTTGGACCTCTTCTAACAACTTTTCCAAAGTGAAGTACAGTTTCCAAACTGTCAAGCATAGAAGCGGATTTTAATTAGATTGCATATTTTTTATCAACAACTATCACTAGTTATCAGCAATTAAATCAAAAGTTCTTTCAAATTTTTTTTCATTTCTTTTCTTCATTGTGTACACAGTTTCTTTCAGGCAGGCTATGTGGGCCACAACACTATGTGCCATACTCATCATGATATCAAGTGCCTTACAAGTTTTAAAAGTAAACTCAATGACATTTAAAAGTATTGCTTCAGATAGTCCTTGTGGGATTACTGTTGTTTGACAGACATGTGAAAGTACATTGGAAATCATATTACAGTTGGCGAGGCATGAGCCTCACTCATTTTCTCTTGATGACTATGCGATTATTGAATTCTGTACACATTTTCCTCAATCTCAGAAGATTTGGGGAGGGGGGTGGGGCATGTCTGGAATTCCAAGCACCAAGCACACCATAATTTTGAGGGCATCTGTGAATGCTTTAGTTCTTTAAGGTCCAGATAAGCAACTAAATACATATTCAGACACCTAAATAAGTGACTTAATTTTCAGAAGTTCTGAAAACCCAGCCATTCCCACTGACTGAACTTTGCCTTCCTGTGCAAGTTGCAAGCTGCAAGCTCTTCAGGCAAGGAATTTTATTTGTTTGACACATGATGGTGCATATGCAGCACAAAACGGGAAAGTGCAACAAATACAGAATGTTGAACATTGCTAAAAGGCTTAATGGATTGTTTAAAGGCATTTGCTGAAAGAAAGGGCTTTGCCAAGGTTATCTCTGAGGCTGTTCCAAGCATACTGGGCAAAATGAAAAAAGGTAGAGTCTGTAGTGAGCACTGGTAATAGAAAAATGGGTTCTTACAGTCTTCTTCATTATTCTGACTAAATATATTAGATGGCAATCAGTAGTGACTCTCTATATAAAATTAGTAATTTTAGACAATGAGCAGCACTAGGTGAATCCTTCAAGAGAATGGGTCAACCTGCATGACTATATTGTATTCGTCTTTTGAACCAAAGCTGACATTTGTACAATACATTTATGTTTGACAAAAGGAGCAAACGGAATCTATGGGAGTGATAATTCCTTCTGAGTGGGGGAGCTATCCTGCATTCCTTGTGGCAAGCAAAACCACAAATATTTATAAAGAGGATTGCCTGAGCATGCATGAGTCATTTCCCTGCTGAGTTGGAAAGGGGCAGGTACATGTAGCAGCTCATAAGATATTTATTTATTGCCATTTCTCAAACAAAATAAGTTCCTATCCATGTCCCAGCTCGGTGCACTCTGGCATCAATTACAAGATTACGTCCAAAATTGTACAGTACAAAGCAATCCAATCAGCCTTAGACCTAAATAAAATCCAATTATAAATCAAAGTAGAAGAATGTAAAAGGCAATACCCAGGGCTATTTATGTACAGGCATGACTTCCTGTCCTGGTTACTATACATGGCCAGTCCGCATCAAAGTCCAGTAAAAAGAATAATTTAAAATAGGATATCAATCCAAATGTATAAGTATTTATTAATGAATTAAAACCACTATCTGAAAGGACAGATAAATAAATAGCAAATGGCTATAAAGGTACTGATAACCGATTATCCATAAATTTAAAATATGGAAAAATAGCTAAAATTTAAGTACTAGTAGGATACATGGAATGATCCTCTGGGATCACTACTTGTCACTGAACATAGCCATCATATCTGTAGTGGCATATAAAACAGGTCTACAAAGATTTTCCTAAAAATTTTTACCTCTCTCAATTCCTAAAATTTTTAAAATATCATAATTTCCTTCACTCCATTTGCCACGAGCACCAACTACGAGACCAAAGAAGTGGACATTTTTACCTCCCGTTAGTTTCTTAATATTTTCCTCCAATTCAAGGTAATAGCTGACCTTTCTCTTTGTGGGCTTTCTTCAGACTATCAGCGTTATCCTCCCAGCGAATTGTAACATCCACCACCACCGCAGTATCTCCTTTTATCAGGGCCGGATCCAGACTCCAGCGCGCCAAGCACGTGCTTGGGGAGGCATGCCGCGGGGGGCGCTCTGCCAGTCACCGGGAGGGCGGCAGGCGGCTCCGGTGGACCTCCCGCAGGCGTACCTGCGGAGGGTCCGCTGGTCCCACGCGGCTTTGGTGGCTGCGCGGGACCAGCGCACCCTCCGCAGGCACGCCTGCGGGAGGTCCACTGGAGCCGCGGGACCAGCGACTGTCAGAGCGCCTCCCGCGGCATGCCACCCTACTTGGGGCAGCGAAATGTTTAGAACCTCCCCTGCCTTTTATAAAAACAATATCCGGCTTTCTCAAATTTCCTTCTTTAGTTCTCAAGCAAGGTTCTATTATTGATTTCCACCCCAAATTGCACACCTTATCTACTACCACAGAAACTAGCCTATTATGTCTTCTTATCCTAGCATCTTTAGGCTTAAAACCTTGTCCAGATATGTGGTATTATCTCCCTAGCCTTACCGCACCATCTACAGGTGGCATTTAATCCTTCTCTACTTCTTGCCAATGGTTCCCTTGTAGGGTAAACATTAGCCCTAAGCTGTAATGTGGCAATCAATGAGGAGGATTTAACCATACAAGATCTTTTCAAAATTGAATTACTAATTACATCATTTTAAAAATATTTAATACCTACCCCCTGTACCTCAACCCACACCATCTAAAAATTCTTCCTCCCTCCATTTCATAGAACTTGGTGTTGCTGCACTAAGAATCAATATTTTATCAACTAAATTTTCTCCATCGTACATATAGGATAAATCTACTCAATTATCTTTAGACACAATATGTCTTCTCTATTTGCGGATAAGCATGTTGGGTACTTGTACACTAAATTTGGTTAATGCAAGTACGCCATCTCTTCCCCTTGCATAAAATAATCCATCGGTGGTACTTTGTGGGAGATGTAAAATCTGTTTAGCTATTTTCCTAACTAAAACATCCAGCTAATTTAAAAGATAAAAAAGGCTCAATTAAAAGTAAATTATAAATAACCTAGGTAAAATATATGTTTGTAATATCATCAGTTTTGGGGCAGGTTTAAGAGGAGCCTTACTTAAACTCTCACTCCATTCAGTCAATTTGTCCTTAAGAGACATTCCTCCAATCCTTATCCAAGGATCTATCCTTGCCCCCAAGTATTTCAAATTCTCCTGGTTGTACATAATTGATAATTTCAGTACTCATTCTTCAATTATCCTTGGGGTTAATCACGTAAGTCTTATATTTTGCTAGTATGTTAAATCCCTTAGTTTTTTTTTCACATTAACCTGAAGATTAGTATTTCTGCAAAAACAATCTATAATTCCCAGATTTGTGGCCATCCCTTGATACGACCCATTTAAAATTGCCACACTGTCGGCAAATGCCAATGACGTGACATTATTCCCTTGAACATAAAACCCTGATCCCTTGGTTTCCAACTTAGTTAACGAAGGATCCATAGCAATATTAAATAAAATAGGCGATAAAGAGTTGCCTTGTTTAACCCCACTCCTTATTAAAATAGACTCAGTGCTCTTATCACCCATCCAGACCCTTGTAGTGCAGTTATCGTAGTGGTCCCTTATAATTTCTATAAAGTACTCATCTATCCCAAAGCTCCTCAGGCCAGACATAATATGTCCATGTCCCACTGAATCAAATGTCTTAGCAAAATCCAGAAATTCTATGGCTAATTCCTCTCCATTCCGCTTTACTTCCTTTATCAAATTGTCTAAAATTGAGATATTCTCTTCACATCCTAGAGCAGATACAAAACCTTTTTGTCTATTGCAAATTTTGACTGCAGTCATTAATTTTAGCTAACATTTTCGCATACAGTCTTATCCACACAGAATCTATTGCCAATGGCCTCCAGGAGGATCGTTTCATTAATTCTTCCTCAATTTGCACTTTGGGAATTAAAATAGTTCTATTTTCTTTAAAAATACCTGGGACCTGCCTATTTAAAAAACATATATTAAATTTTTTTGTGAGAATTAAGGAGTCCAGGTTAAAAGTATCCCATAAATCATTCACTGTTGTTTTATCTGGGCCAGGGGCACTATCTTCGCGAATCTCTCTCAGGGCATCCCTAATTTCATTCACTGAAATAGGACTCAGTAATAAATAATTATCCACTCTTTTGATGGCCAGGAACCATCCTATTGTACTTCCATGTCCATTTTTTCCCAATATATCTACATAATATGTCTCAATATCTTTGAGGGGAATATTACATTTAACCCTATCTGGTTCTCCCATAATTATGCATGCTAATCTTCTTTTATCCTTAACAAATAATTGTTGGTAAAATTTGTATCTAGCCTTCTGACTAGCTCTTTCTATCACCCACCCCTCCTTTCCCTTTTCTATTATTATTATTTATCTCCTGTTGCTCCTCACATTTGCTTGCCTCTATCTCTATCAATGAGTTATACAACTTTTCCACCATTGCCCACCCAACCGATTTCCTCTGATTTTCCTTTAATAAAATTTTGATTTCCTCTAGGCTATTCAATATTTGTTCAGCTTTCCTACTTTGTCTCCCTTGCCTATATACCTTCCCCACCTTGTCCACATATGGATGCTTCTTTAGAGGCTTTCTTCAATGAGGGGTCCCAGCCAGCATAACACCAAGCCTTAACAGGAGTGTGGAAGAGGGCTCAGATCTTGGCAGAGATTGCCCCTATTACTCATCTCTGCCTCACTGATTACCCAATCCACCACAACCCACAGGTATTCATAACCATCTGGGCTTGACATCTGGGAGGGTCCAGAGATGCATGGATAGTCATTAAGAGAGCCATAAGAGTATCTCTAAACCCTGTCTTACACTTCCACCCTTCTCAAGTATCTGGAAAAAATATTTTGCATTCTGTGCTGCAGGTCAATAGTTGTGAGCTCTCTCAGAACAAGTGAAGGGGTGCATAGTCAAGTGTGACTCATCAAGAATGATCTGCCTGCAGCTCCTTATAGGTTAAAACAAGGGAGTTTCAGTTTGAGTACCTTTGCTAAACTTAAGGGTAAGCTCCACTGATTTGTTCATATCTTTATTGTCTGTACTTAGAGTTTGTATTGGTTCACTTACATCACTGGCTGAACTGGGGCAAATTCCCAATATAAAACAAGGAGTCTATCACCTTGAAGTTTGCTCTTAGCCTCAGCACATAAAAATATAAAACATAAAAAGCAAAAGCAAAGTCCCTAATGGACTTTGTGGAGGTGAAAACTCTATTGGGGCAGGGTTTCTTTTGTTTGAAGAGGAAAGACTGACAGGGGATAGGGAATAGAAAGGGGGTGTTCGTATTGTGAGATTTATTTATAGTGGAAACACTTTCTCAAAGAGGAAATTTCGCAAAGATAGACTATCGTAAAGACTCTGGATTCACTTGTTTTTCTCCAGAAGACTAAAGGGATCTGGCTACAGAACAACCAAGAATGGCATCATAAGATCTTCAAAGTGACCATAACACGTTCAAAAGGTGGTCTTCATTCATCCCAAGTTCTAACATGTACTAAGTTGTATGCCCTCCTGCTCCGGTCTAGCTTTATATATACACAGGAGGTGCTCATGTAGTCCAATAGCTTGGGGACTAGTGGTCACAGGTATCGATTTCTAATGGTGACCTGAATTAGGGCCCTATCATCCATGCATACTTAGAGGTTTCTGTCTGTTTAACAAAAAAGAGGAGTAGTGCCCCAGCTGATGAAGGGGAGTTATGAATAAAGCCCCTGGTTAGGTTATCCTGAAGGTAGGCGCACAGCAAGTCTAATTCAGGACTCCAACATGGCATATGCATATCTGAATGGGATGTTTGCCCTGTTTGCCCTCGAATGAGCAATCATAGTCCCTGATACAGGGGTAATCTGTCTGAATTCTTTTTTTTCCCCCTCCAAAAGACTATATTTGGATGGAAATTAAAGACCTGATTCAGCAGACAGTCTGCTGGGCCAGCCACCTTGGCATGTGACTGGTGGGAAATTATTGTACACTGCTCATATCCTGGGGTCAAGCTGTACTGCTGGCAGAATTCTGAGAAGAATTCAAATTGCATTTCACTCCAGTGGATAAGGGGGTTGTGGAGGACCAGCAATGAGAGACCCAGGCTAAGAGAGAAGTGCAGGACATGGATGGCACTGTACTGTAGGGTAACTCGAGGCCCTTGGATAGTAATTTTGAGAGGAACAGTTTCCATGGCCACTGGCCTGGAGGATAAGAGGGACCCATTAATCATTCCTACCAGGTCTGGAATTGGCTTGGGCCATAGAGGAATCTAGACTGCCTTGGCTGCTTCTGCATTGATAAAAGTTGACTGCTGCTCCTGAGTCAATAATGGCCTGCTGCAGAGGAAGTGGTTGGGGATGTGCTGGCATTTGTAACTTGTTCCTCTTGCTAGAACATTACAGCACCTCAAAAACCTAAAGACCTATTTATATTCTGCTGTTTCTTGACACTTGACTACACTACAAAAGACTTGCCCTACAAGACCTCATTAGCATTATGGATCTCTGTACCACAATGAACCTCTAACTTTCACAATACTTTATCTTTTCTATATTGTGTCCTCAGAACTGAACTTCCCCCCTCCCACCAACCCACCTTCCTTAGTGTAGCGAGTCTTATCTCTGGTTGGATTTCAGCCAAGCTATAGCATTGACTTTGATTGTTTCTCAGCAATTTTCTGGTCATGCTAACACTATTGAATGTGTGCATTTGGCTGGCTAAACAGATTCCAATAATAAACTCTTTCAAAATCAAACTTCTGTCCTTAAAGGATAGGTGCACCAGTTATCACAATCAGAAAAAATGTCATATAAAAGGTGATCTGGTTAATCAGCTATTGCTCTGGTATGTAATGTACTTATAGATTTGCTAGAGCTTGTGTAACAGCAATCACCTTTAAAGAGCAAATATATAGAAAGAGACTTTGGCGATGCCTGTCTAATTTTTGAATATCAGGGTAATAACACTTCCATAGAGTGTGGGTACATCATCATCATCATCTGAATAATACAATTGATGTCTAAATCAATATCAAAGGAGGAGCAATTTTTAAAAAAAAATAAGATACTGTTGTTAAACTAAGTATTTTATTTTTTAGTAAATCTCCAGCTCCTTTCACACAACCATTTTTTATTTTTCTTATGAACGCCAAAACTCAGATCTATGGTATCTCATGTATTTGTGATAAGTTTACTTCTTTATGATCTTTTAGTAGCTTGGTGAAATCAGAATACAATAATGCTGTAAATTTTATTGGCAGTCTTTTCATTCCTAAGCATAGTTTTTATTGTACTTGTATCCTTGTACAAATTGACACACAAGACCCTATTAGATTAGACAGACAGATTGTTTGACATACAAAAAAATGTCAGATGTCACTGTATTTATTTTTATGAAGGTCAATCAATACTAGTTGCTGCAGAATTCACATGAAATAAATACATATTTTAAATATTAGGACTTTTAGAAAATAGTCATCATGAAATCAACAAAAAAGGATGCAAGGATCAGGTTTAAAAAAGCTGGAAACTTGATATATTGGCTAGAATGTTGGTACTGTTTAGTACTGGTCATTTTCTTTACTTATTTATTTTACTTCATTCTATGGCTTGTGTTATGCAGGAGTGTAGCGGGGTGGATCCCCGCTCCTGCCCTGAAGGGGTAAAAACAACCCTGGGAGGGGGCTGTGGCTGGAGAAAGCAGCTTTTAGGCTGGGCTGATTGGGGAAAGTGGCTGCAGCTGGGGCCACGCCCCAAACAGACTCAACTGGCCATATAAAGGCAGATAAGCCAGGGGCAGACAAAGTCTCTCTCTGTTTGTAGAGGGAGAAGGGCCTGGCTGCAGGGAGCTAGACACAAAGTACCTGAGTGAAGCAGGGCTGGGGAAAGGCATAGGATCTGGGGAGCTCCAGCTTGGAAAGCCCCAGGCTGCGGCCTAGCATTGGGCTAACAGGTACTGGGGGTTGCAGAGGGCAGCTCAGGGGTACGCCAAGGCAGCAGGTCCAAACCCAACCTTGCCAGTGATGAGTAGGCTGATACTGCAGTCTGGCCCAGAGTGTGGGGGCTAGACAATGACTGGCAGTAGCCATATACTGAGGCAAGGTGAGGATAGAGGGTGGGGGTTTCCCAGGGAGGGGAGACCCTGAGAGAAAGGGGTTACAGCCAGGGGGGCAGCACCCCATGTAAACGGGCATCAGGTCCAGGGAGGGACACAGGGGCCAGAGGACAGGTGGATCACCGGCCTGCAGAGGGCGCTCTGGAGCTGAATTGAGCTAATTCCCAGGAGTCACCAGCAGGAGGCGCCGCAGGGGTGAGTCTGCTCGTCTACAAGTAGATAAATGATTTAATGTTCCCTTCTGGAATTTAAAAAAAAATCTATGAATTTGAGTCATTTAATGATTGATTGTTGAAATTTAATATACAGTGCAGTTTGTATAAGGATATGGGCCTGTTGGAGTTTGGGCAGTTTTAATTACTATTCTAATTCAATTCAATGTATTTGATTTTTAAAATAATTGAAGTACATCTCTCCTCCACAATTCCTTGCCTTTGCTGAAATGCCTTTCTCAATGTCAGAAGTTCTTGCTGTGTCTGCTACACCAGCTGCTATCTTCATATCACCTGGGTTGTATGCAAACAGAGAATGATGCTCCAGAATTCAAGGAAACATATAGATTTGTGCATGCCCTGGTTCATTAAAAATATTCAAGTTCCCTGGCAACTACAGCCCAACATGTTCATCTCCCAGAGGTCTTCTGTAAGGCAATATTTAACCTTATTCTAATATGTTCTTCTGCATTGTATAGTGTATAAACAAAACCCTTAACTTATTTTTAATAATTCTCAGAAATTAATTTTAAAAATAAAACCAGATTTTAAATAAAACAATCCAACTTTTTTATGTGTAATTTAGTGACTGGATTGTCCCCTATGGAGGAGAAGTTTTCTACAAATTCTCACTCACAGAACCACACATCCCTATTCTATCAGGGAGCAAGGATTCAGTACATTATGCATCTCCTGAGATCTGCCAAATATACACCTACTGTCTCTTCACTTTGTTCTAGTACTCTCTGATAGCATAACTTCTTCAGGAGTCAGGCTGCCAATAGCTCTCTTCTGCTTATTTCCTTCAACAACCCTTTCCTCACCGAGTTTTTCTTTACATGTGACTTTACATGGGAATGGGAGTGGGGGCGGGGTGGGAGAGAAATGCCAGGAAAACACATTTCCCAATCTGCAGTCCAATTCCTTTTTATCAGATTGTGCCTGTAGAGAAGCCTTGACAGGATATGGGAAAAGGGAATTCATGCCATGCCCTAGTCCTCATCCCCAAGCCGTCTGCTCCATGTGTTTCCCATTTCCTTCAAAAATCAGAGCTCACAATGAGATCTTAGAAGATAAAACTGCAATTTTGTCAAAATGGCCTTTGCAGAAGGGTAAGTATCTGAGAGCTCAGAAACTGAGTAGTTAAATACTTAGCATATGTGAATTAATTTTATATTGTAAAAAGTATGAAGAGTTTGTGTGGCACCTTAGAGACTAACAAATATATCTGAGCATAAGCTTTCATGAGCTAAAACACACTTCATCAGATGCATACAATGGAAAATACAGTAGGAAGATATCACCTGGATTGATCGGTCTTCAGCTGTCGTTAAGACTGTGTCGATCACAATACATCCGCCATTCTTCTCACGTTCTTGCCTTTCTTCTCCAAATTCGTCCAAAACGTTTTACAATGTCATCTTCCCATCTTCTTGGAGGCCGACCAGGTGGTCTTTTCTGTTCACGCAGGTACCACTCAGTAATGATTACAGTCCACCTACTGTCCGTGAACCGTGTATGTGGCCCACCCATCGTATCTTATCTACTTTCCACAATAATATCTTTCACACCGCTGCGTTCTCTAGTTATTTCATTTGGGATACGATCCAGAAGGGGAATTCTCAACATAACTCGTTCCATTGCCCTTTCAGCTACCAACAGTTCTCTCCATCAGTGCCCACGTTTTACTGCCATACAGCATGGCTAGCAGCACTGTTGAATTGAAGATATTTGTAAGTGTGGTCTTGTTGTTTTTTGTTTTTTTTTCCCTCCTTTGAGGATGTCCTTAATGAAATTAAACACACACCATCCTGCCCGAATCCTTCGAGAGTTCTCCGTTCATGTCTTGGTGCATATTAATTTCCTGGCCCAAATATATGTACTGTTCCACTTCTTCAATTTCTTCTCCTGTTAACGTTATTTGGGCTTTTCATAAGACATCTGATCACATGTATTTCGTTTTGCAATGGTTCATTTTCAGACCTACCAGACTGCTTTTCTTGTTGAGTCTTCGTAGAATGCTCTGCAGTTGGTTGGTGCTTTCGGCAATTAGTACGATGTCATCCGTGAATCTGAGATGAGGTAATCATTCTCCATTTGTTAACACCACTCCTCCAATTGACCTTGTTTATAACCATTTCAAGGCAGATGGTAAATAGTTGCAGTGAAATCATATCTCCTTGCTTTACTCCTTTCTCAATTGGGATGAGGAGGGGAGTTTCGAGGAGAATAATGTCTTCTGTACATCCAATATTCACTTTCATCAACAAACTGATGTACTGCATGTTAATGCCCTGCTCTGCAAGCGCCTTTAATATTGCATTGAACTCAATGGTCTTGAAGGCCTTTTCATAGTCGATGAGAGCAATGCACAGCAAGAGTTTGTATTCCCTCGGTCTGTCTTGGAGCTGGCTAAGGGTAAATATATGGTTGATTGTGATGAAATTTCTTCAAAACCCTGCCTGCTCTCTCAGCTGTTGTTCATCCAGACTCTGCGAGAGTCGGTTCTTTATCACCTTTGTAAAGAGTTTATAGATATGAGAGAGCAGGCATATAGGGTGATAGTTCTTAAGATTTTCTCGATTTCTCCCTTCTTGTACAGCAAGATGGTATTCGACTCCTTCCAGCTTGATGGTATTTTTTTCCTTCTTCGAGATATCGACTGAATCTTAAAGCGAGGGCCTTCCAAAGTTTTTTGCCTCCTGCAGAAATCATTTCTGATGTTATTCCATCTTTGCCTGGAGCTTTTCCCCTTCTGCTGTAGTGCGCTTCGGACTTCACTGACAGTTATTGGGGGGGGACGTGTTCTTCTGACTCTTGGAGCGTTGGGAGAGGGACATTGATTCTTGATTTGAACAGTTCTGTATAGAAGTCCTTGCAGACCTCCTCCATCCCTGCTCTGTGAATCACTGTCTCTCCATCCTTGTTCTTCAATGCTGTTACGCTCAATCTATACTGCACCAATTCCCGCTTGCATGTCCTGAGGCTCTTGCGTGATTCAGCTGTTTTAAGGAGCTTTTCTTTCCAGAAGTTCTCAAAGTCATCCTTCAGTTTTTGCCGTATAAGCTTGCACAGAATGGAGTACTCAAGGTTGTTATCCAAGCTCCTTTTCATATTTCTCCGCTCCTCTAACAAGCTTTTCATTTCGTTCAAGATTCTTCCCTTTGCCTTCATCTTTTTCAATTTCAGCTGATTTTATTCAACATCTCAGCTTGTCAGCAAAGATACTATAGTCTTCATCACACTTTTCTGTCTGGAAAAAAAATACACACACACACACACACATCCCATGAGAAAATGGGGGTTGCCATACCAACTTTAACAAGACTAATCAATTAAGGTGAGCTATTATCAGCAGGAGGGAAAAAAAAAGCTTTTATAGTGATAATCAGGATGGCCCATTTCAAACAGTTGACAAAAAGGTGTGAGTAACAGTAGGGGAAAAATTAGCATGGGGAAATAGTTTTTACTTTGTGTAATGTCCCATCCACTCCCAGTCTTTATTCAAGCCTAATTTAATGGTGTCCAGTTTGTAAATTAATTCCAGTTCTGCAGTTTCTTGTTGGAGTCTGTTTTTGAAGTTTTTGTGTTGAAGAATTGTGACTTCTAGGTCTGTAATTGAGTGTCCAGGGAGGTTGAAGTGTTGTCCGACTGGTTTTTTAACATTATAATTCTTGCCATCTGATTTGTGTCCATTTATTCTTTTGCACAGAGTCTGTCCAGTTTGGCCAATGTACATGGCAGAGGGGCATTGCTGGCACATGATGGTATATATCACATTGGTAGGTGTGCAGATGAATGAACCCCTGATGGTGTGGCTGATGTGATTAGATCCCATGATGGTGTCCCTTGAATAGATATGTGGACAGAGTTGGCAATGGGCTTTGTTGCAGGATAGGTTCCTGGGTTTGTGATTTTGTTGTGTGGTTGCTGGTGAGTATTTGCTTCAGGTTGGGGGGGCTGTCTATAAGCGAGGACTGGCCTGTCTCCCAAGATCTGAGAGTGAGGGATCATCCTTCAGGATAGGTTGTAGATCCTTGATGATGCACTGGAGAGGTTTTAGTTGGGGGCTGAAGGTAATCGCTAGTGGCATTCTGTTACTTTCTTTGTTGGGCTTGACCTGTAGTATTGTAGATCTTAAAGAGCTTTATGGCAAGGATAAGCATCTTAGAGCTTGTCAAAAAATTTCCAGCCAATGTTTTTCCATCAGAAAAAGCAGTTTTGTCAAACTAAAATATACTGCAGGAACTTGTTAATTTTGATGAAATTTCATCTAGAAAAAGTTTGGGGAAAAAAGCATTCTGATAAGATCAAAATGTTGTATTTTGAATTTTTCAGATGGAATTATTTCAGATGGAATTATTGTTTTGCTTAAAATGATTTTTCATTTTAGCATTAACATTACAGAACTTAAAGTTAAAATTGAAATGAACTTTGACCCTACATGAAATTGAAATTCTTTTCATTTTGAATTCGATTGAAAATAAACAAATTTCAAAATCTCAGAATTTCTCACAACATGAAATTTCCAAAAAATTCCAGTAAGCATCAATATTCCTATTTCATAGATTAAGAAACTGATATAGACAGGTTAAGATGAAAATATTCAAACTTGGCAGTGTAAAATTAGACACCTGAATACATGCCCAAGCCACAACAAATTAAAATGCCTAAATATAGACTTAGGTGTAACTAGGTACCTACACTGGAAATTTTTCATCTGAGTGACTTGTAATTTCACACACTGACTCAACAGAAAAGATGAGACTCGAATTTAGATTTTTTTTCTGATCTCACATTTCTTCTTTTAATTAGATATCCAAGTACTATGAAAAGCATCCAAAGATTTTTGTAGATTTGTTTCCAAGTGAAAAATTAGAGGCTGAGTTGAGATTTTCAAACATTAGGACCTTCACATTTAATTCTTCCAATATGGTTAATTATATAACAAATGCAGTGAACACTAGGTTTTAACAGCTAAGGTAATTTTTTCTAATAGATGTGCTTGCATAGCATGTGTAAAAGTGGTGTGCAACTATGAACACAAACTTTCCTTTTTTAAGTAGTATTTAAAGACGAGACCAGAGTGTGCCAAAAAGATACACCAGTATAACACCTATATGGTCTGGAAATATGGTAATCCGTTTAAGCACGGATTTGTGTGGGGTTTTTTTTTTGTTTTTTTTGTTTCAGCCTCTATATACTGGGATTAGTTGTCTAACTGCAAATCTCCAAATGTAATCGATACATTTGCAAATGTAATTAGCATTTATTTTAAAGCATTCTCATTTATATCCTTTATTCTCTGTTTCCTACAAATCCAATTATCCAGGGAGAGATTTGTTTGCAAAATCATTAAGTTTTTTGTTTTTACAATATATATAAAATAAGACAGAATGGTCACATTTACAGTGTTAATAAGGCTTATACAGGCCAAAGGTTTTCATAAAAATCATTCTAGAAATATAAATCTTTGAGAAGTGTAGATTTGACACAAGCTAAATATGATTCTGTGAGGAGTTACAGGGAAATTGGACAAGAAAAAAATCATTTTCTGTAATATAACGTTTAATAAGGAAGGGAATACATGCCTTCCATTGGAGCAAGCACCATGTACCCTCCACTCCCCAGCTCTGTGGCTGAGGCCAGGAAGAAGCTCCCAGAAAAGAATCAGCACAGAAGCCAGAGTATGGATGGAACTTGGGACAGTGTCCAGAGCAATGAGGTGAGGAACTGAGACCCATTACATGGCCACCCATTCTTCTACCCCTCTGGACACAGCATGGGGGACCATGTTCTGGAGCACCAGATTTCATGCATGATGCACCTTCCTCCCTCACCCTGCATGGCCGGTGGAGGAAGAAGCTTCTAGAATGGAGGTAGCCCTGGGAACAGATTCCTCCCCTTCACCCCACAAACAGCAGCTGGAGGAGCTACAGATGTACAGGGAGATTTTGGCAAACCAGTAAAGTGCCTGAAACCACTGTGGCTTATTGCTAAAAGCAGCCAAGTCAGCAGGCTGTAAAGTGGCCATGCAGCTTAACCAAGGCAGGAGGGGAACCACAGAAAGGGCAGCTTGACCCCGTGTCCTTCCTGATAAGAATTGTGTTGAAGTTGCTGATACATGCAGTTTAGAAGAGCAGGGTGTGCTCCAGGAATATCTACTGGGGCCTCAAGGCTGCAAACTCTGGAAAAACCCACACCTGGTTAATCAATAATGAGAAGAAATGTCTTGCTTGACCATTGAAACTGCTTACTTAAGTTTTCTTTAAGGGACGTGTCATTCTATTACTGATGTATAAATAAGGGGGGAAAGTTTGAGGTGGAGAATCCCAAAGAGTCCAACCCTTTGGATACATCTTGTGGTCCCCACCGGCAGATGGAAGATTTGGCCACTGGAAGCCTGCTGCTGTGTCACTCGAGAGCCACAGTCAGGTAATTATCAAGGGTTGGCAGTGTTTTACTAACCTGTTGCGGATGTGTGTAAGTGCTTGAGACTAAAGTTTAGCTTTAAGTGAAAACACTCTTGTGTTGTCCTGTTTGTGCCAGCCATCTATCAGTTGGACGGCCTTGTCTCCCATGATTTATTTCCTGACACCACCTCGCACAGATTAAAAGTTACCAAGAGCTTTGGGTTGAAAGAACCCCAGGTAACACAGCAACCACAACAGAAGTAGCATGGTGGTGGGTTAAGGAACCCCAGGACACAAGTAATGTCATCAGACTCTGCTTTCTTCAATTTGCACTCTATTTTCTCTGATTGGCTGTTTGCTCTAACCTCCCTCTCCCACACAGTCTCTTCACTACAACCTCACTCCTGTGGCTCTCCATGCTCCTCTTCATTCTTCCCTTCATCCTCTTCCCTTCTCTCCCACCTCATTAGCACCCTTTCTGGGTTTTTTTTAAAAACCCTCCTACTAACTCAGCCCCTTCACCAAACCTTCTCCCTGTCCTCTCTAATAGACATACACAACACAAAGCAAGGAAAGAGCAATGAAATGTGCAACTAACGCATTTGCCAGATTTCAGGCTGCACGCTCTGCTTGTATGTTGCATCATATTATCCCACCTTTTGTCTGGCTTGTCTATTGAGATAGTAAATGGTCTTTGGGGGCAGGGACCATCTCTTACTATGTGTTTGAACTTGGCCCCCTGTCCCCCATCCTCTGGATACTACTGTAAATATGGATGGTGGAATTTCTCAGAGGTGGCCTATTCCGTCCCTAACTCTGCTTCCACTGAAGTTGAAATTGACTTCACTAGGAGCAGAGTTAGGCCAGTGCTGCTTAATAGTACTAATAATAGTTCAGCTTCAATAAAATTCAGATTTTGACTGCTTCTGTTTTTTTTATTAGCTCTGGAAAGTATATTTTAAAAGGAAAAATAAGGTGTTAAAGGGAGCCAAGGAGTGGGCAAGTGGGAGGCATCATGTTTCTTAACAAAAAGGGCTCAGTAATCAAAGTGCAATTGCATTCACAGCCCTCTATGTTAATTATCCACAAATCTGATAGTATGTATATGCATTGCTTTTTAATTTATCTGGATGACTGCACATGCAAATATTTCCCACTTCCAATTACATTAGTTGTTTGACTTGCTCTTATGAAAATATTTCCTATTGCTTGTGTGCAAAACAGCATGTGAAAAAACCCTACAGTAATTTACCCTAAATATTCAGAGAATTTCCTGGAATTTAGTCATATCAGCTGCACCCAGTGACTTTCATGAGAGTTGTGAGGGTGACTGTAAGGATCAGTGAGCACCTTCCCTTTTCTAAGAATGGACAGCCTGGTGTCTTAGGCCTGGTGTACACTAGGAATTTATAGTGATATAGCTGTGTCTTTCAGGGGTATGTAAAATCCAGACTTCAGGGAGAGGTAACTATATAGACCTAACCCCTTGGTTAGACAGCAGAATTCTTCTGTTGACCTAGCTACCACCACTAAGGGAGATGGATTACCTACACTGAAGGGAGCATCCCTCCCATTGGCATAGGTAGGGTCTACACTGACACGTGTAGGGTGACCAGACAGCAAGTGTGAAAAATTGGGACAGGGCTGGGGGGTAATAGGAGCCTAGATAAGAGAGACCCAAAAATCAGGACATTTGGTCACCCTAGATGCGCTACAGTTGCAGAGGTGCAGGTGCACTGCTTTAGCATTTTAAATGTAGACATACCCTTAGTGACTTTCCTCTTTTCTGTTAAAGGTGCCCTGTGGAAGCAGGGAATTTGGATAAAAGGGATCTATTAAATATAAAGATGAAGAAAGTGTCCCCTTGGTATCTGTTCCATCAAGAGTATTTTTTCTGATGGAGCTCTGAGCTTGATGCAAAAGAAAAAGTTTGTGTAAGTGTTGAAAAGGTGAATGCCCAACATCTAGTTATTTAATCCTACCATCCCCAGTCAGTAATAACCCTACTGTATGTTTCACATACCTGTAGTCTCTGCTACATGCACATTTAATCATCTTTAAGGCAATTAACAGTTATTATAGAAATGGTTTCAAATGGAGGAAAAAAGTACCAGAAGCTGGTGGGCTTCTAAATAGATAGACTCGTGAGAGGCCTGTTGAGGTACAAGTATATAGATATACCTAAGAATGAAAGGCTGAGAATAATCAGAATTTATCTCAGGAGACTACTGATGGTTAAAGCCCTCCCATCGGCATAGGTAGTGTCTACACTGAAGTTCTGCAGCAGCACTGCTGTAGTGTTTTAAGCATAGACATACCCTTTGGGGTCATAGAATGACTGTCCAGCTCTACTGCTGCTCTGAATTGGGGTCCTGTAGAGCTCCAGAAAGTGGTTCAAAGTTCATTCAGATGAGCTCCCTATCTTCTCCACTGCCTCTCTAGAGACTGGTCCCTCTCTTTTGAGACAGAGCTGGACAAAATTGCAAGTGCAATTGTCTGATGGGGTTGCTTGTGAGGGTATTCTAGAACCATATGGTTAAAAGGGACAGCAAGAGTCATCTAGTCTAACCGCTAAGATGCAGGATTTGTTGTCTCAAATGTCTATCCAACAGCAGTCCTGGGGCTCACTTCCAGTTGATATCTTATGTTTCTAAGAGCTCATGCTTCAGGGTTTCAGCCAGGTACCTGCAGAGGTCAGGAAGGAATTCCATCCCCCATTTCCTCCGATACATCAGGGAAGGCCACAGCTGGAGACGGGTGTGATGGGTTGGATCACAGAAAACCCCTTGGGAACTGCCAACTGATGTGCTGAGACTATCCTAACCCATTTTCCCTGCTAGCTTGGGACTCCAGAACCTTGCCTGTTTGAGGCAGACACACTTGCCTGCTGAAAACACAACCCTATGTCTGAATCATGTCCCCCAACAGCTGTAGGCTTAACTGAAAACAGCTTAAGAAGTGTTCCTGTCTCCCAGTGCTCAGATGCCCAGCTCCCAATGTGGTCCAAACCCAAAATAAGTCCATTTTACCCTGTATAAAGCTTATACAGGATAAAAACATAAATTGTTTTTCCTCTATAACACTGATAGATATGCACAGCTGAAATGGACTGGGTGTCTGAAGGAACAGCAGTTAGAGTATATTTAGAAGATACAACTGGGCATGAAAGATCCAATTTTAGTTAATCTAAAACAGATACAAACAAGAATATTGTACTATTAAGATAAATATCCAGAGATTAAGAACCACTTCTCCCCCGCCCAAAAAACCAACAAACAACACCCAAGCAGACAAAAAAAAAACCCAACAAACCACTATTCACCAGCTAGTTGGGAACATTGCTAGATTGTCCACAGTAAACTGTATCACCTTGAATAAGTTTAGTTTTCAACTATGCTATCTTGTAAGTGACCACAGCCATTATTTTCCTTATCACCAGCAATTTTGCACACCAGCTTTCTCCTCACAGCCTTTGCTGTCTCCTTCTTAACACATTGTCTGGCAATGCTGCATATTTCTGGCTACTGTGAGCTACACTGTACTTTTATTATCTGCCCTGAGAAAGAGGCATCACACATCTGTGTCACCTGAGGAGCAGATCAGAAAACACATTATTTGGGTTTGGTTCACATTTTGGGCAAACTGAGACAGGAATTTATTTTATCCAATCCAGTCAACCCATCCCTGTTAGATGGATCACAATACTATGTGGTACGTGCATTTTTCCACTATATTTATTCCTTTACTTATGTCTAGAACAGTAATAAATCTTTTTCTTGTGCAAACTTTATATTTGCGCTCTGTGTGTGTGTGTGAGTTTTCAACACTACTGTGTGTGACACTTCACTGTCACATCCAGCCCCACAATAGGTTAGACAGATGGAACAAATAATAACAGGCCAGAGTGGGTAGAGGGTGGGTGGAGAAGGAGAAACTGTTGGGACAATGTAGCTTAGGAAAGTTGGCCCTATATATTTTATTTGTAGAACACAATTGGCATTTCTCTCTCTCTTTTTTTTTTAAATAATTGCCATGTACCAGAGTGGGGGTAGATGGTGGAAAGTTAATAAACAGAAGTGAGTTTTAAGGAGGGACTTTATTTGGGGGGGTGTCACTTTTTCACAAAATGTTCCTTTTCTACTTGTTGTTCTTCTCTCTCTTCTGAACCATCTCTAATGTCTCAAAGATGAAAATGCCGTTTGATTGTTCATCTTTGTTTTCGTTTTCTGGTTTCTGAACTCCACTTGAAATCAGTGTGATTCTAGTATTACCAGGCTGCCAGGCTTATTGCTATTTATTCCAAAAGAAACCTTTCATTTGTAAAAACATTCAAAAATGGGATTAGAACAAAGAATGCATGTATGTTTTTTCATAGATATTGGTTTCTATGGGAAAAGGAAGCTGTCAATCAGAAATTACTTTCTAACGTGTATGTATTACTAGTGCTTTCTCAGATAGGCAACAGAGTTAACCGGAATCTGGAGCTATCTAAGCCTTATTGGAAGGTCCCATAGAGAATGTAATAGGAGTGAAAACATAGCGATCTATAAAAAATACTCAATCTATATCATTTAATACAGAATTTATGTATTTGCTATAGACTGGTTTGAAAATGTTCCTATAGTTTTGTAGTCTATAGAACTTTAAAGGAGGAGGCATTATTTATTATTCTGATTACAGTAGCACCTAGATTAGACCCCCATTGGGCAGCATATTCTGTGAGCACAAACTAAATGATGGTCCAGGCCCAGAACAGCTTATCAGGCAAGGCATATGTCAAGGCTGATTCCTGACTCTGGCACTTCAAGTGCAGAAGGTTGGGGTCCCCAAGGATTCTAAAAATTAATACTGGCCACTCAAGGCTTGTATTAAACTCCCAAGATTACAGCTTCTCTCTGACTTTGGATTGGTAGATGCTGCCACCACCCAAGTACAGAACCCCTTTGAGAGCCCAGGAAGGCGCACTTGGGAATTCCTTCCTGTGGGGTACCCTCAAGCCCTTTCACCCCGCCCCCCACCAGGAAGACCTGAGCGGGAGAAAAGGAAATCAGCTATTGCCACCAGCTAATTAAACAACATGTGCACAAACCTCTTAAGACACAAAAATCCAATTCTGTTCTTAAAAAAAGGTAATTTTATTAATTAAAAAAAGAGAGAAAATACATCTTGGACTCAGGCTATTGCTAGATTTTTAAAAGAGCAACAACAAGGATTAAGCACGAAGAATAGCTTTCTTGAGGTCCAGCTTAAAGGTTACAAGCAAAACAAAAGCACCAGGGGTTAGCACAGAGGAATCCACAAGCCATAATGAAATAAAAGGGATAAACCTAATTGTCTTCCTAGACATTTCCTGATCTACTTATATATCTGGGGTTTTAAATGAGTAGTTTCTAGGTATGATACTGATGGATTTTTTTTTTCATTCTTGGCCCGAGCTTCTTACAGCATAACTGTTGCCCTGTCCACCTCTCCCCAGGAGAACAACCACAGACAGACAAAAGGGGAGTCTTTTTTCAATTTTAAAAAGTTCTAGTCTTCCCATTGGCTCTTTTGGCCAGGTGCTCACTCACTCACTTTTACCTATGCATAGCAGTGAGACTTTTTAACCGTTTACAGGTAGAGCAATTACAGAAAAGCTACTAAGAGGGATTTTATAGCTACTGGCTGTCTGGGTCTCATAAAAGGGAGCTCCCCCTGCTCCCTCATTTATCACAGCTTATGTATCTCAAAGTAGCTACACAGAGACACATGACTGACTATGACCCAGATCCAACTCCTTCCTCCGAGTACAGAAGCTCCCCAAGCAGCAGAACCAGTGAGGTTTCATTCTGCAAACGTAGGGGCAGAATTTAAAGGAGATTCATACCCCATGTTCTCAGCATGGCAGATCTCTGGGGGGTCCCCTGCACAGGAGTATACCAGTGGAGATGGACTTAGAAGGTTCACTCCTGTACAGATTCACCCCTCCTTCCACCCACAGGGGAGCAGAAAAAGGGTTTGTGTATTGAGTCTCTGAGTAGGGTCTATACCTTTCCCATATCTACTCTGTCCCCTCCTTCCCAGAAGCTACTTGAGCAGAGATTGCATTTAGAGTGACCAGATGTCCTGATTTTATAGAGACTGTCCTGATATTCAGGGCTTTGTCTTATATAGTTGCCTATTGCCCACCCCGTCCTGTCTTGATTTTTCATACTTGCTATCTGGTCACTCTGATTGCATTTAGGATTTGCCCCTCTTTGGATTGTTGCCTATATCACTGCATCAGTGATATTGGCTAAGAAGACACCAGATGGTAAGTGTGAAATGTTGATAAATATATTTTTTTAACCTGGGTTCTGAAAATGCACAATTCATACCATTAAAATGGTAAGTGTTAGATTCTTTCCAGAAGGGACCAGTCAGTTAATTACTGTTACTAATACAGAATCCCATTTTGCAAACTTTATGCACATTGATTAGCACTTACACATGGAAGCAGGCCTATTAACTTCAGTGGAACTATTTTTGTAAGTGCATGCTTCTCAAGGGGTTGCAAGCTCAGGTCTTAAGCTATTAAGATAATGATGCTTAGTGCTTTTCATTCCTTTGATCTCAGAGTGAGTGGTAATGGAAGTTAAGTAATATTATTTCATTTTACACCTGGGTAAATAAAGGCAGAGAAGGCTATGTGATTTGCCTAAAGACACACAACAGGTAAGTGGCAAAACTGGAACCTTGGACTAGGTCTCCTTTCTCCTAGTTCAGTCTCAATCTACTACACCTGTAGTTCTCAAACTGAGCCCCACCACCCAGGGCTGAAGCCTTCAAGCTTTGGCGCCCCCCAGGATGGCAGGGTTTGGGCTTTGGCTTTGGCCCCACAGCCTGAGGTGATGAGGCTTGGGCCTTTCTGGGGTCAAGTAGTAATTTTTGTTGTCCGAAGGGGGGGTCATGGTGCAATGAAGTTTCAGAAATCCTGTACTACACCGTGCTGCTTCCCAAGATATCCTTAGATTTGTGGAATATGTTGGTCAGGAGGTCAATGTATGTAATCCTAGTGTTCCATTTTGTCCTTACAAATCTATGAACCTTTATGTTTCAATACCCACAACCCTCTAATGATTTGGTAACAGTATTTATATTGAAAAATCCTTCACATCAGTTATACAAAAAACTGTGCCCTTGCCTTATAGGATATGAATATTCACTTAACATACCAAATAGGGAAAGCCCAAACCCATCAACTACGAGAGTTACTTTTACCGCTTTGCTTAATTTCATAATATGTTAATTGTTAACATTAAAAGATGAAGGAGACCAATGATTCTTGTTCATTAAATGGTGCAATACACACTTATTTTGCTACAGCAAATGCACTCTTATTTTAATCTTGATGTGGAGTCTGATATTAGCATGCCAAAGGAAGACAGCCAAATATGACTATCTTCTCTCTCATTCTATCACAGCAGGTACAGGGGCCTAAATAAGGGAGGAGGACACACTTTATCCATATTCTGCATTACAATCTACTATCATAGGCTAAAGAATTTCAGCCTCCACTCTAAAATTCCTTGGCTTTCAGGCTTAAGTTAAAGCCTTAGTATTATTTTAATGTAGTGGTGTTTTTTGAGAGTGGTTTAATTACAAAATATGTTGGTTCTGACTGAATAAATTACAAGATTAAATTCTACATTGGATACAGAACAGTGCAAGTTATATTAAAAAATCATTATATTTGGAACTCAGAGCAAGGCACTATAATTAAAAGGCAATTGAATGAAATTAGCTTTGAGACTACAAGATTTTAAGCAGGATCTGGTAAATGAACATTAACAGTTTACATGTGCCTTTTATTAGGCACTTTACTCTTTTTTTATTTCCTCCCAAACCCAAAGTTGAGACTCTTAGATGTTAATGAAACAGACACATGAAAGACACCCACACTGATATGCACCATTGTCTGTGCCCGAACCCATAAAATTGCTTTCCATCTCTCAGCCATTGATAAATCAAAGTTGAAAACATCATGTGGGCTACAATATACTCTTTGTTCTCAAAACTTGTTTTCATCACCATCAATGATATTTTGTTTCCTACAGCTGTGTGTCACAGAAAATAAGCAGCTGCCTTGTATGTAGTTCTAACTATTACTAATCTAAATGTTTGTCATTGACTACAAGACATTGTAAGTGAATTTAACAAAGCTCAGAGAACTTTGGTTTTCATCAACATTAAACATTTAACACTTTAAAATTATCGCATCAGACTCTGCCAGGTTGTAAATAATCAATCCTGAAGATTTATATAGTTTTCAATATTAAGAAATTAGGTTACCAATATACCTGCTACTAGCTAATGCTTAAATCTTCTAAATCCAAGAGGAAGCTGCTAATGAATATTCTACTTTATACATCTTGTTTTGTTCTGTGCTGGGCTGAATGTCTTGTTTTCATTTTCAGTACCTCCTTTGGTGTTGATCAAGGGTGATGGTAGAAGTGAAATAGTTCCCCAATGAATAAAGTAATGTGCCCCGTGCTAGTGACACTGACTATATATCTTTAGTTGAATGCAAAAAAGCAGATATCAATAAAAGAGTGCCACAAACACTACATTTTCAGCAAGTATAATACTAATACATCAACCTAGAAGAGATCACAAATAAGCGATTGGTGTTAGTAACATACCAGCACGTTCAAAAGATTAATTTAGTTCATGTTCTTTTTCAGTCCACTTAATTCATTTTGTATTTAGCAGGATGACATGAAGCATCTCAATCTCATTTCTAGTATATTTCTTTAACTTATTTTGAGACTAGCCCTAAAGTCCTTTTTCAGGCAAAATTCTCATAGGGCCAACTCCTACACAGGGAAAAAACGGGAGTTTGTCTGGGTAAAGATAGCAGGCCTTGACCAATGATTACAATGTGTATTACAGCTATCCTTAGAGACTTACCTGGTAACTCACGGGATTATTTCTACAGATGTGTTAACAGGCATGAAAAGGATCATTCAGATCATCATTCAGTATGCATACTAATTGTAGATGTGGGCACCAGCGGACACATCATATCAGTTCATGATTTATTTAAAATAGGTTCCATAATAATAATGTCATTGGTTATACAAATGGAACAAAGCTACCATTTTGGTAAAAATGGCAGCACAGCAGAGAATACCGCTGACCCTTTGTGCGACAGAAAGGTTAAACTGGTGAAAAACAGTCTCTGGAAGCCAGGACCACAAAAGAGTTATGCTGGTAGCAAAAAAACTAAATAGTTGTTTACTGGAACATGAGAACAATGTTTCAAATATCAGAAGTCCTAGATCATGAGGGAGATGGATGACTATGGACTTGAAATCCTGGGCATCAGTGAGAACAAATTGACAAGTGTGGATAAGAAACACTTTAAGCAAGAGAAGAAACATCTAATCTATTAAGGCCATAGTGACAATGTACATATAGAGGGATTAGCCCTTATTATTACAGATTCTGTGAGGGGGGGGGGGAACACATCAACCAATGCATCATATACACTAGATTCCAAACCAGATTCCTAAAGGAACATAGAATTTATCTTTATCCTCATCACTATAATTGCCTCTGAGGTTTGGCTGATAGATTACCAAAACCTGATTTACTCCTAATGATAGGTCAATTTAATGCTAAAGTAGGATATGATAACCAAGGAATAGAAAGAGCAATGGGGAAGCATGGGGCGGGAATCATTAACCAAAGTGGCAAGGGACTCACTTAATTGTGCTTGGTGTCTGATCTCATTCTTGCAAAAATCCTGTTCCCTCATAATGACATAGATAAAGAAACATGGAATTTACCAGATGGTAAAACAAAAAGTCAGATTGATGTCATCTTCATCATCTCAAGTTACAGTTCATCTGTCTAGCACACATGAGCATATCAAGCAGTAGAGACCATAATCTTTGCATTGCCAAACTGAAATTAAAACTGAGACAGAATAGCTTTAAACAGAAAGTAGCAAAATAAATCAACAGTACAGAACTGAAAGCAGAATACTGTAAAAAATTCCAAACTGAACTCGGGAACAGATATGAGGCACGGTCAGAGGCAGAGGAAAGTGAGACACCGACTGGACCTGAAGAAAAATGGGCAGTGCTCAGATACACTGCCTCAAGCTGTAGCAATCAGAATACACAGACCAATAACTGGACAAGCTAAGAGATGTGGCACCTTGTTGAGGAAAGACAAGCAATGATAGCATTCAGGAGTTTTCCTAAGACAAATTAAATAAAAGCCAACGAGGAGAATGAGAAAATAGACAAAGCAATTTAAAAAAAAAAAAGCAATGCAAATAAATTTAAACATACATACATTAAAGACATAGCAGCTGAGGCTGTTGCTATGATGGGAAACCACAGAGTCATTTACCAAGTGACTAAAACCTTGTGTGGAAACTTCAAAACAAGAAATGGGTCAATAACACTTAATGATGGAAAAATGCTTATAATTGTGATAGAACAGGATAACAGATGGGAGGAACATTTCTAAGAAATCCTCAGACCCAGCCCTACCTCAGCATCAGAGTTTGATGAAATATGTAAACCTGATCCATTTGATATGAATTTTGATCCAAAGAGATGTCAGGAGAAAAGGCTGGAAGCTGGAAAACAAACCAGTGGGAGATGACCAAATCACAGCAGAAATGCTAAAGGTACTTGACACTGCCACCCTAACAACACTAGCAGAGCTGTTCAATGGAATCTCACGGAAAAGCATCTCCTGTCCAGTGGAAACATGGAATAGTTGTCAGAATACCCCAAAAGGATTCTTATTTACTGTAACAACTGGAGAGAAGTCCCACTATTCTGTGTTGTAAGGAAAGTATTAGTATGATACTACACAGGAAGACAGAAGCAATGGATGTAAAGCTTATGGCAGACCAGGCTAGATTCAAGCCCAAGAGATCCTGTGTAGATCAGATATTCACATTAAGGACCATTAGAAGATGGTACAGGGTGGCAGGCTCCCCTTATTATTAACTTCACTAATTTTTCAAAAGACATTTGATTGCATAGGCTTACGTTATGAAATATTCTTAGGTCTTATGGAATTCCATCTAAAGTGGACATCAGTTACATACAGTGATGCAAAATACACTGTAAGGGCGAACAGCTAGGCTCAGGCTGCAGCTCTGTGACTCTCCCATCTTGCAGGGTACAAGAGCCTGGGCCTCCAGCCTGAGCATGTATGTGGCAAGTAAATAGCCCCATAGCCTGAGCCCCAGTCAGCTGCCACGGGCCTGCAGTGGATTTTTAATTGCAACATAATCATACCTTAAGTGCCTTTGAAAGATTCTGGATGGAGGGACTTTATTACCAATGAAGAGATCTGATAAATTGCCAATCAGGAGTTCATCTCCACTAGAATTAGAAGGAAACATTGGATATACTTTGGGCATGTACTCTGGATGCCAACACAGAGACTCCCACATGGACCTCTCATATGAGGAAATGAGGGCTCCCAAGAGAAGCCTTATAAGAATCCTTGAAGGGAAGGCAGAACTGCTGATTTCAACACCATAGAGCAAATAAAAACAGTGACAGAAACAGATGGAAGAAACTGGTTTCTCTCCTGTGCACCAATACTGGTGAAAGGAGGGAATATAATTAACCTTGTCAGATTTTCTGAAACATTAAGGAGCCAGATTTTCAAATGGCCTCCAGTTTGTGTGTATGCAACACTTTTAAGTGGACTGCCCTGAATGCACAGGACCTGTATTTGTTTGCATGAATTAGCTGCCTGTGCATCATCCCCCCCCATATCTGTTTTACCATCCGATACATTATATTTGTATGAGTAAATATTAATTTTGTATCCACACATATCAAAGACCCTTGGTGAAGTTGCCTGAGGAGTCTTTTCCTAAACTGTCAAGCTATTCTGATTTATTTAGACCACCTGTGGTTCTTGCCCATTATTTTGTTGTTTACTGTGTCTATAGAGTAGAAAACTGCTTTTTAAAAAAAATTAATGTTAAGGGTAAATGGGAGCAGTATTGTGGCTTGGAAGGCTGCTTCCCTAATCAACTAATATTGAAAAAATACTGTGCACGACAACCCATAGTTATCTGCATGAAACTGTTCTAGTCAACTAAGGGCCAAATCACCCCAGTATGGAGTGATCACACAGCAAGTGTGAAAAATTGGGACCGGGGTTGCGGGGGAGAGAGGTTAATAGGCGCCTATATAAGACAAAGCCCCAAATATCGGGATTGTCCCTAAAATCAGAACATCTAGTCACCCTACCCCTGTGTGATTATTCCTTCATAGTAGACTGGTGGAAACTCATGCAGTTTCCAATTGTTTATTTTAGGGTTTTATTCTGCCACCCATAACCCCCAATTTGGTAAGGCTGAAATGGGAGACATGGAAAATATTCATGCAACATACATAGTGCTGTGGGATTAATTCCTTAGTATCAATAACTCTTTCTCCAGCGTGCATTTCATGGTTCTTTACTGCTGAAATAAGTAGTTTTCAAAAGTGAATGGACACTAAATGTATGTGGGATATAATGTCTTGGTTGACACAAGCAGGCCCAGGTTGGAACAAGACAAGCCTGAACAAGTAACTGCTGAAATTACTAACTATGTTAATAAATATATATCGTAAATAAGGGAGGCAAAAACTAAACTCACTCTTTTGGGTATGTTTAAAATAACCATAGGAGACAAACATCTTGAACTGATAAGCTTGCCTTACATAATCTGTAAAGTGATTTATCCTGACATAAAATAATTTTAGATGTTAGTAGCTAGGAAAGATGTATATAAAGTGTGTAGTGTGTGACATGAACTGGAATTGTGTATCATCTTGTACTTGACCTCCTTGAGTTTGGGTCTGGGTCTGACCAGCATGGGCAAAGAGCTGTTACTTGCCAAATGACAAATGACATCAAAAACTGAGTTTTTTGGACCCCAGACAAATGGAGGAGGTGTTCTGGAGGTCTTGGAGTGAAAAGGTCTTGGAGGGAATTCCAGACACAGGGAACTTCAGGATTAAAAAGTGTGGCATCCCTCCAAGTGAAATACACTTGAAATATGCAGCTGTAGTACTGTAGCATTTGACTGCTGATAGTTCCTGATCCACTTGGTCCTCTGGACACCACTCATTGCCCTCTGTGGAACTGATATTTTGAGTAAGTCCCTGGATGACTGCAAGAGACCAGGGCGATCCACATGGGAGCAAAATTACTCCATGCTATACCCATGGCAGTATGGCTTTCCCCAAAAAAATCTTAAGAAAGAGGTTTCACTTTATGGTAAGGAATCCAACTACAGAGGGGGATAGCCATTCATTAACCCAGTCCACAAACCCTGCTATCTAAGGAGTCAAGGCTCTCCTCCACTTCCTTATCCCCTAGATGTCTTTTCACAGAAGCAAAAGGGAGCATTTGGCCCTAAATCATCCTTTAGGTGAAGGCAAGTCATTTGCCATGGAAAGACATCCACATGTGTCTTCCCCTGCTTTCTGTTTTTGCAGTTGTCCCATCCTGTGTCTTGTGGAAAAAGGAGAAATGCCATCTTGAATTTTATGACAACTTGGTGAATCTGCGAATAAGGTCAAATTAATAGTGAGTGTTGTGTAGCAATGTGGAACTGCTCTTCTTTATTTCTTGCCCATTCCCAGCAATGAACAGAAGAATCTTGAGTTCCACTTGGTAAAACAGTTAGAACATGGGCTATAGTCACTCTGGTGGGAGAACAAGATAAAGTGGAGACAATGGATAAACTAATTTTTTCCCCCTAAATCCTAACAAGGGGAATGAGTAAAGAGATAGTGTGAGAGTTTCTCAGTTGTTAACCTCTAGAGTGTTTACATTAAAATTGGGTCGAGTTTGGAAGTCAGCGGAGCTCCCAACTAATGCCAGATGAGGTGCTGTTCCTAGATGTTTTTCTAATATGTGATAATTCAAACACAATTTGAAGCAGGACTTACTGGGTGGAGTTCTATAACCTCTTATGCAGGAGACTAGAGAAGATGGCCTTAATAGTCTCTACTGGCCTTAAAATCTGAGACTGATAATGAGTTAATACTGCAATATTCCTTACATTGTACATAGGGGAGCACAGGATAATTATGACTGGAGATGAGCTCACACTACACATTCTGGTGTCCGTTTTCCATACCTAGTGAAGCTAAACAGGGTATTTGGGGGAGCTGTCTTTATAATTAGACAACCAATGCCATATCCAAACAGGAATGAAAGGAGGTAAGTGGTCAGCGTGCTGGTCAAAAGACACTGGTGTCTTAAGAAAAAAAAGATTATTGCTAACAAAAAACAAACAAAAAAAACCTATGAACATGAGATGGTCAATCAATCACTAGACCAAGCTCTAAAGAGAGTTTATAAGAGAGTTAATCAGATGCACACATAAGTACCTGTCTTTCCTTTTAGAATAGGAGACTGAATCTGAGGAATAGGCAAAGTAAAACCAGTTGATGAAATGTCAAAGAGAAACAAAACCCAGAGAGAAATGGCTTGAACTGATGATTTAAAAGAGGCACCTAGAACACAAGCTAGGAAAAGTTTTCATACTCTTTGGAAAGGATTACATCAGGTCCCTTTTTCCTGTGAATGTCAAAAGGCAAACTAGATTAGGAATAAAATACTTGGACAGTGAGACTGCTGGAGTCAATTGTATGCATCTTTTTCATCTAGCTGTTCCTTCTGTTTAATAAATCTCTGAAGAGAAAGCAGTTGGATATGCATTTTATGGTTGATCTGTACAACCTAGAGCATGATTAGGGTGTGGGTACACTTGGTTCCCCATTGCCTCACCTTATCAGCCTGAACAAATATGTCTTCTTGACTCTAAACATAGCACTGAACTGCAGCTATCGCACATCTTTCCCACATACCTTAGAAAAATTTCATCCCATAGAGGAGTCTGTACAATAATGAATGTTTATTTCCTAAACAGAGATCATCTTGTTAAACCTTTGAACTTTTCCATTTATCAGTTTACTAACTGTTGTGAGGCTCCTGGTAGTTTGTGGCTCCAGTAATTGCTCCCTCCCTTCCCCCCATTTGCCTTGCTCTTCCCACAATTGGCCTCTAGTGGCAGATTTGTTACCAAAAAAACAAAAACAAAACAATGCAAATTTAGAACAGCTAGATTTAGACACATGTAAATAAAATCTGTTAGAGTAGAACCACAACCAGAAACAACATTACTTGATTGTTAGATCCACGTGACAGAGACACAGTTCTAAAAGCAACTAATGAAAACCTGCTTGATCAATTCAACTGTCAAGTTTCTGGGACCAATTTAAACTTTTTCAGCTCAGTCTTGTCCTTGAACATGAAGGTGCTACAATTCTTATTTGTTTCAATAAGAACTCCATTGGCATACTGGGGCAGAACTGGACTCTAATGTATTATTATTATTTTAGACAATGTTGTTCATTGTATCTAGGGTGACTAGAAGCCCTGATATTATTGGGACTGTCCCAATATTACAGACTTTGTCTTATATAGGCATCTCTCCTAAAGAGTGTCCCAAGTCTTCACTTTTGCTATCTGGTCACCCTAATTGTATCACGGAATTTTTGAAAAAAAGCTAATGTTATCGACACAAAAAACTAATAACCACATTCAACAATCAGCTATCAGTTTCCTCAATTTAGTTTCAAAACAGAATCAGCCAGACAAATAACCCTGGAAAGAGCATTGAATCAGTGGGGAAAAAAATCAGATACTGAAAAGTTAAGTAGTGAAAAAACAAATGAACCAGAAGACAGTTGTCAAAAAAAAAAAAAAAGAGAGAGCTCTGAGCAACCACAAGAATAAGAGTAAGACCTTAAGAGTTAGTAACTGTAGGTGGGGAAAAAATTCTTAAGATGATAGTCCCAAAGCATCATTCCATCTTCCAGTATGACTTCCAGCAAGAGCACTAGAGTGAAAACGAGAATCCCCTGCAATGAACATTTGGGATGTTATTTGCTGAAGTGCTCAGCATTGGCATAACTCTGCTGAAGTCAATGTAAGTTTTACTACTGATTTCAGTGGGAGACGAGCTCCTATATGGAACACTGCTGAAAAGCTCAGCCTTTTTGTTGGAGGTGGTATGGACTGCCCCTTGTGAGAACTCTGGGAGGCAGGATCCCTTAGGAAAGCACCATACCTTCCATAGTTGCTTTGTGTACGGGAGTAGGATATTCACTTGTTCACCCTTTGAGTGTGTGCTTTTTTTCATGGTTGGCTACTTGATGATAGGGTCCTCGTCCTTTAGGGATGGGTAGAGATGTTACTCCGGAGCAGTATTTGAGGCATATAAGTGGCTCATTGCTGCATGAGAAGCACAAAGACAAGAAGCTCCTTCAGCCCTACCTAGTATGCCTGGAATGGGTTACCTAGGGAGGTGGAGGAATCTCCTTCCTTAGAGGTTTTTAAGGTCAGGCTTGACAAAGCCCTGGCTGGGATGATTTAATTGGGTTTGGTCATGCTTTGAGCAGGGGGTTGGACTAGATGACCTCCTGAGGTCCCTTCCAACCCTGAGATTCTATGATTCTATGATTCTATGTGTATGTGCCAGACACAATCTCTACGTCCTTGCATATTCCAAACCACCAGGGAAAAGAAATAGTCACAGAGGCTGAGAAAAAGAAAGCAAAGGGAAAATACTCAAAGGAAGACCCTTTGGCTAAAGGGCCTTTGAAACTTAGAATCATAGGACTGGAAGGGACCTCCAGAGGTCATCTAGTTCAGTCCTTTGCACTCATGGCAGGACTAAGTATTATCTAGACCATTCCTGACAGGCGTTTGTCTAACCTGCTCTTAAAAATCTCCAATGATGGAGATTCCACAACCTCCCTGGGCAATTTATTCCAGTGCTTAACCACTCTGACAGTTAGGAAGTTTTTTTCTATTGTCCAACTTAAACCTCCCTTGCTGCAATTTAAGCCCACTGCTTCTTGTCCTGTCCTCAGAGGTTAAGAACATTTTTTCTCCCTCCTCCTTGTAACAACCTTTTATGTACTTGAAAAATGTTTTCATGTCCCTACTCAGTCTTCTCTTTTCTAGACTAAACAAACAATTTTTTCAATCCTCCCTCACAGGTCATGTTTTCTAGACCTTTAATCATTTGTTGCTCTTCTCTGGACTTTCTCCAGTTTGTCCACATCTTTCTTGGAAAGTGGCACCCAGAACTGAATATAAGAATGGCCATACTGGGTCAAACCAAAGGTCCATCCAGCCCAATATCCTGTCTGCCAACAGTGGCCAATGCCAGGTGCTCCAGAGGGAGTGAACCTAAAAGGTAATGATAAAGTGATCTCTCTCCTGCCATCCATCTCCACCCGGAAGAATTACTTCTCATGTTTTGCTTAAAAAACTCCTGCTAATACATTCCAGAATGATGTTCGCTTTTTTTGCAGCAGCGTTACATGTTGACTCATATTTAGCTTGTGGTCTACTATGACCCCCCAGATCCCTTTCTGCAGTACTCCTTTCTAGGCAGTCATCTCCCATTTTGTATGTGTTCAACTGATTGTTCCTTCCTAAGTGTAGAACTTTGCATTTGTCCTTGTTGAATTTCATCCTATTTACTTCAGACTATTTTTCCAGTTTGTCCAGATCATTTTGAATTTTAATCCTATGCGCCAAAGCACTTGCAACCCATCCCAGCTTGGTATCGTCCGCAAACTTTATAAGTATACTCTCTGTACCATTATCTAAATCACTGATGAAGATATTGAACAGAACCAGACCCAGAACTGATCCCTTTGGGACCCCACTCATTATGCCCTTTCAGCATGACTGTGAACCACTGATAACTACTCTCTGGGAACAGTTTTCCAATCAGTTTTGCACCCCACCTTATAGTAGCTCCATCTATGTTGCATTTCTTTAGTTTGTTTATGAGAAGGTCATGTAAGATAGGATTGAAAGCTTTACTAAAGTGAAGATATACCACATCTTGTTACCCTGTCAAAAAATTCAGCTTGGTTTGACATGATTTGTTCTTGACAAATCTATGCTGATTGTTACTTATCTTATTATCTTCTAGATGTTTACAAATTGATTGCTTAATTATTTGCTCCATTATCTTTCCGGGTACATGTATACACTTCCTCAAGGGCAGAGTTTAGCTGTTAAATTGGCTATTAGAGCAGTTTAGACCCATCCCTACATGTTTGTATGTAGGACATGAACAACTAGTTGAAGTGAGGTAAAGAAATATCAGTCATTACTAATCAAATTATCCCTATAGACCAAAGCTATCCCTGCTAGCAGTCAAATACTAAATGAAATGAGAGACAGACATGACTGAGAACCTGAAGCTATGCTCTTATAATCAAGGATTGAGGCTTGGAGGTAGAGAATTTCTAGCAAGTGAAGTAGTCACCCCAATACCTGACAAGCCATTCATTAAAAACAGAACGGTCTATTAATGTCTCTCCTTGTTTCAAGGTTACTGTATAAATCAAATTACTAAAAAACCCTTGACCTTTAGGAAGATGTGAGGAGCAATTTGAACTAGAAAAATAGCAAGTTGCAAGCCTTGCTTGCAGAAAAACAAACCCATCCTGAATTAAAATAACAATTAGTAAATAATTAATGTAGCTTGGGTGCAGGAAACCTCAATAACATTATAAAATGCTACCAAGTTTATAACAACCTCATGTTAAGATTGTAGATGATACCAATAATCTGAAAGAAAAAAATATTTGAGGATCTTGGAGAATGGAACCAGTAACAAGTGAAAAACAAACAAATGAACAATTAACGTTGAGGACATGCTTGGTCTTCTACCATATACCTCAACCAAGCTAGTTTTTCTGACTTTTCCACTTACCACAAAAATTGATGTCTCCTCTCCCCCGCTTCAGGAGCTTAATACGTGATTATCTCTGAACAAACCTGGTAGTTGCATTGAGTTCTCATGTACAGCTTCAGCACAGAGGTGGAAGAAATGAAATTCAAACTTGTGGTACTACATGTAATATGGTTGATTATTTTCATTTAAGAGGAAAAACAATAATGAATTAACTCTCTAAAGAACTGTGATGGGGGACACGCTCCTCCTGTGAGCACCTCCTGTCAGCTGGATACAATCCTGCACTTTTTCTCTTCTCCTGGCACCCCCTGTCAGCTGCCAACCTCACTAGGCAAGTCTTCATGGCTCAGCCTCTGGCCAAGTTACACACAGTCAATAGGCTTGAATGAAACCCCTTCTGGGGTAACAGATGTCCACCAAGGACTATCACTGCACCCTTGTTAGTGTCTTTAGCCCTGTCTCTGGGCTAAGCTCCTTCTGGGCTAACTTTAAGTCCTTCCCTTCCCTGTTATAGAGTACTGTCCCCAGGGCTTTCTCCCTGGAGATTTTTTGTCTTCACCACTTCTGACTGCTCCAGCTTTCCAACCAGGTTCTCTCTCAAGTTCAGTCCCCTTCAGGGAGGATGGGGGTAAAACCAATTGTTCACCGGAAAGTCTGTCTGCCTCACCAGGATCTTTAGTCCCAACCCTGAGCCCTCTAAATTCCAGTCCATTGTTTGGGCTTCTAAACAAGCCTTATCCTCTTATCAGGGCTTAGGCCACTTCCCCAGTGGTCAGCAGGGGAATCCAGGCCCAATCCAGGGACCCTATGAACAACAGACACATACTCTTCCCTTTAATTCCTTCAATTAGCTGCTATTATTTTCCCCGGTTTTCTTCCCACCAGGTCACTGTCTTTTCACTCATCACCTTAGGGTTACTGTTTTCAGGTCCACTCTCTCCTTGCAGAAAGCAGAATGCATCCAGAGCTCAACTTCTGGTTATCTCTCAGGCTCCTATGGCTGGAGCAGAGCACAATTCTTCACCTTTCATTTCAGCCAAGAACTGACCTGCTAAACCCCTGCAGCTCCTTTTAACTGAGCCTGCTGGGCTCTGGTTGGCTGCTTCTTATGAGGCCTCTCTAGGAAGACCTGAAAGACCCACCTTTGGTGCTCTGCTTGTTGGGTGTGCTGTAGTAGAGCCGTGGGGCCTCCCAGCAGGGAGCCTTGAAGGGCCAGGTATACCCCTATCACAAGAAAAAAGAAGTCTGTTTTTAATTCTTCAGAAAATCTGAAGAATAAATGGAATATAAGTGGTGGCACTGAGGGATACATAAATTTCTAAACTTCTTATTTAATTTTTTATTTGCTCAAAATATCTGACAAATATTACCTTTAATCTCTCCCTTCCAGCCCTACATTTCTATGATTCTACTTGGGTAAAAATCTGACTGGTGGCAGCACTAATGGCTTTATTATTCTTATTTATTATCCCAGTGCCATAGAATTATCTGATAGGTTAGATACTAAAAGCACCAGCCCTGTGGAGTTTAAAACTTAAATAGGAGCTCTACATAGCTCCCAGACAGAATTAATTATAGTTGGATTTTAAAAAGAGTAATTTGTTGGAGTCAGCTTGGATTATCACTCGTAAGTTTTTATGTTTATTCAACATTTATTCAAACTCTCCAAATCTATTTAGTTTGCAAAACTAGACTGGAAATCAAACATGACATGACTTTCTCAGGAGATTTCTAGTAGAACCAGTTATACTTCAATAACAGACATTTTCATGTTTTTTCAATAGTATAGTCCTGGTCCTTCAAGGGACCAGGACATTCTGAGATGCATGGAAATGAAAAGTAACAAGGAAAAATATTAATCAAACTTTAAGCCTTAAAATGTTTGTTCATTTTGATGTCAGTTTGGGTAGAAGGATTTTTTGTTAGCCAAGCTGGTTTGCTGATCCCTAGACTAAATCAGCAGTTCTACAGTGCTAAGGTTATGGCATTTCTGTGTGTTTTAGGGAATACTGAGGGTTATATGGCATGAGTATTTTACTCCTGAGAGAATTCTGCACCACTGCGCATGCACAGAATTTATGTCACCTGCAGATTTCTTTGCTTCTCTGCAGAAAAATGACTTTCTGACATGGAAGCAAAGGGAAGCCACAAGAGTAGTCATGCGGCCCTCCCCAACAGTATGTTTCAGGTGCCAGAGCAGCTGGCAGAGAGGTAAATCGCTGTGGGGCAGGTGCAGGACTGGGGAAGACTCGGCTAGTGGCTTCTACCCTGTGCTAGGCTCAGCTGCTAGTCCCGGCTGGGTTGGGGCGGACAGGACTTCCTCTTCCCCTGCACAACATCCAGGGCTGGGTCAGACCCACCCCCAGATTTCTCCCCCAGCTGCAGGAATCTCTGCAAATTTCCCCCCACCCCAGCTTACTGCACACATCACTCCTCAGCTGCAGGAGGAGGGATCTCTGTACAGGAAGCTGCTCCCCATCCGCCTAACCCCTGTACATCCAGACCCCCTCATACTCAGACCCTCCTGCTGAGCCTCAACCCCCTGCACTCAGAACAACCACCCCCCCATAAGCCCTACTGCCCCTGCACCTGGACCATCCCAATGAGCCACCCATACACAGATCACCACCCCATTGAGTCCCAACCAGCTGCACCTGGATCCCCACCCCACTTAGCCTCACACCCCAGCATCTGGAACCCCTACAGACCCCCCCCATACACCCAGACTCCCTGCTGAGTTATATCCCCTCCCACATGCAGGCCCCCCCTTTCTGAGCCCCAACCACCTTCACTTGGACCCCCCTACAGAGTCCCATTACTGTTGCACCCAGAACGCCCTAACAAGTCCTTATGCACCCAGATCCTTCCCCCTGCACCCAGATCCTCCACTGAGCCACCCACACCCAGAATGCCCCACACAGAACACTCGCAACCACATCTGGATCCCCCCACACTAAACCTGGATCCTGCCTTGCTGAACCTGCCTTCCCAAACCTGGTGACCTGGCAAGGAGGAGCAGGACCCTGGGGTGTTTCTAGGGCAGGCTCAGTCCTTGCACTGTGTCAGAGTTGGGTGCAGCCTCACCATTGAGTCTGTGTCCGGGGGAAGGGGGGAGCTGCACAGTGACCTTCCACCTCTGTGCAGCCAGTGGTCTGTGCTCCCCAGTGCCATGCTGGACCTCCACATCTATTTGACAAATAAAATTTGCAGAATTTTAAAATATTGTGTGCAGAATTTGTAATTTTTTGGTGCAGAATGCCCTCAGGAGTGGTATCTGTACGGAGCATAGTAGATAGATTACTGACCTCTCCTTGACATAAGTTTCATTACAAAACCCCAAGGGAGTTGAAGCGAGATGTGATGAAGGAGACTGATCCAAGGCTCCCTTAAAAGTATTTTTAATGTAAATAATCTAGAGCCTATAAGGTGTGGGCCATTTAGAGCTCTAATTAGATTCGTGTGGTTTTGAGGACTGGGATGAGGGTGGTCTCCAAAAAAAGCTGCAAATAAAAATATTCTGTAGATGAGAAATATTTTTGCTTTTTCATAAAACTATGAAAAAAAGTTAGTCAGTTTTGCATTGTATGAGAACTATTTGCTCTACAGTCCAGGCTACCTAGCCAAGCCAAAAATCTGAATTCAATTTGAAAAGTAAATAGCAGACCAAATATATCATTAACTGAGCAGGTGTGCTTTCTGCTCAACCAGAGCAAAATATAACCCCCAAAGCTTTGAATAAAACTGAATTAAAATAAAAATGTTACACAGACCATATCAGATAAACTGAGGATTTCTTTGTTCATATCATACAGTCCTCAAAGATCCCAGCCTGCACAGTTTAAGTCAGAAATGTAAAGAAGTTGAGACCCTCTTAATACTAGTTCAGTCAGATCCAGATAGATTCAGTCAGGTTCAAGCAGGTACCCATATCAATAGCAAGAAAAAGTAGTACCAGCCAATTATATGTCAAAAACATTATGAAAACATGTATGGTGAGTTTGCAATATTAGTATTTCCAAAACATTCCTCTAGAGTGCTAACAACTGCATTATTGAGCAAGCTTTCAAACTACCAGTCAGGACACCAAAAGGAAAAGACCTCTCCTTCAGAATTCTATTTATAAACTGAGTAGTAGTAGTAATTAGTGGTGGACAGATCTCCAAAAAATTGGAGTTTAGACTGAGGTGAGCATTCAAAACTATAAACACTTAGCGCAGTGCTGTCGGAATGTATGATGATGTACCCCAAACTGATACCTCCCATTCCTTCAACACATCCCATAACTTCCTCTCCCTCCTTACAACACCCCCCTCTGCCTGAAAACATGAGTCTTACATTGTACTTTTATGTTTAAAAAATTCAGGTTCTGTTGGGCCAACTGGTAAAGTGTATTCCAGAGTCAAGGGGGCCTCTACTTAAATGATCTTGTCACCATCCCCTAAATATTGAAATCCTTGCAACCTTTATCAAGACAGGATCAGCTTTTCAGTTGCCAGGGTGCTGGGAAGACAAATGGTATCTTAGGTATTATAACTAGACTTCAAACCAGCTAGGGCTTAAAATATCAATATCAATATCCTGACTGGCATGCAGAAGCAAAAAGGAATCCCGCACACTTTGTGGGGCAGTGGTATAATGTACTCCCTACTGTCAACCTCACTAAGCAATTTGGCTGCCACATAATCTCAACCATTGTTACAGATAAAGAAAAGACATTTCTGACCACCAGAGCAATCTGGGTCATTAGGACGAATTACAGTTCTAAACTTGCCCCTAAATTTAGGCCTTCTTCATTAAGGATGGTAAACCACCCGCAGTTGCAAGAGGAAGCAAACCAGCATCACTTTCATCTTCTCTGGAGACGTCTCAGCCAGATCACTCTCAAATAAATTCCTCTTTCAGCAGGACAATGGGAAAACAGATACCACATCTTCAAGGGCCAATGATATTCTCAGTTTTCTTAGAAGACAGAGTTGCACATCAACAACACATCACTGTCAAAAGTGGCACCTTCCTTATAGTCTCAGCACAAGACTGTCACCAGTGACCAAGGATTGTATGGGCTGAAGAATTAATAACTATCTCTATTCAAGGCAGTCCTTCTAGAACAAAGACTCAGTGACAGGGCAACATGTGGTCCTTTCACATCCAGTGCTTTCATGTTCTGCATATAAAAAGAGAGAGAGAGAATGCCAGCTCTCAATATTATCAATTTGACATTTTACAAGTTTAAAGTTTTAAAAAAAGTATTTGTCTGTCCCCCATCTTTGTTCAGTTCTGTGTAACCATTGCCTCTAATGCCATTGACACAATGCTGTAGAACACCAGAACAATTAATCTTTTATTTTGATACGGAATTTGGTAGCATGTCAGGTGTACCATGATTCAGGGGAAAGTGGTTATCTTCAGCGGGTAGACCCTGTAGTTCCTGTTGGGTCTCAACAAGTACTATGACTCCCTGCTCAAACAAAGTTATGATTTACTAAGTCTGGCAGAAGCGACCTCTGTTTTGCCAATTGAGGCACACCAGAGACACTACATCCACATCTCTGCCGCCACCTTGCCATCTCTCCCCAAAATTACTCTCCCTACAAACAAAACCAAAGGTAGGGTATTGCTTATTGGTATGCTGTAGGGGCAAATATAGTCCCCAGCACCAAACTCAAGTAAAATGGGTGGGGACAGAAATCACCCCATGGAATGTGAGGAAAACTAAACAGCTGCTGCCTTGCATTAGCCCAAACATTTTCTGCTCACCTCTGTTTTTTGGGTGCTAGTGGTCAGATGGCTGTTGGATTTATATAGTTGTAAGCAGAGCTGTACAGAAGATAGAAATTCCATTTCACAAAGGATTTTGAAATTTCAAAATTTGGCTTTGTTCCAAATAGGAATGAAAACCTAAAATTTTAAAATTCTTCAATAAGGAAAATGTTTCAGGTTCATCAAAATGTTTCATTTTGACAAAATCATTTCATTTTGATTTTGATTTTTAAAATGTTGTAGTCTATTATAAATTATATAATAATACAACATTGGAATGTTTTATTCTGACAATGGTGAAATGGGACTTTCAATAGTCAGAACATTTTGTCTGGTTTCTTCCCAAATGAACACTTAGCAAAATTGACCCAGTTTTATGCAACATTTTAATGTTAAGGAAAGTGTATATTCCGGTGCAGTATGATTTCATCAATTTTTCACCAGCCAGCTCCAGTTATAAATCCACTACTCTCACTCATCAAGTAGCCAGATTAGCATCAGATAGCTTTGCTGGCACACATGTTTGCTGTACTCAGGGAGTATGGACTTCATGGGTGAGCTCCCCGGATTCTGATCCTGCTCCTTCCAGAAGAACCGCACTAGTAGCTGCTGTTTTAAAAGTATTTTGTGGGTGTGTGGGTAGGGCAGGATCTTGTTGTAGGCCTTGCAGAGACTGCACAAGTAGGTTGCAGTCTTCTTGTACAACCCCACCATCTTACATACCTGTGCAAGAGCTGATCCTAACAGCCATCCCAGTGAGCAAAGCCTGCTCTTCACCTTCTCCTCCCAGCAAGCAAATCACCCAAAAGAGGGTGAATGGAAGTGTTCGGCTCATGGCTAGTATAAACTGTGTACACCTTGTGAACAAGGAGTGGCCCTGTGGAAAATTAGGCCACGGTACAGTCCCCTACTTAGAGCTTGTGACTAAATGCTACAATCTAGCCCTAAAGATATCCAATCTGCTATTGGATTGCACCTCACTTTTCCAATGTCATAGTATTTCACCTCTGGTAAAAGTAAAAGATGGGCTCAATAATAAAGCACTCCGACAGCCTGAATGACAATTAAGCTTAGTGGGTGTCAAGTGACAAAGGCTCTTCAGCTTGATACATATGGAGCCAGTTTCAGATGAATAGATCTCACAGCTATCAGCACGTAATCTCTTCTTTTTAACATACCTTGCAGTACGACAGCTGTGATCCATGAATATTGAGAATGAAAAAGGCCATTCAGCCCACTGAGATTCATCCCATCCTAGTACATTATTTTCCCAGGACATACCCAATTGTGTCTTGAATGACCCTAGTGTTTTTGACTTCACAACTTTGCCCTGTAGGGACTCCACACATTTATTATTCTGCAAATGAAAAAAAGTGTTTTCCCAATGTCTTGCCTGACTTTACATTTTTTTCGTTTCCTATTATGCTGGCAGCTCAGTCATCTGTAGCATGTTGAACATAGTGACTTCAGTTAGAATTTTCAAAGTGGCATCACATTTTCATCCCTATTAATTCTGTTTTCCTTGATAATGTAGGTTTTGGGTTATTTAATCTGTTTTTGAATCCAGCCAATTTACTGTTGTACTCTAAGGGTTACAACAACAGATCATGTTAAAAATAAAAAGGGAAAGAAAAAGAAACTAGAAATGTGAAGTTACACACATAGGGCTAAGTTTTGTTCTCAGATGTGCAAATGGCATCCTTTATCATCTACAGTACAGGAGTCCCATTAATACATTTAAGAGCAGAATTTGGTTCTTCAACTCTTTATTTTAAAACAATCAACATTTAAATTCCAGGCAAGCTACTGACAAAGTATTCATATTTTTTCTGTTTTATTACACTTATGGCAGCCCCATTTTTTGTTACTTTGGAATTAAAGATTATTTGTATTTATTATCAAATGGTGATCTTATTGCAAGAGGCTTGTTTGCCAAGTTTGATCATTCAGATGCAACACATATTAAAAACCAAGCTGCTTTTTGGCTAAAGGCCTAATAGCATTTTCAGTTTATCAGTTTCAGAGGATTAAAGATCTACTGAAACTAATGTGGTTAATCGTCAAAAAGTCCCTTTCTTACTTGAGAAATTTTTAGTGCCCTTTCACTTATTCTGGTTTCCAATAACAAATGGGGATGATACACACTCAGGATTTGAATGCAAATGCAAAGAAATACCACTGTATAGTTTTATCTGTCTGGACTTGTAATGCTAGTCTCATGCTATTGAACAGGACTGTTAGTAGAAAAAAATAATTAAATTACTTTAGAATGACCCCATTTATTTTTATTTCATAATTATGCTAGGGTTCTTCATGCCACTGATAATTAGCTTATGTCAGCATTTCTGTTTTCAGAGTCCATAAATACTCACTCTGGGATGCAAAAAATTTCTAAACTAATAATTAACAAAAACTTTAAGAAAATAAAAAAGTTCAAGTGGTTTCACAGCTAATAGATTGCAAAACAATAAGTTAGTTTTGACTTTTTCTTCTCTCCTTACCTATACACACCAGTTTGATTTTTGCAAGTTGTATAAATTCTTGCAACTTTGATGAACAAAAAATACAATTGCAGTAAATCACAGCAAATTTGACTATTAGACCAGATTGACTTTGACTTAAAACCGGGAAAATCTGTTCATTTGATCATAATAAATATTATTATTTTAACTTATGTTAAATGAATAAATAAAATATTGTGTTGGTGTCCTTTGTTACTTCTTTTTTGCCACAGTCCAACAAAGAATTTAAGCACATATGCTAGACCTCAACATTTTAATCCAGAGAATCTTCTTTCAAAAACAGAGACGTCAAGTCTTTGTAGGCTTGAGATATTTCTAAGATGAAAGGCAACCATAACCACTGTTGCCCCATTGTATAATAAAATTTTAAAAAAATCTTTGAGGCAATATTTATACACCATAAAGGGACAGCAAAGAAAACACAATGAAGACCTTAAATAGACTGGTGTACTTAGCGGTCCTAAACTCTGACAGAAGAAACCATCTTGCCATAGTTTATGACCTGATTCTGAGTTGCTATGTGCTCTCCTCTCCTGTTGACTTCATTGGGGCCAACAATTTCCATAGCCCTCTTATTTTGTCATAGGAAAATGATGATCTTCGGCCTGTCTTTGAGGAATCGGTCTCCAGAATCTGCCTCTAGTTGGCAGATATAGAAAGGAGAGGTATTCTAAAAGTATTAGGTTTTCCCCTACACCACATAAGGTCTAATCATGTGGCCTATGATAGTCCACTACTTTCTTCTCAATTGTTCGATGATAGGAGAACAAACACTGTCAACAGAGCAGGAGATTTTGGTTTTAGCTAGATTTTTCCAATTCATCTGACTTCTCAACATCATCATTTCTGTCTTGTCTAGATTTAGCTTCAGTTACATGCGTCTCATCCTGGTGTTAATCTTAACTAGGCAGTGGGAGATATTATTATTTTCATTTGATGAGAAGGAGACATAAAGTGGGTTGTAGTTAGTGTATTTCTGTCATTCGAGTCATTGATATAGCTTGATCTCCTCTAAAAACTGTATCTATATGGAAATTATGGAACCTACCCATAAGGAAATTTCTTCATCCTACCTTGTATTTGTCAATGCTGAATTTAATCTGCTAATTAATTAGTTAAGTTAGGTCTCTCTGAAGTGCCTCAGTCTTCTCTAGTCTAAATAAACTAACATAATTTTGTGACATCTGCAAATTTTGCTATAACACTGTTTACCCTTTTCTCCAATCATTAATTAATATGTTAAACAGAGGTCCTAAAATGGAAGTTTAGAGTGCCACACCATTGCCAACCTTTACTGTACTGAAACTGACCATTTATCCCTCTCTTTGTTTTCTCTTAGCCAGGTCCTAATCCAGGAGAGAGTTTGGCCTCATATAGGGATTGTGGCATCCCAGCCCCAAATATATTGGTGTAGGAGTGTTCCTGTTGTGCTTTCTGTCTTCTCCATCCAGAGGAAGTCACAGAGATAAGATCTTTATATATTATTTTTCTTGGTAAGTGAGGTAAGACTTTATGGTAGACCTGAGATATAGAAGGAATTTATAGTTGATTCCTGCCTTTTTGGTGGACTGTGTGTGTGTGTGTGTCTTCAAAGATGGAAACTGAAAGGTATAATGTCAGGAGATGTTGGAGGCCCTTTCTTGCCAAGTATCCCCAACCTTTTGACGACAGTAGACAGAAGAAAAAAAGAAAAACCTTCTAAAGAACCACTACATATCTGTGAAAGTGTTTTGCAGTATAGAGTGTGAGCTGTGGAACAATTATAGAAAAGTGTGGATCTCTCCTTTGTAAGCTACCCCTTTACAAAAAAACAGAAAGAGAAAACTCTTTTGGCAGGTCGCTCTTTAAATCTCTTACTTACTCTTAGGTTTCTTCACAAATGGAAAGAGAAGTCACTATTTACCCAGTTATCATTTCCCTCCCGTTAATCTAAGTAAAAAGAAGCTATCATAACATGTCACCCTCTCGCTCTAATAATTAGAAAGACTCATCAAAACTTTTCGTAGAAATTGGGTTCTGGTTAGAGACAAACCACATAATTGGAATTTTCATGTAATTTACATGAGAGACCATAGACACTGCTCTCTCATTGGAATAATGACTATTTGTTATGCTATATCCAGGGAGTTTAAAGACTGGCTTGGGCAATTAGGCCAACTCAAAGGAGCTTCTCATGCAATTAGAAGCTGGGTGAGGAGAAGCGATAGATTGTAACAACAGGAGGAAGCCTCAATGACAATACATTCTGAGCCCTGGTCTACACACAGCCCCTGGTTCGAACTAGGGTACGCGAATTCAGCTACGTGAATAACGTAGCTGAATTCGAACTACCCTAGTTCGAATGACTTACCGTCCAGACGCCGCGGAAGCGAACTCCGCGGCTCCAAGGTCGACTCCGGCAACTCCTCCTGCCGCGGTGGAGTACCGGAGTCGACCGCGGCGCTTCCGGAGTTCGAACTATCGCGTCTAGATCAGACGCGATAGTTCGAACTCCGAGAAGTCGAACTCACCGCGTCGACCCGGCGGGTAAGTATAGACGTGGCCTGAGTCATCTTTCTGAAATCACTGCATGGGCATGTAAACTCTATGATGTCTGAGGCACAATTCCATGCAGACTTCAAAGTCACATGTATACTTTTGAGGCTCAGAACAACACTGGGCATGAGCAATTTATAATGGCACATACTGAATAAGGAGCTTAAATGTTTTCTTGTTAGTTGATTGTCCTAAAATGATAAACAAAGCTCGAGTTCTTTTTTAACATATTAATAGGAAAGTGAATATTTATTTCCTTCACTCTTCCATGTTAAACATATGACTGTAGTTCACATAATTTTTGTCCTTGCCAGAGCTGGATTCAGGCAAAAAACATTTTATTGGGGGTCTATTGTCATACATAGGAAACATAAATATGCATTGTTTTTGCTGCTGCCATGTAAAATATGGGTAAAGATAAATGCATTTTGTTGGCTTTGCTGATGTTATCAGGCAAAGATGAATATTATCTTCTAAATTTTATTTTGCTTAAGAAAATCCTGCCCCAAGGTGAAGCCAGGGTCAAGGCCAGACAAAGATTTTATATGGAAAAGTTAGATCAGTAAATGCTCACCACGCGGCTGTTTATTGATGTTAGGAAATGTAGTTAGAGAGAAGTGTTCAGTGTGTTAAAGAAAACAACTACACGTACATCTTGTTGATTCTCTTTTTAACATAGTATTCTCATTAGGTGCATTGAAGTGGTTCTCCAGTATTTGGAATTGTACTATAAAGCATTCCTGTTCTGTAGTGAGCTCATGTGTCTGCCCTTCGCTCGTGAACAGCACTTAAAAGACTGGGTACATTGTGTCTGATACAGCAACCTCATTATGTGTTTGAGAAAAAAGGAAAACAGTTAAATATTGTGTTCAATGGAAAATGATGTCCTCCCTGCTGAGCATAGAAGTCAGAACGTTCATGTTCTGGGCTTGATCCTGCAGCCTTTTTCACTTAAGTAGCCCCATTGACTCCATAAGGACTATTACTGTGAGTAAAATTGAATATTAGAGTTGGCACAACTGGACCTGCAGAAATTGACATCCTCGCCTCAACATGAATTAGTGTGGAATTGTATTTCAGAGAAAGTTTGTCACATGCGTGGCAAACTTTAGATCTAGAGTTGGATCCAAATGTTCCCAATTTAGGGTGTGTATATCTGGGATTTTAGTAGAGCTCATTATAGAAGCGGGCCAGCCATGAAGTCCTGATCTGGATTTGAATGTACCTGAAAATGTGGGGGTGTTGGAATCCAGGGCTTTACTTTAAGGCCCTATAATTTCACAACAGTGGTTTAGACTCTGGGATACAGGTGCGGGGCTCCTGGTGCAGTCAGTGCATGTGTCTGGAAAGTGACCTTTGCATTCCCTCGATCCTGTGCCCGCCCCCCCCCGTGCTGATAACAGCTCCAAGGGGGAATTGTGTCAGCCAAGAATCACTGGGGTGCTTAAACCATATCTTTTCTCCCTAGAGAGCCCCATATGCAGCCCAGCACCGCAAGAGGATCTCCCTACACTGGGGTGACATTCCTGTGACACATTAAGCTGACTTTAGGGGAGCTTTGTTCCAGCAAAGGGAGTGAAAATCGGCCCTAACGCACTGGAGGGCCTGGCCCCATATTTTTAAGTCACAATTTCTAAGTGGCCATAGCCATCTTATTAAACCCACATGACTCAGCTAATATTAGAAGCTTCACATATCAGATAGTAGAGAAGTTTAAAAGCTAGTGTAATACTCTTAATAATTATATAACTAACATTATGTTTAAAGAAATGAAGATTTTATTTTATATTAAATTTTACATTTCTCCTTATGATTGTTAAATGAAGATGGAAACAAGTTTATGGTAGAGCCCTGAGTGGGACTATTCTTTAATCCCACTCCCACTGCTCCGGCTATTATGGCAGCAGATCCTGCTGGGCTCTAGTTTATAGTCCCTTATACAGAGCTTCCTTAACAGCAGCGTCACAAATGATGTCACTTTCTTAGTAACATGTATATAGAAAGCTGGGAAACTCCAGCTGTAGCAAAACTTTATTTCCAAATATGGTTCCAAATTTATTCCCATGTATGTGTGTTCTTTACACTTTAACTTTCCAAATGTGCTGCCGCCTTTAAAATAAATAAATAAATGCTACTGGAATGCATTTAATGGTATTCATAGCTTCATGATGGCAATCACTGTTGGCTATTTAATTTTCATTTATGTAGACATTCTGCACACAAATATTTCAGTAATTCCATGAGAAATAAACCAACTGCATTCCAGCAGTAACCAAACCAGGTACTGTATCTTGATAGTATCATTTCAGCCATTATTAATGGCATCTTTTAGAGTATAAGAAATTAGCCTGTAGTCTGTGATGTCAGAAATTGGATGCCCTTCCATGCTTTAGAAAAATTAATATTGAATAACAATTACAACAGTTAATTGACTGTGAGTGGATGTGCAGCATGTTATAATAAAGCTAGAATTGTGGCAATATGGACCTCATCCCGCAAGTTGTTCTGTGTGGGTGAACATCTGTATCTGCAGAGAGCCCCTTTCACTTTGGTTGAGCTCCATACAGGCACAGAGGTCTGCCCATGTGGAAAAACAACAGGATAGGGACCTAGGAGGCACATTTTCAACTAGTGTAAGCTCTCCTGGCTCCACTAAAGTAAATGGAGCTGCTAGTATATTTTTAGAGAACAATCCTTTAATGGAAGTACATGGAATGAACAACTCATTTTGAAGTTGTTCTTGTTTTCCCACCCCTAAACTTTATAATTTACAAAAGTTTTTTCACATTCATGTGAAACAAGCACAATGGATTCATGCAATTTATTTTTAAAATGATCTTTTAAAAACTGTGTTTCCATTCATTTTTAACAAGGCCAAAACTCAGTTTTGACCAGCCAAACGAAACAAGTCCATCACATTGGATACAAGGACGAATGGTCAAGAGGAATGTTATGCTTGGTTTCACATATTTCCCACCAGATACATCTTATACTCATAATCAGCTCTGTTCACACTCAGAATGCAAAGTAGCAATTCACTTACCTGGGAAAAATCAAAAGATACATTCTACAAATAAATATTCACTCTCCACAATGTTATCTATTTCAGTATTCTTTTAGAGCCTACTCCTGCAAGGAGAGTTGGTCAGAAGTTTTCAGGCAGAAGGTTTCAGAATGCAATATATTTTGGGGAAATATGTTGATTTTCACAACAACAATTCAAAAGAAAAATTGAAAAAACATATAAGGTTGAAATGTTCCATTTTGCCCTTTTTGGAATGGAGCATTTTGATTTTCCATTCTGAAATATTTTTTTGGAGCTAGTCTGCATGTCAAGTTACTGTGCAGCAAGCCAGGGTGTAAATCTATAGCACCCCAGCTTGCCACACAGTGGATATTGCTATGGAAAATGAAAATCTTGGATTCATAGAATCATAGAAGATTAGGGTTGGAAGAGACATCAGGAGGTCATCTAGTCCAATTCCCAGCTCAAAGCAGGACCAATCCCCAATTAAATCATTCCAGTCAGGGCCCATCAAGCCTCTCAAATCCCCCCTCACTCTTCTGCAGACTAAATAAGCTCAGTTCCCTCAGCATCTCCTCATAACTCATGTGCCCCAGTCCCTTAATCATTTTTGTTGCCTTCCACTGGACTCTCTCCAATTTGTCCACAACTTTCCTGTAGTGGGGGCCCCAAAACTGGATGCAATACTCCAGCTGTGGCCTCATCAGTGCCGAATAGAGGGGAATAATCACTTCCCAGTGCTCCTACTAATGCAGCCCAATATGCCGTTGGCATTCTTGGCAACAAGGGCACACTGTTGACTCATATCCAGCTTCTCATCCACTGTAATCCCCAAGTCCTTTTCTGCAGAACAGCCGCTTAGCCAGTCACTCTGCAGCCTGTAGCAGTGCATGGGATTCTTCGGTCCTAAGTGCAGGACTTTGCATTTGTCCTTGTTGAACCTCATCAATTTCTTTTGGCCCGATTCTCCAATTTGTCTAGGCCACTCTGGACTCTATCCCTGCCTACCATCATATCTACCTCTCCCCTGAGCTTAGTGTCATCTGCAAACTTGCTGAGGGTGCAATCCATCCCATTATCCAGATCATCAATGAAGATGTTGAACAAAACTGGCCCCAGGACCGACCCCTGGGGCACTCTGCTTGATACTACTTGAGTCACACCCTGGTTTGCCATAACTTATCACAAGACATGCCCTTTCATTTTTAATATCATATTATATAATATAAAATTTTGTTGTTCAGTTTTGTTATGTTTCGGATCAAAAGAATATTCAAAATTGTGGATTTCCCTGTTAAATGAAAAATCTTATTTGCACCCAACCCTGCCCGCAGGATATTGAGATTAGTCAGCGCTCATTGACTTTGGTAGGAATCAGGTCACTCACCACTATGTGGGGCTACTCATCTCCTTGTGGGATCGGGTTCTTGTTTTTGATCTTTGTAACTCTGCATTTCCATTTGCCAAAAAAGATGTTGTTATGAAAAATTAATGTTATTTCCATTAGTTTTTATATGCTCCATGAAATGATTCACATGTATTTATTTGACAAAGTTCAATGTACAACTCCTGACACTTGGTAAAAGAGAGAATCAAACTAAGCATTGGAGTACTGGTTTCTGAGATATCACAGGCAAGGTGCTTAACACCAGATCCTGCTCTTATTCACAGTGGTGTAAATTCCATTGGTGTCAAAATGAGAACAGCATCTGGAACTGTGAATAAAGGATCTGATCCCAACTTTAATGAGGATTTTGCCCAAATAAAGGCTGAATGATCAAACTTCAAAGAGTTTGGAAATAGTGCAATGTCATTTAATGGAATTTTTGTTGGTATTAGGATGGGAGAGGTAATTACTGATTCTGCAGTGGTAGCTGCCAATCCCTGAAGAGTCATGTGTTAATTCATTCTGAAGCACCCAAATGCTTCCCAACTATCACACAAAGTAATGTTTCAAGACATAAACTGACTCTTGAACTTTGGATAAGCCTTATTTCATTCTGTTCAGGATTAAAATAAAGGATATTCAAGAATATTTGCAATATTTCCTAGCATTAATTTCCGCTATCACAATCATAACTAAAAATAATTAATATTAAAAAGTATTGTTTGAGTCTGAAAGACTTCTTTAACAAAAACACTCATGACACTGTTGTTGAAAAATTAAGCAGAGCTTTCAGTTTGTCTTCTAGTTATCAACAGTAGTGCTTGTTTCTGGTAAAATCAACATTTTTTTTTAAATAATAAAATCCAGTCTAAATTAAATGAAAAAATTGCTACAAATGGATGGAAACAAAAAAGAATTTTAAAGTAATTATACTGAGTCTAATTATACCTGATCTGTAATCTAAGCTATATTTTAATTGCTGACACTTCTTTTTCCTCCTTTTCATGATGAAATATAGCCTAACAGTGCTAAAGAAGTGGCATCCATTAACTGTGAATAGCAGCTAATGTCTCTTTTTATGTGTGTATTTCTTTCAATCACATCATGCTGGGTTCCATCAACAAAATAATTATTTCATTCAAAGAACATCTGTACCATTTAACTGCAACTCCAAAAAGCACATTTCAAACTGAGTGAAATATAAGAAACTCAACAAGGTGCTTTATTATTACTATCCAGGTTATACTGTGAGGGATACTATACTATTCAAAACCCATCAAGTAGCAGTGGGCCTTCCCTATACATATGTCAGTCATACTTCACTCTCTATATATTATATATAAACACATACAATTATATAGTTACACAGATTATATTATATATGGAGGGGGGCGGTAAGTACAGAGCCTTTTTGGCATGATTAATGCTACCTTGAATAGTTGTTTATCCTTAGGCCTGGTCCACACTAGGACTTTAATTCGAATTTAGCAGCATTAATTCGAATTAACCGTGCACCCGTCCACACCACGAAGCTATTTAATTCGATATAGAGGGCTCTTTAGTTTGTCTTCTGTACTCCTCCCCGACGAGGGGAGTAGCGCTAAATTCGACATGGCCATGTCGAATTAGGCTAGGTGTGGATGGAAATTGACCTTAGTAGCTCCGGGAGCTATCCCACACTGCACCACTCTGTTGACGCTCTGGACAGCAGTCTGAGCTTGGATGTTCTGATCAGGCACACAGGAAAAGCCCCGGGAAAATTTGAATTCCTTTTCCTGTCTGGCCAGTTTGAATCTCATTTCCTGGTTGGACATCGGGGCGAGCTCAGCAGCACCGGCAACGATGCAGAGCTCTCCAGCAGAGGAGTTCATGCAATCTCTGAATAGAAAGAGGGTGCCAGCATAGACTGACTGGGAAGTCTTGGATCTGATCGGTGTGTGGGGCGAGGAGTCTGTGCTTTCAGAGCTGCGCTCCAAAAAACGGAATGCAAAGACCTACGAGAAGGTCTCCAAAGCCGTGAGAGACAGAGGATACAGCCGGGATGCAACGCAGTGCCGCGTGAAAATCAAGGACCTGAGACAAGGCTACCAGAAGACCAAAGCGGCAAACGGACGCTCCGGAGCCTGCCACCACTGCCCCACCAGTGACCGTGGACTCTGACGATGGGATAGTGTCGACGGCCAGTTCCTCGGCGATGTTCGCGGACGGGGAAGATGAGGAAGGGTTTGTGGAGGACGAGGCAGGCGACAGCTCTTACAACGCTGGTTTCCCCGACAGCCAGGATCTCTTCATCACCCTCCTGGAGATCCCCTACCAATCCTCCCCGGCCGTTAACCCGGACCCTGAATCAGGGAAAGGATCAGTCGGTAAGTGCTTTAAACATGTAAACTTTTATTATTAATGGAACAGGAATCTGAACTATGTGAAAAGGAGGTCTATATATATGGGGATAGAACAGAAATCCTCCTGGGAGCTCTCCACGAAGCTCTCCTGGAGGTAATCGAAAAGCCTCCGCAGGAGGTTCCTGGGGAGAGCTGCCTTATTGGGTGCTCCGTGGTAGCACACTTTTCCGCGCCAGGCTTTCATGAGGTACTCAGGGAGCACTGCCTCCCCAAGCATGGCTGCATAGGCCCCTGGTTTGTGCTGGCTTTCACGCAGCATGCGCTCTCTATCTCCTTCAGTGACCGTCCTCAGGGTGATCTCGCTCAGAGACTCCTGCATCTAATTAGGGGAATTACTGTAATGTTACGCCTGGTCCAAAGTATTTTTAAAAAATCTCCAGACAGACGGCGTAGCAGAGACTCAGCACGCTGCTGCGTGACAAGTGTAACGGAAAGCCAAAGAATCAAATGGACGCTCATGGAGGGAGGGGGGACTGAGGACGCAAGCTATCCCACAGGCACTGGGATCTCAACCCAGAATTCCAAGGGTCGGGGGACACTGCGATGGGGTGGAACAGGGGCAGAGTTTATGCTTTCCGGATTGCCTGCAGCAGGAGTGCGCACGAGATAGGTGCTGTGCATGCTCTTGTTCACAGACACAGACTAGACTGTGTTCATTGTTCGCAAAAATGTATCTTTGCAAGGAATTCACTCCCTTTTTCCCATCACACAGCTTCGACTGTCTCCAGACCTGCCACAGCATCCCCCTCACAGAGGCTGGCAAAGATTAGGCGGCGAAAGAAAAAGACATGGGACGAGATGTTCGCTGAACTTATGGGCTGCTCCCGAGCCGAGGCGGACCAGCAGAGCCAGTGGAGGGAGACCCTCTCTCTGTACCAGCACTCACACAGCGAACGGGAGGAGAGGTGGCGTGAGGAAGACAAGCAGGCGACTCAAACGCTGCTTGGACTAATGAGGGAGCAAACGGACACGCTCCGGCGCCTTGTGGATGTTCTGCAGGACCGCAGGCAGGAGGACAGAGCCCCCCTGCAGTTTATCTGCAACCGCCCTCCCCCGCCACAAAGTCCCATACCCCCCTCACCCAAAATTACCAGAAGGAGGGGCGCCAGGGGCCGTGAAAACTGTCACTGCACCCCAGCAGAGTGCTCAAGTACCCAAAAGCTCTCATACCCTAAATTTTGAGAAGTCCTTCCCTTCCTGACTCACCCAAGCCCCAATCCCAGTTTCATCCCCTAACTGTCTAGTTAATTATTAAAAATACTTTGCTGTTAATTACTGTTTCCGTCATGTTTTTTTACAGAAGACTGTGTTTGAAGGGGGTGGGTGGGTGGGTGGGGAAGGGGGTTGGTAATTGTATAGGGCAGTCACCTTTACCAGGGTACAGACACGGGGGCAGGATCAGCAGCAGGTCACACACACAGTGCAGTCAGTAGGCACCCTGGTCGGTATGGGAGGTAGTTTCCAGGTTCTGTGTGGGTGGGGGGGTATGTGACTTTGTAGCGGGGGAGGGCGGTTACAGATCTTATGCAGTGGTCCTTGTCCTGGACCACAGGGCCACGCAGCAGGGGAATCTGTAACCGTCCTCCCCCGCCGCACGGTCACATAGCCCCCACACACAGAGTCCCAAACAACCAGTCCGGCACTGCGGACTGCTCTAGGAGCAGGAGCCTGTCATTCCTCGAGTTTAGAGGCGGTTTTACATCACTGCACACCCTACCCAGCACAGTCTGCATCCCAGTTTCAACCCTTTAACGCAAAGTCATTAATAAAGAAACCTTTGTTAAGTAACAATGGAACATGTATTTTATTTTTACACGTGTGTTGGAAGTGGGGTAAATGTGGTGAACGGGGTATGTAACTGCAGAGGACAGTCAACAGTAACTGGGTAAAGAAACAGGGGCAGGTTCAGCTTCTCTGTAAAGAAACTGAACAGTCACAGGTCACGCTGCTCGCTGCTTGCTGGTACTTGAAGAGTTCCTTGTCGCTGTCCAAGGCGCCTGTATAGGGCTTCATGAGCCAGGGCATTAGTGGGTAGGCTGGGTCCCCGAGGATCACTATAGACATCTCCACATCCCCAACAGTTATTTTGTGGTCCGGGAAGAAACTACCTTTCTGCAGGCGTCTAAACAGACCACAGTTCCTGAAAACACGCGCGTCATGAACCTTGCCCGGCCACCCGAACGTTGATGTTGGTAAAACGTCCCCTATGGTCCACCAGTGCTTGCAGCACCATTGAAAAGTAGCCCGATTTCTCAGCAGCTGACTGTGGAAGAGGTGGACGATAAGGTGCGAGGAAGTGAAAACGGCCATAACTGCAGCAGGCTCCATGCTCGCAGTGCTGTGGCGTCCACGCTGTCACTGACCAGAAAAGTGCACAAACAGATTGCCCGCAGGCGCTTTCAGGGAGGGAGGGCGTGATTGACTGTTCAATGATGACAGTTACCCAAAACCACCCTCGACACATTTTCTCCCCCAGCAGGCATTGGGGGCTCTACCCAGCATTCCAATGGGCAGCGTGGACTGCAGGAACTGTGGGATAGCTTCCCACAGTGCACCGCTTCCAAAGTCGACGCTTGCCCCATTAGTGTGGACTCACAAAGTCGAATTAGTGTCCTTAGTGTGGATACACAAATTCGACTTCGTAAGGTCGATTCCACAAATTCGACTTAAGTTGAATCGAACTACTCTTGTAGTGTAGACATACCCTAAGATGCTATGAGTGATAGAAGCCTTACATAATACATAAATTATACACTCACAGAGACACAAAAAATATGCAGTGGTAGATTAATTTTAACAAGGACCTAAATATGCCAGTTTAAATGTAACCAGGGGCGGCTCTAGGGATTTTGCCGCCCCAAGCACAGCAGTCGGGCTGCCTCCGGTGGTTTGCCTGCGGAGGGTCTGCTGGTCCCGCGGCTTTGGCGGACCTCCCGTGGGCGTGCCTGCAGGAGGTCCACCAAAGCCGCGGGACCAGTGGACCCTCCGCAGGCAAGCCGCCGAAGGCAACCTGCCTGCCGCCCTCGTGGTGACCGGCAGAGCGCCCCCCACGGCTTGCCGCCCCAAGCACGCGCTTGGCGTGCTGGGGCCTGGAGCCGCCCCTGAGTGTAACCCAAAAATTCAGTACCTACATTGGTATTCTTTAGAATGTGTGCTTCTTTGGATTCCAACTGTATGAATCTGAGAGAAATAGAAAAATATAATAAATATAAAAATACGAGTATTTGTACATAGAATACTTTTAGAAAATACTATAAATCATCTAGACCAGCTCATCTATAAACCCTAATGTTTAATATTAAGATTTAAAACTTTTGTTGTCTTATGAGGCTAGTTAACAAGAATCCCCTATAATATGAAACACTCATTTTTTAGTCATGGTAGTTGACAAAACATTGGACATGAAACCTGTCACTGGCCCAGGACTGAATATCCCATCTTACAACTCAGACAAGTGGAATTTGATGGGAGATGTTTGTCATACTGTCTGGAGTGGCTCATGGTGGTTAATGCCAACCTCAGGGAAGACTGTCAAAAAGCAGGGCAGACGTTCCAAATTGATTGCATGTTCTATAATAAGATTTCACCAACCCAGTAAAAAGTGTGAACTCCTAAAGCAGTATAAAAATCTTACCATAGAGTCACAGAAAATCCCCTTGGGCATTCCTGTCTATCTTGCCACCTACACAAATTGGACTATGTGGTAGATAGTCACTTTACACCAAAAATCACAACAGTATTCAGGTGACTCCCAGTCCCAAAGGGCCAGACACTTATGCCAGGTCAGTTGTACTCAACTCTCAAACCAAGGAGAATGCCTGTAGCCAATCTTGTCACAAACTAACTAAAGGCGTATTAACTAAGAAAAGAAATGAGTTATTTACAAGGTTAAAACAGAAAACACACACACACTAATGAGTTACAGTCTTAGTTTAAAAAAAATTAATATAAGCTTCTATAACAGGGATCAGCAACCCTTGGCAGGCGCGGCCCACGAGGGCCGGGCTGGTTTGTTTACCTGCTGCATCCACAGGTTCAGCCGATCGTGGCTCCCACTGGCCCCCAATGGGGGCTGCGGGAAGATGATGGGATGAGTTCATGTGTAGGTCTCTCCTTCATGGCTGGAATAAAGATTACAGGTATAAATTAAGGCAGTAATTCAATGAGCTTACCAGCCTCAAGACCTATTAGATATTCAGCTTAGCCAAAGAAGGTCTCAGGCCCAAAGAAAGATTTGACATAAACAACTAGCCAGTAAATAATCCTAAATCATGAGGCATCATAAAATAGTGGTAACCTGACATCACAAGACATCATCAAATAGAATGCTGTATGACATGTGTGTTAAAACTGCTGATTTTTAGAAAATATATGCTGCAATGTGCCAGATAAAGCCAGTTAGAGTATTTTTTAGGGATTTTGAAGACATAGGGTTTCAGTGTGCTAACCATAAGTTGTCATGATGACTGAGTGATGTAAATGTTAATGAGCATAAGAGGAACTAATGAGTTAGCCTATGGAAAGTGGGGCACCCCAAATTAGTGGGATGTGAAAGTTAAAATATGGAAAAGGAGCTGAAATCCCTACTGAATATGCATCAGGCATAATTGTGTCAGTTTAACACATTATAAAAGTTGTATCCTGGCCTGCATGCCTTGGGAGATGCCAGGAAAATGACCACTAGTGATAGTGACAAGGAAGATGATGATGAGGAAGCTAATGACTTACACTTTAGGTTGTTCTACAAGGGATGGTGTGAGTATATGGATGTTTAGATGCTCATTTTGTGTTATCTCTATCTACCTTGCTGGGTTGAAGTGTTTGTAACTCTGCTAACGGTGTTAATAAAATGATTACAAATACAGAAGGTTTTTTCTAAGTGTGAGTGTGGCAACCATGCACATCAGGATTCCCAGTTTAACAGCAGTTATAACATCGGGCTTGATCTTGAGACTACAACCTACCAAACCTCAGAGTTTATAATGGAAATTCTTAAATAATAAATATAATGAATACACAATCAACAGATAAGGCAACCTTAATACCTACATTTGCCATCCTACCTATTTGCATTAATCATATATATATATATTTGGTGACCTGGAAATCATCCAAGGCAGAATTTTTGTTAAGAAAACAGTCAACAGTCTACACATCTACATTGGTGCTGTTTAGCAAGTGGATCATAAATCCATTTTCTGTCAACTTTAAGGTCAAAGTTAAAGTTCTAGAACTCAGACCTTGGTTTTACAATCTCACTGCACTGCAGCCATACCACCAAGTCCATACAGTTTATAGTATTCTTATTAAGAACTCTCAGATAATCATAAGCCTCAGTTTTTCTGTCAATACTTTCCCATGATTTTTTTATTCAGTTTTACAAACACTAGTTCAAAGGACATGGGCAAATATTTCTGAAAGAAGAAAAGAAAGGATGTGCAAGATACTTATAGGAATCCCCTGCTTTCAGAACTGAGGCCATTCCAGATAATTTCTATTTCATGTCCTCATTATACAGACACTTTAAAATATGGAATAAATAAATACAGTAAGACTACTGGTTAAACAAATTATAAGATATTTCAAGTGGCAACCTTTTTTAAAATAAGTTCTGAAAAGTGACCTTATTTTAAGAACAAGGATATTTCATATATTTATACATTCTAAAATAGATTTTATAGATCTGAAATGAAGCACAGATATTTTCTTTCACTTACTCTAATAAGGTAAATATTTTAGCACATGCACATTTCAGACACGTATAGGGCCAGGACCTCAGTGGGTAAAAATCAGCATAGCACCAATGAACTAAGTGACACTACATCAATTTTGACCAGCTGTGGAGTTGGCCCTTTGGCTCCACTTTGGCAAGCTGAATTGCTAGCTCATACCCCTGAACCTCTGTGAGGCTCCAGTGATCCCAGAGGGTCTCTGCACAAGCACAAACATTTATACAGTTGCAGAATTGCCACCTTCCTTTGCCTAGTCTACAATGTCATCTCTGGAAGCCTAAAGAATTTGGGGAAATAGGAGGAGGATTATAAAAGGACAATGATACTCTGTGAAATATTTCCAATTAAATTTGAAACCTTCAAAATGTGTGGTCCATGCATTTGGATAAAATTTTGTGTTTTGGAAGAAGTGGTATAATCTCATCAAAAATATTATTTTGGGGGTTTTTGCACAGAATTTTGAGTGACAATGAATCCTTTTCATTAAAAAATCATTCTGTGTTCCCCATTCTTGCTATTAAACCAACAGGGTGGTTTTGAGATCTTAATATTTATGACTATACACAATGCAGCTCCATTTTATTTTTCTGATCACTTAGTTCCTTGCCTACATGGGTGATTCATTTGTTGGATATCTACAGAGCTTTGATCTCTTCCTACTTTCTGGATTTCTGTTTGTATCTTATTTCTAAACATACACAGAATGGGCTTGAGCCTGCACTATTTAAGTGGGTAAGAGTTATACCAATGGCAACTGGATCAGGTCTTATATGAATTTCTTTGGGAACTTTTGTATTTCTCTCCTATGGGGTTTGCTACAGTTGCTCTGTAGACTGTTGATCTCCATATAGAGTTTTAAAGCATATTACTGTGTAGTGTGTGCCGACCTATCTAAAGCTGTGCCAATATTTCCATAATAAAATCTCATTTCCAACAGTCCCAACTTCACATTCAGCTGTAAAAATGTGCACTAGGCTAAAACTGGATGTTCAGGGGTTGCAGTATGAAAGTAATACAAATAATAATAAAAGTCTACTTGACTATTTTTGAGTTATAACTTTTAAAAAGTGGTAGTTTAAGTCTCCCTTCCCAGGGCTGGCCCTAGAGCAAATGGTGCCCCAGGCAAGGAGTGTCTTCGGAGTCCCCACTCCATTTGGTAGGGTGGGGGTCTGGGTGCAGCTGGTTGTTCTCAGTGAGGGGGTCTGAGTACAGGGGGCTTGTCAGGATTGTCTGGTGCATAGGGGCTGAAGCTTATTGGGGTGGGGGAGGCTCAAAAGGAATGGTGGTCTCAGAGCAGGGGTCCAGATGCAGGGGGTGAGGCTCAGTGGGGGGGGGTCTGGGTGCAGGGGTCAGGGGTCTGGATTCAGGGGTGTGGGGCTCAGTGGGGGTCCAGGTTCAGAGGGGTGGGACTTAGCAGGGAGGGCTGAGGGGGGTGTTGGGTGCAGAGGGCTCAGTGTTGGGTTCTGGTGCAGTATGGGTGAGGCTCAGTGGCAGGGGAGGGGGAGGTCTGGGTATGGGAAAGTCTGGATGCATGGGGGTTGGACAGATGGGTAGCAGCTCTCCATACAGTGACCCCTCCCCCTGAAGCTGAGGCATGATGGGAACAGGAAGTGGAGGGGCAGGTGTGGATCTGAGGGAGGTTTCTAGAAGTGGGTCTGACCTGGCCCCGGCTGCTCCATGCAGGGGAAGTGCACTCTTTCCACATCCCCAGGTCAGTCAGGACTAGCAGCTGAAACCGATGCAGAGTAGGAGACACCATCTAGGGGATCTCCACCCCCAGGATGGGGAAGGGGAGGGCTAGGTGGAGTCCAAGTGCAGATAGGCTCTAATGAAGTGGGTAAGGCTTGGCGGGATGGAGGTTTGGGTATGGGGGGGCTCACTGGGGAGGTTTGGGTATGGGGGGTTTAGCTTGGGCGGGGCTGGGTATCGGGGGGTCTGGATACACAAGGATTTGGGAGACGGGGGTGGGTCTGATCCAGTCCTGGCCCTTGGTGGGTCTGACCCAGCACCAGCTTAGTGATATTGTTAACCCTCCAACAGGGAGGCCCTGGCAGTGTTAATTCTTGATTTTAGCCAAACTGTTTTAGTTAAATTGTTCCACTATTATGATTCACCAACTTTTCTTTTATTTAAATGTGATAATGGGGAAAGAGTCATTTATTTTGCTATTCTCAATTTTTTATTTTTCCTGTAACAGGTTTTTTTTTTTTTTAAATCTATATACTTAACTGGAGTGGTTAGTTAATTAGTTAGCTGATGAACTACCTAAGTGAGGAAGAGTTTGCATGGATTCCAGCTGAAAATTTCTATAAGCAGGGAGAGGGAAGATATTGCTTTTGACTCTCAGCAGACTGTATAGATTTGGGGATCAAAGACTCAAACTGAGATTCAGGTGAACTCAACCTAAGCTTTTGGGAACTCAGTTTCTTCTCACTGTGTTTCTGTGGAGATTGACCTGTTTAGATATAGTTTGTTTTCATTATTTATGTTTATGTATAACTGTGAAGATCATGTATGTGGATTATAGGGTAGCCATGTTATGTTGTACAAATTAAGTTGTAATTATTATTGTTTATTATGTTTCCTTATCATAAGATTTTATAAAGTTGGTGCTTAAAAATTTAAGTTAATTTCTTTTGTTCTTTTGGGACTTGAATGTGGATAGGTTGATTCTAAGAATTTCAGCAAGGATTGCACAGAGACTGAATTCTGAGTCTCCAGGTGCTTTTTTATGTGAGTTGGGTTTTTTTAGGCATTGGAGAAGGGCAATGAAGTAAACTCTAGTCAACTCAAACGTTAAAAATTGAACTTCCCAGTTGATATCTCAGGCATGCCCCCACTTGTAACACCAACAGACTTCAGTTGTCAGCGGCTGGGATCAAACCTGGGACTTCTGGAACTTAATGCATGAGCCTCTACTACATGAGCTAAAAGACATACGTCTCTTAGCCGAAGTTGTAGCAAGCTCATCAAACTCTAGCTGGTCTAAGTGCAACTAGAGGAGATGGAGTACCACACCAAGCAGGCCTGGGTTATATACTTCCCCTAGCTGAGGAAGAGTATCCTAAGCTTCAGAGACTTCCCAGGTTTGATCCCAGTGGACAACGACCGGGGTCTGTGGGCATTACAAGTGGGGGCTCATCTGGGAAGTCTCGGAAGCTGAAGATGGACTTCCTCAGCTAAGGGAAGTATGTAACCCAGGCCTACTTGGTGTGGCACTTAGACCAGCTAGAGGTGAAGGGCATGAGAGGGATCAGGAGATGCATTGGCAGATGGAGGTGGAGGGGTTAGACAAGAAGATTAAATGAGAAATGTATATGTTTGTGACAGGGCAGAAGGAAGAAAAAGTTGTAGGCGGGGAAATATCAATATCAAAATTCAATATCTTCATTAACGATCTGGAGGATGGTGTGGACTGTACCCTTAGCAAGTTTGCAGATGACACTAAACTGGGAGGAGTGGTTGATACACTGGAGGGTAGGGATAGGATACAGAGGGACCTAGACAAATTAGAGGATTGGGCCAAAAGAAATATGATGAGGTTCAACAAGGACAAGTGGGCAGCAGTTCTGCAGAAAGGGACCTAGGGGTTACAGTGGACGAAAAGCTGAATATGAGTCAACAGTGTGCCCTTGTTGCCAAGAAGGCTAATGGCATTTTGGGTTGTATAAGTAGGGGCATTTCCAGCAGATCGAGGGATGTGATCATTCCCCTCTATTCAGCACTAGTGAGGCCTCATCTGGAGTACTGTGTCCAGTTTTGGGCCCCACACTACAAGAAGGATGTGGACAAATTGGAGAGAGTCCAGCGGAGGGCAACAAAAATGATTAGGGGGCTGGAACACATGACTTATGAGGAAAGGCTGAGGGAACTGGGATTGTTTAGCCTGCAGAAGAGAAGAATGAGGGGGGATTTGATAGCTGCTTTCAACTACCTGAAAGGGGGTTCCAAATAGGATGGATCTAGACTGTTCTCAGTGGTAGAAGATGACAGAACAAGGAGTAATGGTCTCAAGTTGCAGAGGGGGAGGTTTAGGTTGGATATTAGGAAAAACTTTTTCATTAGTAGGGTGGTGAAGAACTGGAATGGGTTACCTAGGGAGGTGGTGGAATCTTCTTCCTTAGAGGTTTTTAAGGTCAGGCTTGACAAAGCCCTGGCTGGGATGATTTAGTTGGGTTTGGTCCTGCTTTGAGCAGGGTTTGGACTAGTTGACCTCCTGAGGTCCCTTCCAACTCTGAGATTCTATGATTCTATGATTCTATGAAAGGAAGGTGAGCTGAGGGGAGGGGGATTGATTGCTTCCTATCTAGTTTTAAATAATTTAAGTTACAGTGTTCACACTACAGCACTTAGGAAATGTCCCATAGATTGTTAGGCCTGAGTGTTTGGAATTTTTTCTTGTACCCAGCTTTGTTCATGTTTTTTGTGTTACTCCCATTTATATTTTACTGGATAATTTTAAAGAATCTCTCTCTCATTTTAATGACAGAGTCTGTCCCATTTACTCACACTGAGTAGTATCTTATGTGGAGAGTGGTCCCACTGACTTTAATAGGATTGTGGGGTAAGGTAGTTCCTATATGAGTGAAAGTCACAGAATCTGGCCTGCAATCTTTGTTCCCTCACACTAGTCTTATAAGATTTATGAATGTTCTGAGGTATTTATAAGATATTCATACCAGTATATGCATTCTATGTCTGGTTAGCTAAACTAAAACTCATAAATCAAGTCTTCTGGTCACTTAATCATATTCTCCAATTTCTTGACAAGTTTCTGCTGTTGAGGTTCCCAGAATATACACAATATCACAGTTGTAATCTCTAGTGCCAGATAGAATGGGACTGTTACCTTAGTGCTCCACGATTTAATGCCTCTGTGTATTATGTTTATCAGAATTTTTGTATTGCAATGTTAGTTTTATTTCCACCATGTTACATCACAAAACCATATTTATTTGCCTTTACTCTGTTGTCCCTACATTTCATTTAGTATTACTCCTTTCCAAATATTCCCTTCTATTAAATGTCGGTGCATCTGAATATTTTCCCCTTGAAGTATTAATGTGCAAATTCCAAATTGAATCTAATTATTTCCAGCTCATCTTTTTTACCTTTTTCAGGTATTGATTTGTATTATATCTTGGTTTCACTGACATATACAGCACTTTCTGCTTTAGTATCTCTGAAGGCTTTATTAATGTGCTGTTTATACTATTGCCAAATCTTTAACAAATGATGTTATGCCAAATTTTTCTCTGTTAATGTAAATCGGGAAGAAATCAAGTGAAGTTTCAATTTATAATAGAGTAGCTGAGCAGTATTTCACCCATTATGGAAAAACAGGCTTGCAGTGTCCATCTCTGGACTTCCTTTCAACATCAGAAACAATAGTGCATCATTATTCTTTTGTAAATGGTCAAGTAGACTGATTTTAATCCATTGAGACTTGATATGCAAACCAACTGGAAATGTTTATTCTAGTAAGATTTTATGATGAAGTGTAACTGCTGTGAATGAATAGCTGCAGGTGACCTATGAAAGGTCCAAAACCACAGATCAAGTGTACCGCCAAAGGCTCTAGTCATGGGAAAGCCAACTAGCCAGAATGAGATACCTGAAGCTAGCTGGTGACCATGCATTCTGCATGTATGCTTGTATTTTTTGTGTTAACAATATGTTTTTGATTTTTAGATCAACTGGTAACTCAGCTCCCCCAAAACTGATTTCATTAACTTCATAGTAAGAATAAATCCTCACAATAGGAGTTTTAAATAAATTGCACTAGACTATGATCATCCACACTAAAACAGTTCAAGATTTTTTTAAAAATTATTATTTATTGCAGTACATGTCATTGATCTAAGCTGCCAAATCCTGCCTCTCTTCCAGCAGAAAATAAAAGGTTGCTGGTTTATGATTTTTTAGAGATTGTCAACATGAAATATATAGATATATGCTTTACACTTAGAACAGTGTTGAATATGTTTTATGAAGAATCCTAAAGCAAATCCAATTGTATTACAGGGTTATTAGCAGGGCTTCATCATATGATAATGCTTTAACAGAACTTAACAAAAAACAGACAGTAAACATATTAGGATCATTGGTATATCATAAATAAATATTAATTTATTATTAGAGCTGATTGAAAAGTGATAAGCAAGTTGTGAATTTTTAAAATTTTTAATTTCCATGATAATTTTTGAAATTTTGGGATTAAAAAAACAAAAACAAGACAAACAGGTTTGTGGTTTGTTTTTTTCTTCCTTTCTCCTCCTTTTTTCCTCCCCTCTTCTCTTTTCAGTTCAAAAGAGGGGTAAAATGGAAAAGGAGGAGGGGGGAGAAAAAGGAAAACACGAAAGCCTCAAAAATGAATGTGTGTGTTTTGGTAAAAATAGAAATTACAAAAAAATATATTAAAAAAACTTCAATTTTGTCAAGATCCTTCAAGCATTAAAATTCAACCATCTCTAATTATTATGAAAGAACTGATAGTGCTTGCACTGAGCTTACGATGGTTGGTCATCTGTTCGTCTTGAAGATGCTGCTGCCTTTCCAGATATCACTATGACTACTTTTTAGTTCACGTATTAAAGGGCAACATTCAGTTTCATAAACACAAAAATGTTGTTAGTCTTTGGAACATTTGCTGGAGGTCTTTAGAAAGTCATATTTTAGAGAGTCATAGAGAGTCATCATATCACATCTTGTTTACTGCAACATTCTTTTCTCTAACCTTGACTAATGCAGCCTTGCCTCAATCAAATCCATTTAGAAAAGCTGCTGCAAAGATTTTTTTCCTAGCCCATCACTTTGACCATGTCATCTTTTTTTTTTGCATCCCTCCAGTGTCTCCCATTTCTCTGCCACATAAAACATAGGCTACTAATCTTAACTTTCAATATCCTACCCAACCTATCCCCACTCTACCCATCATCTCTTATTTGTTATTGAAATGACTCCTGGTTCTGAATGGCCAATGGATGATGCCAACCTCCATTGCCCAGTTTTTAAATTTTCAAGCAAACATCTTCATGCTTTCTCTAATGCTGGCCCTGATTGGTGGGAGGAGCTCCCTCTAAACATCACCAAAGCTAAGTCATTATTCTCCTTCAAAACCCACTGAAAACTCTGTGATGTGATGTGTTAGGACAGTGGTGTGCTGAGCCTACTGCTCATCATATTTACAATATTGTCTCTCAATTTTTTATTTGCACTCCATTGTCTGTCTCCATCTGTCTTATACTGAGATTGCAATTTTTTCGGGGGAGAAGTTATTTGGTTCTATGCTTCTACAGTGCCTATCACAATGGTGCCCTACTTCTTGAGTAAAGCTCCTAGGCTCTACAATAATACAAATAATTGTAACAACAACAACAATAATAATTAATAATAAACACTTGAAAATATACCACAGAGGGGAAGTCTGCACCAGTAGGAATATGGACAGATGAACTAATAGGTATATTACACCGATAGTTTACATATATATATATATATATATAGTAAAAACATGCAAGGGATATTAAAACATCCTTTCTTTTGTAGCTTACCAGGGCTATCACAAGCAACCTCTTTTTTATTCACAGATAAACACTGCCTGTAATGAAGGTGGTTTTTATTTGTCATCAAACTAGTCAATGTGTTTCATCTGAAGTAATAGGCAGAAACAAAAAAGCATATACAAAATTAATGATCTCACTCCTGAACACACATTACTTTCATTAAGAAAAAAATGAGGCACAAAAAAGCAAATGTAATGAGGCCATTACAGAAGAAGAAATAGGGTAATTAATTTCTAATATATAACATCACCACAATGAAATTAACTATAATTTAAACAAAATAATCTGCTTTTGTTAGGTATGCAAAATGCAAATGAGATATTTTACTAGAACTCACATTTCTGTTAGTAGCCTAATTTACATCACTTTTGTGACTTCTATCATATTAATAAACATTTTCTTGTATTATACTATTAATTTCTTAAGATATAAAATTTTGGTTTGAAAGGTCCCTTTGCAAATTTGAAAATACCATTTGAGATAGTTTTTTGTTATAAAGTAAGATTTAAAAAAATATTTTGATGCATTATTCATTGTGACATTCCTGTGATGATCTGACTTTCCATGGCAATGGCTATGGAATATGATAATCATATAACTAATTATTCAGGCGCCACTAGTGACATGTTTTGCCTGATGTTTTTGCTGGTGATGGGACACTGAGTTACTACAGAGAATTCTCTCCCAGGTGTTTGGCTGTTGGGTCTTGCTGAAATACTCAGGGTCCAACTGACTGCCATATCTGGAGTCAGGAAGGGGGATCCACCTTCCTCTGCAGCATGGGACATGGGTCATTTGCAGCTTTAAACTAATGTAAAAGGTGGATTCTCTGTAACTTGAAGTCTTTAAATCATGATTTGAGGACTTCAGTAACTCAGTCAGAAGTTATGGGTCTATTATAGGAATGGGTGGGTGAGGTTCTGTGGTCTGCAATGTGCAGGAGGTCAGACTTGATGTTCATGATGGTCCCGCTGGCCTTAAAGTCTATGAGTCTGTATACTGTGCCTTACACATTCAGCAGCCATTAAATGGTTAATCATTTTTATAATGAATGTGCAGATGCAAATTCCAAAAAGAGCTATTTATATTGCTATGTAGGATCCAATACATATTAATTTACCTTCTGTTAGAGTAAGGAAGAGGGTGTGTTTTCCCCCAAAGAGAATTAAAAAAGTACATTATTGTTTACAATTAGATCCTAATGGCAAAAATTGGAAAATCCAAGATTTGAGGGAAAGTAAGGGCTAGAATGGGAAGCAAAATACAGAAACCAGTGTATCAAACATATAGGGCCATAATATAGCAGAAGGAAGTGTATATAAGGGAGCCTTTCTATGCATTCTCCTTTTGCACCTTCACAGAAGGCAACTCGAATTCTAAGGCTTTTACCCCCTGGCCAAAATTCATCATTGTTATAACAAGTTATGTTCAAGCCTATAATTTTGGGATTTTCTTAAAGTTTTGCTAAGCTTGTAAAAAACCTTGCTGAGCCAAAGCAGGTAAAATATGACAGGAGGGTCACCTTGACCTGTAAACAATTCTTGATGAGAACAAGCACAAAATATAGACTAAAGAATTGCATGAACAGACTGTGGTTGCTTTTGTGGTATTTTCTGCTTGAATGGGAATAAGTCGTCAAGGAAGTTTCAAAATAGACCCTACTCATGTGCTATATGCAGCTTAATATTGTAGATCAAAGATGTGCAAATGGTCTTGTAGACGGGGCGGACTCACCCCTGCGGCGCCTCCTGCTGGTGACTCCGGGAATTAGCTCTCTGCAGCACTGGAGCGCCCTCTGCAGGCCAGCGATCCGCCTGTCTTCAGGCCCCTGTGTCCCTCCCTGGACCCGGTGCCCTTTTACATGGGGTGCTGCCCCTGGCAGTAACCCCTTTCTCTCTGGGTCTCCCCACTAAGGGAATCCCCACCCTCTATCCCCACCTTGCCTCAGTATAAGGCTACTGCCAGTCATTGTCTAGCCCCACGCCCTGGGGCAGACTGCAGTATCAGCCAAGTCATCACTGGCAAGGAGGGTTTGGACCTGCTGCTTTGGCCTACCCCTGGGCTGCCCTCTGCAACCCCCAGTACCTGTTGGCCCACTGCTAGGCCGCAGCCTGGCGCTTTCTAGGCTGGAGCGCCCCAGCTCCTCAGCCTTTCCCCAGCCCTGCTTCACTCAGGAACCCAGTCTCTAGCTCCCTGCAGCCAGGCCCATCTCCCTCTGAATGCAGAGTGAGTCTGTCTTGGCTTCTAGCTTCCCTGGCCTTCTTATAAGGGCCAGCTGTGGCTCAGTTTGGGGCATGGCTTCAGCTGCAGCCACTCCCTCAATCAGCCCAGCTTTTAGAGCCACTGCTCTCAAGCCCTGCCAGGCCCCTTTTTAAACCCCTCAGAGCAGGAGCAAGGGTTCACCCTGCTACACACCCCCCACCTCAAGAACCCCTCCACCGGGGGGCGGGGGCAGGCAGGGTGCTCTACTGGCCCAGCTTTCTCCTCAGCTGGGCCTGCAGAGAATCTCTGTCCTGCCGCAGGCTCTCCAGCATTTGGAGCAGCCTGCTGACTTCCTTCTCCATTGTCTGGGTCCCCACCGTAGACTTCCCTAGTCCTACGTGGGTTCCCACATCGGTTTGGGTTCCCACCTCGGCTCACCTGGCCACTATGTGGGTTCCCTTTTTTAGGTGGGACCTCTCTGCCCCAGCCCCCCTCTCTCTGGGGGCCTCAGCCTTCACCACCCCTTCTCTGGGGCTGGTCTCAGACTGAGCCTTGGTCTCAGGACTCCCCCTTTTTGTCTCAGGGGGCAATGCCTCTTTATGTGGCCCTTAGTGTGGCAGTGGAAGCACCCTTGTCGCCTTCCCCCTGCCATGGCCCCAGTCTTGGTTGTTTGGGCCCTAGCCCTTTCTTCTGGGCTGGCCCGGGCCTTGGGAGCTCCATGAGGGCACTCCTTTTTCAGGTGTCCCAACTCCCCACAGACCCAACAAGCTGGGGGCCCCCCTGTTACCTTCACAGGGGGAGCCTTGTCTGGGTGAGGCCTCTCTGCCCCAACCCAGTAGGGGCACACCCTTCTCCAGTGTTCCCGTCGCCCGCAGGCGAAACAGCCTTTCGGCCCTGTCACTGGCCTCCAGCCCAAAGTGCCTGGCCCCCGTTGAGGTCCATGTGCCCGCCCCCACAGCAGCTGAAGCAGCCATGCTTGCTGCTCGGTGAGCCGGGCCACACAGGCTCTCCAATAATAGTCTCTGTTCATTTTCTCCACTGTCTCAAAGTCCAGGCAATAGTCCCATAGTCCTTGCCCTGGCCCCTTGTATCAGGGGCAGACCGCTATGCCTGCATTCTCCACCACGTGTAGACGGGGCGGACTCACCCCTGCGGCACCTCCTGCTGGTGACTCCGGGAATTAGCTCTCTACAGCACTGGAGTGCCCTCTGCAGGCCAGTGATCCGCCTGTCTTCAGGCCCCTGTGTCCCTCCCTGGACCCGGTGCCCTTTTACATGGGGTGCTGCCCCTGGCAGTAACCCCTTTCTCTCTGGGTCTCCCCTCTAAGGGAATCCACACCCTCTATCCCTACCTTGCCTCAGTATAAGGCTACTGCCAGTCATTGTCTAGCCCCATGCCCTGGGGCAGACTGCAGTATCAGCCAAGTCATCACTGGCAAGGAGGGTTTGGACCTGCTGCTTTGGCCTACCCCTGGGCTGCCCTCTGCAACCCCCAGTACCTGTTGGCCCACTGCTAGGCCGCAGCCTGTGGCTTTCTAGGCTGGAGCTCCCCAGCTCCTCAGCCTTTCCCAGCCCTGCTGCACTCAGGTACCCAGTCTCTAGCTCCCTGCAGCCAGGCCCATCTCCCTCTGAATGCAGAGTGAGTCTGTCTTGGCTTCTAGCTTCCCTGGCCTTCTTATAAGGGCCAGCTGTGGCTCAGTTTGGGGCGTGGCTTCAGCTGCAGCCACTCCCTCAATCAGCCCAGCTTTTAGAGCCACTGCTTTCAAGCCCTGCCAGGCCCCTTTTTAAACCCCTCAGAGCAGTTGCAAGGGTTCACCCTGCCACAGGTCTCAATAGGCTTTGGATAAATATTCATACTTATGAACTAAAAGTGCAAGAGTGGATTTTTCAAAAGCGCTCAATGTTAATCTAACTCTGTTTTCCTTAGAGTCACTGGAAGTTGTATTACTAATTTCAGTGGAAGCAGTGGACCACTTTTGAAAATGCTACCCTAAATCTTTAGAGGTTTATCCATTACTTATTAAGAGAGCCAACCAAATCTCGAATATTCTCACTTTCAACTGAAATTGAAAATAAAACAAATTTCTCAGGTGCGGGCAGCGTGACATACAATATTCTTCTTACTACATCAGTTCAAAAGCATTAGCTCTACATACTTATTGAGCAGATTTGGGTTTACCGAAACAACACACTGAATTCTTTCAAACAAAAAAACCCCCAAAAAAATAAATTCCAAAGTAGTAGAAATGTTTCATTTTTGACATTTTCAATATGAAACATGTTGACTTCTCGATTTATTTCAAATTTAACTTCAGTTTTATTATTATTTATGGCCCAAGAGCATCTTAATGCCAATTGACAAGGAAGTGCAGAAGGGTTACATGAATCTCCTGAGTCTGGTGTAGTTCACAGAAAAATGTCAAGTGATGGCTCAAATAAAAGCCGGCGTCACACTGGTCATCGGAATCATTGCAAAACAAGTGTAAGGATGTTGTGTAAGAAGTTATGTAGAAATACTGGGAGGGTTGGTCACCAGCAAAAGTGAAAAACAGGTTTCCTGTCAAACAAGAAATGTTTATCCATCTATCTATTTAAATGGAAATTGAGTGTTGTGTCATACACAATAGGTATCCTATCACTAGTTTGAAATTGTCACAAATTCATGGGGTCTGGTCTATGTCCTGAGCCTGTAACCAGTTCCTTGGGAGTGACCCCTTTAATGTGCTGGGCTCCAAGGACCCACACAGTTCCCACCAGAGGCAGGCCCTCTGCTTCCAAGACTCTGAAACTGGGCCTTCAGCACCAGCAATCCCTGTTTCTGTCCAGGCTCCCTGCAGAGAATTCACCAAAGCCACACTCCTGAGGGAGGTTTGTAACTGTACCCCTTCAGGTGCAAAGTTCTCAGTATTTGCAGCAACAAAGACAGCCTTTTCAAACAAGGTAGAAATTTATTTGTCACCTGGCATACAGAAAGAGGCACAGAGAGAAAGAAGTTATGCCATCACACCATAGTCCATCCCAGCCAAGACAATATTAACTCTTTCACACTCACTGAGTAACAATACAATGCACAGAGGGAAACTGAAGCATACCTAGACTTCATATAAATATTATAGATATCCCTACTCCATCACACATGTAAAATCACCATTGTCCCATTCACAATGTGCCTCCTATCATCAGTTGGAACATAATGTAAATGAAGTATTGTGACAACTTCAGGAAGAGAAAGTCAGTGAGAGGTATGTGGGGGGCAGGGGAGGGAGAATAGGACCCTATATGGAAGTGTACATCAAAGGTTTGCTTGAGTATATCTGGGGGGACAGTGAAGACATCTAGGCACCCATCACTGAGGAAGTAAAAAGACAGTGCTTTTGCTTCATGAAAATGTGGTCTCAACCAGACTCTTGAAAATGCTGGAGAGAACTTCAAGTGAGATAAGCTCCTTTAGACAGGAGGTTATCCTGTTAGATTTAGTTTCTAGAAAGTGTGCAATTATTTTCTTTTATATGTTAGCATTTGTTTCCAATATTCTTACTCAATAGCACTTGAATCTCTATTGTTTGATAATAAACGTATTCTTGTTTTCACTATCAGTATATCTAAGTGCTGTTGTGTTAAGTAAAGTGATAGCTCTGAGTTGAATCTTACAAACTGGTGTGTACTGTTCCTTTGGGAAGAGTAAGCTTGATAACTCTGTGAGTGTTCAGTGGCTTAGGGACTGGACACTGAGTTTTTGGGGATTGGTGTGTGCTTATTGCTACCTGTACAGAGAGAGCAAGGCCTGTGGAGGCCTGGAAAGTAAGGCTTGTGTCATTAGGAACTGGTGGTGTCAGGGAACTGATCCACAGCTGTCACAGACAAGACTACTTCACGCTAAGAACATATAGTGGTGAGGTGCTACACAACCCTGGGTACCCCTGAGGAGTGTCATATTATTGTTGTTATTGTTTGTTTTATGTTAAAGGTAAAAAACCTTGAAAGCTAAATGAAATGTGCTGGGCTGAACAAAATGCTTCATTTGATGCAAAACAATTTTGTTTAACGTTTTCGGTTCAACAAAAAATAAAAAATTGTGATAAATTGGTGATTCGTACAACCCTGCATGCTTACTACGCCAGCTCAAAAAATACACACAGCAACAAGCTGCATAACCTTTTAAAAGAGCAGCTCCCCTAGAATTGCTTCAGACCATTAAGGCTATAGTAACAGGTGGTACAAAAATATTTGAAAACCAATTTTAATTGCAAATCAGCATTTATCAGTCTTTGGCTGGTGATAACTATCTGGCGGGATGTCATTTGTGAGACTAACAGCAAGACAGCCCATGTCACAGACTGTAAGGAGAAGTCTACCTTTTGCTTTAATTCTAGTTTAATAATCATAGAAGCAGTTTAGGATATAATTCAAGTATTAAAGCTTTTCTTCAGGTTGTTAAGCAAGTTTTAGGGCAGGTTTGAAACCAGTTTGTGTCCTCTTCCATAAGTCTTGCTCTCTTAATATCACAAATGTCAATGTATAACCACCTCAGCAAACACAATTTTAATTTAAATATGGGAATTCATATGGATGTTATGGACAATTCTTGGTAATATATGCTTCATTACATTAAATGTTTAGATTGCTGGGCTAAATGAAGTCCATCAAGTTTCCCTTTAAATTCATACCCTTTATTTGTTTAAGTCCTTTCTGCCTTTTAACCAAGAATAGCAATCTGATTCTTTTTAACCACTAAACATGTCAAGGCCACCATGGATACTGCTTTGTCTTTTGATTTTTACTTCAGGTCTGTCACTGAAACTTCATTTTTTCATCTGCATGAGAATTCGTATAATAGAATTCAGCTCGGGCTTTCACAGATTGAAGCTGATAACTATATTCTGTGGGTTTTTGACTTCCAGGTTAGACTACTGAAAAGCTTTACTTTATACCTCTCTCATAAAATGCTGCCTGAGTTCCAGCTTGTACAAAGGGCTGTTGATAGAATTTTAAGCCATACTGAGCAGCCTCAGTTTGTCATGTTAGTGTTTTGGGAGCAGGGGCAGCTCTAGGTATTTTGCCGCCCCAAGCACGGCAGGCAGGCTGCCTTTGGCGGCTTGCCTGCGGAAGGTCCCCGGTCCCGCGGATTCGGCGGCACGCCTGCAGAAGGTCCGCCAAAGCCGTGGGACCAGCGGACCCTCTGTAGGCATGCTTCCAAAGGCAACCTGCCTGCCACCCTCGCGGCGACCGGCAGAGCGCCCCCTGTGGCTTGCCGCCCCAGGCACGCACTTGGCGTGCTGGTGCCTGGAGCTGCCCCTGTTTGAGAGTTACATTGATACTTCTTGTCAAACATTTATTAAAATTTACAAGGCTGATCATGATTTGTAATGTGTGTCCCTACATTAGCCTTGCCACAGGTTGAGACTTTCTCTAGTACTATTGGACACTTTTAATTTGCATATCTCTTCAACAGCAATTTGAAATTCCCTGAGAGGCAAGACTCCATAGACTTAAAAAAATCTGAACTTTGTTTTCCCATTTTTTTTACCTTGGTTCTCTCCTTGCTAGGGCACTTCTACACCTCTGCATTGTGTTTCATCATAAAGTGCCCTGGGATGACCTTATGTGAAAGGTACTATAGAAACTTATTTAGTTGTTTATTGTTGGAAGAATGCATTCCCTCCAGATTGTAAGTGCAATCAGTAAGATGAATGAGTTCCTTGAACTCATCTTGGTGCCTTGTCTGTAATAGCCCCATTACCAAGGCACCACATGACATGGCATCTTTTCATCAGGGGTGGCCCGAGGTCTGAACAAGCACACAGCAAATGAATGCCCCGTGCCTCCACACTTCATGCTAGACTTGATGTGATCAGAGAGCAGTGATTTGAGAACTCATCACTGCATGTATCCACTTAAGCTGTCCTTTTTTAAAGTTTTTTTTTAAATGAGTTCCTTAAGGTAGCTGAAAGAATGATGCTTGTCAGAAGGCAGCTGAATCTATATGCAGACTCAATTTCCTATTTACCTTCAAAAGATAATATCACGAGATAGGCTGTGAGGTATCTCATTAGCAAGACAACATGAAGAAAATCACTGTAGAGCCACATCAAAAGAGTCCTGAAATAAAGAACTTTAATTATATAATGTATTGACTTTCATTAAGTTAGAATAATATACATTAACATATGTCAAATATTCAGTAACTTTAGTCATACTGAGCCTGATTAAAAAGAGCAATGTCTGTTGAGCAATGAAATATTCCTTTGGCTTATTAAAACCAAACATCCAAGCAACCTACTGCCCACACCTTACATGAAAAATCAGATTAATATAAAATTACCAGCAACATGCAGTTTTGTGACTAATACTTTACTAGGACAGCAAAGCCAAACACAGTTCAAGAATCCGGGGGGATGGGAGTGGGGCATAAAAGGAGACTAGAGCAAAATGTTTTAAAATGGCAGCTACAATAGCTAGATAAATTTAAGTGAGTAATTTTTCATAAATACAATAGAGTACAGTATCTAGGAATCGGATCCTAATCTGGATTGAACACTAAGGATATGTGTACACTGAAATCCAAAATGTAATTGCAGGTCATAGATTCCAAAGTCAGAAGGGATCATTGTTATCATCTAGTCAGACCTCCTGTGTAACACAGGTCATAGGTTTCTCCCAAATAATTCCTAGAGCAGATCTTTTAGAAAACCAGGATTTAAAAATTCCCAGTGATGGAGAATCCACCACAACCCCTGGTAAATAGCTCAGGTAGACATACCCATGCTAGCTTTACCTTGTGTGGGCTAGTATGGGGTAGCAATGTGAGTATGTAGCCAGGTCTCCAGCATTCTTGTTCAGACCATGTTGAAGCCTGTGCCACTGCAGCTACACTGTTAATTTTAGTCATGTTAGCATGGGTAATGCTAGAGTAGTCATGTCTACCCAAGCTGCAATCATAGTTTGGATTGTAGTGTAGACATACACTTAGAGGAATATAGTTCAGTGAGCTATCTAATCTATTTTAGTAGAACTAGTAAGGAAACAGTATTTTTGTCCCATTGAAAATTTAATATTCTGAAATTAGTTTCCATTCCAAATTAGACAGAAAGTTGAAATATTGAAAAAAAATCATGGAATGAAAAATTCTGACAAGTTTGAAATTGGAAATATTGAACTAAAATGTAAAACAACGATTTTAGTGTTGAAATTACATTTTTCATTTCAAAGTAACATTTTGAAACAAGATATGTTGTTTTAAAATGTCAACTTGAAACAACATTTTTCCTTTCCACCCTCCTGATCGAGAAATCAAAAAATGTCATTGAAATCAACATTTTTGTGGTGCAAATTTTAATTTGAGTTAAACAACATTTTCTGAGGCAGAGGGTCAGCTGTGATCCTCCCTGCTCCCCTTTACTTTAGCATCTGGGGTGTACAAAGCAGTAACAATGTGGAGATCTGAGGAACAATTTTTGTGTTAGGATGAAGTTTGGAGTCTACTCTAAACTGTGGCAGGGTGGTTACCAAAATGCACTCAGTTTCCTTCCTTCTCCCTGAAGTGAGAACCCAGGTACTTCTGAGGAAGGCCAGCAAGTTAAAGAAGTATGGGCTGGATGAATGGACTATAAGGTGGATAGAAAGCTGGCTAGATCGTCGGGCTCAATGGGTAGTGATCAATAGCTCCATGTCTAGTTGGCAGCCGGTATCAAGTGGAGTGCCCCAAGGGTTGGTCCTGGGGCCAGTTTTGTTCATTATCTTCATTAATGATCTGGAGGATGGCATGGACTGCACCCTCAGCAAGTTTGCAGATGACACTAAACTGGGAGAAGTGGTAGATGTGCTGGAGGGCAGGGATAGCATACAGAGGGACCTAGATAAATTAGAGGATTGGGCCAAAAGAAATCTGATGAGGTTCAACAAGGACAAGTGCAGAGTCCTGCACTTAGGACGGAAGAATCCCATGCACTGCTACAGACTAGGGACCAAATGGCTGGGCAGCAGTTCTGCAGAAAAGGACTTAGGGGTTACGGTGGACGAAAAGCTGGATATGAGTCAACAGTGTGCCCTTGTTACCAAGAAGGCTAACGGCATTTGGGGCTGTATAAGTAGGGGTATTGCCAACAGATCGAGGGATGTGATCATTCCCCTCTATTTGACGTTAGTGAGGCCTCATCTGGAGTACTGTGTCCAGTTTTGGGCCCCACACTACAAGAAGGATGTGGAAAAATTGGAAGGAGTCCAGTGGAGGGCAACAAAAATGATTAGGGGGCTGGAGCACATGACTTATGAGGAGAGGCTGAGGGAACTGGGATTATTTAGTCTGCAGAAGAGAAGAATGAGGGGGGATTTAATTGCTGTTTTCAACTACTTGAAAGGGGGTTCCAAGAAGGATGCAGCTCGGCTGTTCTCAGTGGTGGCAGATGACAGAACAAGGAGGAATGGTCTCAAGTTGCTATGAGGGAGGTTTAGGTTGGACATTAGGAAAAACTTTTTCACTAAGAGGGTGGTGAAACACTGGAATGGGTTACTTAGGGAGGTGGTGGAATCTCCTTTCTTAGAGGTTTTTAAGGTCAGGCTTGACAAAGCCCTGGCTGGGATAATTTAGTTGGGGATTGGTCCTGCTTTGAGCAGGGGGTTGGACTAGATGACCTCGTGAGGTCCCTTCCAACCCTGGGATTCTATGAAGCAGTCCCTCTATTTTGATACAAATCTCCCCTTTCAGGTTCTTACTGCTGTAACATTAGAGTTGCAAACACTGCAGTGGAGTAATTAAATGTTTTAAAACCACTGTTTCGTCTAGAATTAAAAAAGTCAGAGTCATTTCCATTGGGCTTAAGTATTCTAAAAAAATATTTTGACAAAACTTAATTTGAGTTGCATTGCTTAAACTTATCTTTGTAGTGATTTCAGTGGAAAATGGTACCATTCTCTCCTGTCCTATGCACTCCCCGCCCCCGCCCCACACACAAAGTACCCATTAAAGTTAAATCTAGTGCTCATTGAAAGCATTGCTGCACTCGGTGTAGATACTATTCTGAACACTGTATCTTAACGTACAGAGTACACTTACACCTCTATTGCTGAGATTTATTTGGATTTGTCATAGTAGGCACAGACCTTTCACATTATTACAAACATTTTTTTCATCGTCTTTACTGGTAAAAACAACTCTCTATTTGCTTTGTTGTGCTTTATTTTCCCTTAGGGTGCTGTAGCTAAACCCTTTAAGAGAATCATTTGGGGAGGATTCTCTTTTGCCATGTGATCCAGCCATTTGGCAAGTCATATCACACATTTCTTTACAGCTCAGATACTGTGACAAGCGCCCTTTAAGAGTTTAAGGAAAGTACATACTTTAATTTGGACAAAAACATTTTTGTCAGGAGGATTCAAAGAATGATAAATAAAGTATCCATGTATATACAGATAGATAGATGTGCCTTTTCCATGTATTTTATTCATCATTCTTAAATGACACAATGGAAGTTGTGTTTGTAAATATCCTAGTTACTGTTGAACATTTCAAACACAGAGAGAGATGGAAAGACCTTCATCACCTTCTTTTCCCCTCCAGGCAACACAGTTCTGGAAGCAGTGAAAGGGGGCTCAGAAGAGGGAGAATGCTACTTCTAATGTATCATTTCCATCTTCCACTAGCTCCATAGAAGCCACCCAGTGGGTATTCTATCGGGTTCAAGCTCAACAGTTTAAGGTTGTGAGGGAGCGGGCTGATGGGGATAAGCCACTATCCAAGGTAGTCTCCTCCCTGCATCAAAAGATTCCCAGGCCTAAATTAAATCTACTTACAGTTACACTAACTGTTGCTCTGTGCCTGCATCACCCACAGCTTATTGCTATTTATTAAACACTGGTCTGCTTCACACTATACAAGTGAGAAAAAACAGCCGAATCCCTCCCTCAAGAATTTACAGTCTAAAAGATAGGACACAGTGGGAATGCAGAGGAAATGATCATTTGGAGTGATTTTATAAAATTGATTTTATTATTGTTACCTCATGTCTTGTGGACATCATGGAAGAATGAATCATTAGAAGGGAATTGAAGGAGGAGAGAGGAAGAGCCCAAGAGCTCTGGGTCTGGGGAGCGGTCTCATTCCATGAGTCAGAGACAACACAGAAAGATGGCATAGAAGCAGCAATATGAGGAAGAAAGGATCAGGTTGTTGTCCCTGACATCAGTGGCAGGGAGCAGGAGGTTGGGGTAATGCCTGCCTGGCCCTGTGGAAACTTCCTTTGAAATTTGCAGATCTCAGAGTATCTAGTGGAGCCCAGGGCCATAAGTGCAGAAGCCTGGTGTCTCCTCAAGAGTCACACTTTCATGAGCTTCCCCTCTGGCTACTGCCTTGCAAACTTCTTTTGGTGGACCAGGATTCACTGTGCACTGGGGCCATTTTGAAAGCCAGTCCTGGCAGAGGTGAATTAATTTATACTCCCAAATCCCACAGGGCTGGGTTGGGAAACAATACTGCAAAAGGCAGTATGGAGCTCTTAACTGACAATTCTGCTGAAGATGTACCAAAGATGCATAAAAAAGAATCTACTGCAATTTTATATAGCTGTGTTGGCTCGGCACTGCTAACAGGAGTATCATTATGTTTGTCATTAAAGTGCAGCTATGAATACACACAAAGGTCAGATCTATGGAACAATGAAAAGATGTAGGTAGATAGAATATGTACCTTGGATCTTATATGGTGACCATCAGCATAGTAATTGAGGACCTATCATAGGTAAGGTAATAATTGGAGATATACCAATCTCCTAGAACTGGAAGGGACTTTGAAAGGTCATTGAGTCCAACCCCCTGCCTTCACTAACAGGACCAATTTTTGCCTCAGATCCCTAAGTGGCCTCCTCAAGGATTGAACTCACAATGCTGGGTTTAGCAGGCCAATGCTCAAACCACTGAGCTATCCCTCCCCCCAAAGGGAGGACTTTCATCATAGTCTTTCAGTCTTTTTGAGGACATAGCTGAATTTTAAGGTTTCATTGCTCTGTGCCACGAAATAGCTGACTGACATGACTCAGTCACCAAAACTGGTTCCATTTGGAAATTTCAGACCCATGTATTTCAAGTGAGTGTGACATTTTCCAATATAATTTTGCCCAGCTGTATCCAAATTATTTTGTAAGTAAGAACTCTACACAGTTCTTTAAACCTTGTGTTATGAATGAATAAATAAATAGAATAATGTAAGATGTTTTTGTTGAAAAGATTTTTCAGCATATTACATATGTGTCTGTTGTTCCATTCGTCTTTGCTTTTTTCCCCAATTAAAATCAAGGCTAGTTGCATATTTCCATTTGTAAATTTCTCCTTATTGCATGTTTTATTATGATTTAATCTCCATTTTCCTTCAGTTATGTTTCTAGTTTATTTATGCTAGATTTTATTTTATTTATTTGTAAGGAATATTGTTTTTATTAAATTATTTTGTTAGCTTTTTTTTCTAAATCATTTTAATTGCTCTTTTCTTTTCATATTAATATTAGTAATAAACCAAATGGTGTAAAATCTGCTTCAAAGGGAGACCTTAAATGAATCATGTGGTGTTAGTTACTCCAGACTGATGGCAACATGTTTTTTTATACCATACCAGGAAATAACACCTCCAGAGGAATGCACATTTGTAAGTTACAATGTCAATAACAATAGTAAGCTCTGCTTACAAAGAACCTTTCGGCCCAAATGCTCCCATGGCATTTTACAAACTGCATCACTTCATTCTATATAGAATTACCTTTCACACTTATAAGATGCTGACACTCCTAAAATAAACTCACATCGATGGTGGAATGTGTTCATATTCCATTTAAGAATAACTGTGAAAAAAGGAATCAGAAGGATAGAAAGAAAAGCAGTTAATGAAAAAAATAAAAATATAAAGCAGAATATATATGAGAATATCAAATGGAAATGTAAGAGGAATTTGGTCAGTATACTAGGATTAACACATAACTTCATGTGAAAAGTGCTTTAAGATCTTTAAGCACTACAAATGGTGACAATCTTCATTTTATATCTTAACTGAAAGACATCATCTTCAGCAATCCGTACTAACATGTTGGAGCATCAGTTCATTACTGCTGAAAAAGAAGACTGCTAGATTCTGAATCACCAGTATAACCTGGTATTTCCTTGTTGTTTTTCCAGCCAACTGCTTCCTATGCCCAACCTTGCAAAACATGATAAGATCATAGACTGAGGTGATATGACTGCAGGCCATAACTGTGGTGTTAAGGGGTCTCATCCAGACCTTCTCCGGGAGGGTGATTAACTCCTTCTATTGCCACTTACTTCAGTGGACATTCAGCAATGTATAGAGGAGAAAACAGAATTATCACTTTTGTACAGCTGGCAGTGCTTATTCTAGCACAAAGTAGACCAGAGTTCACAATATGCCTCATGGGCTTGAACCTGCAAAATGATGTTCCTCAGGATGTCCCCTCCAACAGAGCATTTAAGCACATATTTAATTTAAACACACAAGTGGTTAGGAAGTTGCCTTCAGTGGGATAAATCGGTTAAGTATGTGTTTAATTGCAGGATAGTTTGGCTTCCAAACTATTTTGTGTTTAGACAGGTCTCATGTCTGAACTGCATCAGCCTTCTGAACAATGAAATCTAAAGTTAATATTTGCCCTATTTTAAATTCCAGCTTGTGTTCTATAAACATCTGTTTATTTCTATATTTTGTGCATTTCTTCCAGTTGTTCCAGCTGTTTTTCCTATTGACTCTCTGATTACTGCCAGTTAGTTAAATGGATATTGTTTTAAGGTTTTCATTCACTGCTAATATATCCTTCCTAAAAGAATATGAATGAATATTGTTCGAATGATTTAGAGCAGGCTACTTGGAAATATCAGTAGTTTACAGGATTAAAAAATAAGTCACATCATGAAAATTTTGAAAAATCATTTGATTTAGAAACAATTCTGCATGTATGTGTGTATATATATTACAGTTATGGATATTTACATGGAGATTGGATTTTTATTGCTTTAGATTTTATCTCCTCTTGTTCTTTTATTCTGACCTGTAAGTATAATCTTCTGTTTGTGACAACACATTAATAGTGGTAGAGGTAATAAAGGCACTGGGGGGAAGGGGCAAAATATAGTTTGTTAGGAGAGGAATAAACAGATTAAGCAGAAAGAGGAGATGAACTCATCAGAAACAGCCATATGGTTTTCCATATTGTCCTTCATGAACAACCAGTAGGTCTTTAAGGACAAGATTCTCCCTTGCACATGGATATATGGCAAGGGAGAAAGGATGCACAAGGTGCTCCCTTAACTCCTTCCAGGAGGTATGTACCTGACAAGTCCCAACATGGGTGCAGAGGAGTCTATATGACACTGTTACTCCCTTTCCTGGGCAGGAGCGGGAATTTGGTGAAGCCTTGAGTTCCCTTTCCTGCCCCAAATCATTTAACAGCTGAGCTGGTATGGAGAGGAAAGCAACTTGTTACTGGTATAGAGCAGGAGCAAATTACTTCCTGCCCTTAAGCAAAAGGATAATATAGGCAGGAATTATGAAACTGGGAATCACAGTTCTCTACCTGGTCTGTTCCCACAGTTACGTGTTGCTCTTAAATCAATGTTCAGTCTATCCCTGTACACATAGTTGAAAACAAATACAACAAAACAACACAAAACAAAAAAACCCTTAAATTCTAAAAATTTCTAAAAGAGAAGCCTACTGAAATCCAGCAAGTTCTAAACATGTGGTGTTAAATTTTCAAATCCATTTTGGAAGTAGGATTTACCATCTGCATAATTCAGACGTCCTCTATTTTGAACAGAGATTAGTTGAGGATGTAGTGTTCAGTTCTGGATCAGAGTACGGTTAGATGTTCAAATTTAAGTCAAAATCAGGTGTAGGGCTTGGGTTCAGATTCAGTCTCACAATCTGTTTTCATGAGAGTTTGGCAAACAGTTAGGCAGAAGGGGACAATACATCACTTCTACTTTTGAAGGCATCTCACATCCTCTCCAACTTCAAATGCTTTTGGATTTGGGGTTTTAGTTTTGGTACCTTTTTAATTTAGAGCCTAACTTTTTTTTTATGGTGCCCAGGGGTCTTTTTAAATGTATATATTTAGAAGTTTCAATTCTTGATGATTTATTAAAGAAAGTGCTTTCACATTTACTAATATAGAGTAAACTTTCAATTCAACTCTATTTTCTTTCCCATGTGTACATTTTGATTGTGTTGACTCAACTGAACAGTACAAACACATACGTTTTGATCTTCTTGGGGCTGATAAAGAAATTAAACCACATCAGCAAGCATAATTTTGTAAACAATGGAAGTTGTGAAGAATTTTGAAAACAAAATGTGAAAAATTGAAGGATGTGCTGAATGATGTGTTTACCCCTAGTAAACAGCTCTCTGCAGAATTAGAAAAACCTGGATTAGGAGGAAAAGAGTGTTTACTTCCTGTGTTTGTGATTGATGTTTACACAGTGCTAAGCCACTTTACCGTAACCCATGTGCCTAGAGGAATTTGAGAGATTTGATGATTTTCCAGTCAAGGTCTGGATGTATGGAGTATAATGTGATTCTTTTGGCCTCTTTTATGCATGGAGTTATCTCAAAGGATTTCACAAGCCAGACCAGTAAACAGGTATAAAAGAAGAGCATGACATTGACTAGATATTGATGAAGGTGAGTGAAGCGGAGAAGTTTTCAAAAGTATATTCTAAAGCTGACAGCCCTGAGCTTCATGGAATATTATTATAGAAATTTGGTTTTACAGAAGGGAACTGTATTTCTAAACTATATTTCAAATGGTAAGGAAAGGTGAAAAGCATTTATGTACTGATTCTATCTGAAGGTACATCTTAACTTAACCTAATTTAATATGTATGCAGCCTCACCATTAGCACAAATAAGACCAATACTAACAAGAAATGACAGCAGCAATCAGGTTTGCAAAGATTTTTATGGTAGTTTTTTATTTAATAATATGTTCTGGAAACAGCTTTCTGGGCTCAGTGTTTATTATTTTTACACATTCTAGTTGAAATGGGAACTGCAAGTACTTGGTAAATAGATTGATACATTTTCTGGCAGTCTCTTGGTAGCACTGTAGCTTTTGCTAGAATGTAAATGGATAGCTCTTCTCACCACTAAGATTCACAACAAATATCACTCCCAGAGTAAAAAAAAAAAGATCCAGTAAACAAAAACACTTCTAACAAAATGATATACTGCACTAGGTCAATTACTTTTCTTGATTAGCAGACTCCTCACTGTCACAAAATCTATGCTTAATTACCCATAGGTTTTGCATTTGAAGCCCCAGTGTAGGCCTAAATATCCATCCCCTATCTCTTTCATCCACAGCTTGTATGTTCGTTAACATGATTTTATGAGACTAGGGAGCTGTCTACATATCTGTCTCTAAAGCACCTAATCCACTGTCGGTGCTATACAAATCATCATCATCCATTCTTAGTAATAGCTCCAATGGGCTAAATCAAGAATTGCCGAAGATGTGATTCTGCATTGTGTACACAAAAAATGAAGTCAAGAACTCAGAAATTAGAAAACGTCAAGATTAAGGTTATGTGTGCAACCTTAATTTGGCCTCCCCATGCCTTATTGTACCATATGTCATGTAATTAAAAACTATTTTACTATAGGACCCCTGCCTCATTCAGTTACCGGAATAGATTGTGCTCTCTTGATGAGCAGCTGTTCAGTATTTTGTTTTCTCTGCAGGCCTTATTTCTACACACTATTCAAACCCTACTCTGAAGACAGAATTCTTAGTGCCCTCGTGGGCTTCTCTATGGCACTCATCACTATAGACTGAGTGCTTCCAAAACATGTATTTATTTTCACAACACCCATGAGAAATTAGGGGGTATTATCCACATTTTATAGATGGAAAACTGAATCATGGACAGATTAAGGGCAAAAGTATCTACTAATTTTGCATGCCTAATTTAAGACACCTAAGACCTGATTTTACAGGGTACTTAGTATTATAAAACACTTTGTATGGTCAAAGCAAAGCTCCCATTAACTTCAGTTGCAATTGTAAGAAGTCAGCACTTCTGTCAGTCAGGCCTCAATTAAACACCCTGAAAATACACATTGGGTGGGGTATGCAGAGGTGGGGGGTTTCTGTGACATTTGGGAGCCTGGGAGTGGGCCATCTAAGGAAGAGACCACTCCTCCCTCTGTTGCCCCATCTCCACCCCACCAAGTCCTGATCCCATCAGCCTTGCTCCTTGACCCACCCAGCAGGCCAGCCCTCTAATGACAGCACCACTGAGGGCTGGATACTGGTTGCAGGGGGACAATACATCAAGCATAGGTTGTGGGGCCAGCACCCCCTCCTGGAGGAGGGGGTATATCCTCCTCAAGACATGTAGCGGGGTTTCCTCTGGGCCTCCTTTCACGCCCCCAGAGAAAGTCCCGTGGATGGAGATGGCTGAGGAGTCTCTGGGTGATGTGGTCCGTAGCTGCCTGGAGCTCAAGGAGTTTAAGAGACCCATGGCACGTTGGACAGAGCTATTGCTGACAGAGACCAGGAGAGCAAGAGGGGCTCCTGGCTGGCTGCTGAAACTGGGTAGTTGCAGGCCCTGATGAAGGGCAAAGAAGGTGCTACTGTCAGGGGGAAGTGGCCCAGAGAGACATAATACTGGGGATAGGAATTTGAGGCACAGCAGGAAGCTATGATCCACAGGGTCTCTGGGATGGGACCCAGAGTAGTGGGTGGGCCTGGGTCCCCCCACTCACTACTGGGGAAGTGGCAGGACAGTTGACTAGTCACCACTGGGGAAGTGGCTTGACTACGAGCTAAACTGACCCAGAAGAGGGAAATGTGAATAGTGACACAGTCACAGGGCTGAGCCATGAAGAGGACTCTGCAGTTCTAGACACTGTGAGAGAGATGTTGCAGGCAGTCACATGTGTCTACGGTGGTGTTAAAATCCCTGCCCAGGTCCAGGCACTTGTGTGGATCCAGAGTGTCGAGGAAGGCAGATGCTTGCTGATAGAACTACACCCACTCCAGGTATTGGGGCATATATGTTAACCAGTTAAGAATCAGCCCTCCATACAGACCCAGAGGTGAAATAGGCATCCTGGCACAATCTCAGTAATGCCCAGCACCTCAGGCCATAGGTTCAGGAGAAGTGGGTAGCCACCCCTCCTGAGAATATGGTAAGGTGGCTGAAGTACACCCCATCACCACCACTCCATGTGTCAGCTGGCTTTGGCAGCCAGAATGCTGTGAGTCTACTGCAGGAAGATCACAGAATATCCACCTGCCTGTACCTGGCACCTGAAGAGACTCACCCTCTGGTGTTAAGTGAGGCAAAGATGGTTGGTCTCAATGGGGAAGTTGAGGATCCTCAGGCCAGGAGTGCCATCTGGCTCTGTGGAGCTACACGGCAACCCATGGTCGATCCCAAAGGTGATCAGGGAGTCATAGATGCTGCAGGTTATCTGGTAGGCTGTGGGGTCCTCTTTCCTGGTCCCTTTGCCTTCCCCCATCAGGGATTTTTAATCCACCCACCTCTGAAGAGCAAGGTGCACCTTACTCGTGGAGCCATGCATGTCTGCCATGAACTGGTACAGTTCATCTCTAGTGTGGTGGGGGCTGAGAGTTCCATAGATTCAACCAAGCCCATGGACTCCCGCTTGTCCTCTGGGTCCTATCAGTGGTCCTGCGGCATTTGGGCAGTAGCATGTGTTCCCTTCCCTCAAAAGTAGCAGAACCCTGATGCAGCACAGCATTGTGTGCCTCAGCCCCGACATAGGAGTGGGCAGTGGAGGGAGTACAGTAGCGCCTGTTTGAACAAGGAAGGGGAATATGCATACTGCCTCCCAAGGGCCACCCCCCACCAAGAAAGGGAAGACAACAACCTCATGGGCAGCAAGAACAAGAACATGGCAGGTGGAAGGGGAGGGATTAGGAGAGAGATTGGGGCTTCAGCAACTGAAGTGCCAGGGTACAGCAACACTTCACCAGCATGGGGAGACTCTCAATGATACTGGGCTTGAGTGCAGTGATGGACTTGGCAAAACAGCCTCGACATCCTGTTGGACACTGACTGGGTCGGGGCCTCTGAGTTGTTCTAGGAACTCTGCAGGAAGGGGTGAGCTGGAAAGCCCTAAACCTGGCTGCTTGGCACTGGCCATCAGATCAACGGGCTCAGTAGTTTCAAGCATGGCGTCATCCAGGCTGGAAAGGGCAGGGCAACATCCTGGGCAGTTGTTTTGGGAAAGAGAGAAGGAGGAGAGGGTGCAGCCATGGACTCAGTCCCCAGACCAAGGCATGACAAACATTTCACTTTGAAAATATCAAAATATTTTTTTTTAAATAAAAAAACATTATTTAAAAACAAGTTAGAAAAATTGAGATGAAATTGTAAAACATTTTGGTGTAGCTGAATCTGTATTTTTCATCAATAAACAAGTTTCAGTCCAAATGTTTTGCTCATCTCTAATGACAATCTACTAGCTCAGGAGGCAGATGTTTTTGCAGTGAATTTAAAGATTCCACCCCTGCTGATTGCTCATATGATTGTCATTATTATGCCAGATGAGGGAATTTCTGATTTTTTTTTTCAGTTGGCTTTCTAAAATTCTAGGAATTACTCACAAAAAGAGAACAAATAGGTGCAAAGTCAAGCACTCAAATGTTAGGAAGTGCCAGAATTAAGGTTGCCTATGCAACAGTAATTCACTTCCTTGTGCATATGTATTATGATATAGTCATGGTAATTACACGGTAACATACTGGTTTTTTCCACTGGACTTCTGCCTCCATCAGTGCACAAGATGGACTTGCTCTGGGGTCTGAAGCAGGCTTGTATACTATTTGAAGTACTGGGACAGGTGAGCCTAAACCAACCCAAAAATAAAGTCCCTCTCCATCAACTAAGGGGAGGAACCACTGAGTCCAGTCATCATTTGATTACAGGGAACAACAAAGGAGAAAACAGGAATGAAAGTGAGGTCAATAAGAAGGAAACACTGAGCAAGAACCGTGGACAGCCCACACCACTTCTCAATGGCATCCAAGGAGTCAGTGGACAATGCCCAGGGGAACTCTGCCCAGAGAAGTGATTGAACAAGGGAACAGAAGTAAGCCACAGAGCACCCCCCTGCACAACTTCTTCCTTCTGGTATGATGGATGGATAGCCATCTTGGCCAGTGCCAGGAGGAGGCTGATGAGGAGGCCCCTCAACTTACACCCACTTGTCTCAGGGCTTTAGACATTCTTTTATGCCCTTATATCAGGGGACTACACATCACCTTCTCTAGTGGTTTGTACAGGAACACAGGCTCTTCTTTCCTGTGACTCCCAGCCCAGGGACCAGGCCCTTCTTTGGCCCACCGTTTACCTCTAATCCCCTCAAACTCGCCAAGGTCTCAGACTTCACCCTTCCTTCATGGCTATGCCTCACATGATCCTTCCCTGGAATTCTCCAACAAATTCCCCAGACCAAAACTAAACTGTTTAAACCTTTCCTAGGTTTGAAATTCAGTTCTTCACCAGTCTGCCCTGATACTCTGGTCCTCAGCAGAACACCAACACCCCTTATGCTGCTTCCCTGGAGTCTCACCCCTATCTTGAGACCCACTCCGGGAACCAACTCTGCTTCTTAACTTTTCCTAATTGTCCTCTCTAAGCTTTTGCAATACTTTTAAGGAAACCTTAATCATTACAGCTGTTTTTTTGCCCCCAACTCTGGGTCCCATTGTCTTTACACCCTTCTTAATCATTTCCAAGTGGACCTGCCAATTAACTTACTTAACAGCCCTCCAGATACCAGCAGGTGGATTAACAGAGTTCTCAGGCTGCTGTTAACCCTCTGAGTACCAGGGCTTGTCTACACTGGCACTTTACAGTGCTGCAACTTTCTCATTCAGGGTGTGAACCCCCCCTCTCCCCACCGAGTGCAGCAAATTTCAGAGCTATAAAGCACCAGTGTAGACAGTGCACCAGCGCTGGGAGCTGTGCTCCCAGTGCTGGTAGCTACTCTGTTCGTGGAGGTGGTTTTTTTAGAGTGCTGGGAGAGCTCTCTCCCAGCTCTGTGCTGCGATACACAAGCCACATTAAAATACTGCCAGTGTAGACTAGCCCCCAGTGTGGGATTTACAACCCTTCATAATATATTGTACACACATGTATACATACACAGATTTGGCAACAAATGACTTCAATCTGCAACAAATGATTCTGTTTTCAGTAGCTACATCAAAGGTGGCTTCTCAGTTAAAAAAGAAAGATGGGGAGCAGCCTACCTTGTGACGTGGAGGCCACAGATGCCAACTTTCTATTGTGCCGGGGGGGGGGGGAGTGCTTGATCCCCAGCTCTGATCCCATTCCTCCCCTTCCTCCAAGGCCCTGCCCCACCTGTTTCCACCGAGTTCCATCCCCTCCCCCCACAGCACACCCTCAGTTCTCTCCACCACTTTTTTCCCTGTGGGTGCTCCAGTAGCGGAGGCCATACTTTAGAACTGGTCCTGAGAACTTTTGCTAACACCACCAAAAAAACACTGTTTTCATTCATAGACTCTATGACCAGAAGGGACCACTGTGATCATTTAGCCTGACTCCTCTTGTAACATAGGCATACAACATAGAATAACAAGAGGCACACATTCAACAAAATTCTCACTTGCAATAGCAAAGGATAGGCTTGGTGACTATTGAAGGATGTCAAAGTGCATGAACACCAAAACAAAGAATATTTTCAATCCAGTCTTCAGCAGATTCAGATAGGGTATGAGTGCTAAAACATGACTCCCCCAGAGTAGGACTAATCAGTGAGAGAAAAATATTGAATAAAACTTTCAATGTCTATTTTATGCTATTCAGTGTCTTACATATCCCTGTTGTAAATAAGCACCTTTATTAATGGAGTCATGACAATTTATACCAGTTGAGGATTTGTCCCCTGATGTCTTTCAGGCCTAAATGAGGGGTGTTAATGGGCAACTTCACCTTGAATGGTCCCTTGAAATATGAGTTAACTAATTATATTAAGTAATCTGTTCAACCTTGTATTTAGCTGTGACACTCTGAGTACCTTTCCCAGACCTGAAGGAGAGCTCTGTGTAAGCCTGAAATCTTGTCATTTTTCAACAGAAGTTGATCCAATAAAAGATATTACCTCACCCAACTTGTATTTCTACAAGACAAGTTTCAGGCAATGACTGCAGAGATCAACAACGTAGATGTAGTGAGGATGCCACATTGCTCAAGAAGACATGTAAAACAACAACAACACACCTTGAATAAAATAGTAACAGAGTGTACTTCCAACACAAATTAGAAGTAATTTGATTTTAAAAAGGAAAACCAAACAGGAGCATACAATCTGAGAGCCTGAGAGTACTAGGGATAGCAAGAGGGAAAGAACTTGATTTCTGTAGTTATGTTACAGAATTCCCACACTAAGTAGAGAAGGATCAGACACTTCCTCAGAGACTTGGCTAATTTCCCCATCTAATATCAGAGATAAAGAGCAAATTTTCATGCTTCAAGAAAAAAAGAAAACCGAGTAATGTGAAGTCAAGAAGATTTTCATCTTTCTGTCTTGTGCCCTATCCCCCAGGCAGACAGAGACTTTATGCTAATTAAGAATGAGTTTATGGAGGAATGAGCTGTGCAGTCCCTCTGCCTCCTGCCAGATTTAGAGTTAAATAAAAAGATAAAAGATATAGCTTCCAGATTGTAAAATATGCAAATTACCATTTTGAAAAAAAAAATTAAAGAATATGATGCAAAAGTCATTGAAAACGTGCACATAGACTCAGGCACCCAAGTTCAGTCTGTGTTTTTGTTCACTATATGGAATTGTATAAGAGGCTGCACTTAGGCTGAACTGTGGTCTGGGCTATACATCATCAGCACAGGGACATAAGCTGAGGCAGAGCTCTCCCTCATACTCTTGTGCTGGCTATCTGCTTCACTGCTGGCCTGGCAACATGAGAGTGGACAAAGACTCTGTTGTCCCCTCCCTGCTCAGGAGGGAGGGGAGAGTTGGTAGAGCTTTAGTTCTTGCCTCAAACATGCCCAGGAGCACAGCTATACCACTGTCTCGGGAAGCATATGCTGTATTAGGCATAGACCCAGTACAGAATACTTACTCTATACTCTCAACATGAGTGCTAACAAAGAAAGAAACCAGCTATGGGTTCACTTAGGAAAAAGCCTAGAATGGTGAAATGTATAAAAGTAAAGAATAATCTTCCAAGAGAAGTATTGGCAGTACCATCACTTGAGACATTTAGCACTAGAGTGAATAACACACTAGAAAATGTACTCTAGAGATTCATTCTGAATTTTTGAAGTGATGGACATGGACTGGAATACTTAATATGCCATTTCCATTTCTATATACTAAGATTCTAAGTTGCTAGAAAAACCTTTAAAAACACATATACTTTAATACTCTGTGGAGTATGCATCAGAAAGGGTAGCATTTCGTGCTTGTTAAAGGGTTACTCTAAAACATACATACCTAGAACACTTTAGAAAGTACTAAGAGTGCTTCAGCTTGTTTGGCTGAAGAGTCATAGCTCTTTAATTTTGAAAGCACATGGAAAGGACATGTGTAATTCATATACGTGGGAGTGAGCCATTTTTAGTGGATATGTATATGTTTGCATTGCTATATATGAAAGGGATGACTTGCATGCTATTTCATGAGTCATATTTATATAAAACATATGTTATTATGACATTAATGTGGTATACTGACATTTGCTGGCTGTGAGAATAGATAGTCTCTTAAACAACTAAAAGGTTCACAGAGTAGATGAAAGGGCAGCTTTTATTTTAAATCATTTTTAAAGTATTCTAGGTGGCTATTATGATAAATTCTTAAGGAGGCTCATTTATATATGAATAAGACGGTGTCTCATTCAATGTCTAGGCATCAAGAGCCTGCTCTGATATAAATTAGTGACAAATCTCCCATTGACTTCTGCAAAAATGCCAAAATAGAACTGTTCAGCTTTCCTGCCTATGTCCTATTTCTTGATGTCTGTACTACTCACATAACCTGCTGATTCAAATCAAGGTGAACCTCTGAGTGATTTATAGAGGTATATAAAATATTTAGTTCATAAGAACAAGGTTAAAGTCCTGGGTTGTACTTTATTATCCTGCTCCCTTTTATAATTATGATTATTAATATGGGTTAAAGGTTGCTCACTTTTCAAACAACTCTGAATAACATTTATTTGATCTTTTGAAAGTTCATATCTATTATTTGTCATGGAACCATTTTTCTGTGGGCAGCATTCATGGGCTCTTTGAGGATCAAATTCACCCCTGTGCAGATAGCCTACACAATGGTCAGTCACCATTTTAGCTCTCAAACCAGGGCTTATTAATGACATGCAGCTCTTATGCTAGCCCAGCAGTGAAATTTACCCTATATGATGTTAAATTTAATGCGGTATGAATATATTCTCATCAATGGTCATCAGACCATAGTTTCACTAAGTCTATTCACACAGAACAGAAGTGGCTAACAAAATCACACTTCTAGTACAGGGAATGTCTCTACCTAAAGGTCCTATGTACTAGAAGACAAAGGTTCCCTTCAGATGGTCTATGATTGCTTAAGCTTATGATCCAGGCTTGATAAATGAGACAGACATATGCTCTGACTTTGGCTGTAAAGTAGTTCAGGAAAAACAACTCTTGGTAGAGCAAAGAAGTAAGCCTTTGTCAGATATACCAAAGGATCAGGTCCATCAGCATGGATACAGTAGCAGATTTATAAATCACTATATGTGGTCTGTCTACTAGAATTGGAGAAAGAACTATGCTGTGTTAGCAGGAGTTACACAAGCACATAATTTGCCTCGTCTTTTGAAAGGCATATGGCAAAAGGGCTAAGGCCAGGGTAGGCCTGAAGTGCTGTAATCTCTCAGTTTTTGTGTATGTAAAATGGGTGAATTATAATTGCCTTCTACGGGGTATGATCAATAAGGGTTAGGAAGTGCAGAAAAATATTAAAAGCAATTGAGTGGAAGAGCTGAGGTTAGATCTGATGGGTTCTGGGTTTATAGCTCAGTGGCTGCTTCAGATGCCACAGTGTATTGTGTGGAGGAGGGTTGTTCACACTCATATATTTGTGTTGTGAGCTGTTTTGCCCCCTGATGGGCCAAGGATCCAGGGAAGTATAAAGGTGTCTTTCCCTTGACTTTACTGAACATGCACATCTCAGGGCTGAGCTCCAAGTAAGCAAAATAAGCTTCTAACAATTTATTTTGAGCCTGAATGAGTAAAAAGACTTTTAACTAGCACACTTGCCTGCTGATATCAAAGGATCTATTTCCCAGTTCTCCAAAGTGTTCATGGTAATGGGTGCATTATAAAAACTTACATGGACAGAGATGCAAAAAAAGAGAGATGTTCAAAAGCTCTTGTTTTTGGATAGTTTTAGGCATTTCTCTCTAAAAGCCAGAACCTGCCAAATTCTCAAATGGTTTGGCTCCTTGGTGATCCATTTAATAAAGGCAGGTACCATCTCTGCTCAGTGACAGGTTTTTAGTCCCTCTCACCCTCACTACAGGGGCTGAGTCTATACAGCCTGTAAAAATAATTAGGATTATACAATTCACACAAACGTATATTCAGAAATTCCTGTTCCTTCCATGTCCTAATTTGATGCCACACAAATGCTAGTTTCAAAAGACTTAAAGGACTGGCCCTCGCCTCCTCCCATCTGTTAGTAAGGATAAATAGGGATTACAAGTTACACATCTTATTAAGACTGTATTTCTCTCACACTAATCCAGTGGGTTTTCAAAAAGCTTGGAGGTTAGCTATAATTGGGTTCACATTGAACTTGACCACCACATTAAACCTGAGCTGCTGTTTTTTTTGTTGTTGTTTTTTTTCCTAGGTCAATTTGAGAAGACTTGCTTGCACCAGCCATCTCTACTTAAAAACCAAATTCCTCTTGTTTGCTAAATACAGCAAGCCAAATGCGTGTCTGCCCTGACTCCAGTAGTCATACCAGGGATTAATTCGGCCCAGTATCTTTATCGGGGAAAGGAAATTCCTGCACATTGCCTTTTGTGTTAGTCATTCTTCTAGCATATGCTTCTAATGTGAAATAAACTTCAAAAGCCAGGAAAAGAATAGCTACCATAAAGCAGTCGGGAGAGGGGGGGGATATTTATTTCTGCTTCAAATGGTGAATTAATTCCATTTGGAGGCAAACCATTCTTTCTGCATAATAAACATCTTAGTTAAACAGGAATCCTAATCAATGAATTTTAGATATTTAGAAGCCACATATATTCAGTAACATATCCTATATCGTAACAATAGTCATCGGACCCAGTACTGGCACATTTGGTTTGCGAGAAAAACTGAGTTGTCAGACACTCTTGGAGTTGTCAGAATTTTTATGAAACAAGTTATGGAATAAAGCCAATGTTTAGAGGCCATATCCTAATCCTTTTTGGAGAGAATTTGGCCCTTATCAGCCAGTTTTTCTCTTCATTGTGATGCATGAAGCAGAATAGAATATGGATTTATTGACTCTGCAGCACAGGGAGTATTAAAACTTGTTTTTAGTCAGTAAATTAAACAGAAATTACACAAAAGGCAGAGTGGGACCTGATACGAAATATGTGCTCCATTTCTTATAGTTACTTTTCAAACCATAACAGAACACCTTACAAAAAATAAGCCTGACTAAGAAGGATAGAGGAATGTAACTGATTTGAATAAAATGTAATAATACTTTTAATGTAACCTTTTTCTATTTACATTGCTTAATTTAGACTAATAGAGTATACAGTATACTGTAAAAAAGTATATTGCAAAGAGCAGGAAACTGAAGTGGTTTGAGATTCTGAACGGCAGCAGTATCTTGTAGGATTTGATTCTGGTAAGAAGGGAGGCCTACGTGAATGGGGGCAGAGGAGGTCAATGGGTTCAAGAGGAAATATAAAGGGGGATCTAAAGGAATAGCTAGATCTGGTTGAAATTTTTCAACCCAAAGTATTTGTTGATGAAAAATAGCCATTTTTCAAAACTGAAATTTTAGCAAAAAATGTGGGTTTAATTTCTTTTTGACAAAACCCATAACTTAACATTTCCCCCCATCTCCCCTTCCCTTCCCATCTATTGGCAAAATGGTAAAATGACAGGGGGATGATCAAAAATTTGTGAGGGCCAAGATTTTATAAGGCCTTTAAGGTAAGATGTTTGAATTTGACAGTGTGAAAGGATCAAGGGGCGAGGCGACTTGTATAGAATTATAGGAGTGGGAAGATGACCTTTTGGATAGTTTGCTTCAAAATGATTCTGCATCCTTATTATCAACAGATCTCAAGAAAAAGGCTGTGTGATTGGGTCCAGCCCTAGTAGAAATATTTGCATGATCACTACTTTGTCTTTCCCTATATGTGACTTTAATTGGAGTAAACTGCCCTAACAATGTGTAAATATTAGAATTAAAGCCTAAATAATAAATTTGACTATGCGTTCAGTCGTAACCAGATATAGTGCTTTCCAGGACATGTACTATTTAGTATGCGTGAGCATAATCCCCTAAGAACCTCACGGAGGCTGGTTAGATGGTAGCAGCCTTTCTGGATATAATTAGTTTTTTCTCATTCCTCCAAACAAATTAATAAAAGTACACACACACACACACACACACACACACACACACACACACAGCTGCTATTCAATACACAGTTTGTTGCAAAAATCATTGTGTTTTAAGTGCTATCAAAATATCCTGTAGTGCTTAATACCTTAATTCCCCAAAATAGGGATAAAAAGTACCTTGAGGCAGGAGGGAAGAAATCAGCAAGCGAACATCGGAAGTGTGGAGGATGTAGATAGTGCACTATCTATAGAGGACACATTACACATATGTGTGTGTTTCTCCACTATAATCAGTCTCATAGGGACCATTAAATCTCTGCAGAATCAAGTTACCATGAAGAGCATGTGTGAACTCTGAACAGTTTGCTGTCATGATATTAAAGTCCAGTTTATGTAATTTGCATTATGGTGGAGAAAATACCAAAGAGCCTGGGTAGGTTGAAAATGATTTAAATACCTTCAAAGATTTACATTTAGTTACAGCTAACTAAATGATGAAAGAATATTTTTTGCAAACAACTGATACCTTCCATGTCATTTCTGAAAACTCATATCTGCCTTTATAACAAATTATACATGGCCAAGGACTGTAAAAGGCTGCCTGGGTTTACAACGATATGCCTGAAATTTGACACAGACTATACGACAGCTTTCAAACAGGCTATAATCATTAATAAGTTGCCCAATGAATAAATAACCCTTTGAAATTGTTTGGCCTTCAACAGTTAGAATCATTTATGCAAATGGAGATCACCAGTGACAAATTAAGAGAGGGTTGTATGTGGCTACACATAACTTAGTACTGTATAGTTTAATGCACTGTCTTTGTAATTCTTTGACTTACTCCTTACCATAGTGAGCAGACTGTAGCTGTCAGATTACTGTGTTAAAATGACTAAAGCTATCATGTAGCCATAGTCTAGCTGTACATCTTTGAAGTCTCCTTTTTTGAGCTGATAGCAGAATCACCAAATGACTTATTTACTAAGCTTCTTAACATTCCATTGACTTTATCGCTCTGAAGACTGTAATGCAGGCAAAATTAATTTTCTTCAACTGTTTTGTTCATGAGAGAAGAAAATGCATCCCAGTGTTTGACTGTTGGAGGCTTGCTTTTTGGATACAGAAAATAATGTTGATATGAACTGTTGGCTCAGGCTCACAACCTCATCCAGCTGGCATCCAGAGGCTATAAATGTCAAGGTGCCACTCAAAGCAATGAACTTAATAAGCACATACCAAGGATGATATTAACTCTAATAATATTACCAATGAATGCAGACTGTTATAAAACCTTGTGGCCTTGCATTCCTTGGCAAAAATAGAAGCTCTTACCACAATCCATAAAGCTGTGTAAATGATAGCTAGTGACCCTAAAAGATTTCTGTATATTAACCCCATTAAGTTGTTATAGCATTTATAATTGCATGATGGAATGGAGTTGATAGATCTCCTTACTTTTTCTATAGCACTTATAACACAAAATCAGTATTTGTTGTTAACTTAAATTTCTATTTAGAATTGCAAAAAGCTGCACAACTATGTAAGAATGATTAGTATGGTTAAATATTTTTCATACTATTAATATTCTCATTGAAACTCAACTCACCATTTTACTTAATAAAATAATTTAAGACTATTTAAAATACAAATATCATAACATTTCCATGTTAAGCCATAAATATACTTGGTTGTTATTATTTCTTGACTGGAAAAAACTATCATTTTAGAAGTCTTTAATTCATAAAAGTATTTAGAGACTCAATCATCATTAATTACCAGGTGATGTTCCTAGCACTGGGTGATAGTAAAGTTATTTTTGAAACTGGTTACTTGAATGTAGAAAATAATTTAAAATCAGCATGACTGTATGCTGACATTTTCCATAAAATCAACTGATGTAGATACCTTTTCTAAAGCTCTTTTATTTTTTGTTGAAGTTCAGATTATTAAATTTCAAGATATATTTATATGTATAGCTATGTTTCTATCAATAGGCCAGTTTATATAATTTAAGTAAACACATTGAGTGCTAGTATTTTTGGAGTCTTTTGAAAAGCTGCCAGACCCATTATCCATGTGCTGGTTTTTTCATATTTCAATTTTTCAAAATGAAAGAGGATCACAATATTTAATACTTATAATATTTATTGAAATGGTCATTAACATATTTTACATTATTTAGGGAGAAGGACCTAGCCAAGTTTTGGAGAAGTGAATTTAAACTTTTGCTGAATACCATCACTTGATGCCCACAATAATCACAGTAAGGGCTTACCTACAAGTATAAAACTCATTCAAGGGTTGTGATTTGTAAAGTGCTCCAATATGTTGTGTCCTAACTGCTCCACGTAACTAAAAGGTGCCTAATTCATGTTAACACAGGTACTACATGCCCACTAGCATGAACTATGTTAATTCAAACTAAGTACCCTTTAGTTCACGCCAGCAGGGTCTATATGGATTAGTTAGAGTGCAGCACAATAGAACACTTTACAAACCACAGCCTTCTAATGTGCTTTACTGTGCTATGTAGACAAGCCCACAGGCCAATGTACAATTAAAGACCTTGACTAAAACTTTACTAAATAAACCAATTCGGACAGCATGGAAATCATCCCTGTGCAGAGGGGCAGCACACCTATTTTGAAAGCTCAAGTGGGACTTAAGTGGTACATAGGTCTTGGGCTCACCCTCTGCACAGAGGTGAATTATAGTTACAGTGTTAATCCATGGTGTTACCCAGTGGACTTTATTTGGGACATTTCTTTTTAATTGCAAGCTCATGCTCAGTCTGCAGTCTATCAACACTCCTAGGTCTCCTTCAGCTTTAGTCCAAGCATATCCCTCCAACTAAGCTCACACTTCAGATTTTATTTCCTACCCACATTGCTGAATTACTGTGAAGTTTAGTAATTTTGCACAGAGTAGAGCCCATAGGTGGGCAAACTATGGCCTGGGGGCCATATCTGGCCCTCCAGATGTTTTAATCTGGCCCTCGAGCTCGTGCCAGGGAGCGGAGTCTGGGGCTTGCCCCATTCCGGTGCTCCAGCTGGGGAGCAGGGTCTGGGGCTTGCCCCACTCTGTGCAGCTCCCTGAAGCAGCGGCATGTCCCTCCTCTGGCTCCTACATGTTGGGGCAGCCAGGGGCTCCACACACTGCCCCCGCAGCGCCCATTGGCCAGGAACCGTGGCCAGTGGGAGCTGCAGGGGCGACGCCTGTTGATAGTGCAGAGTGCAGAGCCATCTGGCCGTGCCTCCACTGCTTGAGGTAAGTGTCAGCTGGAGCCTGCACCCCTGACCTCCTCCCACGCCCCAACCCCATGCCCCAGCCCTGATCCGCCTCCCAACCTCTGAACCCCTTAGTCCCAGCCTGGAGCACCCTCCCACACCCTGAACTCCTCATTTCTGGCCCAATCCCAGAGCCCACACCCTAAGCCAGAGCCCTCACCCCCTCTCACACTGCAACTCCCAGTTTTGTGAGCATTCATGGCCCGCCATACAATTTCCATACCTAGATGTGGCCCTTGGGCCAAAAAGTTTGCCATCCACTAGTATAGCTTCATTTGAGCTCCTCTTGCTTTCTTCCATTGTCTTTTTCTTACCTCTTGCAGCCTCCATGTATTTTTCTCATTCATAAATGCTTACAAGGAACGGTGTAGCCCATCCACTGGGGGTATGTCTACACTGCAATCAGAGATGTAGCTGTAGCACACTGAGACATTGACACCTGATCAAAGCTAGATCAAAGCAGCTCAATAATAGCTCAATAAATGATCAGTCCCTAGTCTGACAGGTCGATACTGTCCTCCCTAACCAGGGCTGGGCCATAGCACACTGTCGTTGCTCTTGGGTTATCTACTCCTCCCCCAAGCTTCAGAAAGGTACTGATTTTTTGTTTCCCTTCTTCCTGCATAAATCACCCCCAATAGCTGAAATCTCCTCAGACACACTCAGCTAAGGGTGGGAAGAGGGAAGGACCAAAATCAAATGTCTTACACATGGAAAGAAGCTTAAATTTACAATGATGCAATAAACTTAATATATGACCCTGGTTTCTTTCTATAGAATGAAATAATGATATGATTTTAAATGCCACATTTTCAGTATATCAGCAATAATCTCATTATCATTTAACACATAAATACATCGTACTATGTTGGTATTACCCTTGTCATAGGTAATAAATGTTTTTTTAATAAGCTGTAACATATGTGTTTAATTATGTGACAGGGTGGTCTGTTCCTTTAAGATCCTGTCTGGAATTTTCCCTCCTTTATGATTCTCCTTATTGTTCTGGGCATCATACATGGACAAATATGCACCTGGAATCTACATGTTGGTTACCACCAGCTATTAATATCTGGGCCTTGGAACTGTCAGCTGCATCAGATTAACCTACCATGTTAACAGGAAATTGTATAAAGAGGAGGACAGACATCTCAGTAGGGGACAGCCAGGGAGCATTTCCTTAGAACTAGCAAGTGAAGTTCTGAGAACAAATACACTAGTACTGGTGATAACCTGAGTTGTCTATTTTGTTTTTTTAAATACCTTTCCCCCTCCTCTCAAGTTTGTGTAATTTCATGAGTTTTACTATCTTTGCTCTCAAAACTGCCACAGAACAGCATTCTCCGTTCTATGTACTGTGGTGGCTAGTTCAGCTAGTTCAACTTCTAGAGTTACTCATGATTTATCCTAGTTTAAATGAGGGGAAAACTATTGCCACTGTATTAGCTAGCCAATGTATTCAACAACAACCAACATTCCACATAATATATTGGGGGCACAATCTATTTCACTGTTAATAACTTTTACAATGTTCTTAATTAAAATTATATTGATAATTCGAACAAAGTACATATTGAATAATTCACGTATAAATGTATAAGAAACCCACTTTATAAACCTAATTCCATTTGTAATGCAGAGTAGTTTAAAGAATTTCAGGTCTTCATAATTCTTATAATTTCTCCAGAAATGTTAATGCAGAGTACATTATAATACCTTTTTAAAAGTCATTGCCTCTCTCTGGTTATAGTGGGGAAAGTGCAGATTTACAACGGGCTCAGTTGAGCATAGCTATGTAATTGAATAATAGTGTACTGGAAGAATTTTATAAAAGTTAACGTCTGCTTTCTATAACTTAACAAAAGTGAAAGCTATTTGTCCTCCTCTAGCTGATTTAATGCTTGGAGGTAAGGATAAATATGTACAAAATTCTAACTTGTGTTTTCAATCATTTTTTTTTGCATTCTTTTGAGAATTCTTTCAGAAGAGTTTATAAAATGGCCAAACAGATATGATTCCACATTCAAGAAATGGGTCAACTTTGGCTAAAAGCCCATCCTGGTTCAAGATGGAGTGCCAAACTTTAGAAATAAGGAAAGTTATGTATAATTCATGGAGGAAAAATGGGGAAATAGAAGGCAATCAAAATAAACTGGAAGTTATGAAGTGTAGAAAAGTGAAAAGGAAAGCTAAAGACATCAGGGAAAAATCCATGTCAGGCAGGGCTAAGACAGTAAGAAGGAGTTTAAGTATATTTGGAACAAAAAGAATCCTTGCAATAGTATAGGCCTATTACTAGAGGAGGTGGTTAAATTGTGAATGATGATGCAAAAAAGGCAGAAGTATTAAATAAATAGTATTTCTGTTCTACATCTGGAAAGAAGCAGGATAATGTATCACGAGGATGAAAAAGTACTTTCCAGTCTATTTGACAAAATTTCATGATTGTCTGATTAAAAATTAGCCTTATGGAACAGTAATAAATAAATGTTGAATGGATTAAGAACTAGCTAACAAACAGATCTCAAAACAGTGGTTGTTAGTGGGGAATCATCATTTAATGGTGGAGTTCTAATGGGGTTCTGCAGGGATCAGTATTAGCCCCAATGCTTTTAAACCTTCTCACAATGATTTGGTAGTAAATATAAAATTACTGCTACTAAAAAATTGTGAATGACATAAAGATTTGGGGCATGATAAATAATTATGACAGGGTAGTTATACAAAGTGATGTGGTTCACTTTATCACAGCAAAATGAAAAGTTATATCTCTAGGAACAAGGAATGCAGGCCATACCTACAGAGTGGGAGACTGTATCAAGGAAAGCAGTGACTCTGAGAAGGATTTAGGGGCTCATATTGGACAAGCAGCTCAACACAAGATCCAAGTTTGATGCTGTGGCAAAAAAAGGTTAATGTGATTGTTGGATGTATAAACTGGGGAGTTAAGAATAAGGAAGTGATTTTTAATTCTGCATTCAGCATTGGTGAGACTGATACTGCATTTTGAATAGGATATTGGAAGAGATTTGAGGGGTGGAGAAAATGGCTTACAGTGAGAGACTTAGCTTCTTCTATTTAACTTATTGAAAAGATTGAGAGGCAACCTGGTTAGTGTATAAGTACCTTTAAGGGGAGAAAAGACTGGTTACTTACTCTAGTAGAGAAAGAAACCACAAGAACCAATGGTTGGAAGCTAATGCCAGATAAATTTAAATTGGAAATAAGATGCAATTTCTTATATGAGCTGGGCAAGAAACATTTCTCATTTGAGATTTCAAAAATGTTTCCCATCCTGAACTGGGATTAAAAGTTTAAAGATGGATTTTTCATGTACTAATAATCTGAAAAAAAAATGGATTGGTCAATCAAAATATTTTGTTTTGATGTGTTTGAAATGTTTGGTTTCTATTTTGACCTCTTAAAAAAGATATTTTAGTATAATTTAACTAATTTTTTTGAAAGAAACTTGGTTTCAAACCAAAAAGTGAAACTTTCGATTTGGAAAAGGCAAAACTGAACACAGACAACTTGGAAATACTTCGGTTTTTAATGACAGGTTTCAGAGTAGCAGCCGTGTTAGTCTGTATCTGCAAAAAGAACAGGAGTACTTGTGGCACCATGAAAGCTTATGCTTAAATAAATTTGTTAGTCTCTAAGGTGCCACAAGTACTCCTGTTCATTTTTTAATTGGAAGATTCATCAAAATTGATCCTTTCCTATGAAGAGTTTCAGTTTTGGTAAATTGATATTTTCCAGTGAAAACACATTTTATCAGAATACTCCTGACCAACTCTGGTGATTAACCATTGGAACAAGCTACCAAGGGAAGTGATGGAGTCTTCTCTTGAAGTCTTCAGATCACAATCAGATGCCTTTCTAGTAGATATGCTTTATAGTTAAACAGACATGTGTGCTGATTTGAGAATCTATGTACAATTTATCAATTCTGATTGATGTTATAAAATTTCTGTACCATTGAATGCCTCAGTGTCTGTGGAATCTATTACTTGCTGTCAGGAGTGTGTCACATGTCTCCCAGGCTAGGAAAAAATTGAAGGCTATTAAGCCCTGTTGGCTCTTATTCAAGTGGGAGTACATTGGAATGTTTGAAGCCTAGGGAAACCAGTCTGATCAAGTTTGTCTGAAGGGACTGAGATTGGAATATCCCCACATAGAAGAACAAAGAATTAAAAGCTTCGGGGCTCAGGGGAACTCAAACTTACAGACACAGGAAGCTTGGGAAGGAGAGAGGGACATGCATTTTGTAGCAGACTACAGGACCAGCTGTGGAATAAAGAAACTGGCTTTACTGGAGAGAAAGAGAGATTCCATGACTTGTGGGAGAAGCCATGTGAAGGAGTGGGGATCCTGTCCTCCTTGGAGCACTTGGACCTAAGCCCCAAAAAGTTATAGAATGGTGAGGAAACTAAGACAGGGAAAACATATAGCTGTGTTATTGTTTCTCTAGATGTAGTTCTTGTGCTAGCTAAAGTAAAGAGTGATTGGATTTTGGAACCTTTTACAAAGACTATAAAGACTTTTCACAGACAAAGACTGTGCAACTGTTTGTTTTCACTTTCACAGTCCCTGACGAGGTGAACTGTAAACCCAGAGTGCATAGTTTGGTGCACTGGAAAAGAGTGTTCTTAAGCTACTTGGGAGTCTAAGGTGTTCATTATTGGTCCTGGGGGGCTAGGGCAGCTGAACTGCAGGCTCCCTTTTTCATGAGAAGGTGACAGAGAGCCTATGCCCAGGGAGTGTGCTAGACAGGCCAAGGAAAGGGACAGTGGCTGCTGCATCCTACTCAAACCCAGGGTAGCTTAAGAGCATATGGACACAGTGTGATAGAACCCAAACACTGCAGCCTGATGAATGTCCAGCTGGGGAGCTCTACCAGGGTTGTGGGACAAGTTACTAGCCCAACAGAGGGGTAACTGGGTGAAATGTAATGGCCTGTGATATACAAGAGCTCACACTTGATCTAATGGTCCCGTTTGGCCTTAAACTTTCAAGCTATTAATCCTTTTTAGCTCAAGGCTAGTGCAAATGCAGCTGTTTCATTGAGATTTATTTACAACCTACCACCACAAGGGAAATAAGTTTATTTATAATGACCTTTTAGTTATGAAGTTTAATCTGTTTCTGTTCACAAGGCCGTGTCTTTAACCTCACAGCAGGTCTCAGGAGGGAGAAGAAGTCAAAGAAGACAAATATTAGTGTACATGCTTGCAAATGCTTTCATTCCCCCCAGTGCTGTCAAGGAGATTGACAAACCAGTAACAATTTAGAGTCCAGCTCTTGGTATTGCACAATAATAATCATTTATTATTTGCTATTAAACTTTAGTAATAGAAGAATCATCCTTGAATACCATACACATTCAATGTAAGCAAAGTTGCATTCATAATATACTTAAAGTTAATTGTGGAAGTAGATACCAAATACTCTGTGTGTGTGGAGGGGGAGAAGGGGAGAACCATCTCCCAGATCTAAATGAACCTAAATTGCTTTATTAAAAGTTTCTGCCAGCCAAACACACTTATGCCAACAATCTCTGATTTGAATTTAGCTGGGGTTGCTGCCTATCATTTTACTAATAAGGAAGATAAGCTGAAATAGATCCATACATTGCAAGGTACTTATGGTAGGATGAGGTTCAGTTTTAATGCAGAATGACCACATTTGGCACCATAAAAGTCTTGTCAGAAGAGGAATCCTGTATGAAATGTTTGTGTGAGCAGAACTGACACACTGAAATTATTTATAATTATACTGGTTCAATATTTGTTTTGGGGACTCACCATGAGGCAGCAAGTTTTTGGGAAACACTAGTTGAATGATCAGGTGTTTTCTATAGCGGGTATGATATTTTGTGGAAGGGTAAATTTAGTCACAAATTAGTAGCGAAGGGCAAACATTAGCAGCACATTCAAAATGTACATGATATTCTGACCATAGAACCTTCAGTGAGAATGTTCCATTTTATTGTGGATTTTATTCTCCCAAAAAATCTTAACTATACTCCTTCTTTTCATTATAACAGATGAGGGCCTGTCTGGGAGGAGACATCCCAGTGTCACATAGTTGCTCTTCACTGGCTGAAAATGCAAGGGAGGAGCAATGCAGTGGGCACTGTGGGGATGGGCATGGACAAGTGCTGTAGAGATCACTTCATCTCCTACAGCCGATAGGCAATGCCTTCAGTCTGCTGTTATAGCTGTTTGGCTGAGGTAGCCTCTGAAGTGCAGCTCCACAACCTCGGGGAAATGGGAGGGTTGATCCCAAGGCCTGGCCTAGCTATCTAGAGCTACATACCTATTAGGCACCCAGTTTGAAAACATTGGCCCATGTAGGGAGTTAGTGTCAGAGCTAGGATTGATTAATTGTTGCTTCTCACACTACTGAGCTGCTGCTCCTTATGGCCAGAAGTCACTCTGACTGTTCAACAGCTGAGATGGCTCAGCTCCACCAGTTGGCAATTTGGGGTGTGTAATAGTCCGGTACGGGGGCCGTGCCCTCTCAGGGGCCGCCGGGAGCCAGGCCACCTCACTACACGGCCTGGATCAGTCTTCGGGTTCTGAAGGTCTCAGGGGCCCGCCCCTCAGGCAGGGGCTGAAACAGAAGGCACCCGGTCACTGCAATGGGCCCGGCCCTCAGGCAGGGAGGGGCAGCAACAAGAGTTCCAGGCTCAGATCCTTCCTGCAGGCTGAGCAGTAACAGAGTCAATAAACCCCGGCCCTCAGTCAGGGCGGGGCGTCAAACCGGCTCTCAGCTCCGGTCCTCGCAGCCAGAGCTGAGCAGTCACCAAGTCAGCTAGCCCGAGCCCTAGCTCAGGGCTGGGCACCACACAAGGGTCTGTTGCCGGCTCAAAGAGCCCGAGGCGGAGCAACAGCAGGTTCGTTGCCCGGTGTGCGTCGCACTAATTATCACACCAGGGTGGAGAAGCAAAACCAGGTTTATTTGAGCCCAAAGAAAGGTGCCAGGGAGAAAAGCATTCTCAAATCCTGCACACCCGCGCGCAGGCGGGGTCCCAGCATTTATACCCCCTTGTTTGTGTAAGCCTTTTGTTCGGTTTTCCCCCTCACCCCTCCCTTCCCAACAGCAGTTACATTAGGCATTACATTTCAGCGTGTTAGAAAAAGTTCTCATCCACAAGCTTATCTCTGGCCTTGACAGAACAAACGCATACAGATTTTCCTCCCCCCTCTCCCCTTCCTCCCCGCCGCTTCTGCTGTTTCAAACTCCTACATTTGCAAGCTGAGATTGCTGACAGTTACACATTTTGCTTGCAGTCTGTTAGCATCTTAGGCTGGTTAAAGTTCACAGCATGTAAGAACTTTGGTTCACTTCAGGCCCAAAGTTACAACTTTGGTTTACTCAGGCCTAGTGGCACCAACAATTCCCCCCTTTGAGAATACTCAACAAACTTTTGGCGAGTTTTCTCAAACTTTAAAAACAAAAAACTATGAAGCTTTACAGATATATGTACAACTGCTCTTTTGAGCTTAGTCACCCCCAACCCAGGAATGGACAAAAGAGTGGAATGTTCATTTAACAACTAAGGGATTGGGGCACTGACTATAAATCAGGTAGGTATACCAAGTGATTTAATTTCCCAGATGTCTTGGTGAATAATGTAGTCCCACATGCATCCTCCCCATGGACCCAGCAGGATTCGGTATGTGGAAGCCCACACCCACCCTAACCGGTCCATATGCTTGGAAGGAGCACTGTGAATGTCCCCACTTCCATCCAGAAAGTGTCCAAGTATGTCTTCATGACCACAGATCAGATGGTACTCCTGATGCATCTGTAAGGGCAGTGGGCCAAGTCTGGTCTAGATCCCACTGCAATACCTTCCCAGCCTCAGTGATATGCAATACCATCTCTGTCAGTAACTTCTGGGTCATAGAACTAAGGGCTGAAACGACATGTAACTTACCAACTCCAGCCTGTACTTAAAATAGCTGAGTTTCCAGAATAAGGCTAGTAGCCTTTTCTAGTTGGCCCAATTTCTTATCATGTTCTTGTCTTTTAAGATATTGGTCCTAGCCCACAGGGATCTGCTCAATTCCCTTTCTTTCCAGAGGAAATAACCCAGGCCCTCTGTTGTTCTAATCTAATGGCAGCCCCTTGTGAGCAATCTGGGTATGCAGAAGTGATTTGAAAACCTGATAAGGACAATGTCATTTAAAATCCAATTAGGGAGGGCAATACATACTGAAGGATTTATCCAAAACACAGGGCACAGCCTGTAGACTAAACCCCAAAATCCAATTAATACCACATTCCCAAGCATGGGTCCCATAAATTTCTTCCTGTCAGTGTATAATTCTTTGCTTCTTCACCAGGGTCAGTTCTCAATGTCCTTTCTAGTCAGGAATTCCTGGACTTTGGCAATGTCAGTGGAGTGAGTGTTTCTTCTTCTTTCCCAAAACAATTGTGATTTAGCATCCTACAGGGGAGAGGTTGCCAGCACATATCACCCTGTAATAGCTGTGCTTTTTCTAGAAAAGTCTAAAGGCACAGTTGGTCTGTCAGTGGACAAGGGAGAGGTTGCCAGTACGTCACCTTGTCCTTTTTCCCTGCTGTCCAGAAGCACAGTAGAACTAGAAGAAAGAATAGGCTAATCATCAATAGGAAAATTCTTCTGATGTGGAGGGGTCTTTTTGCAGTGAGAATCCTGGGTCCAAGCAGTCAGTCTTTGGCACTTCACAGCAGTGTTGGTAGTCAACAGGACTTGGAAAGGGCCTTTCCAGTGTGGAGCCAAGGCAGTCTTTTGTTGATGGATCTTTATGTAGACCCAGTCTTCTGGTTCCAAGGAGTGGTAGGGCTGCTAGGATCTTTGGGTTGTTTCTTCTTTACCTGTGAGAAAAAAAACCTAACACATTGCATTAGTGTCTTTGCAGATTTTACAAATTTTATAGTTGCATGGGCAAATTTAAGTCCCCCCTTTTTCTGGTTTTTAGCCAAGTAATGGCTCTCATACTTATCAGTGCCAAAGGAAGGGCATCTGGCCACTTTAAGTTTGTCTCAGCACAAATCTTGGCCAGTTTATTTTTAGCATGTTAACTATTCTTTTTTTCTCAGTTAACTCATTCTTTTTCCTTTTCCCATTTTTTTTTCTTTAACCTATAAAGGAAACTTTTACTTATACACCTTTTGTTAACAATAAACACATACACAGTACATTAATCTTATTTAATGTATGCCACATATACCCTTTCACTAAAATAACCTTATTACAGAACTTTAGAATAACAAGCCAGGACAAGCACACCCACTTTGATGAGTTCATTCAATACAACCTCTAGTCCAATAGCTTTCCACCATCCCCAGCCCTCTGGCTAGAAGTCTGAGGTAGCCAGAAGGATCCCATGTACAATATGGGGAGTGGGTTAACTTTCCATGTCCTTGCTTTTAAAGACTGTTAGTATGCAAATTTTAATAACCATTCTAAATTAAAAGATTTGGCCAATGAAGTTTCTTTCTCTTACTTAAGAAAATGTATTAGACTTTAGTATATCACATTTTTCTGATATATCCAAACACTTTGTATTCTAAATTGAACAAAACAAGTATCTGCATTTCAATTTAACACTGCCACTTGATTTTAAATCAGACCATCCCATAAAAATATTAAACACAACAATTCTGGCCACGAGACAAACACCACAAGACAGAACATAGAACACAAAACATAATTGTTACTCTGTCAGTAAATGCATGATATGTTGAATGCTGTTCAGCTGGCATTAGTTTTCTTTGATTATCTGAAAGACAAAACAAAAGTCTACCCCTTCTGGGCAGTCAATCATTACTTAAAATATACAAATACTCTTGTTAATTTTAGGCAAAACAGGAGAATTACCCCATATTTTCTTTGCCTGAATTTATTTACAAACATTTCAAAGACACCAAAAACTTTTCTCTTTAGCATTTTTACAAAGTTCAACTGCTGTTCCCTCCAGCAACTAAAGAGTTAACTTTTCACTTTCCCTTAAAAATCACTTGCTCTCCCCTTAAATCACTTGCTTTTTCCTTCAGCAGCCACTTACCAATTCAAATCACCATTCCAAATATCCTCCTGAGTATTTGAAATTTCCATGCTTATACTCACTTACTCCTTCTTTTCACTACACCCTCAAAAGTTTCCAACCTGTTTTCCCATCTCTCTGTTGCCTGCCCACCTGGGCCCGATCCTGCTTTTCTCGCTGAATCGTCCCTATCCTGGACACAAACTTATTCCACTACCAGTTTAGCTAGGAGGGTGGGCTTCACAACTAGCCCCCACCCTTCTGGTCTTTTCCCTAAAACATTTTACTCCCAAAACTACTCAAGTCCTCCCTAGTAAGGCTTGCCACCTGGCAAAAATACATGGCCATTGGGTAAAGGCCATTTACTTAACACACAATCCAAACTCCTTTGGGGGTCTACCCAGAGACCCACCCATTTGTCTGCTGACACTTAAACAGAAAAGAAAATTACACAGAGAGCAGAGAAAATTACAGTCTAAGCCAGATTTTCCCTACTTCTATTACATTGTCCGTTACAGGGGGGGCGGGACAGTAGGATCTCAATACAACCTCAGAGCTTCATCGCTCACATGGCTTCCACCCTGAGGAATTACGAACGAGAAGTTCAGTTCCACCCACACACCTAACGCCCAAATGAACAGAGCAGAAAAACAACAGTAACCGGTTAAACAGAACAGAGCCAAAACTAGATAGTGTTTCCTTATTCTATTAGGGCTCACCTTTAACCATACAATCCTTATCATATAATACCAACAATACCAAACAAAGCAAACATAAAATAACAAGCGTAAAACAGATAGATGGTGTAAATTCTGCAGGGCTCCCCCATTCTCTATTGCTCATCAAACTGTGACAAATTTCTGTTACCAATTTATTCCTCATGTCAGGTGATCAAACTGACACTGCATATAATCAAATTTTAAAGCTTCATTAAAAATAATAAAACAACAATGGAGAGTGTTGGGAACACTCCCACATCACTCAGGAAAAATATGAATGCCCCAAGCCTTAAGCCACTTTAATACTTACACATATCCAGACTGGCCACGTCTGTGTATAATATTCAGAGAAGGGAAATAGGTGGACGGGAGATTATCCTGTATACAGCTTGTCCAGAATTTCCAACATGCTTCCGCTCTTGGGATGGCTGTTCTTTTACACCCTGGACTCTCCTGCGGCGTCTCTTTCAGAGATTCCAGTTCAGGTCAGCTGCCTGTGGCTTTTCCAGTGTCACCGAGCCATACCAGCTACAGGGTTGCAGAAGCACACTGTTGGATCTCACTGGAGAATTAAGCTTTGCAAATGCAATCTCAGTTCTGTAACTTGTACTGCCTTTGGTTTGCCTCTGTCTCTATTTTCCACAACCAGCTGGGGCTGAAAGCAGTTTTACTTAGCATAGTCTGTGCTGGTTCTTGACCTTGAACATAAAGCAACTTTTCATCTCTGGGACAAGCTGAATTTCAAATTAACCCGTTCCTAGACAAATTGCTCACACTGTGTCAGAGGCTTTTCTTTGTGATTAAAAGCTCCTCTGAGATATATGATCTTATCTAGATTGAAGATACCTTCTAATGGGCACTGTTTAGATGGATTTTCACACATGTGAATATTCCAATTCTCTAAATACCTGCAGGTTTTAGGACCATAATGTACGTACATGTACTATGCTGGGGTACCCTTAGGGGGTGAGGTAGAATTTTTAGACTGTCCCTTACCCATTTTCCACTTACATACACAGAGAGGGTGCCCTGTCCGCGCTAGCGGCTCATAAACTAAGGATCTCTCCCTACAGAACACTCACACAGGAGAGACTAACGAGGATGACTGACTCTCCTACACCTCCCTTCAGCAAAGAGCGTCGGCTAGTCTCTGGGAGACACGGCGCCGCATTCTCTGATTGCATCCAGTGAGATGATCAGACTGTCAGTAGCCCACACGGAAAGGAAGGGGGGGAGGGAAGATGGGTTCACACATTCCTAGACCCAGGCAGCTTCCTCGCCGGACGATGCCAGGCTGAGTCAACCCACCGTGGGTCGGATCTCCTAAAGATCCACTAGTTACTGGGCTTGCGTTAGACTACTCCTGATCATTAGCAATCGCTTCACAGGGCAGTCTGGGCATCTTCCAGTAACGAACACTCACACAGGTATACACACACACACACCAAGGCCATTGTTTCCTATTACCACGATGCATCTTATCTTGCTGCACAGTCAATAAATTCAAATGGCATGAGCCCAGCAGAGACAGACATTCCCACGGACAGTTCTCCTCCCAGTGCAGCTCTGGGGCATATGATGAGGGATTTTTACAAGAGCTCTACCTACAAACAGCTTCAGAAGCTACCGATTCGCTGACAAAACAGAAATAATTGAAGGATCATGTTGTAATTAAGTGATCCTTCTGGTGGCCACCTTTCCTGGCTCTCTAACTGATACTGAGGCCAGTCTACTGTATAAAATCTTTTCAGTTTACTCTTAGTCAATGGATCTGATTCAAACACTTTCCAATTCGCCAGAATGCATTCTAAGGGTGTACACCGTGCCCTGCCTATACTCTGTCCCTGCCCCATACCACGGGCTTGCCCTTGACCCACTAGTCTAGTGGGAATTACAATGGCTGGGCGTCCCCAGCCTCAGGCAAAAGTCCACACCACTGGACTGTTCCTACCTTATCCACAGGACCGGTTCCTCACCATCGCCCGCAGCTGCTTCTCCACTATCTGAGTGCGTTGCACTGTTGTGTCCTCCAAGGTCAGCCTGACGCGTCTCTGCCGAGGCCCCCGGTAAAGGCACCGGTGTGCGCTGGGCGTCGGCTGTGACCATCGTCCACCGGCCATTGGAGGAGTCCGGGCAAGGCACAATTTTGCCTCGAGCCCACCCAGGGACGCCAAAACTGTTGCCGGCTCAAAGAGCCCGAGGCGGAGCAACAGCAGGTTCGTTGCCCGGTGTGCGTCGCACTAATTATCACACCAGGGTGGAAAAGCAAAACCAGGTTTATTTGAGCCCAAAGAAAGGTGCCAGGGAGAAAAGCATTCTCAAATCCTGCACACCTGCGCGCAGGCGGGGTCCCAGCATTTATACCCCCTTGTTTGTGTAAGCCTTTTGTTCGGTTTTCCCCCTCACCCCTCCCTTCCCAACAGCAGTTACATTAGGCATTACATTTCAGCGTGTTAGAAAAAGTTCTCATCCACAAGCTTATCTCTGGCCTTGACAGAACAAACGCATACAGATTTTCTTCCCCCCTCTCCCCCTCCTCCCCGCCGCTTCTGCTGTTTCAAACTCCTACATTTGCAAGCTGAGATTGCTGACAGTTACACATTTTGCTTGCAGTCTGTTAGCATCTTAGGCTGGTTAAAGTTCACAGCATGTAAGAACTTTGGTTCACTTCAGGCCCAAAGTCACAACTTTGGTTTACTCAGGCCTAGTGGCACCAACAGGTCCAAGAGGCTCAGGTCCTTCCGGCAGGCTGAGCACCACAAAGTTAATGAGCTAAGCCCAGGCCCTCAATCAGGGCGGGGCAGCAACACAGCAGTCCTAGGCTCAGCTCCTTACAGCCAGAGCTGAGCAGTAATACTAGTTCAGGGCTCAAGTTCTTGCCTCAGGAACTGAGCAGTGGCACCAGTCTCAGGAAGCCCAGACCCTCAATCAGGGCGGGGCAAGAAACAATAGTTCAAGGCTCAGGTCCTTTTAGCAGGGGCTGAGCAGTAATACCAGTTCAGGGCTCAGGTCCTTGCCTCAGGAACTGAACAGTAGCACCAGTCTCAGGGCTCAGGTCCTTACTTCAGGAGCTGAGCAGCGGCATCAGTCTCAGGAAGCCCAGACCCTCAATCAGGGCGGGGCAAGAAACAATAGTTCAAGGCTCAGGTCCTTTTAGCAGGGGCTGAGCAGCGGCATCAGTCTCAGGAAGCCCAGGCCCTCAATCAGGGCGGGGCAAGAAACAATAGTTCCAGGCTCAGGTCCTTATAGCAGGAGCTGAGCAGTAATAATAGTTCAGGAAGCCCAGGCCCTTTAGTCAGGGCGGGGCAATAACCAAGAGTTCCAGGCTCAGGTCCTTATGGCAGGAGCTGAGCAGTAATAACAGTTCAGGGCTCAGATCCTTGTAGCAGGAGCTGAGCTACAACAACAGTTCTGGAAGCCCAGGTAAGTGCAGGCTGCTCGGCCAGAACGCTGGTAGGAGGGGGAGTCTGCCACCCGTGAGTGGGGTGGCAGGGGGGACACAGGCCCACCCACTCCACTGTGTCCCAGCCCGGGGCCCTAACAGCGGCGTGGATCCGCTGTAGTCAGTGGGGATCCTGGCCGCAACACACTGACATGGGCACGTCGGTGCCCTCAGCCGGGCTACACTCCATCTTCCCCTCCTCGGGTACCTGCTCCCCGCTGGGCTCGGCAGCGGGGTCCCATACCATGGGCTCCTCGGCGGGCTGAAGACGGTCTAGGTTGGGCTGCTCCTCCGGACGCGGGTCAGGGCGACGCTCGGGCTGCTCCTCGGGGTATCGGGCTCGGGGCAGGCTCGGCCAGTCCACCTCGGGATTCCTGGCTCGGGGCAGGCTCGGCCCGTCTACTTCCGGGTACCGGGCTCGGGGTAGGCTCGGTCCGTCCACCTCAGGGTACCTGGCTCAGGGCAGGCTTGGTCCAGCGGGAGCCCGACCAGGAGCGTCCGTCCTCTCCGGCCGCTGGGCTCCAACTGAGTGCTGAGGCCGGGCTTTTATACGTCCTGTCCCGCCCCTTGACTTCCGGGGGGCGGGAACAGGTGGCAGTGGCTCCGCCCACTGAGGGGGTTGTTCCGGTTCCTCTCTCTCAGGGGCCGCCGGGAGCCAGGCCGCCTCACTACAGGGTGCTTTAGTGGAAAAATCAGGGACAAACTCTCAACCCTAGTGATTAGTTTGTATCAATTCACCTTTTCAAGGCTCACTTCACAAGTCAGATGGTTTTTAAATGAAAGTTTAGATTCTCCTCTACAAGTCTTGTTCCCCTAAATTAAGCCTACTAACTCTAATTTTGCTGGTGGCATCAAAATTGTGCTAACAACCAAGCTAGAAGACCCATAGTGAAAGCAATGTATAGTATGATGCATAAAAGCATCCCAGCTCCTCTGGTCTTCACACCGTCAGTGAAGACACCTGCGTAAAACCAGTGTGAGGTCAGGACTGGGTCAAAACACTTTCAGTGAATCCAGTATATTTGCACTGTGTATTCATCTTCTATTTCTTTTTGTTTGTTTCTGACGGAGCTTCTAACATGGCAGATGATTCACAGCATAAAGGATAGCATAGTACCTACTATGAAGAGCCAGACTATATTCTTTACTGACAAATGATTCTATTCCAAAGCATGAAGGCATTTTAAAAGTGACTCTACTTGTTCTGACAGAGATACAGAGGCAGTATTACCTTGCATTTAAAGTCTATTTCCACTTGTTCAAGTGAGAAATGTTGATAAGTCTCAGTGGATAGCCTAAACTTGCATTATCAGATTTGATTTAGTGGGTAAAGTTGGTAAATCAATTAAAAAAAAACCTTCTAAAAAGATAAAATGACTGCTGGTTTATAGCCAGATTATGGAGCCCTTTCTCACCCTAGTGATTTACTCTCAACATAGTTCCATTGTCATCTCTGATCCCTCTACTCCATCTACAGCAGGACTGCAACATGATCTTCCTTTCCCGTCACTTTGTCTCCTACACTACTTGAATAATAAAATTAATTTCTCCTCTTCTATATTAAATTCAGGGAACTATTCCTCCGCTTTAATGTTCATTGTTGCTTGACTTTGGCATACATCTCTTCACTCATTTCCCCCTACACCTTACTTGCTCGTTACAATCCATCGACATTCTCTAACTTCTCCCTTTCACTCCCACCTACCGTTGTACATCAAACTCCAACTTCTTCCATCAAAAGAGTCCAAAATCCACCTATACCCTGAAACATTATATCTAAATTAATTCTTATGAGTGCTGGCTCGTTTGGCATTACCCACTGTATGCTGGTTGGGGCAGGCCTCTGTTCTCTGTTTGGCACACTCTCTACTCACTATATTGGAAAAATAATAGATCAATATCATTCAGGTGAAGAGTGAACAGATCTCTGAACTCCTTCATATTTATTTAGCCCATAATAGAAGTTAAATGTTCAAATCTGGATTCATATTCCACCTTCCTCACCAAAGACTGAACCAACTATTGTGTGTTCAGACCCATTTCTAATAATTAATACTTGATTGAAGGCCCAATTCTGTCTTCACATACATATGAGGACTCCCTCTGAAATCAGGGACACTCATGTGAGGGAAGAATTTGGCCACAAAACATATTTCCTATTCAAATTTTTTATGAAGCATTAAAGTCAAATTAAATTGAGTCCATCCCATCCTACAACTTTTTTAACTTCTTTACATCTGTTGTATATGTTACATGATTGATCACATCTGATTAGAATTTATGAAGTAAAACTAAATGTTACACTAAACAAGGAAGGTGTTGCAGGAACTCTCTCATTTTAGAAAAGTGAAATGCTGAACAATTTTGTTATCTTGATATTTTCCCATATCACATTTCCCAACATCTATGAACTTCACTTTTTTTTTAATTACACAAATATTTATCATATATTTTGTGCTCACAGTATTTATTGGAATTAATATAAACTAGCAGGATATGAGTAAATCTTCAGACGTTCTGGCTAGCCTGTAGCATTCCTTCAGAAAGAAAGCACATGGTTGATAAATGTTACCAATGTGAACCATTAACACAGAGATTCTGGCAATGAAGTATTCAGTGTTTTGCCTTGAAAGCCGGCATTCACACAACTGTGGGGCTACAACAAAGCTCAGCATCTCTAAGATGCTATTTTGTTTCCCTGGATGATAGAGGAAATAAAAAAAAATATATATAGGAAATGCTCTGGCCACCGGCCTAATCTGTGCTGCTGATTTGGGAACAGTAATGGCAGTTCTAGGGCCTCAGTGAAGCGGAGTTTGTGGGTTCCTTGCCTGATTGTGAGCCATCACTGGGAAGGTTTTCTGCCAGCGCAGTCTGTGGGTGAATCAAGACTGTTGTTTTTGTTACTAAATCATGTTTCAGCTAGTGTTGAATGAGCATAAAAGGATCACAGTTTCACTTGATGTGAGCAAAAATGCATGGGATTGGGGGAAAAGTAAAAGAGTCTCGGTGTGGGCAGGAGGAAGAAAGGTAGGGTGTGGAATGGAAGGGAAAGAGATGACCGCAAAAGATAGGGAAAACCTCCAGATAAACACCTACATTTTTGTGAGGCTTCTCTAAGAAGTGAAATACTGGATGTTCTTGAGGCTTGTCTATCTCAAACCATTACTCTGTTCTCCTTTTCATTTAGTCTCAGTGACTGAACACTTTTTAATACTTTTTCTGCCCAAACACTGTGTTGCTATCAGATTCCCTACAATATACTGCCTTTCCGGCAATGCTATGGTTATCTGACTTTGCTATCAATACCATATTAAGTGTTGTGCTGTAGTTTATGATAGGCTTTGTGTACTGAAAGTTAAATCTGTGCTGAGTGTATCTGGCCTTCCTGAAATATATTTATCTGAAGTGTATGCACTGTCTATTTGAATTCACTGAAAAATTGTGAATGATATTAGAAATGAAAACATGTCTGTGTACAACAAGAATAATCACTGCTACTATACTTCTATTCTTGTGTACTCTTTATGTGGACATTCAACTCAGATACAATTAAAAAAAGATCAATAACCCTTGCTCCTCATACATCATAAGCCCTAACAGACCTAGAAATCTCTCAGGATATTTGCATTGCTTTCATTTTTTAAGTCAACAGATCTATGACAAATGTACACTAGCTGAAGATTTGCTCCATTGTGTTAAGAACAGTGTTTCTCAAACTTTTTGATACCAGGGACTGGCTTGCTGCCTTCCTAAACTGTGTCAGGAAGAGCTCAGAGACTAGCACTGATCCATGCACTGGTCATTGAAAAACACTGGGTTAGAGCATATTTTAATATATAAACCTGGGCATCATCTTAGACTAAGCCCTTTCTGTGGGTTTTCACATCCGGGTTACATCTAAGGACATATTTACACTTTGAGCTGAAGGTATAAATTCCATCTTTAGGAGACATACCTGTGCTTAAGCTGATTGAGCTAGAGAGCTAAAAATAGAGTGTAGCCATGGTGGTGTAACTAGTGGGAAAGGCACCGTGAGTATGGACCTAATGTCTTGGATGGTTATGTACTCAGAGCAACTACCCCCTCCCACCTTCACAGATACCTATTTTTTGCATGCTAACGTGATAAGAACCTGTGTGGGTATGTCTCCATGAGCTTTAAATTGCATATCCAGGTTGAAGTATAGACATAGAATCTGCAGGATTTAGAGTTTCTATATAACGTATCTAAGATTTCCTATCCATCCACACAGCTAAAACTCTCAAAATTTCATGTCTTGATTATTACAGAATCCTTTTATCTGGTCTTAAATGCAATCTTGCCCCATTCAGAACAATGCTACAAAAATTAATTTCCTATCCTGTCGCTTTGACCATGTCTCCACTGTTTTCCCCCTTCTCTATTGCATCAGACAGAAGTTTCTTGTCTTCACTTTTAAGGCCTTCACAACCAATTCCCACCCTCATTCACTATCAAGATATTGACGTTAGCCTCTGATTGGCTCATGCACTTGTTATTTTTTTTCAACAAGCACCTTCATTCTTTCTGCTAGGCTTCCCCTCATGCTTCACACAAGCTCCACATAAATGTCTGCAAAGATACCTCATTTTCCTCCTTCAAATCCTTCCTTAAAACTTGGCCATGTTGCCAACAAAAAAACTTGACCGGGGTTAGGTCACTGGTGTGCTGAGAACACAGCCTATCATGGTGACAAATATTGTCTTGTTGTTTGTTTATACTCCCCACTCTATCTATATCCATCTGTTTCTTGTCTTCTACTTAGATTGTAATATCTTTGGGATATGGTCTCTTTTTCTTGTGTCTGTACAGCACCCAGCACAATGGGGTCCCGAACTATGACAAGGGCTCCTATGTATTACAAATAATAATTACAGACAACATAAACTTTTCTTCATTTTGTTCATATTTTTTTTTGTTTTTATGTCCATTGCCACAGTGGATGGGCCAGATTCTGATTTCAGTGACACTGATGTAATTCCAATTAACTAACTAAAGTCTGTAGAGTGACTCTAAAGTGACACCTATCAGGGACTTAAAAATAAACAACCAACAAACTCTGTGATTTTTACTATCATTCATATAGAGATTAAGGATCAAATTCAGCAGTGCTAGAAGTAACATGGTGCATGTTTATCAAACTTGGTGTAAGTAAGGGACAGTGATGACAATGTCTCTTGCTAATCAGATAGTGAGTGTGAAAAAGGAATGTAATTTACACTGATTTAGTATCCTGGTTGGACCAAATTCAGCTGTGGTATAAGCAGACATGTTCCCCATTCAGAAAAATTTCCCTCATCTTACTTAAAGGGGACGGATTATGGAAGGTATTTAGGCACTGAAGCACTCAGCATTACAACAACTTACTGATTTAGGAGCCTAAAATTCATTTTCAAAAGGGATTTAGGCGCTACATAGGAGCCCAAATCCCCTTGATAGTCAAATGAGATGTAACCACCTAAATCAGTTAGATGCCTACAATGCCTAAATACCTTTACAAACTTGGACCAACTGGTCCATGTTATGCTGCTTTGCCAGATTTTTAGACAGAGAACCTAGGTTGTAAGTTGGCTAAAAGAGATGGTTGCGCTCAGTCAGAAACTATGGGCTTGACTACTAGGAGAAAGTCTATGGTCTGCATTAAGCAGGAGGTCAGACTGAATAATCATATGTCTCTTCTTGCCTTAAAATCAGTTAATCCAATTTAAGCCACTTTTTGTTTCATCCGTGATTTTATCTTAGGCCTGGGCTACACTAGCAGAGGGGTTCAAACTAAGATACGCAACTTCAGCTACGCTGTTCGCATAGCTGAAGTCAAAGTGTCTTAGTTTGACTTACCTGGCTGTCCTCACAGTGGCGAGTCTACCGCCACGGCTCCCCCGTCGACTTCGCTTACTCCTCCTGCCTAGGTGGAGTACGGGCATTGATTTGGGGATCGACTTATCACGTCTGGAGGAGACATGATAAATCGATCCCCGTACATTGAACACTACCCGCCGATCTGGCGGGTAGTATAGGCGTACCCTTAGAGACTTCCATGGTGGTTGCATCCACTTTCTTGAGGCTGAATGTGGCTCCAAGTATTCAAAGGATTGGGAGTTAAATGCTGTTCCTGTAGGATGACATGCATATGAGTTTACTGGTGCTACTGATAACAGAATATGTCCCATAGTGCTACTTACAGTAGCAGACTATTTGACTCTAGATACGTGGTCTGGGACTATCCACCCTGTTCACTAGTAGACAGGTATCCTATGTTGGTGATACACACCTCACTACCAGTTTAATCTTTTATTACAATTACACCTGCAGACAAATTTTCTATTGATTCTTAATAGATTGGTCTGTAACATAATGAACTTTGTATGCAACATTTAAAAAAGGATATTATAGTGTGTTACCTTATTATTTTGTGAAATAATAACTACATTTATTTTATTTTTTTTGTGGGGGAGAGTTTTAGACTGAGAAAGATCTTGCTATTACAAGTATGAGCATTAGAATGTCTGAGATTCATTTGCTACAAAAAAAGTGCATTAATCCTTCTGATAAAGAGGGAGAGGATTCATACAAATGAGATGAAAGGCTTCTGAGCTCCCAGTGTTTTTCAGAATTGTACTTTTGCTACCAATGCTAGTCAGCATTACAGTCTAAATAACTCAGGTAATACTTGGGTCTTATTTTGATTAGACAAGCATGATTAACACACAAATATTGTGCCCCCAAACATACCACTATATTGGTGAAATACAACATTTGGCCTAATCACCCACAAAGGAAAGAATTTTAGATACCACAATGATATGTGCCATATATTAGTTTCGATGGACAAATAGAAGTTATACCTCTTACAAAAATACTGAAGTTAAAATATAATGCAAATAATATTTTCAATAAAGTATTTTAAAGACATTAGAAACCAGTGCTTGGTGCTAGGCTCTGTGTAACTTGATCCCGTGAAGCTATCCTAAACCATTAGGTATAAAAACAATGGAGATGACTGTAGGTTAGAGTCATAGAGTTCAAGGCCGGAAGGGATCACCAAATCGACCTCTTGTATACCAGAGACCACCACCACCCACACACTAAACCAAACAACTGAAGTTAGATCAAAGTATTACATCCCTCAGGAGACTAAACTACTATATACCACAGGTAACGAATAGGAAGGATGGACGTGCACCAATGCGCGATGCCCTTGCAATAGCAGGGAAAATATTAAGTGAGATATACCCAGATAATTCTGGCAAGCAACTTGCACCCCATGCTGCATTGGCCCACCTCATTTCGTGTCCCATCTCCAGCTGCGGCGATTTCTAATGCTTCAGAGGAAGCAGACAGACAAAAAACCACAACAGAATACATGGGGAGGAATCCCTTTCTGCCCTCTGAATGTAATAGCTCAAGACCTGAGACATGAGATTTTTAGAATCCTGCAGACATAAACTAGAATGGACACTCAGGGCTGCTGATCCCTGCCCCCCACCATCACAGACAGCCAAGTCATACAATTGTACTCATAATTTTGTTCAGATCTCTCAAAACTAATTAAGTTGTTTGCCCCCATAACTCCTATTGGGAGACTTTTCCAGAACCTCACTCCTCTTGATGGTTAGAAAATGTCTTCTAATTTCCAGCTTGAATTTGTTCCTGGCCAGTTTATATTCCTTTCCTCTTGTGCCATTGTCTTTTGGCTTAAGTAGCCCTTCACCCTCCCTGGTGTTTTACCTCCCTGAAGTATTTATAGATCAGCTCTTTTTTTTTTAGTGATCAACCCAGTAGCTCTTCTCTGCATTCTGTTCCAGTTTGAATTCATCTTTCTTGAACACATATGCCCAGAATTGTACACAGAATTTCAGATGAAGCCTTAATAGTCCCTTGTACAATGGCATTCATACTCTCCTTGCTTTTAACTGAAATGTACAAATACACACGGGAAGATTAATAAAATGGAGAAAGTATGAGCCAGGCTGTAGACAACATATCATAGACACAGGCTTCTCACTTTTAAGATATACAGAGCAAAATGTCTCAATTTATGATGCTATATTTAAAGTAAAGGAGCAATAAATATTGACCAGGAGTTTTGATAAACAGAGCAGGGATGTAAAACACTGATGTGCTGGAAGGGACTCATGTTAAAATCTTGCTGCCAAATTGAAGGGAGGGTTGGGATGATTTCCGTGTCTATAATGGAGTTCACATGGTCTCTGGAAACTGCTGAATCATCCCTGTCAGGAATAACTTACCCCTGTCACAAAAATACTTTGAGGAGCACATTCTTGAATTCTGGATGCATCAAGTGTTGAAAAGAATCCCAGGGGAGGATACACCTTTAGCCTTCTCCAAGGGTTTTCTCTCTTAGATTACACTGGATGAACCCTATGATATTTCATCACTATACCTGGTGTATTAGTAATGGATGGGATTTGCAAAGGAGAGGCTGTGTGCTGCCTCCTCTCCTTCCACTTCCCAGGAAGAGGGAATATTCAGACACCATGAACACACTTATTTAACTGCTCCATTTCTCAGTTTTCAGCTGCTCCAGTGACAGTTCTATTGTGGGGGAGGGAAGGGGACACTTGCAGTCTAGGCAGGGGTGTCTAGGGAGTCTCTCTCTGACTTCACTTCCTAGTGATCCCTCTGCCAAAACCTTAATCTGCTGTGGGGATGCAGTCTGGGACTCCATCTCTAAGAGGGGAAAGAGATGGTCAGATGGTGTGGGTGGCACCTCCTTTCTAGGATTCCTGTGGTTCTCTGTGGGCATGGAACTCAGCCAGGGCACAGAGCTGGATCAGAACTCTGCACCAAAGAAGCCATTATGGTATAGGATTTGGCCTCATCTTACCTGCAGTTCATTGTGAGGGATCTGGATAAACGAGTTAATTGGGGTGCATAGTAAGAGTCTCAGAACATTATCGGGGACATTGAAGACTTCTGTACATTGAAGGCACTGTGAAAATATTTTTCATCATGCGAAGAAAGCATGATTCTCAAAGCATTAATGGAGCACCCTCTTGCATAAGACCTAAGCCAATGTGGTTGTAGAGCTAACCAGATGCAGTACTTTTGAAAACAGCCCTTCAGTGCAGGAAATGCTGATGCACTGACATAAAAAATTGATATTTCAATCAAGTAATTTAAAGTGTGATATTCATGAGTAGTGGGCATGTCCTTATCTGCACTTTTGTACAATACTTTTTCCAATAAAGAAGATGAGTTGCTCTATAGCACTGAATTCAAGTCTAATTGGCATTAATTAGGGACATGAGTCATATAAGTGAAAAATTGAACTTGTTGTGTGACTAGAGTTCTCTCTCAATTGCTGTCTGGTTAAGATCTCCTTCTTCAACCTTTAAATGATACTTCTCTGCCTGCCCTAATTACACCAGTGAGTGACAATCAATCTTCCTCTGCTCTATTGGAGGATCCCATGGAGACAGCACTGCTTTCAAATCAGTCATCCTTTGTGATTTCCCCCACCCCACTAATGTGTCCCTCACTTTGGAAACTGTCCTTCAGAAAAATCCTCATTCCTTAATAGTTTAAATTCTTCTATGGGATGTTTTTCTTAATATAAACTATAATCATTGTCTGGCTATCTCAGCATCTGAAAATTAAAATGATGCCTTAGGGAGATTTATTTTTTTCTCCAACTTGTTTCTTTGTTCATACAGCGCAAGAGTATTCTTATTTCCCTTTGAAAAATGAATATGACCTTAGGAAAGATTAAATTCAACACAAAAATACTAATTGTCAAGGATGATCCGTAATAGTTATGAATAGAATTACCACGGTTTAGACAAAGGATGAATATTGCTAAAACCAAAGGATACAGTGCTAGAGACAGCAAAAACCTAGAACCATTGGGCCAAATCCCCCACTGTGAACTTTAGAGATAAAATGAAGATTACACCCAAATGTCTCCATGTTTTGGTTCTGTAAAACAAAAACGTTACTACTGATCTCCTCCAGTTTTGCCCATCTCAATTTTTATATATTAATAGTTCAGTTACAATTACTCTTATATAATAATAGTTATGATTTTATAAATAGAGAGTGGAAAATGTATACCTTACATTATTAGTATCAGACATTTCATATACTTTAAATTTCTATGAAGAGATTTTAATTTCAGCTTCACTACATCGGTATTCTTTATCTAATTCTTATGATGTAGTCAGACCTGCAGATGCTGCACAGGGCAGGGCTTATACATGCAAAATGAAAAGGCAGTGAACAGGCCAGAAAGTAAAGGGGAATATGATTTTGCATTAAAGAGGGTGTAGCTCCTTGGCAGCCAAGACACTCCAGTCGAGTAGCAAAGGAATGCTTAACTAAGCAACTTGTTTGTATGCCGTGGCATATATAAACCCATGTCTCTTTAAACATGCCCATTCTCTGCCCACCCAATGTCCCCTTTTATTAACACTACACTCTAAAATATAAAGGAATGGGCACACAAGGGACCTCCAACATCCACTCAGTGTGGAGGACTACACCTAAGGTTTAGCCTCAGTTAGGCCTGGTCTGCATGAGAAAATTAGGTTGGTTCCACTACGCCACCCCTGTAGAAAAATCTACACCCCTGAGTGTCATAGTTAAGCCAACCTAACTCTCTGTGTAGACAGTGCTAGGTTGATGGAAGAATTCTCCCATCCATCTAGCTACCACTTCTCTGAGAGGTGGATTACATACACCAATAGGAGAACCCCTGCCATTGGCATAGGTAAGGTCTAAACTGAAGCGCTACAGTAGAGAAATCCTTAAATTCTTTAAATCCTGATTGGTGATGGTAGCAGCTGAAATTATATGTCCGTGAAGCAAAACAATGAATTTGATACTGTACACTCCAGTGCAGGTCACCAGTTACATAAAACTGATGAGTTAAATCAGTCCCTGACCTGGAACTGGCAAATTAACAATTAGTCTTTAAATTAAAAGAAAGTTCACCCAGTATGTAGGTAGAATCACAACAACACAATTTTTCTTGCCTTTGCCACTCAAAATGTATTGATCAGTTCTGTGAAGTCCAACTGCTTCCCAACTTGATTTTCAATAGACAATATGACTAAAGCAGCCACTCTCCTGTGACATTTGAGACAGTAAATGTCTTTTTTTATGAGCTTTAACTTGGAGAAAGAGCATTCAGCTGTAGCTACAGCAACAAGAATTGTTAAATACATGTGATATGTTGTGTAAACACTGGGAAATACTAAATGCAGTTTGTTCTCCATGATAAAGTTCAGCATCCCATGTGGAGTTTTTACTTCATCTGTGTTCAGAATGTTTTAATGTCACAAGTTCATCCAGTAGGTCAGCTGATAATTCTGATTCAGTTGTCTTTTGTATCCATTTCACTGTGAGTTGCTCCATATGAAGCTAACATCTTCTTTCTCCTTGAGCAAATAACTGGAAATACTGGTTCTGCCTCAAACTCATGAACCATTTCTTTGGTTCTTTCAAGTCCAATAACAAAACCAGTCTCATGATAATCCTGGAAGGTTGCTGCTGCTGTTTCTATTAATCTGCATTCCATACTAAGGTCCATATTATTTCCCTGAAGCTGCCTATTGATTGTGGTGATTTCTTTCAGCACCATGCACCACTCACTGAGAACCAGCATGAAAGGATAAGTAGATAGTTTATCTTGCAATGAGTTTGCCTCTGAGCAAATAATACTGTCTGAGGAAGAGTCATAGCTCCTGGAGTGCACCTCAAATCTGGAGGAGCTGTAGATAAACAGCTTTTACAGTATCTACGTGTGCCTCCCATTTTGTTAGAGACAAGAGTTTCAGGGAAATATCCACATGCTTTTAAAAAATATCCTGCCTTTTAGCAGATCCACCAAGTAACGTATACAGTCTTTGCAGTATACCAAATACATTTTTGGACTCAAGGGAAGAAGAAACAGCATCAGAAATTAACAAGTTCCAGTTGTGACTACAACAAGGCCTTATTTGTGCCTGCAAACCCTTGTCCTTGCCTCATGCTTGAGCCATTATAACATTGGGCTTTAAAGTCCATGGATTTAAGTCTCAAGTCTTCTAGCTGCTTGAAAACAGTTTCAGTAAGTTGTGCTCCAGTTGTGGAGATGACATTTAGGAATGTCAGAAAAGACTCCTTAATAGATGCTGCTTTATCCACCTTTACATGCCAAAGACTTAGATATTTATTCCATATGTGAACAATCTGGTGTATAGTCAAGCAACAATGCATAATATTTTTCAATTTTTACTTCCATCAGAATTTGTTTAATTTCTTTGAACCAATAGTTAAATGAACTTGTTCTGGATGCCTTTACTAATGTAGCACACATTTGCACCTCCCTTCACTTTATCCAGATTACCTGCCAAAACATGATCATACTTAGCCAGTAATTCAGTCACTCTAAGGAAGTTTCCACTCTGTCTGTCTCCCAAGCATTCAACATCATCTTGAAATGGCAGATTTCTCTTACCAAGATATAGTGTGACATGTAGAAGTTGCTGCAGTATTAAACACCAACAGTGTTTCCCACCTTTAATTTGCTGCTGCAGCTCTTCCTCAGTAGTCACAGAACTCTTCAGATAGTTGGGCAGTTTTCTCCAGGCCCTTTGGTGTCTCCAGGAGTGTAAGTACTGCTCCTTCCCAAATCTCCAGGAGTACACACTGTCCCAAAGGGGTTTTGGAGGGGCAGGGAAAAGGCAATATCCTGGATCCACTCTCAACTCTTCAGCAAGAAGAGCTGGCTGGTTTGCATGAAGTAACTAAGCTGCACCTTTTACAAAGATTTAGTTGTGGGTGTATTGCTGCTGCCTGCTCAGGTCATTCAGGAAGAATTCCGCCCCCCCTCCGTCCCTCGGCAGAATCCCTCCTGCTGTTCCCCGGGGGAGGAGGTTAGTGTAGTTCCACATATCTGACAGACCCCTGTGTAGGGCTGTTCAGATATGTTATGATCTTGGCCTTCATGAGTAAGCTGTGCTTGATATCATTTTACATCATTTCTGTGCTGAGAAGTGAGTTTTGCATCCTCTACCAATTTTCAGTTATGTGAAGGAATTTTCATATAAAATGATTCCAAAACTTTTATTTTTTTAAAGATAAAGAGCCAAATATTTTTACAATCCACTCCCTTGGTAAAAATTTCCTGTAAAATCCACACTGCATTTAATTGTACTATTTATACAGAGTTCCTCTGAAAATTACAGCTGTGGTCCTCTGACAGCCATTCCGGAGATATTGCTAAAATTAGGTTTCGAGGAACATAAAAGGCAAATTGAAGAACTTAGGGTATGTTTTAAATAACACCTTATGCCTAAAGCATGTATTTTGTTCACATCTTGGAAATCAATAACAACAAATTCTGCCCACATTAGATCTGATGTCTGAGTTATATGTCAAAATCATCAGCCTTCCTGAAACTTTAATTTGACCTCATTACATCTGGGAAAATTTAACCAGAGCTTCAGTTCAGATGAGCATCTCATAGAGCTGTTGTGTAAAATAAATCTATACAATAGCAATAATTACATGTCTCCCTGTAATAGGAATTTTTGAATCTAGCGATATTTCTCTAATATGTGTGTTATATTTAATCACTCAATCACAGTTTGACTGTAGGGAAGCTTGGACTGCCTTTTTATAGCTGCTAGTACGCTGATTGCAAAAATGATTTTTAAAAAAACATTGTTGGTTTATTTTGGATGGTGGACAGACTTGCTTCCCTCCACCTATTGATTTTTTTTTCTTAGCCACATCTCCAGTGCTTTCATAGACAACTGAGTTTTAGATTTTTAAATTGACCAGTAGCTGAATACAATCTTCATCATATGAGTCAAGAAAAATCAATTAGTGAACCACATCTGCTGGACTGGCAGCTCAAATTTCTCACCCTTATGATAGCATGACCTCTGCAGAGGGTGGTGCTGAATTTTCATTAAAACAAGATTGGAAGTTCTATTTTGTTAAACAACCATTTTTTCACCTGTTGAATCTTTTTCTGTAGTCTAGTCTATTCAAAACATATACAATAAGAATGGAAGAGAAAACCTCTGACATGTTTAAAATAAACATCCCAGAAAGCAAGCTGAAAAGCTAAGCAGACACTGTAAGTTGTCTAGTTTTGCATATTTTCAGATTGTGTTAGAATACAAAGAAATTCTTCAGTTTTAAAAGACTGCACAAGGATTAATATCAACCTTTATATTGATGTAGTTCTCTTTTATAAGAGGTTATTGAAGCATGTTAACAAACATTGTTGAATTTAACTTCACAACATGGGTGTGATGTAGGTAAGTATTGTTATCCCCATTTTGCTGCTGGGAAAGTAAGCCAGGAAGACTTACCCAAGGCCATGCAGAAAGCTTGTGCTAGAGCTAGCCACTGAATCCACATTTCCTTACTCCTAACCCTGTTCTTAACCCTTATTTCCACTTGGTGCAACTGAGTCACCTTTGCACGGTCTGATCCTGGAATCATTCTGCATCAGTCCAGGTCTCAAAGCCACTCTGTGTGCCAGACAGCACTTAGGGCCCATTGAAGTAGTGAGGGATTACCAAAGAAGGGCTGTTCTGGCCACATCCCATTTCTAGCAGTGATACTTCCTGCTCTAGCCATAAGGAGGGGAGTGGTGTAGGAACATGCAAGAATCTCCATACACAAGGAGGTTTCTTCTGAGCACAGCTAAGCAAGCTTTAGGGCAGTTTTGCACAAAGCTTCCCTGATGCAGGAGATAATCTGGTCCATTTCCTCTGTTCCATTCTAGATCAATGAAATGCTGACTGCATGTTTATACTTTAAACAGCAAAACAAGAGTTCAGCCAGGTGTGTTAGATTATTTGTGAGGATTGCCAAACCTAGAGGGAAAGAGGTGCTTCGTCACACCAGATTGTCACTAGTGACATTGTTTCCATATTGCATATCCTTCATTCCCAAGGTACAACTTCCAGAATAAGGAGGTGACTCATGAAGAACTTACTGGTTGTCTGCACAGAGTTCACTGGTCACCTTGGTTTCAATAGGAATTAGGCACTCAACTCTAGGGTCTCTGAAAATCCCACTAGGTGCCTATATGACTTTTTAGACATCTAAACATCTTGTATATCTGACCCGTAGTGCTAGTGCCTTCTCTCTGTTTCTAGTTATTAAATTAGATTATTGTTTTGCATTGTTAGAAAAAGGAAAATTAGAAAAGTAAAAAACAACTACGGATGCAACTGATGTAGTTGCCACAGAGATATTATAAGATTACGGATGAAAGAGGAAAGATCCATGAGATAGTCTTTTTATTAAACTGCAGTTCACATTAAAACATTCTGAGAACATCTTTGCTAAACTCTGAAATCATTGAAGTGCCATCAAACCTGATAGTAACATAAAAGAAGGTTGTGACAACTGAGTTCTAGAAATCCCCCTGGAGCAGTCAATTAATTGATAGTAAAAGGTAGAAATTAATATTTCATCACATGGCTCTAATTTTCTTAACATGTTTGTAAATCTCCTATTAATGCCAAGTAACAAAACATTTAAAGTTAGCCTAAAAGAAGTAACCATCCCTGTCAAGGCTGATTCTCTGGCACTTTGACTGCAGAAGGTGGGGCCCGCAAAGATTGTATTAAACTCACAAGGTTACAGCTTCTCTCTGACCTTGGATGGGTAGATGCTGCCACCACCCTAATGCAAAACCTCCCTTTTTGGAACCCAGGAAGGAGCACTTGGGAATTCCTCCCTGTGGGGTACCTTCAAGCACTTTCACACACCCCCCACGCCCTCGGGGGAAGAGCTGAGAAAGAAAACAAAAGGAAATTAGCTGTTGCCCCCAGCTATTTAAATAACATGCGCACAAACCTCTTAGGACACCAAAAATCCAACCCTGTTCTTTAAAAAAGGTAAATTTTATTAAAAACAAAAAGAAAGAAAATACATCTGGAACTTAGGCTTTTGCTAGACTTAAAAAATCCACTTCCAAAAATTACACATCAAGAATAACCTTCTTGAGGTCCAATTTAAAGGTTACAAGCAAAACAAAAGCATTTGGGGTTAGTACAGAGGAGTCCACAAACCAATCAAAAATAAATAGAAATAAACCTAATCACATCTTTCTAGACATTTTCTGATTTATGAGGTGATTTTAGGTATAATATGATTATTTCCATACCTGAGAAAAAGATTTTTACAGCATATTCCCAGTCCTGTCTCTGCTCTGTCCCCTCTCTCCGGAGAACAACAGAACAGACAAAGGGAAGTTTTTCCCTATTTTAAAAAGTTCTAGGCCTCCCATTGGCTCTTTTGGTCAGGTGCCCACTCCCTTCCTTTTACCTGTGGACTTTTTAACCCTTTACAAGTAAAGCAAGTAGAGAACAGCTACTAAGAAGGATTTCACAGCTAACCGGCTGGCTGGGTGTCCATAAAAGGGAGCTACCCACCCCCTTCATTTATCACAACTCCATATATTTATAAACCTGCTTCACTGGTGCCTGAAATACAAACTGAATAACAGTCATATACAAAAGACTTGAAAAATTTCCCACTCCCTATGAATATCAATTTAGTCTGGTCTGGACTGAGTTTTAGCCAGGTGCACCTCATTCATAAAAGCATTGGTTGGATAGTATGCAACCCATACCACTGTCTGATGTCCCAAGAGTAAATCCTTGTATCACCTCACAGGGGACACCCATAGGTGAAGATGATCGAGTATCCAGAGTACTCTTCAGATTCATCTGCAGAATAAGCATCACCACTGAAGAACACACATCCATTGTCACATGGGGTCACAGCTTTGTCATCAGTATCCAAAGAGCAATCAGGCAGCTGATCAAAATTGTCAAGGGCAAGCTTGAGTGAAAAAATGAGGAAAGCCAATTACTCAATTAATATCCCATTATAAAGGAAGGTTATTGACTAATATGGAGTTAACCAAGTTAGATAGTTAACATTTCTATAGTTCTTCTGCCTTCATGGAAAAGAAATATTAAAAGTCTGGGTTAGTAAAAGTATATTATTACCAAAGTGTAACATCCAGCAGTAATTATTTAATAGACTATGGAGATGGGCTCAAACTATGAAGTGTGGAGCCAGATCTGAGCAGTTCCCATGTTCAAGGCTCTTCAGATCTGTGATACAGGTTCAGGCTCATCTTTAAACAATGCATCAATTTTAAGATTTTGTCTTGATTTCCCTAAACAGTCTCTCACACAAGCCCTCCACCCACCCACCCACACAAATACCCCTCTCCCCCCAAAACAGGCAAAAAAGTTTTGTAAAATTGATGTCAAGAACCCCTCACTTATGATCATAAGGGGAGAAGCACAGAAGATGGCTTCAGGGTTACTGTCAGAGAACTATGTTTTTCATTTTAAATTGGAAACTTTTTTGTTCAGAATGTCAGACAGAAAAAAAAATCAATAGCCACATTCCATTGCAAGGTTAACTAGTAACAGTTATATATTGCTTATATTTTTTTCTGTTAGGTCAATAGGTTAATTACGCAAGTAAAAAAATATAAATTGTCTAGGGACTATTAAGCTGTGTAAATAAACAAAGTATCTTGCAAAGTGTATTATACGCCCACACAATTTATTCTTCTTCATTCTGTTTTACTGCTGAGAGAGAAGTAGGGATTTTTACTGCAATTTCACATAGTTTCTGCTTGGGCAAGTCTGCAGACTCAGTCATTTGTATTTGAAGTTGATTAGTATGAAGTCAAAGAGTTCATCTAAAAAAAAAGCTTCTGAGAGTATTTTGCTCAGGGGCAGAGGGAAGGAAACAAATATTTCTTTCAAACATGTTGCCTTTAAAACATTCCCTAAAATGTACAACTATTTGTGTGGTCAGATAGGAAAGACAAATTCACAATTGTTTATACTACAGTAATGTAAATGTGGCCTCAGACGCCAAGCAACTAAAGTTAATTAATGCAATCCTTGACCAGCTTTGATCAGAACAAATTACTGGTCTCGTCCTTTTATTTAAAAAAAATGTAATCTATAGATACTATAGATAGTTCATCTAAATCTATAGGATGATAGATAGATAAACATTTTGTGGTGAAAAGGATCTTGTGTATGTAAAGAGATTCTGAGAAACAATGAGACTGATCTTTCTTTGGAGAGATACTATCAAAAATGTGCTAGTAATTTTGTTAATTTCAAAGGAGTATAATCTAGAGTTACACCCAAAGAATAGATGGAGTTCCCTTTCTGGTATCAGCAGTGGTGCTCAGTGTGTGCTAGTGCATGCATTGATTGAATTTTCAGTTTGCCCTAATAGTTACTTTAACTAAACTCAAATCCGCTTTGTTCAGAGCTCTAACACTACTGCTAAAACTTAGAACTAAATACATTTTGCCTTGCCTTAAGACTCCAATTAAACCAATTTAAATATATCTGCTAAATGCCAGTGCTAATTCCTTTCTCAAAGGGATCATGTATGATATTTTGGGCTGGCATCCAAGAGACAGATGTATAGTCAGTTTGCAGGGTTGTAGCTGCGTTGGTCTTTCTATACTCAGTTCACACACACAGCTGATGAATATCTGCACTAATACTCCCCAAAGAGAACAAGGACACCTAAACTGGTTTAGGGTCACTGAATAGAGTAATTTGCAGTGATTTATAACTTGTTTCAGACTCTTCCACCAATAGAAGATGTTTCAGTAAAAGATATTACCTCACTCACCTTGTCTCTCTCATATGCTGGGAACAACATAACTACAAGAACACTGCAAACAATACTATAGAGTAAGTTATTTATCCCACTTTAGATGTTTTGTCCTGCTAGAATCATGGTTTCCTCAGATTTATTGAAATTCAAAATTATTCAAGTCTGCCAAAGAGGTTTAGGAGCATATGTCCACAATGGAAATCAATAAGACTTGTTTTCCTAAGTAGTTTAGATGCTTTCGAAAATCTCCCCCAAATGTTTTTTGAATATACTGACAGATCAGTATACTCTTGCAACTACTCTATGACAGGAGGAAATTGGTAGTGATCCCTATATTTAGGTTGCCTAAAACTTTACAATCTAAAAGATTCTTGAGACTGTTATTTGAGAGGCTCTAACATCTTCAGTGTTTGCAGCCAGCCTTTGAAATTCAGAAGGAGGAATCCCTTGAGCTATGGAACTGTCTTTTCTTTGTTCCATGAACTTTTATTCATGTTTTGTATGAGAGAGAAACGCTTAACAGTTGTCATTTCCCTACTGCTGCATGCATTCCTCAAGAAAGTTTGGGAGCATACCAAAGTCATAACAGAACATGAACATTCTAAGGCTGCACCCATGCTGTTCCAATGTATCACCACTGTCACTACAGTGGAAAAACCTGGAAGCTTTGAAACAGCGGTAGCTGGTGGAGGGGAAGCTAAGCCAGGCTTCCTCTCTGAGCACCTCTCTCCTCAAACTGCCTCAGCAGCCCATCTCTTCCTATTGTGGTACCAAATGGAGCAGGATATTCCCCTTCCATTCAAGCAGAAAGGAACAAAGCGAAAGTGAGCACACCACAAGGAACTCACCTACACTTTGGACCTAGCACATGGCCCAGTAGCCCACCCCCCACACCTGGGCACCAAATGGTACCAGCCCTCCCAGGCTGATGGGGAGAGAGACAGCTGGGCTGAAGCGCCCTATGAGCAACTCCAGGACTCAGCACATGGTGCCAGTGGGTAAGGTACTAAGTTGGGAATCAGGGAGATGGGTTCTATTCCTAGTCCACCACTGATTTGGTATGTCAGTTTAGACACGGCACTTCATATCTCTGCTACCATTTTCCCTCACATCCTTTGTTTCTCATCTAATTACACTGTAAACTCTGAATCAGGTGTGATCACCTGCTGCATGTTTGTATAATGCCTAGCATAGTCAGAGCCCCATTTTTATTGGGCATGTAGGTATTACTATAATACAAATACGATACATTTACATTCTGAAAAATAACTCAGCAGAGCGGCAATGTAATGGTGCCTCGGTCTCCTGGTCAGAGGGAGGCCACTCAGGCTCATCCTGTCGGGTAGAGGCCAGAGTCTGTCCAACTGGCAAGAGCCTCCTAATAAGGCTGTGTGATTAACAGTCCCTACCAGGCTTTAGCCTGGGCTTAAGTAGCTCCAGTAGGCAGCCCTGAAAGTCTATCAGGGCTGACTTTGGCCTGGATGGAGCTCAGGCAGTCAGCAAACAAACAATCTTTTGGGCTGGTTTTGGCCTCGGCGGGGCTCAGGCTGCCAGCAAACAATCAGTCTCTAAGAGGCTGGCTTTAGCCTGAGTGGAGCTCAGGCTGCCAGCAAACAAACCATCTTTAAAGGTGAGTGGTAAGGGAGCTCCTGTCCTGGGCTAGAGCCTTGTTGCACTGTGTAGGAGGTCAGCCACCCGGGGTGGAGTGGCAGGGGGACATGGGCCCACCCTACTCCACTGCATCCCAGCCCAGGGCCCTGGCAGGGGCAGGATTGGCTGCCCCTGTGCCCAGCATCTAGGCCTCTTCTGGATAAACCACAGCAGGTACTCCAGGCCAGTCTTCGTCCCCGTCTGGGGATCAGAAACAGCCAGGCACAGGTTTCTCTTGGAGCCTCTAGAGAACACGCCAAGCATCCTCCCCCGGAGCAGGCTCTCTCCCAACTGAGCCGCAGGGCTGGCCTTTTATACTTCCAGCCCCGCCCCACTCCTCCCAGTGAGGGGGTAGGGTGATCTAGGCCCCGCTCTCCAAGGGGCATGTAATGGTGCTTCACTCTCCTGCTCGGAGGGAGGCCACTCAGCCTCACTACAGGCAGCTTGGGATTCCATATTTATTTTCTCTCAACTGCTTCCACATAAATGTTATACAGTTAGTAAGTATAAAGATGTCAGATTAAATTCTGCTGAGATCAGTGGAGTCAGTCCAAGTTTACAATAGTGTAACTGAAAGCTAAATCTATTCCTCTCCCTTCCCCTGCCCCAATGAGCTGTCAAACTTCAACCTAGCAGGTATAAGTCAAGCAGTGTTCTAACTGGCTCATATCATCTCAATCGATAACACAGACTCTATAAGCCAAATTGTGCCCTGACACCTGTGTAAACTATATTGGCTTCAGTGGGGGGTGTACAGGTGTTACTGATGACAAAAAATATCTCACCACTGGAACTTACTTGTTTTGTGCCAATGCACAAGCTGGAAGAGAATGCAGCTTACCGTCCCCTGTAGCTGTTTTTGGCTGCATGGGTATAATAGAATAACATTTTTAAAAAAATAGTTCAAATTTGAATATACACAGAATGCGCTGATCTGTTGAAGAAAGCGGTCACTTTTCAGAATCCAATAGCACTTGAAGATCTGTTAAATCTTCACTTTTGTAGTTTAAACTTTTTTATATTTATTACTCCATCAAAGGACTCTTGTTAATTAGGGTGATGTATGTGGATTGGCACCAGCCATTTATGCGTATTATCCTGTTTCTCATAGACATTCTTTGCTAGATGTATGCTAATTGCACAGCTGCCAGTCTCTTTTATGGCCTGAGCCATATTGTTTGTGTTATTTATATCAAGCAAGTATTTTCTGAATCAGTTATGTCCTCCTGTTCAAAGAAACTCTACCAAATTCTTTATGATAAAATTTCACATATCTTCAAAGCCATATGTTTTCATAGCGAATATGGCCCTTATCCAAAGTAGGCCTAGTCCTACAGCCATTATATCCATGTGTTTCCCATTTAAGTCAACGGGGGATGCAGAAGATCCTTACTTCTGAAAATCAGGCTATTTTTATTTAGGGCTCGTCTACACAGTGCCACAGTCTGAACTATTGTAGAACACTCTCAGGCCTTGTCTACACAGCAAAATTAAGTCAACCTAAGTTAGGCTGATGTACAGTCAGTGCAGTAATTACTGCTGTTTTTCATGTCCACACTAGCTCCTTCTGTTGGTGGTATGTGTCCTTACCAGGAGTGCTTCCACCAATGTAACTGACAACGTGGGGCATTGTGCAACACTTACAGCCCGGAGCCCTGCTGCCACCTAGTGAAAGTGGGTGACGGGGAGGGAGTGGAAGGAGAACCTGAGCCCAGCCGCCACCTAGTGAAGGACTGAGGGGTGTGGGGGAAGAGAGCCCAAGCCCAGCCACTGCCATGGCTTGGGGTCCCCATCCCCCAGCCAGTCCTTCACTGGGAAGTGCCAGCAGGGCTCCAGTGGTGGGGTTGACAGCCAACAGACAATGTAAATAATGCAGATTCTACACAGACACTGCATCACCCTGACTACATTGACCTAAGTGCTAAGCCTCTGGTGGAAATGGAGCTATTAAGTTGATGTAGTGAGTGACTTACATTGGCGGGAGCACCACTGTAGTATAGACACTTACAGATACTTTATAGTATCTAACTCTGTAGTGTATACCAGGCCTAAGTGTTACACTCTAACTGCCTAGTGTAAACCCTGCAGGTGCAAACTAAAAGTTAACTAGGTCATATTAACATAGTCCTGTTTGAAAAGCACCTACATCAACGCAAACTCGGTGCCTTTTAGTTCATACCTGCAGAGTCTAGCTGGGGTAGTCAGAGAGCAATACATTAATGTGCTCTTGTAACGGGTTGGACTCACCCCTGCGGCGCCTCCTGCTGGTTGCTCTGGGGAATTAGCTCGTTCCAGGCAATGAAGCGCCCTCTGCAGGCTGGTGATCCACCTGTCTTCTGGCCCCCCGTGTCCCTCCCTGGACCCAGTGCCCTCTTACATGGGGTGCTGCCCCCTAGCAGTAACCCCTTTCTCTTAGGGTCTCCCCTCCTCAGGGAACCCCTACCCTCTAGCCCCACCTTGCCTCAGTATGTGGCTACTGTCAGTCATTGTCTAGCCCCACACCCTGGGGCAGACTGCAGTATCAGCCTACTCATCACAGGCAAAGTTGGGTTTGGACCTGCTGCCTTGGCCTACCCCTGGGTTGCCCCCTGCAACCCCCAGTACCTGTTGGCCTATGGCTAGGCCGCAGCCTGGGGCTCTCTAGGCTGGAGCTTCCCAGCTCCTCAGCCTTCCCCAGCCCTGCTTCACTCAGATACCTATCCTCAAGCTAAGCAGCCAGGCCCATCCCTCTCTAAAGGCAGAGAGAGACTGTCTGGGCCTCCTGGCTTCCCTGCCTTTTATAAGGCCCTGGGCTCAGTTTGGGGCATGGCCCCCAGCTGCAGCCATTTCCCCAATCAGCCCAGCCTAAAGGCTGTCTTCTCAAGCCCTGCCAGGCCACTTTTAAACCCCTTCAGGGAAGGAGCAGGGTCCACCCTGCTACAGCTCTACAATACACCAGCATGTAGTCCAGAGTGCAGCACCGTGTAGAAAAGCCATTAGGAACAGAGCTGGGCAAAGTTATTTAGACAAATCTTTTCCCCCATCCATAAAAAACTACGGATTTGGGTCCAACATTTCATGAATTTGTGAGGAATTTGCCAAAATGTTTTGGACTATTCCCCGCCCCCCCAAGAAAATTAAAATAAACTTCTACCTAGATATAACGCGACCCGATATAACATGAATTCGGATATAACATGGTAAAGCAGTGCTCCGGGGGGGGCTGCGCACTCCGGCGGATCAAAGCAAGTTCGATATAACACGGTTTCATCTATAACACAGTAAGATTTTTTTGTCTCCCGAGGACAGCGTTATATTGGGGTAGAGTTGTATTTCAGTGTTTTTAAAACTCTTTTGATTTTTCAGTTCAAAATTACTTTCATTTTGAATTTTATTTCAATTTTATAAAAGGGCAAAATCTCAAGAAGAAAAAAAAAACCGAAAAAGCATTGCTTTGCCTAAAATGAAGTGTTTCTGACTTTTTCAGCTCACCAGAAATATTTTTTTAAAAATTTCAGGTTGACCTGATTTTTTACTTTTATTTTTTATTTGGACACAAAACCAAAACAAAAAAACCTCTCTAAAACAGTTGTTTAAACTGTTCTAATTTAGAGACTAAATATAAGTTTAGGAGTCTAATTTTAGACACCCAGGTTTGAACATTTTTGCCAAAGTGTTTTTCTTAAAAATAACAAGAAGTCAGGCTATCAAGGTTCTTCACTTTATTTAGATACAAAAAGAGAAGTTCAGAAGTTTTAAGGTAAAAAATCCTTTTAAATTATTCTATTTAGACATGTATCTGATAACCATCATAGTACTATTGGAGTGAGGACTCCAAAAAATATGCTGTGTAGGTGTGATATCTTCAATATCATTTTTAAAGGAGAAAGGGAAGGTAGGGATATTTACAGACTTATAAGCATTTAAAATGTTTGCACAGAGGATTTCACACTGCATGTTGAAGCTTAAACTGTGGCGTGTAACATCTGTAACCAAGCCATTCACAGTCTTTGTTTAATCCTGAGCTGATGGTGTGAATGGCTTGCCAATTACAGAACCAGTTTCTCCTCCCTTGGTTTTCACTCAACTGCTAGAACAGGGCCTCATCCTCCCTGATTGAACTAACCTCGTTATCTCTAGCTTGCTTCTTGCTTGCATATATAAACCTGCCCCTGGAAATTTCCACTACTTGCATCCGAAGAAGTGGGTATTCACCCACGAAAGCTCATGCTGCAAAACGTCTGTTAGTCTATAAGGTGCCTCAGGATTCTTTGCTGCTTCTACAGAACCAGACTAACATGGCTACCCCTCTGATACTTTCTTTTGACTGAATCCCTTGGTGCCTCATGTAGCTCCACAGGGCAAAAAGCCAGTCCGTGCCTGTTTAATTGCTTTTGTCAATTAACTGACATTAAATGGAGTCTAGTTCGTTGGTCTCTACAAGAGGTGATTCAGGCACATTCGCTTTCCTGGTAGACTGGTGGAAATCACATGAATGCTATGGTTAATTCAGACTGGATTTTACCAGCAAGGAAAGCGGAGCTGGAATAAAGGATCAGTTCTGATCTCCTGTACATCAATTTTTAGCATATGTAACCCCACTCACTTCAATGGAGATACTATTGATTCAGGTCTGTGTAAGGGCAGAATCAGGCCTTAATTCTGTGGAAGATTATAAAATTGGTTAGAAATTATTTATTGTATTTTCTCAGACACCCTTCATTCTTCTTCGCCTTTCAACCACACTGAGATGACACGTGAAATCCTGGCCACACTGAAATCCATGGGGCCAAGATTTCACCTATATTTTTACAGCCAGTGGAGAATACCAGCAATAAGACAACCCTTAAGTAAGAGAGCATAAAGAGATCTACTGTACTAAGACTCAGCGAGAACAATAATTTTAAAATAATGTAAAATATTTTCAGAAGTCATCCACAAAGAAACTACAGCTTTTGGGAAAAAGAAATATTTAAGTTTCTTTTTAAGGGATCTTCATGACATAATAAAAGATGACTTTTTTCTACCTAAACCAACTCGGTGGTGATATTTAACTGGATGAAAAAAATACTTCCTCCACACAATCTTAAAATAATAATTAATACTAAAACTACATTCATAATCAGAGCAAATCGGTCACTGCATAACAACCTGTCTTATCATTATTATAGTGATGTACAACTGATATGAAATCTCTAGAATAAGAATTACTTTATCATAGCAGATGTTAGTTTCTACTTGATTAAACTAGCCGGAAGTCATTCATTAAATCTGATTTTTTTTATTAGAATTGATTTTTGTGCGTGCAAAATATTTAACAGGAAAATGTCAAACATTCTAAGGAAATAATATTTAGTATTGGTATGTTGACATAGAAACAAGATATAATCCACTTAATCTTCTTTGGGACTAGTCAAAAGCTGAAATTTCTGTGCATTGTGAATGATCATATGTCTGTTCCTTGTGGCTTTCTGCCTCTGCTGGCTCCACTAGTCTCTCCATTCTTTCAATGGGCTTGACCTCAGGCTTCGATGTCACTGCCTAAGACAAGTCAGACAAACTGTAAAATGTATAGAGATTTTGTTTAGTTAAGCAAGATTTAGTAGCTTCAATTTCAGATACCAGTCAAATAGAACATCCAAGGGGCATTCTTATTACTAATATAATAAATTCACATAAATGCAGAGAGAATAGATTAGTCATAAGGCTCACAAACCTCATTGCTTGAAACACCGTGGGAACAGAAAATCTCACTAACCTTATGTCACCACATAGCTCCATGTTAACCTTTCCTCCCTTTTTCCTTGCTTTCCTTGACATAGGTATGTCCTCCAGAATTACTGCTAAAATCAGACAGAAATAAGGTAACGTACCACCGGGCTCCCCTGTAGCAGCACTTTTCAAGGGAAAGGGCACTGCTATTTGGTACCCTACACTCTGCTTGTGAGTCAGCAAGACCCTGGCATAGGGTGAGCTGTATATGGCTGGCTCTGCTATGGAGAGTCCTTCCTCAGAAACATCGCCTTACATATTATCTTCTTCTCCATGGACATCACTTCCTCCCAGCAACACCTCCTGAGCATGCTTACTTCCCTCATGAGACATGTGTTCATTTGTCCTCCCCATGTATGACTTCAGGACTACTTTATGCCTCCCCTGCCCTCTTTGAGAATCCTGTCCTCCCATGAATCCTGTACACTCTGAATACCTAAGCCCCTTACACAACCCCTGCCCCCATTTCATTAATATTCTTTCTACCCCTGCATTATACATTGAATTCCAATGTATTGCTTTACACCATCATATTTACTGGTGAAAAGATTGATTTCAAAGAAAAATAGCAGAACCTCATACAACACTGTAAATCAGACTGGAAAATTCCCTCAACATTGACTTAGAAGAAAGAGAGCTATTTACTGAATTAAACATCACTATGGATTTTCTTATACATCTACCAACAGGTTAGTGATCTAATGTGACCTTACCCAGTTTTGAGATCTCACAAATTATGTTACTGAAAACTGTGGGACTGCAAAGCCTGGACCAGATTCTGACATCTTATTCAAACTGAGTAGGACCTTACTCCACAAACAGTCCCATGTGGGTACAGGTGTACTGACTAGGTACTAGTCAATGTGAGTTGATGTATTGCTGTTTTTACATGTACTGAGTCTTAAAATTGGAGAGAAATTAATTTTCTAACACTGCAACATAGCTTCAAAGTTAATGTTCTTTGGAAAACCAAGAACAAATTGAAGTATCATTTCAAACAATGCCTTTGTGAGTAAACAGATTCAGTGACTTTCGCATACATGTTTAGCAGCATTTCCTGTAACAAAACAATTAGGTGTTATATTTTCATCCACATTAATCTCAAGGCACCATTCATATATGATAAATAAGCATTTACTGCTGAGTAAAGAGTATATAGCTGGAAATCATCTGAAAAAAATGACGGAATCAGTCGGATTATATGATTAAGTGTGAAAGTTCATATTTAGATAGCCAGCTACTTTTTAATGAATATTTAAATGAATCTGTTAGATAGCTATGATTTCACTTAACCATTTACTTATTTGTAAGCTGGGTCTGAATGAGCTCTCCCTAGGCATCTAGTAATGAGCTCGAGGAAAAAAGATTTCAGGACCAGACTGTATTTACAATGAATACACCTGTCCTGCCTAGATATTCAGCAGAGAGAGCTGTGTTGACAAAGTGATCAATTTTGGCTTTTGTTTGGCTAGAAATAACTTTTTAGTACTGAATACAGCGGCATAAAATGTTGCTATCCTTACTGTCTGAGCAGAGGGCAGCAGATCTGGGCCTAGCCTGCCCTGATTGTTCACCAGTGCAAGAAGGAGGTACAAAATCAGGAGATTCAACCTTTCAAAGTCACGATTCCCCCTCTCTGTCTTGAACTGCAGAGCAGCTGTCAATGTAAAGAAAAATAAAAATTACTATACCATCATTTTGAAAGCAAAAATATCTTGAAAAAAATAAACAGAATGGATTTTAAATATAGGGGGCTTATAGCAAATAAAAGTTCTCTGTGTGGAATTGTGGGTGCAGTTTTAGTTCTCTCTTCCTATCCCTGCATGTTCCAGATGATGCTGAGCACTTAAGACACCATGAAGCAACTGTCAAAACATGTCCACCCTGCAAAAATGTGTTTTCTGTACCATACTGGTACCTTATTAAAGCATTATTGCTCAGATTTTAACCTGAGGGTAGAGGAAAATATGACAATGTGCATATTTTCTATAAAGTGGCAGATTTCCCAAGATACTTAGTAATACACGTATGAAATCTTTATTAAGATCTATGACATAGATCTGTGATCTGAATGTTTATTACCCTGTAATAATGTTAGAGGCTGACTTTCTTTTTTAAGTTAGAAATGCCAGAAATTCAGAGTTTAGGTTAAACTGCAAGAAACCCAAAACTTTGAAAAATAAAAGGAAACTCAAAGTTGAGACAGCCAAATTACTTTAGTTCTGTCCCCACAGAGAATTCCGCTTTCATCTTCTTTCTTTGTGGGTGGAAGATAGGAAATGTGCATCACAGAACATTGGTTTTACATTTGTTTCATACAAACATGTCTCTGATACAGCTGATTAAAAATCCCACAATGCAGAGAAGTAGCTGAGTCATTCTTTATTACTATCCCTAGAGCCCTGCAAATCCACGGGTATCTGCTTTATATATGTGGAGCATTTTTGTATCTGCATAGGGCTCTGGAGCTGTAGCACAGACTCACCAGAGCAGATGGAGGGATCCAGGCTCCCCACAGCTGCCAGCACAGCTCTCCCCACCCTTGTTCCGGCCAGAGTGGGGCAGTCCATGATAAGATCTGGGTGAGCAGCTATGGGGAGCCGCAGTGAACTCTCCACCTGCCATGGGCAGGGGTCCTGAACAGCCCCCGGCCCGTGTCCCTGTCCCCCAGGTTCTCTGCCCAGAGCAGGTGGAGAGTCCGTGCTGCAGTTCCTGCCTCTTACCATGGCCAGGCTGAGGCTCCAAGGCACTCCCTCCCACACCAGAGCCGGGTCAGGGAGAGCCATGTGGGCAGCTGTGGGGATCTGGTGTGGAGTCATGGGCCCTCCACCTGCCCTCGGCTGGGTGGGGAGCCTGGGGAGAGGGGACATGGCCAGGAGTTGCTCTCAGATCCCTCTCCCCGCCCCCTCCCCCTCACATGACAGGCAGGTGGAGGGTCCACCGCGGATCCCCACAGGTGCCTGGGCTCCCCCGGATGGGCTCCACACTGGCCTGTGCAGGGGGTTGGTCCTCAGGGGGGAAGAAGAGGGGAAGGTAAAAAGTGGACACCCCTTCCCCCCCCATTCCAGCACCACTGGTCACTGCTGCATGATGACCTGTAGAACTGTTTAGAGCCCTGCAAATCTGCAGATATCTGTGGACATCTGCATCCCAATTTTTGCAGATTGTTGATAGGATGTGGATACACATTTTTGCATCTGCGCAGGGCTCTAACTATCCCCTGCACTGGGTGTTTTAAATCATTTCCATCTAGTTCATTCTTCTACATTAATACCAACTTGAAAAGTCACAAACAGAGAATGCTAGAGGAAAAGGAGACAATTCAGCTTAAATCCCCACTGTGCTGGAAATCTACGTTTAATACTTTCAATACTGACTGTGAAAGGAGTATGGTTTTTTTTGTTTTTGTTTTTTTAAAAAACACTAGCTGTTGCTGGGTCTGATCTCAGGGATGTATTCTGATAAAATCTACTCCAGAAATGGACTTTAAAACACACATCTCAAATAATATACCAAACACTTTAATAAACAACATAGTCGGAGAAAAGCATGAGAGTCAAACATATCCAAAGTGAAAGTCAAGTAGCAGTAATTATGTTCAGGCATAATGTAAGAATTTTGCAATCTTTCTGGAAATATTTAGACTTTCAGCTGGAATGAGCTATAGATAAGTCTACATCCAGCTATGGATAAGTTACTGGAACCCTTAACTGAGATCTCATTTTCACTGAATATGAAATTGTGCCCCCACCCTCCCCAAAGCCCATTGTCGGGAATATTTGTGCCATTACATGAAGAGTTTAAGTCTACATAGCTGCTAAGTGGCAAATTCACTAGTCCCTCCTTTGACTTTGTAAGAGGCACCACAGAATAAAGCCTCAAAGCCCACCATATGAGCAAAGTCCCTATTCATATCCTTTCTGCAACCTACAACCGTTAACCAGTAGTATTGTATAGATGGATGAAGATGAGAAGGCAGCATTTGACCCTAGTCATGAAAATTAGTAAGGAGTTATCAGTTAATGTTTTAAGACATCTTCACAGCAATGGACTAGGAATTTCCTTCTAGTCTTCACGTTCAGAATATATAGCCCTGCTTTACTTATTAATCACTTTTCTTGCTTATTTTGTTCCCTCTTGTATTTCTGTCTTTGCTAATTATTACTTATAAAAACAATATTTTTCTAAAAAACACAAACCCCGAAAAACACAACCCCCCGAAACTCCAGTCTTTGAGAAAGCTCAGATCTGAATCTATAGACAAATCTGAACTTGCCAACTCTCTTGTGGTTCTATATTGGAGGTAAAAAACACCCACACTTTGGATCTTGTTCTGAACTTTGCGGCCAGCACACAAAGACTGGACCAAACCAAAACCCAAATAAACCCCACTTTTGAGGAAGCGTGGAGTCACATTTGATTCCAAATGTTGCTGATCAGATCCATCTCTAATATTATTGGGTCCCAAGAACAGCCTTACATGGTTACTGAAATAGTACCAGATCTTGCAACACTGTGTTGGGTGAATAAGAGTTTATACATAAACAATTTTTAATAGACTATTGCTTTGATGATACAGAGTATGTGACACATTATACTCATTTTTTAATGAAAATTCAAGAATTTTGTTTACAAGGAAAAAAGAGGGAGCTAAATTAAACTAACAAATTGTTTGTTCAGAATAGTATGACCAAACACAATATTCAAGCTAATATCACATTGTTATGGGGCCAGCCCCACTGAAGTCAATTTGAATGCCCAATACACACAACATTAGATCTCAGTGAATAATTGAAGTTTAATTTAATCTTTTTCCATGAACAAGTTTTCCATGAACAGATCGAGATTTTCAGATAAAGTAATTTATTATGTTATTTGCCCCATCCTTGGGTTTGCCCTCAGCAAACAGTAGCAAAGTGAATTCATTTACAAATGTCTGAATATTTGTGGACTATTTTTTGTAGCATACAAAATATTTTTTTAAAAAAACACATGTTACAATTCATAAGTGTCAGTCATTGTACATATGTTGTAAGAAGTATCTGAAAAGCAAAAGATGGATGGAGGTGATTATGGCAATATTCTTTTAGTCTCAGATAACCTACAAGATTAAGGAATTGCAATGCAATGTATGATGATTCAACTTAAAGAACGACTATGCAGATACTCTTATTCAGGAAGATTGGCCTTACCTAGGGCCTGATCCTGCAAGGTTGAGCTTCCTCTGTGAGGTGCTACTAGATACCTTCACCTCCTACCAGGTCAGTAGGAATTAAGGGTGCCCAGTGCTATTGTCTCTAGTTTCCTCTCTCTCAAAGTGATGTATACTGTGTGTATATTAATATTTTACACACACACACACACACACACACACACACACACACACACACACACACACACACACACACACACACACACACCAGGCTAGATCTTCTGCTGTCATTAAGCAGCACTTCACATGATCCTGATGCTGTCTGGCCAGGTTGTGCTCCAAGGTGTTGTATGTGACTCAGGGAATTTCTGGGGTATCAGACCCCCCCAATCATGTTCCCTTAGCCTGACCTGGAGTGGTGTAGAAGTTGGCAGAGTGTCTGTATGCTATCTGGAACTTCTCCTTGGCAGGTGGAATCCTTAAGTGGCCAGTTAACCTGGCATCAGGAGCTGTTTTGTGATATTGAAACAGGCCTAGCACATAAGTGGATTCAACCCAATATCTTTCTGGACACATGGTATCCAGAAGATTATGTGCCAAATTCTCTGCTGATAAAAATGGGTGCAGCACTGTTGTCTTCAGTGATATTTTCAATGTTTCTGCCAGCAGAGATTTGGCTGTCCACAATTGCTATACATCATTTCACTCCTTGTAACAAGTCACAATACTAACTTAATAAAGCAAACTACATTATTTAGAACACGAAAAACTCATCCAGAAAACCCAGACTTTTGAGTTGACAACTAAAGTGGGTTACTATGGTCCTTCAAAATATAAGCTTATTAGTGTCCTAATTTAGTTCATTGCAGGGAATAATCTTTTAAAATACCCAGCTAACAGGTATGAGCTGCATCACTTTCTGATGCAACCTAGATGTGTAAGCATTCAGCTGTGGCTGTTTGCAATAGGAAGTAGATTTCAATTAAAAAAAAACCTGTTGTCTAAAAAGTGGTAATTTTGTTCCTTTAGGACACATTCAACATGGTGCAATTAGTATTAGCTAAATATCACTACATGGAAATCCAAATTAAGTACAATGAAGGATTTGCAGGTAAAAATCCATCTATTTGAATGTGTCTGAAAATTATATTTTTCCAGGTTTATTGCAAAAAGCACTTTACTAACAGCAGTTTATTTGCTACAGTAAATGTACATGACATTCTTACACAGCACATACCAATTGTAGGTTTCATTAGGCCTCTTGGCTGAAAGCATTGCATTCTCAGTTTTATGGAATTTTTAGAGGATAGGGAGTGGTGTCTCATGGAAAAGGACTTCGGAAAACAATTCACACTCCATTTCCACAAATACACTATTCATTGATCCAAATTAGCCATTTGTGAATAGAATACATATAAAAACACCTCTTTTTCTTGAGTAGAGTTCTGTAGCTGCTTAATAGTTTCACTTGACTTGTAGAATCTTCCATCTTCAATTACTGTAAAACAGTGAATGAAACAGAAGGAGCTGTAATAGTGCATCCTGACAGTGCACAGCAGAAGTTCTATGAAAACTTTTCTTAAAGATAAATTCAGGTCTAAATTCTGATCTCAGTCATACTGATGTAAAATTGAAGTAACTCCACTCAGTTCAGCAGAATTACATCAATTTCACACCCATGTGAGTGAGGTCAGACTCTTCCCCGTAGTGGAAATGGAAGAATCATAAATGAAGCCATTGATATGGTATTTGGTTTGAAGAGCCAATTTTTACTAATTGTTTCTTAACCTTTTTATTGGTTTATTAAACTGTTCCAAAGTACACTTGTAATGGCAATTTATGAAAAAAAATGAGTTTATAAGTCAAAGTCTATATTTAATGTTTTTTGGAATCTGAACAACTAAGAGTAATAAAGTCCCTTTAGCGATAGGATTTTACAGTTTTTCATTCCATTATAATGTAGGCAAACAAAGCCAGTCACAAATAGCAGTGGTCCAATTCTATGTTTCATCATGTTCTTTTGAGCAGATTTTCCTTCAACATGTTTGACTTCGTTTTGTTTCCAGTAATTTCTGGCTACTCTGTTTCAAAATAATAATGGTGACTTTTATTTCATTCTGGCAATTAATTATGCCAGCTAGCTCCCATAAAAACAAAACAAGAAGAGTACAGGTCTAAGCTGCCGCTTTTGACCTTACATGAACCAGTTGCATCTCATTCCAGTAGATATAATTATGCTCTGTTCTAAGACTCTTGAAACATTTATGCACAAGAGGGTGAGTTCAGGATAGACAATGTTTTTTAATTGTCTCTCTCATATAAGGAGACTCCTTACCATTATCAAAGTGTAGCTTTTTGAATGGATTATACACAGAACAAGAGGTAGAGTGAGAGATGCACTTCCAGAGGCTCCCATTGGCCTGGAGCAGCAAACCGTGGCCACTGGAAGCTGTGATCGGCCGAACATGCAGACGCGGCAGGTAAACAAACTGGCCCGGCCCACCAGGGGCTTTCCCTGCACAAGCGGTGGAACAAGTTTGGGAACCACTGTTCTAGAAAGGGAGGAGGGAAAGAAATAATTTAGTTGGTTAATGATTGATTAATGGTGTTCAAATACAGCTGCATAGAGAAGTCAAAAGAGACATGGAGAATGTGGAAGTAGAGACTAACAGGCAGTAGGGTGGCAGCATTTAGACTGAAGGGGGAGAACAAATAAGATTAGGTATAAAGATGAAATACAGTCCCTTCTACTCCGATTTTCCCTTTAGTGGTTCAACAAGACATTTATGGGCTAAGAGGGTATCTCATGTATCACATCAAATGGTACATCACTTTCTGTCCAGACATCCATATTTCTGTTTATCCTCTTTACTTCCTTCCATTTTACTTCATTAACACCCACAACTTCCAACTTCTACTTGACTCTCCCTGGCTCAGGCCTCACTGCTGAAATGTACTGCACATCCACCACTGCAAAGCACATAACAGGAACCATTCAGCAAATCACATTGTAAATTACCTTTACATTGTAATTACCTACTTAATTAACCAACTGAATCATAAACACATAGGATGATATTTTGCTGTTAATTACACCTAAAGAGCTCCATTGTATACTCCATCACTGATTTCAAGAAGATATCTCATGCAGTGAGGCAGTCAGTTTATCCAAGGGCAGAGTGCCAGTCATTACTAAAGTCAATACAGTTCCCACACATTAACTGACAGCAGAATTTGGCCCACAGGATCAGTAATAGTGTACCTTGTTTAATGTTTGTAGTAACATGGCTTATATTTTTCTCATATACATTCCAATATGAGTGAGTGAGTATTGGTTCATTTGCAATTGTCTTGTTACTGGACTGGTGCTTATTTTCTTATATTAAAAGAAAAGTTTGAGAAACAAAAATCAAGAAAAGGGAAGGAATACACAAAAATGAGGAGGAACAGCACAAAAAGATGGGCATCTCTTCCTTTTGATATCGATGGTCTAGCTGTGCATAAGGATTTCTAGTCATTAATTTGTCCACTCAATGACAGACTTTTCTCCATAGTCCAAAAAGCTGTCTGCTTTGATTTTTACCAGTAGAGCAGGTTTGTAAAGTACTCTTCAGTTTTGCCCCTTGTAGAAATACTAGGTCTAGTTGGCAATGAGAATATGCATACAGTATCTCCATTGTAATAGAGATGTCAGCAAAACAATTTGTATGCAGAGTTGTGAAAAGTTGACCTTGTCTTTATGTACTTCGGTACACAAATTTGATTTATAATGTATCTAAAAAATCTTGATTGAGATTTTCAAAGAAGATTAAAGGAATTAGACACCCACATCCCATTAATTATTAAAATGGAAGTGGCATCTCTAACTCCCCTAGGTTCCTTTAAAATCCCAGTCTAGAAGTCGTCTCCCTTACTACTCTCCACCATATCAAGTAGAAACTTTTTGTGTTTTGCAACATCCAGCACGCAACTGATACAGATGGCCAAGGTTCATGCTACAAACACTCGGCCACGGCAACTGCTGTGAGCAGACCATGGATTGCTGCGGAGCAGAATCAGACCATGGTATTTGCAATTAGTTTTAAAAGATTTCCCCATCTCCCCAAAGGCAGAACAGCATGCATAGGTCTCAGTAATGATGAATGAGCTTCCATGTGCAGACTGAGGAATGGGGAATATCTCCCACAGCCAGGCTTCAAAGTGTTTCATACATTATTTATAAAATACTTGAATGTGCTGCTGCAGTAGCTAGAACTGCTGTCTAATATGGAGACATAAGCTCTTAAAACAGACCCTTTTCCCTCAGCAGACAAAGATTAGCATTTAACATAATGCCATAACTAAGAATAAAAATGGTATTCTGACTCTGAAGGTGGTGCGTCCCTTAAGAATGCAATGTTTATCACTTACTATCCTTGAGTGAGCCAGGTGGCAAGCTTTCCTACAGAGTCCTGAATAAGTAAATGAAACGGTTAATAGAACATAGTTATCAGCTCTGGAGAACTGATGTAATAGAGTGGGTCTTCCAACCCGGCTTTCTACAGCAATTCTGGAGTTACTCACAGATTCCCTCCCATCCCCCATTACTTCCTGATCTTTTTATCTCAAATGATGTCCTCTATCCTGGGACTTCATTTTCTTGATTCAGTTTAGAAGTATTTGACCACTTTATAACGAAAGTTGTTGGAGATGCGTTAGATAAGTTGTGCTCTAAATTATGCTCCTTGTGCATCCTGAGAGATCACATCAAAAGCAACATATGCATCAGTAGGAGATTTAAAGGTGACAAGGCTAACTGGCTTCTAGAGAAAAATTGCTTCTTAGTGGATTTTAATTTGGAAAGGAATAGTGGAACTGGCAAGAACTCTGATTTTTGTAAACTAATTTGAAAAGTTTTCACTAAGAAAAAGTAAGTATTGGTTATTTCCTCATTGAATAGATCAGGAAAGAAATACTTTCTATGTCTGCACAGTCATACCCTGTATTTTGTAAATGACTTAAACAACTAGTGGCTGGTTGGTCATTTGTCAAGCTGTACTCTCATTATATGCTCCCACTTGTCACATAGCGTTGTCAGGATATCTTGATCCAATTGAGATCATTAGATAGCATGTGTGATTCATTGTCAGATATCATCTGAGCATAAACAAATGTGATGCATCCTGTTGTATTACATATTACACTTTGGCATGACTAACATACTATGCCAGAAAGCAGGCAAAGTTTAGCAAATTGTAAGATTAATTGTTAAAATATAACTGAGAAATACCTTTACTTGTGTGATGTAGATATGGAGAGTGATTTCAGGCAGTAGGCTAAAGCAAGTTAGTTATGCTGTATTTATTTTATTTAACATCATTTAATGAAATATATAAGGGGGCAGGGAATGTTGATAAGTCTAGATATCAAAGCTAGTTTCCTAATGTAATAATGAAGTGCTTAGCCTTCTTCCTATATAAAATTTCAGGTATGAGCCATACTGCACATGAGAAAAAAAATAAAGCACTTTGGTATGCTTGAATTATGAGTCATGAGCTATGAACAAGATACTGAATATGTGAAACAAAACTTGAAGAAATGTATATGTAGTACTCGGTTAGGTCTATATAATGTATGTAAATTTAAGTCCATTAATATTTCCCATTGACTTCTATTTGAACTTGGTTAGGACCTAAGTAGGCTTTACTGCAATTTAAGTAATTTAGAAAAATAATGGTAGATATTTTTAAACCCTGCAAAAAAAAACTTACAATCAAAACTTCTATATTTATTGCTGTCAGAAGCAATTCAATAATCTCAACTCCTTAAGACACATTTTGTTGAAAGACGAATGGTTTAGTGCCAGCGCACTGGACTGGGAACCAAAATTTCCAGAGTTCTAATACTGGATCTGACATCAACTCTCAGTGGATATGGGCAAGTAACATAGGCTGAGATTTTTCCACAGCACCTCAGGTATTGAGAAGTACAACTCCCACTGAAGCCTCAAAAAGGACCTGTGTTCCTAAATCCCTCAGGTGCTTTTAGAAATCCCACTCTTGATTTCTTTGGGTATGTCTACAGAGAAAAAAAAAAAAAGCCCCACAGCAGCCTGTGTTAGAACCTGTGTCAACTGTCTCGGGCTCCTGGGACTCGCTCTGTTAGGCTAAAAATAATTGTGTAGACATTCAGACTCAGGCTGGAGCCTGGGTTTTGAGACTCTCCCCTCTCTCTAGGTTTCAGAGCCTGGGCTCCAGCCTGAGCATCTACACTGCTATTTTTGGCCCCATGAGTAGGACGAGTCAGTTGACCCAGGCTCTTAGACTTGCTACCTCAAGGCTGTTTCCTCACCTCCTCCCTCACTGTGTAGATGTACCCATCTGTGTAGATGTACCCTTTGTCTCTGATTACCCATCTGTAACAGAGATCATATTTATTCATCTAACTGACATATGTTGGATTAGTTAGCTAATATTTGCAAAACACTTTAAAGATGAAAAGTACTATACTGATGCTAAGTATTATTTCTATTCTCTAGTCTTGTGGTCTGAAGTATGGTTAACATGTGTTTCATGCTCTAGTGAATTGTTTTCCAGAGTTGTTCTAAAGTATTCTAGAACCTTTAGCCTAAACACTCCTGAGAGTTGTCTTGAACTGTACTCATACTTGATGCATTCTCTACAGGGCGGGTGCAAGGATGTTTCATGCCCTATGTAAAACTTCCACCTTGTGCCCCCGCCCCCCCAGCCCTGTGGCAGCTCCCTGCCCCCGCCCCCAACCTGAGGCCCCGCCTCAGCAGCTCTCCCAGGCCCGGGGAGCCATGCGGCAGCTCCCCGCCCCAGCTCACCTCTGCTCCGCCTCCTCCCCGAGCACGCCGTCGACGCTCCACTTCTCCCGCCTCCCAGGCTTGCGGCATCAATCAGCTGTTTGGCACCGCAAGCATGGGAGGGAGAGAAGCAGAGCGGGGCAGCGTGCTTGGGGAGGAGGCGGAGCAGAGGTGAGCTGGGGCGGGGAGTTCCCCTACATGCCGCCCCCTCTTTACTTGCTGTAGGCGTCCCTCCCCGCATCCCCCTGCCTCAGGTCCCTCCGCCTAAATGCCGACGACGACCGGGGTGGCCGAAGATCCAGCCGCCGCGGTCACTTTCGAAGGGCCCAAAATGCTGCCTCCCAAATGCTAGTGCTCTAGGCGACCGCCTAGGTCACCTAATGGGTTGCACTGGCTCTGATTCTCTAAGATTACTGTCACTAGTCCACACATTTTGCTTCTCCTCCCCTTTAACAGCACTGGATAAATCTTCCTTGGGCTTCAAGATATATTAGCTTTGAAATTAGACTGGTTCTGAATTACCCAAGATCAGTCACTAATTTCCTGATTTGATCCTATCTGGGACTGTGAGCCTACATCAGGCGGTATTTGGTTAAAATTCATCTATTTCTTGAACAGCTTCTAAGGATCAAACTTCTACATTTGTGTGTGTGTGTGTGTGTGTGTGACATATAAATATAACACTCTCTCTTGGCAGTAAGAGCCTGTTTGCTCTTTAAGTCTGAACTACAAGTGAAAACCTAATAACATTCCTGGATTATTCCACTGATCATTTTGATCTCAAGTAAAGTGTTTGAGATATTGCTTATGATCAGTATGCTCTGCAGCTCCATAGATATTAAACAGTGAAGGCGGTGTCTACTATTGACAACTTTTAAATCAATGATGACTAAAGCTATAATGAATTCCAGATACTAACAGTTTCAGTTTCAATAAACTGTAAGATATACACATTTGAATCTGCGCTTCATGACTGCAATTGCCTTTATTTTACCATAGTTCTTATTCTATGACATCTGAGCAAGTAATTTCAACACAATGGTCCCAAATGCAGCAATTTGCCACACATTGCAACAAAAGTAGTCTCATTTTTTCATTCTTGCACACAGAACAAGACCATATTTTTGTTTTAAGTGCAATATCAGACATATATTTCTGAAGGGTATAATAACCTCCCTTGTATTTGCTTGCCGCCTTCTTGCACAGTAAAGTCAGCTGAATGTTGGGTTCAGGAGACTTGCCATTTTTCTTAGCTAATTCTATTACTTCATTGTCTTCTTTCAACACAGCTTTTAATTGAATTTATTTCTTCTTTGAGAATGAACCAAAAGCATCTGGCAACTCTTAGGTAATATTTTGGTTATAATTATATCAACATCAGTCTTCTAGCAACAAAGGTGTTTGAAAATTCCAAGCTATGTCTAACTCATAATCACTTACCTCAGAGATTTGCCATGTCATGTTTAAAAGGTGATGTTGGTTGCATCTGGCTCATAAATTCACATTACACCTAAGTTAAACTCTTACCTCAGAAATGATCAAGATCATGTTTAAGTGATTATATTGGCTGCATTTGGCTCATAAATCAAAACTATGTCTTGACCAAACACAAAAGTTCACTTCCCCCGTGTCTGAGGCAGAAAAGGAATTTGAACATGGCTCTCCCACATTAAAGAGACTACTTAAGCCATCAGGCTATAGAATAGCTTGATGTAAGTTGCTCTCAATCTTCCTCTTGTTCAACTGTGTATAATTAACTAGTCAGTGGTGCAAGAATTTGAACTTGAGCCACCCACATTCCAGGTGAATTCTCTAACCACCAGGTTAATAGATTGCATTCTTGCTCAAGCTGAGTGACTATTTATACAAAGTGGAACAGCTTCAATAAGTGAAATTGAGGCAATCCCAGCCTAGCCTACCCTATAGCCCAGGTGTTTGGGCACTCTCCACCTATGCAGAAGACCCCAGTTCACATTCCTTTTCCCCCAACAAGCAGAAAAAATAATTGAACCCAGGTCTCCCAAATCTCAGATGGTTGCTGAAGTAAAGTTTTTAAGGGTGGCAATACCACCTCCATGTTTTCCCCTCCACCTCAGAATATTTTTTGACCAAAACTATTCAGCAAATTTGTGAAGAATTCATTAAAAGTTTCAGTGCCCTGAAAAAAGTGCATTTTTCAATAACTTTACTAGTGACCAAAATAAAATATCCCCAGCACTACTCTCAATATCCCACAAATACCCTCATCCTGGGATTTGACAGCCAAAGTTTTCGCCTGTGCTTGGCTTGTTTGTAGGGTTTCTCCCTTGGAAACACAGAATAATACAGTGGATGCACCGAACAAGCCCCATCTGCTCTACCTTGCAGCATGAGTCAGTCAAATAGTCTGCATCTCTGCAAGATCTTGGGCCCATGTATACTTGTAAAATAAATCAGACAAGATTATCTTTATCATAACATAGTGTGGTAACATTACAGCGAAACCCCTTAATGTCTATTTCACCAATTTACATAATTCATACAGACTACTGAAAACACTTGGCATAAAATAAAGCTACTACTGTGCAAGAGGAAGAATAGTTGCTGTTCACAGATACGTTTATGCTCCACTAATGTACTTACTTTAGTCTGGTAGCTGTTGATTCTCTACTCTGTGATGGAATTATTATACAAAGGCTACATCTACACTTGGAGCTGGGGTGTAATTCCCAGCTCCAGTAGACATACTCGTGCTAGCTTGCATTGAGTTAGTGTGCTAAAAATAGTGGTATAGTCATAATAGCACAGGCAGTGGTACCTTGTGGCATAGGCTAGCCACCCAGAATAAAAACCTACCTGGACCCCATGGGTACATACTCGGGGTAGCTAGCCTGTGCCATTGCTCAGTGTTGCCATGCTGCTATTTGAGTGAGCTAAGTCTATTTAAGTGAGCTCACAAAAAGTACACCGACATAAAAACAAATGCCACAGAGCAAAGATTTAGGCCTGTAATGTGTATATCTGTTCACCAACTGCCTTTATCTTTTGTAGTCAATTATACCTGTGAACTGTTTTATAACCATTTTGTATTCACTTTTCACAGGTGTAGATGACTACACAGATGGCTAAATAGTTGGGAATCTTCTAAACTGTATTTTACAGAAGTAGTCTAGTCTTGCTCTTCCCCCCAAACAAGCATCGTTCATTTAATGAAGATCTGCCAAGACAATTATATTCATCTACAGGCTTTCATATTAATTTAAATCATATTGGTAATGTTTACATTACCTTGGATGATGTAGCACAACAAAACTGGGAAAACCTATTAGCTACATTCCCTTTGTCAACTGGGAAGCCGTAATATACAGTTCTTTAAGGAGTACCTGCTGTAATAACGAGATGTGCACATTAGGACACTGTAAGGGTCCGGTGTGGGGGCTCGGCCCTCTCAGGTGCGGCCGGGAGCCAGGCCGCCTCACTACACGGCCTAGATCAGTCGTTCAGTCTCCGAAGGTCCAAGCCCTAGGTCAGGGTGGGCAACAAACAATAGTATAAGGGCTCAGACCCTCAGGCAGGGGCTGAGCAAAATAAACAGTGATTTAAGCCCAAGCCCTCAGTCAGGGCGGGGCAACAGCCAGTAGTTCTAGGCTCAGACCCTCAGGCAGGGGCTGAGCAAAATAAACAGTGATTTAAGCCCAAGCCCTCAGTCAGGGCGGGGCAACAAACAGTAGTTCAAGGGGCTCAGGTCCTTGAAGCAGGAGCTGAGCGGCAATAATAGTTCAGGGGCTCAGGTCCTTGAAGCAGGAGCTGAGCAGCAACAATAGTTCAGGGGCTCAGGTCCTTGAAGCAGGAGCTGAGCAGCAACAATAGTTCAGGGGCTCAGGTCCTTGAAGCAGGAGCTGAGCAGCAACAATAGTTCAGGGGCTCAGGTCCTTGAAGCAGGAGCTGAGCAGCAACAATAGGTGAGTCCAGACTTCTGGGTCTGAGCTCTGGTGTGAGGGGGAGACTGCCACCCGTGAGGAGGGTGGTAGGGGGGACACAGGCCCACCCACTCCACTGTGTCCCAGCCCGGGGCCCTAACAGCAGCAGTTAGTCTGCTGCTGTGTCGGTGGGGTCCTGACCGCAACACACCGACATCGGCTCGAAATCTGCAGTAGCCAGACTGGGGTCAGCTACCCCCGGGCTACTTCCCATCTCCCCCTCCATGGGTACCTGCTCATCGCTGGTGTCCGCAGCGGGGTCCCATACCATGGGCTCCTCGTCGTGCTGAGGGCTGGCTAGGTCGGGCTGCTCCTCAGGACACGGGTCGGGGGGACGCTCGGGCAGCTCCTCGGGGTACCGAGCTCGGGGAAGGCTCGGCCAGTCCTCCTCAGGGTACCGGGCTCGGGGAAGGCTCGGCCAGTCCACCTCAGGGTACCGGGCTCGGGGAAGGCTCGGCCAGTCCACCTCAGGGTACCGGGCTCGGGGAAGGCTCGGCCAGTCCACCTCAGGGTACCGGGCTCGGGGAAGGCTCGGCCAGTCCACCTCAGGGTACCGGGCTCGGGGAAGACTCGGTCCAGCAGGAGCTCGGTCAGGAGCGTCTGTCCTCTCCGGCCGCCGGGCTGCAACTGAGCGCTGGGGCCGGGCCTTTATACTTCCTGTCCCGCCCCTTAACTTCCGGGTGGCGGGGACAGGTGGCGGTGGCTCCGCCCACTGGGGCGGCTGTTCTGGCTCCTCCCTCTCAGGTGCGGCTGGGAGCCAGGCCGCCTCACTACACGGCCCCCCCCTCAAGGCTGGCTCCCATGCAGCGGGGCCAGCCGCTTCCATACCTCCCAGGCGGGAGAGGAAGTCCGCTTTTGCGTGGTCTTTCCCGGCCCGATGTCGGATGGTGAAGGCGTATGGCTGCAGTGCTAAGTACCACCGCTGCAGCCGCATGTTGCGGTCCTTCATGCGGGCCAAACACTGGAGGGCGGAGTGGTCGGTGACCAATGTGAAGGGGGCTCCCAGGATGTAGTATCTCAGGGCTTCACAGGCCCACTTCACAGCGAGGGCTTCCTTTTCGACCACTGCATAGTTTTTCTCTCGGGGGAACAGCTTCCGGCTGATGTAAAGGACCGGATGCTCTTCCCCGTCTACCTCTTGGGAAAGGACGGCCCTGAGTCCCACTTCCGAGGCGTCCGTCTGTAAAACAAATGTCCGGTGGAAATCAGGACTGTAGAAGACCGACTTGCAGCAGAGGCTCGTCTTGAGTGTCTGAAAGGCCTCGTCACACTCGTGGGTCCATTTCACCTGCCGCGGGCTGTCCTTCGTCAGGAGCACCGTTAAGGGGGCGGCAATCGCTGCGAATTGGGGAATAAATCGTCGATAATATCCCGCCAACCCCAGAAACTGGCATACCTGGCGTTTCGTGGCTGGCGGGGGGCAGGTTGCGATGGCCTGGACCTTGCCTTCTAAAGGTTTTACCTGCCCGTGCCCTATAGTGTACCCCAGGTATGTAGTCTCTTGCCAGCCAATGCGGCATGTTTTTGGGTTGGCTGTTAGTCCGGCAGTCCGCAGGGACCTCAGGACAGCTGCGACCCTTTCTAGGTGGTTCTCCCACTGAGGACTGTAAATGACCACGTCATCTAGATAGGCGGCCGCGTAGTCCTGATGTGGCTGGAGAAGGCGGTCCATCAGGCGCTGAAACGTGGCCGGGGCCCCATGGAGGCCGAAAGGCATCCGGGTATATTGGTACAGGCCCGTGGGGGTGGCGAACGCGGTCTTCTCCCTGGAGGCTGGTTCCAGGGGCATCTGCCAGTACCCCTTACTTAGGTCGAGGGTGGTAGTATAGCGGGCCTCTCCTAACCGGGCCAACAGCTCATCTATCCGAGGCATGGGATACGCATCAAACTTGGAGATGGCATTGACACGCCTGAAATCAATGCAGAACCGTTGTGAGCCATCGGGCTTCGGTACCAGCACTACCGGGCTCCGCCACTCGCTTTGTGAATGTTCAATCACCCCCAAGTCCAGCATAGCCCGCACCTCCTCCTCAACGACCTGCCTCCGGTGATACGGCAAGGGCCTGGTCGTGCCCCGGATCACCACCCCAGGCTCCGTCTGGATCCGATGATATACGAGGGTAGTGAATCCCGGTTGGGTCATGAAGGTGCGGGAGAAGGCCCGCAAGAGGCACCGGGTCTGTTTAAGTTGGTCCTCTGTTAAGGTCTCCCCAAGCTGGGGTTCCCCGGGGTCCTCGGTATGGGTGACCTGGGGTCCTAGCTCCGGTTCTGGCGGGTAGGGGTTAATCAGAAGGCCTTCGTGTTCGCGCCAGGGCTTGAGGAGGTTGACGTGGTATCGCTGGATCTTCTTTTTTCGGTCTGGCTGATTAATTTCATATGTAACCGGGCCCACCTTCCGGACCACCTCATATGGCCCTTGCCACCGGGCCAGAATCTTTGACTCGCTGGAGGGAAGGAGTAGTAACACCCGGTCTCCTGGTTGAAAGTCCCGAGTTTGTGCATCCCGGTTATAAGTCTGCGCCTGCATCTCTTGGGCGGCTTTCAAGTTCTCCCGCGCCAGAGCCCCCGCCTGCTTAAGGCGCTCCTGGAGCTGGAGTACGTACTGTAGGAGGCCCTGGGCTGGTGAGGGGGCTTGCTCCCAAGTTTCCCTCATGAGATCCAACAGGCCCCGGGGTCGTCGGCCGTACAGCAATTCAAAGGGGGAGAACTTAGTTGACGACTGGGGGACTTCTCGTACCGCCAGGAGCAGGGGTGGAAGTAGCTGGTCCCACCGGCGAAGGTCCTCCTGGGGAAACCTACACAACATCTCCTTCAGCGTCCGGTTGACCCTTTCAACCAGTCCATCGGTCTGGGGGTGATAGATGGACGTTCGCAGTTGCTTTATCCCCAGGAGTTCGCATACCTGCTGGAGCAGCCGTGACATAAAGTTAGTCCCTTGGTCCGTGAGGATCTCCCGGGGCAGGCCGACGCGGGCGAAGACCTTCACCAGCTCAGCTGCGATGGTGCAGGCTGTGATGCTCCGGAGAGGGATTGCTTCAGGGAACCTGGTAGCATAGTCCATTATAACTAAAATATATTGAAACCCCGCACTGCTCTTAGGGAGAGGCCCCACCAGGTCCATGGCCACGCGTTCAAAAGGGGTCTCTATCAGAGGCATCGGGATGAGCGGTGCCTTGGGAGTTCGTGCTGGGGCAGCCAACTGGCATTCCGGGCAAGAGTTGCAATAATTCTTCACCTCCTGGTGTACTCCTGGCCAGAAGAAGCGCCCCAGGATCCGAGCCAGGGTCTTCTCATGACCGAGGTGCCCGGCCGCTGGGATGTCGTGGGCCAGCTTCATGACTGCCCGGCGGTGACACCGAGGCACGAGGAGTTGGGTCCGTGTATCCCCCCGTGTGGGGGTCCTTCTCGACGCGATACAGGCGCTCCTGCCGCAGCTCGAAGTGCGGCCACTGCGCCGCTCGATCGGGGTCAAGGACAGTCCCATCCACGGAGGCCAGCTGGTCGTATGTCCGTTTGAGTGAGGGGTCGGCCCGTTGATCCCGGCAGAAGTCCGTAGGCGCCGAGGGATCCTCCCCGACTCCTGGGGCCGCACCTTCAGGTCCCTCTGTCGGGCTGGCGTGGTCGGGGACTCCGGCCTCGTCCTCCTCGGTCTCTGCGGCCTCCCCTTCCAAGGCTGGCATGACCCGCGGGCTGCTCTTGGCGTGGCGGCGTAGGACGGCTGGAAATTCGGGCCAGTCCCGACCCAGAATCACCGGGTACGCGAGCCGTGGAGCGAGGCCCACGATCATCAGCCGGGTGACCCCATCAGTGGTCAGTTGGGCCCTGGTACTTGGGTAAGGCCATATGTCCCCGTGTATACACTGCAGCTGAATCCTCCCTAGATGGTTATCAGCCTGCGGGCCCACGTTTTGGCAGACCAGGGTCTGGCCACAGCCTGAATCGAGGAGGGCCACCGTCGGGCGTCCCTCAACGACCACGGGCACGGTGATCTTGGCCGCTTGCCAACGCCGGGCACATCCTTCCCCTGAGTAAACCTGGCCAAAGGTACATTCCAGTCCAGGGCAGTCCCGCTGTAAATGGCCACGCTCTCCACATGAGAAACAGGGCCCCAGGTCTGCTCGTCCCGTCCGGGACCGGGTCCCGGTGTTACCTCCATGCGAGTCCCGGTAGTCCCCCTTTGTCGCAGGAACCGGGGTCCGAGCGGGCCTCCCGGAGGACGCTGCAGCACGGATCCGGGCCTCTGCTCCCCGGGAGGAAACTCGTACGTCCGTCTGGGTAGGCACCCCCTTCTTCTCTGGGTTGGGGCGCTCCGTCCAGGGTGGGGCTTCAGCCGCGAGGAAGTCCTCCATTAACGTAATGGCTGCGGCCACTGTCGCCGGCCTATGGCGGAGGACCCAGGCTCTTCCTCGCGGCGGGAGTACATGAGCGAACTGCTCCAAGACTACCTGCTCTATCAGCTCCTCTGGCGTCCGGCGTTCGGGCTGCAACCATTTTTTGCAGGTCTCTCAAAGCTCCTGGGCCACCATCCGAGGCCGGGCCCCTGAAGGATAGGCCAGGCTTCTAAACCGCTGTCGGTAGGTCTCCGGACTCACATCCAGGGCGTCCAGAATGGTGGCTTTCACCTGGCTGTAGTCCTGGGCTGCCTCCACAGACAAGCCTTGGTAGACCGTCGGAGCAGTCCCAGTTAAGTACGGGGCCAGGATAGTGCCCCATTGGTCCGGGGTCCAGCCCGCGACGATGGCCACCCGCTCAAATGTGACGAGAAAGGCTTCGGGGTCGTCGCCAGGCCCCATCTTCGTCAGCCAAAATGGGGGGCTGGGCCGCGGGGCCCCTGCGACGCCTCCTGGCTGGGGTTCCCCCGGTCGAGTCAGTGCCGCTGCGAGCTGCTGAACGCATTGCCGCTGAAAGTCCTGGTGCTGGGTAAACAGGTCTTGAATAAGCTGCCATTGTTGGGATCCGAGCTGCTCGACGAGCTGCTGCTGCTGTTGCTGGTGGGCGGCCTGCTGCTCATGTTGCTGTCGCGACTGGCTCTCCGTCATGAGGGCCAGGAGCTGGGACAGATCCATCTCTCTGGCGGGAGGTCTCTCTCCCGTGGCCCCCTTGTCACCGGTGTCAAGAGCTCGCGCCCACATCCTGGGCAAGACTCCTCAGAGAAGGCATCACGTGTAAGGGTCCGGTGTGGGAGCTCGGCCCTCTCAGGTGCGGCTGGGAGCCAGGCCGCCTCACTACACGGCCTAGATCAGTCGTTCAGTCTCCGAAGGTCCAAGCCCTAGGTCAGGGCGGGCAACAAACAATAGTCTAAGGGCTCAGACCCTCAGGCAGGGGCTGAGCAAAATAAACAGTGGTTTAAGCCCAAGCCCTCAGTCAGGGCGGGGCAACAAACAGTAGTTCCAGGGGCTCAGGTCCTTGAAGCAGGAGCTGAGCAGCAATAATAGTTCAAGGGGCTCAGGTCCTTGAAGCAGGAGCTGAGCAGCAATAATAGTTCAAGGGGCTCAGGTCCTTGAAGCAGGAGCTGAGCAGCAATAATAGTTCAAGGGGCTCAGGTCCTTGAAGCAGGAGCTGAGCAGCAACAATAGTTCAGGGGCTCAGGTCCTTGAAGCAGGAGCTGAGCAGCAACAATAGTTCAGGGGCTCAGGTCCTTGAAGCAGGAGCTGAGCAGCAACAATAGTTCAGGGGCTCAGGTCCTTGAAGCAGGAGCTGAGCAGCAAAAATAGTTCAGGGGCTCAGGTCCTTGAAGCAGGAGCTGAGCAGCAACAATAGGTGAGTCCAGACTTCTGGGTCTGAGCTCTGGTGTGAGGGGGAGACTGCCACCCGTGAGGAGGGTGGTAGGGGGGACACAGGCCCACCCACTCCACTGTGTCCCAGCCCGGGGCCCTAACAGCAGCAGTTAGTCTGCTGCTGTGTCGGTGGGGTCCTGACCGCAACACACCGACATCGGCTCGAAATCTGCAGTAGCCAGACTGGGGTCAGCTACCCCCGGGCTACTTCCCATCTCCCCCTCCATGGGTACCTGCTCATCGCTGGTGTCCGCAGCGGGGTCCCATACCACGGGCTCCTCGTCGTGCTGAGGGCTGGCTAGGTCGGGCTGCTCCTCAGGACATGGGTCGGGGGGACGCTCGGGCAGCTCCTCGGGGTACCGAGCTCGGGGAAGGCTCGGCCAGTCCTCCTCAGGGTACCGGGCTCGGGGAAGACTCCGTCCAGCAGGAGCTCGGTCAGGAGCGTCTGTCCTCTCCGGCCGCCGGGCTGCAACTGAGCGCTGGGGCCGGGCCTTTATACTTCCTGTCCCGCCCCTTAACTTCCGGGGGGCGGGGACAGGTGGTGGTGGCTCCGCCCACTGGGGCGGCTGTTCTGGCTCCTCCCTCTCAGGTGCGGCCGGGAGCCAGGCCGCCTCACTACAGACACAGATACATGTATGGTACTATATTATTAGAAGAGTTTTAAAAATAATGGGCCAAATCCTGGTCCGCCTGAAGTTAATTAGAGTTTTAACATTGATGTAATCAACATTTCCTTTTTGCTTCACAAATGTTGGACAATCTCCATCATAAAAGTAGATGGTTATCTATCCTCCTGCTGCATGCACAACTTCCATTGAGATCAACAATATATTATGCTCTTTATCTTTACATTAGTTCTTGCTGTCTTGCATACATTAATTGTGTTCAATTTAAGTCCAAAACTAACAAGGATGTTTCCAAATTGACACATTTTCTACCTGAAGTACCTTCACAGGTTTCAGTTTCAAACAGAGTCTCATACTTAATCCTTCCTGAAGCTATTTTTTCCCACTAGATTATTGGGTAAAGATGTTTTGGAATTAAGAGTAACCTTTACTAGCCTCTATTAGATTTGTGATAATATCTTGATCCTTGTATGCTACAATATTACTGAGAGTGCAGAACTATTTCTTGAACTTCACAGAATCAAGTAATCATCAGTTCCAATATTGACAACAAAACCACGATCAAGAAAATATTCAGATGGGAATAGAGTCCAAAAAAATCTATTTTTGAAAGAAAAAAAGTGAAAAAGTTGATGGATAGCAAATAGCCACATAATCCATTGACTCGTCTAGTGTTAAACTACAAAGTTTTTCTTCATAAGAACTCACATGCAAAACCTGAGATTTTTCTGAAGTCGAATATACAAATTTGCCTGTTATGATTTTTATCACTGTGTGCCAGGTATAGGCTCTGGTCTTCGAAACATTGAAGTTAATAGGTCTAGTCATAATAGTGAAATTAAAATCATGTATGTCTGCAGGATTGGAGCCATAGAAGCATTTTGTAGTCAATTCTACCATTAGAGTTTGTTTGCAATGTTGTTGTAGCTCTGTTGGTCCCAGGATATTTGAGATAAAAGGTGGGTGAAGTAATATCTTTTTTTGGCCCAACTTCTGTTGGTGAAAGAGACAAGCTTTTGAGCTACCTGAGGGAGAGCTCTGTGTAGCACGAAAGCTTGTGTATTTCTCCAACAGAAGTTGGGCAAATAAAAGGTATTACCTCACTCACCTTGTCTTGTCCATTAGAGTTTGGGTAAAATAATATAAATGTAACATGTAACAGAAAGCAACATTCCATTTCCAATCAATAAGAGTTTCAAGATCTAGCCCACAGACATCAAAACTGCATATTTTATAGGTAAATTATACCTTTTCACCACTTAAAATGCCTCAGTGATTACAAAAAAAGAACAATTCAACCTCCAAGTGAATTTACAAAATGATAGTTTTTCTGCAAAAAACATGTTCCCACCCCCTAATAATGTTATTAACAATAAGCCTCCCCATTTTGCCACTTAAGACATTTTCCGGTGGGTTCTAAGAATCTTGAGGCCAGATGTGGAGCCGATGTATAAGTTAGCATAAGTTACTGTCAAAGGTTATATCTTGAGGTCACCCCCTTGGAGCAAAGGCAGGCACCTTGCTTACTTCATCAATCATTCTTTGGGCAACGACAGTTCTGTGATCTGGTCCCAGGATATGGCCCTCCATCTATGCCTCTTAATGTGTCCATTAAGGTAAATTATACCTTTTCACCACTTAAAATGCCTCAGTGATTACAAAAAAAGAACAATTCAACCTCCAAGTGAATTTACAAAATGATAGTTTTTCTGCAAAAAACATGTTCCCACCCCCTAATAATGTTATTAACAATAAGCCTCCCCATTTTGCCACTTAAGACATTTTCCGGTGGGTTCTAAGAATCTTGAGGCCAGATGTGGAGCCGATGTATAAGTTAGCATAAGTTACTGTCAAAGGTTATATCTTGAGGTCACCCCCTTGGAGCAAAGGCAGGCACCTTGCTTACTTCATCAATCATTCTTTGGGCAACGACAGTTCTGTGATCTGGTCCCAGGATATGGCCCTCCATCTATGCCTCTTAATGTGTCCACCCCCTTCCTGAGTGCATGAGTATGACAGGACAAACAAGGAGGAACATAGTTCCCAGATCCACCATGAGCCAGGCACTGTTTCAGGCTCTGTAGGAAGTGCTGACTCCCACCTTTCCACTTAGTTTAAAGACCAAAAGTTAGTTCTGGGTATTCTGACAAAAAACAAAGCAGCCCTCCTTTTTTCCTTCTGCTGGAGTATCTCCAACCTGATCCTCAGCAAATAATTCAGTATTCTAGTCTGATACATGTAGCTCTACTTGTTTCAGAGAGCCACCCCAACCAGGTGCAGTTCCTCCCTTGTAAGGGCCTATCTCCAGGCTTGACAAACTACACAAGTGCCATCTATTCAGACTGATTGGGACTGAACATGGGGACAGGGGTGGTTATCTGCCCTATCAGTTACTCTGAGGGAACATACTATATTTTGTTCAGGTATATTTTGTTCCTAATACCACACCCTTCACCTTGGTTACGACTACTTACATTCACACATTGGAGGAAGCCAGACAAAGGGGAAGGAATGAGTATGTTAAAGTAGGACTGGCCTATTTTCACTTCCAAATTCTCACATCCTTTTTTAGTTGCCTGCCTTGCTATGCTCCTCACTTTGGGTCCCTTGTTGTGTGAATTATGCCACAAGTGATTAAATATTCAAGTAGATAATTGGTTTCTAGAGGTGCTTGTCATCAGGTATGCCTGCCCTGTAGTACCCTCTGCTGAGTTAGGCACCAGTAACTCCACTTCAGGCACTCTTGACTATATAATACCCTCCTTAGGGCTTGTTTATCACAGAACTTCATATAAAAGAGTCCATAGCAAATAGTGCCAAATTAACAAAAGGTGATTCAGGTTCCGCTGATGCCTTTTGTCTAAGCTCTGTTCCCAGTACCCTCACAGTTAACTCTCAGTCTTTATATCTTTCATTATGGCAAAAGTCCCATCTCTCCTCCTGGAGCTAGGTTACAATTTCCCTCAGCTGACCACACTTAGTCCTCAGGCTCAGAAGGTTTTGCAGTCTTTTCCTGCCAGTATCTCTCCCTGATAATGCAGGAGCCTTCTTACTCTCTTCACTGTTAGCAGGCAGCTGCCCTGCTATGAGGGAGAAGGCAGCATTTATGCTGATCCCCTACTCTCAAATCATCCCCAGTTGATTGGATGACATGGGATTCTAGCCCCATCCTCTCTGCAAGATTCTTAGCCCCAGGCCCTTAAAGAAACAGCAATGAGATTATCTCCCAAACATTTCTTACTCCTGGAATCACTTCCTCTTTCTCAAAATTTCCCAGGTCCTTATATCTATAATAAAAACTTTCAACTCTTAAAGAGATACAGTATAAATAAAATGAAAGCACACAAGACTAGCGGTAGCCTAGTGTAACATTTAAATAATGAGACTTCAACCCTGTGTGCCTTGAAAAGCAGAAGAAGTTCAGTGTGGAGTTGACAATCTCACTGGTCATTGCCCTTTAAACTGCTAATAGTCTCTCCCATCTGTGTGAAAGAATCTTGGACAGAGCTTTTTTTTTTTTCCTGAATTACCACTGTAGTAAAAATGTGGTTCAGGCCTCCTTATAGAAGAAATAAGAATGTTTCTGATGAAGAATTGATATAAACTTTTAAGCAGCAACAGTTAAAGCTTGTCAGAAATTCCTTGAGAGAATCCAAACATTCAGTGGACACTTTTTGATTTTGACAAAGGTCTGACAGAAACCAGGCAGGGTTCCAATCTGTCTAGTTTCCTATCACTTTGCCCTCCTGGCTTCTCAGCAGCCCATCTAACAGGCTGATGGGGAGTCATGAGTCTGGAATCCCTAGGAGCCCCTGCTTACCAGCTCCATGGATCTTCAACTCCTCCACAGATCACCTGGCAAACTTATAGGGAGTTGAGAGCCTGGAAGCTCTGGGGGCACCAGATAGACTGTTTCCAAGCCAGGTACGTCAGGGCTTCCAGGGTCCATGGCTCGATGGCAGACATCCAGGCAGACTGCTCCAGGGTTGCAGATCCCAAGACTGTCCCTATAATGTAAAATTTCAAATGTTTTTATTTCCATTCAAAATCAGAACAAACCAAAATCCTCTGTGAAACAAAATTACCTTTCTCCACACAGCTCTAGCAACAATTCGTGACTGGGCTGAAGAGAGAAAAGGTATCTTCATAGTCTATGCTTTGTATTTGTCTGCCAGCAGTAGTGCTATTCAGACACAAGTCTATTTCCACAACTAGAAACAAGGATTAAGTCCTCAAACTGATGGGGAAAGGGAAAAATTAAAAAAAAAAAAAAGACAAAGCATTAGAAAAACCAGGAGATATAGAATATGGGCATGCATGACAAGGAGACATCGTCATCTTCCCATAGTCCTTTACAGCTAGACTAGACGGGATTATTTGTAAACTAAACTGGGAAGATAGAAATACTGGAGATTTACATTTTACATTATTCTGATATTTGAAACCAGGGACTGTGACTTCCTCAATATTAATTTATGATGATGGATCCTTGCTCCTGAGGATTTTTGGCACTTCTGCAATACACATAATAAATAATATTCACATTAAAAAAATCAAGTTTATTTTTCTCCCTGTTGATTAAGAAATATCTGCTTGTTTTAAAATTCACAAGAGTAATGTGTGAAACTCTGCAGTGATCTCAAAATAGTTTCCAGAGAACTGAGTTTACCAGATATACTACTTTGAACCAAAGCACTGTGTATTATATAGGACTTTATCCAAAATATGTATTCTTTGCAGAAATAACCTGAACTAATCATTATTATTTTTAAATGCAGTTTGTGATCACATTGTGATCAATTCATATTTATTGAAAAATCTCTCATGTAAAATCTTTTCTAGAATAAAAAAAAAAGACCCAAACAGGGATTTAAACTTGAGAGTAAAGACAATAACTATGCAGTGTGCCAATAGCTCTTAGTGCTCTTAAAAAACAAATAAGATTTGAGATGGTTGTAAAGGGGGCTCCAGCCTCTGTTTTTTCCAAAAATTATAGGCACTCCTAGCTGATTAACACATTTTTGTTTTATTTTAGAACTCCTAGTACAATGAATGTGTGTTCTTATTCTCTAGCCCCACTTACTGGAACTAACTTATAAAACCAATCTAATAGGCACAACAGACTAAAGCAGCCACTCTGGAGAAAGCACGCATGATGTCTCAGAAGAACCCATTCTTTTTATTTATGTTATAATCAATTATTGAACATCAGGCACTTTTTATTTTTTACAATGGATGATGTTAGGATATAGATATGCAGGTCTGTCTGTAAAGGCCTATACTTTAAGAAGTTAGGTGTATTTTTATCACTTAGCTAGTTATAGCGGTATAAAACAAAGAATCAAAATCAGTCCACCTGTGTATGGCCCTTCTCTCACTAGGATAGTCTGAGGCCTGGTTCTTAGGCTAAGGCCTTTGGCTAAGCAGCAGAGGCAGCCATAAGCTGGGAAGCATATGGTCACATACTCACATTCCAAACTAGTGACATTGAAATAAGGTGCTATTGGGCTGTTGGGAATACGATCCTGTCGTGATCATGCCTATCACCACCACATAAAGATGATTAAAGAAAACTTAGTTTGATAGCATCATGTCTGGCAAGAAATCACTTCTCAATAGTTGTGGTTGTGAATTCCCCATTTCTGTATGTTTTATCTTTATGCCTCCACTTTTCTATTGTTAATCTGTCTGCTTCTCTAATTGTTTCTGTTTGCTGTATAATTAATTTTGCTAAGTGTAAGTTAATTAGGGTAGTGGGATATAATTGGTTAGAGAATGATGTTACAATATGTTACAATATGATAGTATTGAGTAGATAGATATCAGTAAAATGATTGGTTAAGATATAGCTGAGAATATTACTATATAAATTAGGGGCAAACAAGAAGTAGGGTGGGATTCGAAAACAAGGAAAAAGGAACTTGGAGTTAGGCATGCTGGAAGTTCACCCCAATAAACATCGAATTGTTTGCACCTTAGGACTTCGGGTATTGTTGCTCTCTGTTCATGCAAGAAGGACCAGGGAAGTGGGAGGGTGAAGGAATAAGCCCTTTAATAGATGACATTAAATAAAATTATAACAACAACATTATTGCTAAGTATGACACTGAGGCAGAAAGGGTTAAGCTACTAGCAAGTTAAATTACCCAAATTCAACCTTTAAAAACATATTAGAAAAGTATATAAATGGTAATTAGGGCCATTCCTTATAAATAGCTAACAAAGCCATGCTAGATAGACCAGAGTGTTTGAAATGCAAAACTGTATTGTAGAGCATTAGAAGTAAATACTAATTATATTTTCCTGTGTTTGCCTAAAACTTATTAGATCTTAACAATGAGATTTTATTAGCTTGTAGATGGTAAACTGCTGTTCCTCTCTGTTACTATGTTCTATTGATTCAGAGATCAAACGGAAATAGTAACATTTAGATGAAACTTGGGTGTAATAATGTCATTGTCTGTATTTCTCTTTGAAGTTTGTAGTAAACTGTCTATGAACTGCTTAATGGATAATTACTTTATTCTGATGAACGCAACTAATTTCCTGTGGATACATAGGAAATAGGAGGTTTTACTTCAAAGCCACAATGCATATTACCTATTCTTCACCCAATGAATACCTGCTGTCAGGAGGCTTTTGATAGCCTGTCAGAAATCTAGAAAAGAACTCTAGAGCCCAGATTCTGTCTTCTCAGATCTGCTTATGCATGCTCAGGGAAAGTTTGAGTCACAAGACTGAGGTCTCCAGCGCTGGTTTGGATCACCTTGCTAATTCTCATAGAAGAATTTGAGCAAACTCCATATCTAGACTGCCTATTAGACTATAACTTTGAAATTGATTCCAGAAGGATTTAGTAAATCAGCATCTTCACCATTTCTACTATGAAACTGACCTAAGAACTTTACTCATATCTGTATGTATAATGATCTTTTAACCAATACTCTCTCTCTCTTTTCTTTTTTAATAAATCTCAATTTAGTTAATAAGAATTGGCTGTAAGCATGTATTTGGGTAAGATTTGAAATATTCATTGACATGGTGGGTAATGTGTCTGATCTCTTGGGATTGATAGAACTTTATATACGGTGAATAAGATTTTAAATAATCCTCACCATATTTAACTTGGCTGTCTTGCTTTAAGGGTATGCCTACACTATGAAATTAGGTTGATTTAATAGAAGTCAATTTTTTAAAAATCAATTTGATACAGTTGACTGTGTGTGTCCCCACTAAGCGCATTAAGTCATCAGAGTGCGTCCACAGTACCGAGGCTAGTGTCAAGTTTAGGAGCATTGCACTGTGTGTAGCTATCCCACAGTTCCTGCAGTCTCCGCTGCCCATTGGAATTCTGGGTTGAGCTCCCAATGCCTCATGGGGCAAAAACATTGTTGCGGGTGGTTCTGGGTACATGTTGTCAGGACTCCTTCCCTCCCTCCCTCCATGAAAGGAATGGCAAACAATCGTTTCTCGCCTTTTTTCCTGGGTTACCCATGCAGACGGCATACCATGGCAAGCGTGGAGCCCAGTCAGCTCACTGTCACCTTACATCTCCTGGGTGCTGCTGGCAGACGCAGTACTGCATTGCTACACAGCAGCATCTCCCTGCCTTGCCTTGCCTTTCCTTGCCAGTGGCAGACGGTGCAATACGACTGTTAACCATCGTCATTGTCTCCTGGGTATACTCCTGGCCAACGTCGGTGAGGTTGGTTGGGGGTGCCTAGGCAGACATGGGTGCGCCTGGCCGACCTTGGTGAGGAGCACCTGAACATAAATGGGAGTGACTCCAGGTCATTCTCTTCTTTAATAGAGATTCAGTCCTGCCTGGATATCATGCGAGCTGGAGGCTTTTGCCTCAGGCTGCTCTCCCACCCAGCAGCACTGCGTGATCGCACCTATCCCAGCCTAACCCTTGCTCCCATGGCTCATGAAGCCTGGACAGTTGTAAGGAGCAGTTCAGCTATAGGCTGAGCAAGTGCAGAATGGTGGTAGAATGTGCCTTTGGACATTTAAAAGCTCTCTGGTGCTGTTTGCTGACTAGGCTGTTTGTGATTAGAAGAGCACAGCAAGGCATGCTGCGCATCACAGAGGCTTTGAAAACCAGTTTCATGACTGGCCAGGCTTCGGTGTGACAATTGTGTGTGTTTCTCCTTGATGAAAAACCGCCCCCTTTGTTGATTTTAATTTAAAGCCAACCGTGTAAGCTAAGCCATGTCGTCAGTCACGCCTCCCTCTGTGAAAGCAACGGCAGACAATCGTTTTGCGCCTTTTTCCCATGTAGATGCCATACCACGGCAAGCATGGAGCCCACTCAGATCACCATGGCAGTTATGATCACTGTAAACACCACGCGCATTATCCTGCAGTATATGCAGCACCGGAAACTTCAACAGCAGGCGAGGAGGCGACAGCAGCGCAGTGATGAGAGTGATGAGGACATGGACACAGACTTCTCTCAAAGCATGGGCCCTGGCAATTTGGACATCATGGTGGTAATGGGGCAGGTTCATGCTGTGGAACGCCTATTCTGGGCCCTGGAAATAAGCACAGACTGATGGGATCACATAGTGTTGCAGGTCTGAGATGATTCCCAGTGGCTGCGAAACTTTCGCATGCGTAAGGGCACTTTCATGGAACTTTGTGACTTGCTGTCCCCTGCCCTGAAGCACAAGAATACCAAGATGAGAGCAGCCCTCACAGTTCACAAGCAAGTGACGATAGCCCTGTGGAAGCTTGCACAGGTCAGTCGGGCATCAATTTGGAGTGGGCAAATCTACTGTGGGGGCTGCTGTGATCCAAGTAGCCAACGCGGGCTATCCAGGGTAATGACTCTGGGAAATGTGCAGGTCATAGTGGATGGCTTTGCTGCAATGGGATTCCCTAACTGTGGTGAGGGAATAGACGGAACCCATATCCCTCTCTTGGGACTGGAGCACCAAGGCAGCCAGTATGTAAACCGAAAGGGGTACTTTTCAATGGTGCTGCAAGCACTGGTGGATCACAAGGGATGTTTCACCAACATCAACTTGGGATGGCTCGGAAAGGTACATGACGCTTGCATCTTTAGGAACTCTGGCTGCAGCAAATGACTTACTTCTGAGACCAGAAAATAACCGATAGGGATGTTGCAATGCCTATAATTATCCTTTGAGAACCAGCCTACCCCTTAATGCCATGGCTCATGAAACCATACTCAGGTACCCTGGACAGTAGTCAGGAGCTGTTCAACTATAGGCTGAACAAGTGCAGAATGGTAATAGAATGTGCATTTGGACATTTAAAAGCCACTGGCGCAGTTTACTGACTTGGTTAGACCTCAGCGAAACCAATATTCCCATTGTTATTACTGCTTGCTGTGTGCTCCACAATATCTGTGAGAGTAAGTTTATGGTGGGGTGGGAGGTTGAGGCAAATTGCCTGGCCACTGATTACGTGCAACCAGATACCAGGGTGATTGGAATAGCACAGCAGGATGCGCTGCACATCAGAGAAGCTTTGAAAACCAGTTTCATGACTGGCCAGGCTACGGTGTAAAAGTTCTGTTTTTTTTGCCTTCTAATCTTCGCCTCTGGGAAGAAGATGATATGGAGAGTGTTGAAACATTTGCAGCTGTCGGAGTTAAAAAAGGGAGAGTAGTATTTAAAAAGACACATTTTAGAGAACAATGGGTGTTGCGTTGCATGCGGGCCGGATAAAGCACAACAACCAATATGATTGCAAGCTGAATCATTTATTATTTACAATGCATCATATTATATAGGCTTCTCCATATTAGCAAACGTCAAACACACCATCACATTGCTGCTGATTGGTTCTTAGTCCGATACACACGCTTTTCACACGCATGGCCCTTTGCTTACTGATTTCCCATTTCCCATGCAATTCATCTGATTTATGGACTTGTTTATCACCTTGAAACCGATCCCAGCTAGGCCACCTGGCGTCTGTCTCCCACAGGCTAGCTCTCAACTTTCTCATAACAACTTTATCTAACTCCTCTGTTCTTGTTGTCCTGCTGCTGTAACTTTCCACCAAGGCAGCATAGGGATGATGTAACCCCACAAATGGATAGACTCTTTAATGGTGAACCAAGCTGTTAACATTACATAGCACATGTGTTTTCTTTACAAGATCACATTTTGCCTCTTTTATTGAGGGCCTGCCAATTTGGTGTGAGAGATCTCACACACACAGGGCTGGTGGGCAACAGAATTCGGCTTGCAGGCAGACATGGTAAGCCACAGTCTTTTGGCTTCTTTAACCTTCATAACATATGGGGATGGTTTCAAACAGCAGCGCCCTCATTTCCCATACCAAGCACTGATGGGCTGGCCATTTAAAAGGAGGGGCTGTGGTTTTCCGGTTAACGTGCAGCACAAACCCAATTAACTCCCCACTCAAAATTCTCTGGGATGATCGCTTCACCCCTCCCCCCCACCACGTGGCTAACAGCGGGGATTATTTCTGTTCAGCCACAGGCAAACAGCCCAGGAGGAACGGACACCTCTGAATGTCCCCTTAATAAAATTCCCATATTTCAACCAAATGACCCTGAATGATATCACTCTCCTGAGGATAACTCAGAAAGATAAAGAACGGATGTTGCTTGAATGCCAGCAAACACTGGGACCATATGCTGCCATGCTTTGTTATGCAATGATTCCAGACTATGTGCTACTGGCCTGACGTGGTAAGGTGTCCTACCATGGAGGACGGAATAAGGCTGCCTTTCCCAGAAACCTTTTGCAAAGGCTTTGGGAGTACATCCAGGAGAGCTTCATTGAGATGTCCCTGGAGGATTTCCGCCCCATCCCCATACATGTTAACAGACTTTTCCAGTAGCTGTACTGGCTGTGAATGCATCCCAAGTCTTCAGGGCAAATTAATCATTAAACACACTTGCTTTTAAACCATGTATTAGATTTACAAAGGTACACTCACCCGAGGTCCCTTCTCCACCTTCAAGGTCCGGGAGCCTGCCTTAGGTGGGTTGGGAGGGTACTGGCTCCAGGACGATAAACAGTTCCTGGCTGCTCAGGGAAAATGATTTCTCCGCTTGCTTGCTGTGCACTATCTTCAACCTCCTTCTCATCATCATCTTCCTCGTCCCCCAAATCCACATTCCTGTTGCATGAGAATCCATTGACGGAGTCCATGCACAGGGGTGGGGTAGTTGTAGGGGCACCCCCTAGAATGGCATGCAGCTCATCATAGAAGGGGCATGTCTGGGGCTCTGACCCGGAGCGGCTGTTTGCCTCTCTGGTTCTTTGGTAGGCTTGCCTGAGCTCCTTAAGTTTCACACAGCACTGCAGTGCGTCCCTGTTATAGCCTCTGTCCTTTATGCCCTTGGAGATTTTTTCAAATATTTGGGCATTTCGTCTTTTGGAACGGAGTTCTGATAGCACAGATTCCTCTCCCCAAACAGCGATCAGATTCAGTACCTCCCGTTCAGTCCATGCTGGAGCTCTTTTGCGATTCTGGGACTGCATGATTACCATGCTGGCCAAACAGGAAATGAAATTCAAAAGTTTGTGGGGCTTTTCCTGTCTACCTGACCAGTGCATCTGAGTTGAGAGTGCTGTCCAGAACGATCACAATGGAGCACTCTGGGATAGCTCCAAGAGGCCAATACCATCGAATTGCATCCACACTACCCCAAATTTGACCCAGCAAGGTCGATTTCAGCGCTAATCCCCTTGTCGGGGAGGAGTACAGAAATCGATTTTAAGAGCCCTTTAAGTAAAAAAAATGGCTTCGTTGTGTGGACGGATGAAGGGTTAAATCGATCTAACGCTGCTAAATTCGACCTAAACTCGTAGTGTAGACCAGGGCTAAGAGAGCTGTATTTTTGGCTTCAGGGTAACCAGTAATGTATTGCAGACACAGTTTTGTTTCCTGGCTTGGTGAATCTAAATATTAGAATAACCACCATTTTGGGGATCATCTGTCCCATTTTTTGCAGTTTGCTCCTTATTGAGCAATCTCAGTGTGGTGCCCCAGCAACCGCAGTCACACTAAGAATTAGTGAACCAGTGTAAGAATGTGTATCAGCCACCAAATCCAAACCAAACCTATTATCCTATACAGATAGGTCCATCAGCAAATGCAGTACAGCAGGTCCCTTGATAGCAGAGTATAATAGATGAGCTTTCAGAGTTTTGTTTGAACTGAATTTAAGTGGTTAAAAAAGGCTGCATTAAAGAAAGATGAAGGTCCTTTGGACAATGTGAAGTCTCAACAAGTCTCGAAAAACTTCATCATGGCATACCAGACATGGAGAAAAAGTTTTCCATTAACATGACTGATCATTATTTTAGCAGCAAAGTGTACAAATTTAAGAAGTGATAGATATGTACAGTTTTTTGAAAGAGACTTATCTACTTGGAGTCAGCCTCATAACTTTACTGAACTTGATTTTTACAAAGTGTAGTTTCCAAAATTGCTGTTAGAAGTTTTCCCTCTGTTGTTTAATAGCACTGACTAAATCTTCTCAATTCTAAAAGATTTATGGGCTTTGAACTAAGAATGGTTCTGACTTACTCAAGCTCATTAATCATTCTGACTATCGGACCTAGATACTATCTGGATTGTGAGCATAGAGTTCATCTCAGACAGTAGCTGGTCAAAATTTACCCTTAATTATACTGTGCATTTTTCTGCTTGGCACTCACATCTCCAGCTGAGCCAGTGGCAGCATGGGTGCTCAGCACCCCTGGAAATCAGATCTTAAATTATGAAATATTTCTTCAACTAACTGAAACTGAAATTCAAACTCTTTGAATTTCCTCTTTCAGCACATTTCCCAGTTAATCCTGTGAAGTTTAAAACTCCTTTTACTATATATAAACCTTACTTCCTTCATCTCTCTAAAAGCCATTTGTGCATTTGTAACTAAGTCATCCTAGGCTTTCCCTTAGCAGTTACAGGGTTCTTTACGCTGGTTTTGACTGAAACTGCAGTTGATGGAAAATGCTAAAGACACGAACTCATGGTAATTACAGATTTATCAAATTTCTACAATTACAGGTCTGCACATTTTTCAGATAAATAGTTAAATACTAGGTTTGTTGCCAGGATATGCATTCAGCAGCTCAAAGTAACCAACCAGCAGTTTTGCTTGATTATACAGAATAATTACATGGTATGAGCACTGACATTAGAAATACATAATGTAAAATGTGATGATTATTTCCAACATGGGACTAAATTGAATAAAAAAAGCTTTATTGAATTGGAGCTAAGCTCAGTTTTGTATGGTCTAGGTTGGCCTGATCTTATCCCCATCTAGCAAGGTTTGAAAGAGTAACAGACAGTTCATCCCTCTGTTAAAAAATTCTGCCAACAAACCACTCTTTAAAATAGCAGATGTTTCTTCCTTTAATTCCAGTGGACAGTTTACACAAAGCAGCAGCGGATACTGGCTCAGTTGAAGGCTGGATTATCTAGCAGCTATTTTAATGCTACTAAATATTAATATGGATGCTTGATGACAATATATAATCCAATAGCAGTACAATTTTTTTTTCAATGACATTTTTGTGTCTGACAGCATTACAGTGTGGTAATGTATAGTTGAATTGAGGACAAAACAACCTATATTTCAATAGTATTAAGGCTCTGAAACAAACTGACAAGAGCTAGTGTATTAGGTTGGTACTTTCTCTTTAATAGAGCTATTGAAAATAAAGGCACAAATACATGAGTTTAAGAGTTTAATTATGAATCCTTCCTATGTTGGGTTCTGTCTGAACATATTTATTTAAATCTAGAGGTAGGTTATATTTATTATTTTAAATGAAAAATTAAAAAGGTTAATCTAAAAGTGGCAAGCTGTTCCATTCTAATTTATGTAACATGTTTACTAATATATCCTCATTTGATATGCATGTGATTAAAATTTTCTTTAAACTATACTCAGTATTAACCCATAAGATAACAGATCCTTCAGCAAGACTGTTTTCCTGTAGAAAGTTTACAGACTTAGGGCATTATCCTAAGGCCTTGTCTACACTACAAGACTATTTCGAATCAACTTAGTTCGAATTTGTGGATTCGACCTTATGAAGTCGAATTTGTGTATCCATACTAAATACACTAATTCGAATTTCTGAGTCCACATTCACGGGGCCAGCGTCGACTTTGGAAGCGGTGCACTGTGGGAAGCTATCCCACAGTTGCCGCACTCCCCGCTGCCCATTGGAATGCTGGGTAGAGCCCCCAATGCCTGCTGGGGGGAGAAATGTGTCGAGGGTGGTTTTGGGTAAGTGTCGTCATTGAACCGTCAATCACAACCTCCCTCCCTCCCTCCTTGAAAGCGCCTGCGGGCAATCTGTTCGTGCACTTTTCTGGTCAGTGACAGCGCGGATGCCACAGCACTGCAAGCATGGAGCCCGCTGCGATCATCGCCGTTTTCTCCTCCTTGCACTTTATCGTCCACCTCTTCCACAGTCAGCTGCTGAGAAATTGGGCTACTTTTCAATGGTGCTGCAAGCACTGGGGGACCATAGGGGACGTTTTGCAAACATCAACGTCGGGTGGCCGGGCAAGGTTCATGATGCGTGTGTTTTCAGGAACTGTGGGCTGCTCAGACGCCTGCAGGAAGGTAGTTTCTTCCCGGACCACGAAATAACTGTTGTGGATGAGCAGATTCCTAAAGTCATCCTCGGGGACCCAGCCTGCCCGCTAATGCACTTGCTCATGAAGCCCTATACAGGCGCCTGGGACAGCGACAAGGAACTCTTCAAATACCAGCGAGCAGCGTGACCTGTGACTGTTCAGTTTCTTTACAGAGAAGCTGAACCTGCCCCTGTTTCTTTACCCACTGACTGTTGACTCTCCTCTTCGGTTACATACCCCGTTCACCCCGTTTCCCCCACTTCCAACACACGTGTAAACATAAAATACATGTCCCATTGTTACTGAAGAAAGGTTTCTTTATTCATGACTGTGCGTTAAAGGGTTGAAACTGGGAGGCAGACTGTGCTGGGTAGGGTGTGCGGTGATGTAAAGACCGCCTGTAAACTCAACGAATGCCAGGCTCCTGCTCCTAGAGCGGTCCGCAGTGCCGGAATGCTTCTTTCAACGGAGCCTGCCATCCCTCTTTTTCGAATTCTGTGTGCGGGGGGATATGTGACCTTGTGGCGGAGGAGTACGGATACAGATTCCTTTGCTGCGTGACTCAGCGGTCCAGGACAAGGACCGCTGTATAAGATCTGTAACTGCCCTCCCCCGCTACAAAGTCACATCCCCCCCGCCCACACAGAACCTGGAAACCACCTCCCATACCGACCATGGTGCCTACTGACTGCACTGTGTGTGTGACCCGCTGCTGATCCTGCCCCCGTGTCTGTACCCTGGGAAAGGTGACTGTCCTATGCAATTAACAACCCCCTTCCCCACGCCCCCCATTCAAACACAGTCTTCTTTGAAAAAACATGACGGAAACAGTAATTAACAGCAAAGTATTTTTATTACTGAAGTAGACACTCAGGGGATGGAACTGGGATTGGGACTTGTGTGAGTCAGGAAGGGAACGACTTCTGCAAATGTAGGGTATGAGAGCTTTTTGGTACTTGAGCACTCTGCTGGGGTGCAGTGACAGTTTACACGGCCTCTGGCGCCCCTCCTTCTGGTTATTTTGGGTGAGGGGGGTATGGGACTTTGTGGCGGGGGAAGGCGGTTGCAGATACACTGCAGGTGGGCTCTGTGCTCCTGCGGTCCTGCAGAACATCCACAAGGCGCCTGAGCGTGTCCATTTGCTCCCTCACTAGTCCAAACATTATTTGAGTCGCCTGCTTGTCTTCCTCACGCCACCTCTCCTCCCGTTCGCTGTGTGAGCGCTGGTACAGAGAGACGGTCTCCCTCCACTGGCTCTGCTGGTCCGCCTCGGCTAGGTAGCAGCCCATACGTTCATCGAACATCTTGTCCCTTGTCTTTTTCTTTCTCCGCCTAATCTTTGCCAGCCTCTGCGAGGGGGATGCTGTGGCAGGTCTGGAGACAGTGGAAGCTGTGAGATGGGAAACAGGGAGTGAATTCCTTGCAAAGATACATTTTTGCGAACAATTAACTGAGTCTAGGCTGTCTCTGTGAATTCTGGGTTGAGACCCCTGTGCCTGCTGGGGCACAAATAATTTTCGCGGTGGATTCTGGGTAAATGTCGCCAGTCATTCCTTCCTCTGGGAAAGCAACGGCAGACAATCATTTCAAGCCCGTTTTCCCAGAATTGCCCTGGCATACGCCATAGCGTGGCAACCATGGACACTGTTTTGCCTTTTGTGTATGTCACCGTATGTGTACTAGATGCTGCTGACAGAGGCGGTCCAGCAGCGCTACACAGCAGCATGCTTTTGCTTTTGCATGACAGCAGAGATGGTTACCAGCCATATTGTACCATCTACCATACCATAAATTGGTAATAAGATGGTAATAAGATGGGCATGGTTACCTGTCCTTTTGCACTGCACCATTTGGTGCTGTCATAAGTGCCCCTGGCCGAGCAGCCAGGGGCGCAAAAGCAAAAATTGGGAATGACTCCCTGAGTCAATCAGTCAATCAGTCCTGCCTAGATTATGGGCAAGTGTACTAGAGAACCACTGTATCATAGAACCAGATAGCACAGCTGCTCTGTGTCCGATCCTGCATAAATTTGGAGCTGTATGCTATTCACAGGGGGTGCTCCTGCAACAACACCACCTGTTCATTCCGGCCTTCCCACAGCCTTCCTGGGCTACCATACCATTGTCCCACCACTTGTGTGATGAAGTAATAAAGAATGCAGGAATAAGACACAGGTAGTCGTTTGTGAGAAATGAGTGGAAGGAAGCCTCCAGCTGCAATGATAGTCCAGGCAGGACATTAATTACTGTGGATGAAGGAGCCCATCATCCCTCTGCTAGTCCAGGGGCAATTCAATCTTTTCTTTACACAGGAAGGGTGGGGGCTGATGGAGCTCAGCCCCCTGTTGCAATGATGAGGACGGTTACCAGCCATACTGCACCATCTACCATGAAAAATTAGGGCCAGGCACCCTTGATCGACCTGACAGATGCTAGTACGCATGGTTACCAGTCCTTTTGCACTGCCCCATGTGGCAATAGGCTGATGATGACAACGACGGATACCAGTCGTATTGCACCATCAGCCATCCATAGCGTGGGGGAAGCAAGGATGTTGGTGTTGAGTGCTGCACCATCGCGTCTATCTGCAGCATTCAGTAAAGATACGGTGACATGTAAAAAAGTCAACAGAGGATTGTTTTCCCTTTCACTTCTGGGGGTGGGTGGGGGGGTGCGTAAATTGCCGAGCTATGCCCTGACCCACCGCGGACACTGTTTTTGTCCCTAGAAGCATTTGGAGCTCAGCCAAGAATGCAAATCATTTTCGGAGACAGCAGGAACTGTGGGATACCTTGCGTCCTCAGTCCCCCCTCCCTCCATGAGCGTCCATTTGATTCTTTGGCTTTCCGTTACGCTCGTGTCGCAGCAGCGTGCTGAGTCTCTGCTATGCCGTCTGTCCGGAGATTTTTTAAAAATACTTTGGACCAGGCATAACATTACAGTAATTCCCCTAATTAGATGCATGAGTCTCCTAGCGAGATCACCGTGAGGACGGGCACTGAAGGAGATATAGAGCGCATGCTGCGTGAAATCTATCACGAACCACGGACCGATGCAGCCGTGGTCGGGGAGGCAATGCTCCCTGAATACCGCATGAAAGCCTCGCGCGGAAAAGGGTGCTATCACGGAGCACCCAATAAGGCAGCTCTCCCCAGGAACCTCCTGCTGATGCTTATCGATTAACGGAAGTAGAGCTTCGTGGAGATCTCCCAGGAGTATTTCTGTTCTATCACCATATATAGAGAGACCTCCTTCTCACACACTTCAGATTCCTGTTATATTAAGAATAAAAGTTAACATGGTTAAAGCACTTACCGACTGCTCCTTCCCCTGATTCAGGATCCGGGTTCATGGCCGGGGAGGGTTGGTAGGGGATCTCCGTGACGGTGATGAATAGATCCTGGCTGTCGGGGAAACCAGCGTTGTAAGCGCTCTCGCCTGCCTCGTCCTCCACAAACACTTCCTCATCTTCCCCGTCCATGAACATCGTCGAGGAACTGTCCGTCGACACTGTCCCATCATCAGAGTCCATGGTCACTGGTGGGGCACTGGTGGCAGGCTCCGTAGCGTCCGTTTGCCGCTTTGATTTTTTGGTAGCCTTGTCTGGGGTCCTTGGTTTTCACGCGGCGATGCGTTGCATGACGGCTGTATCCTCTGTCTGGATCATGGCTTTGGAGACCTTCTCGTAGGTCTTTGCATTCCGTTTGTTGGAGCGCAGCTCCGAAAGCACAGACTCCTCGCCCCCCACACCGATCAGATCCAAGAGTTCCCGGTCAGTCTAAGCCGGGTCCCTCTTTCTATTCAGAGATTACATGAACTCTCTGCTGGAGAGCTCTGCATTGCTGCCGGTGCTGCTGAGCTCGCCCCGATGTCCAACCACAAAATGAGATTCTAACTGTCCAGAAAGGAAAAGGAATTCAAATTTTCCCGGGTCGTTTCCTGTGTGGCTGCTCAGAGCATCGAAGCTCGGACTGCTGTCCAGAGCGTCAACAGAGTGGTGCACTGTGGCATAGCTCCCGGAGCTACTAAGTTCGATTTGCATCCACACCTAGCCTAATTCAAGCTAGCCATGTCGAATTTAGCGTTACTCCACCTGTCGGGGTGGAGTACCAAATTCGAACTAAAGAGCCCTCTAGTTCGAATTAAATGGCTTCCTGGTGTGGACGGTTGAGCGGTTAGTTCGAATTAACGCTGCTAAATTCGAATTAAAGTCCTAGTGTAGACCAGACCTAAGAATACTTGTGTCACAGTTACAGAATTAACTCAATGCTCAAGTCAGGCCGGAATGTTCCAGAATGCTGTTCTAGCAGTTTTTTGGGAGGAGCTGGAATGGCCTCTTGTGGTACTTGCATTCTAGTACTTCAAGGGCTGAATTCACCTCAAGTTAACTGCACTTCTGACCCCTTTGTGGCCTCCTTGAAGGCACCCAACTTAGGTCTGAGACCTTCCTGGGGGCAGGATTCTTCAGTTTTCTTCTTCCAGACCAGGGACTTAGGCTGCAGGCTCCTGCAGTTGATTGTGATTATTTCACTAGATCTGACTTTAGTTCAGTACCTGCAGTCCTGTTCTCTCTCAGGATTAACCAGTGACCACTCAGGTTTCATAAAGCAGAGTATTATTTATTCAGAACAAACACATTTTGGAGAAAACATCCCTAAACCAAATAAACAGCTTATATGCATGTCTATCTTACCAGGTAGTCATCCATATTGTACAAAGAGACCTTTCTAGGATTAAAGTGCTTCAGGCCTGTAACAGGGAAGCCACCACCCTGAAGGGGTGCTGGAACAATTTTTCTAGTGGGGGTGCTGAGAGTCATTGAACCAAACTGTAAACCCTGTATATGATGGAAACAACTTCTAGCCAGAGGGTGCAGCAGCACCCCAGCACCCTTAATTCCAGTGCCTATCCCACCCAAGCACCCCCTCATGGCTGGGGTGCCTTTACTATGCCCTGCCCTTTTCCCTCTTCTTCAGGGCTCCATCAACAAAATCCATTCAGTTTCACTCATCCACTCAAAGCCTTTCTTGCAATCTGGTTTCTTTATTAATACAAAGTTCCAAACACAAAAACAAATCTTCCACCCAGACTTCCAACCAGATACACAGAACACTTATAAAGTTGATACAATAGTCTTTGAATATTCCACATTTCCAAAGCATCTGTCTCAACTTCCACGCGTGCATAGCTTTATTTCTGATAATAGTCTTGATGAGCAAAGTGACCTAGCTAAGTATTTGTAGAATCAGGCCCGTATGAAGTTTTCCTTTCTTTATCTTTATAGTGCTGGTGGTGTTGCCTCTAGTGAAGGCTGCCTGATACTTCCCATTGGAAGACCCTGTTTAAACTTGTTCAGAACTTTATCTAACTTTAATTATTTGGGTTATTTTCCCTGCCAAATGTTGGAGTCTGGAGTCTAAATGTTTTTCAAAAGTTTCAACAAAAAATGTTTTAGGCATTTCTGAGAATGAGATTAGGAAATAATACACTGTTCTGCCCAAGTAAAAATAAAGAAATAAATGAAAATTTTACAGTCATTTTCTTGAGAAAATCTAGCACTCCCGTCCTTTGGACCAGACACTGTAAATTTGGTTGGGGAGGCTGCCCTGGTGTCAGGGATATATGCTTTGCCATCACTGTAGAAGAAAAAAAACAACATTTGGCTAAATTATAAACATTTGGAGAATCTCAGCAGATGGGTGCAGGGAGAAGGGAGAAGAGACAGAAGGGAGTAGATTGGGATAAGGACCATGAAGAAGGAGATTGGAACTGGGGAAGACTGAAATCAAATGAGGAGCGGGGGTAAACTAGGAATGACTAGTTGAGGAGCTCAAGATAGTGGAAATGGGGAAAAGAAGAAAGTGTGAAGGGAGAGAGACAGGCTTGGACAGGTACAGGAATTGAAGGGGTCAGGCTTGGGAGCAACAAATGCAGAAAAGTTTTTGACAACAGCACATTCCCCTAGAAAATCTGTAATGGAACCCAAAATTCCTGAGCCTTGCCAATCCTCCACTGTTAGCAAATAGCTGTGAAACTCCCTAGTAAAGTTTGTGTTCCATTGATGTCTAGTGGTTAGTCCGCCCAAGGGATGGTGACCTACAAATGCTATGACTCTTTTCATTAGCTCAAGCAGAAGAGGCCTGTGCTGTGGCTCTAAAGATTCCAGCACTGCTGATGAACCATATGTGTGTCAATATGATGCTGGATAATGGAATTTCTATTTTTTTCAGTTTGCTTTTTTAAAACCAAGGAAATTAGATTTAAATTAAAAAAAACACTCTATATTAGAAGAACATTAATATTACTAAGTCAATCATTCAAAAGTTAGGAACTGTCACAATTAAAGTGCCTGAGCAAACTTAATTCATCCTCGTTTGTATGCATTATGCTACAGTCTTTAATTACCTGGTCACATACGCAGGATCCTTACTTCATTCAGTGGACAAGATGCACTGCACTCTGTGGGTGATTCAGTATTGTGTAGTGAAGGAGACTTCTGGTTCCAGGAGCGCTTCCTTATTTGTTGCAGAAGTTGGAAGTAATGTAGCCAACAGGACAGGAGCTTGAAGGAATTAAAAGAGGTGGTTTCCTGGTTAAGGCAGTTGAGTGCAGTCCTGGAGAAATGGATTCTATCTCGGCCTCTGCCACGAAGGTCTCATGTAATATTACGGAAATCTCTTATCCTAAATTTTCACAGGTAGCCACCAAATGTGTGTTGTTCATTTTCTGGATGCCCACATTGTGTTCATGGCTCTGATCTGCAGAAGTGCTAAGAACTCTCAGGTGCAACTGAAGTGAATGGGAAGTGTGGTTTGAACATATTAAGTTCTATAAAATGCTTACTACACTGAAAAATCATCTCCTAGGCATCTTAAATTGGGCAACCCAAATTAATAGACCACCATGGAGTGGTGCATGTCACAGGGGAGAGGTGATGTGGGTGATAGGTAAGGTTGATGGAGAAGTGAAGGCAAAGGACTGCTAACTTCTGTCTCTCCCACCATTCTCCTTAGTGTGATTTTGAAACACACTACAATACAGAGCAAAGTGGGACAAACAATATTTAACCATCTGCAACACTTTTACTGATTTCTCATCATCATGGTGTTTTTTGCCTTTCATATCCTCCAATTCTGTCTCCTCTTCTATATCCTACTACTCTCTTTCTGCCACCCACATGTTTGGTTTCATGCAAAATAGCAATTCACACAGATTCACACCCTCATTTACTAATTCATCCCATTCCCACCATACTCACACAACCATTTATTCACACTCATCTCTGTTAACCTCACCCTACCCTCTCCATGTTTGGAACTTTTAAACCATCTCAACTGACTTGAAGTCAACATTCAGTGCTCAGAAATTCTCTTCTACCAATTCCTTCCTCTACAAACTCAAAACTTCTCTCACTGAAAATGTCTTCTTTTAGCTCAAAAATTTCCCTCTCATGCACTGAAAATTCTGTCTACTCATTTCCACTCTCTACTTTCCAGACACAGAAATTTCCGCTGTTCCCTGTCCCCCAGGGTCAAAAAGCATTTCCTCAAGCTCAGAAATAGAACTGTTCAAAATGTTTTCCCCTTCCATCCCTCCCACCCCATTCTGCCCGCCAACATAATGACTTAAAAAATGTGGTAACGTGTTTTATTCAAAATGTTTCAGTTTTCCACTGTAAACTGAAACAGGAAAAAGTTTTGGTTTAAAAAAAAAATAAAAAAGTGTTGTTTTCATTGACAAACAAAATATTCAGCTGGAAATTTTAAAATAGGATTTTTCCCCTTTCTTTCAAAATTTGTCCATGAAAAATACAATTTTCTGCCAAATCTACAGAGAATCTTTCACTTTCCATCCTAGCTCCTTGCCCTCATCTCAAAAACACCTCTTATGTGTTGCTTGATTTGGAGAAGTAAGATCAGCAAGCAGCAAAAAGCATGTACAGGAAATGCCACAACTTGCCACTATGGCTACATCTACACTATGAGCTAGGTGTGTGATTCCCAGCTCATGGACACACACACACACAAATATATATATATATATATTGAATTCAGATATAATTTTTACCACTAAAAGAATAAAACAAATCTTGCTTAAACCCTGTAAAAATATTTTAAGTCCTGTTATAATAGACATCAAATCTATTTCTTTCCCTCACTTAAATTTAAGTATGAAAAATATTTATTTAAAAAATAAAAATAAAAACTTGCTTTACATTGCTGAAATTCTATTTATGACAAACTGCTGCTATGTGTATATCACGTGGAATGTCAAAACAAATTCTACTACAATTTTGCCGTAAAAGATGGAGATTTTTTTTAATAGTTATAAAAAATAAGTTATTTAAAAAAAAACCTGGAGTTTTTTTATTTGCTTAAGCATTGTTTTTAGAACTTTAAAACATACCATTCAAGTTATTTATATGTCAGGATTATTATTGCTTTTTTGAAAAACATTTAATGGAAACACTACTTGCTGCACTAGGTTTTTGATAGAAATAAATCTTAAAAAGAGATTCAAACTAAATGATTAATAATCATAGGTGTAGCTAAACTTGAATCTTGTTGTCCCACAAATTATCAGTCTTTTTTTTTTTTTTTTTTGCCTACTCAATCCTGTCTGCAACAAAATACATTTTACCAGCTCACACTATTATGGCAGCGGGTCCTGCGGGACCCGTGGGATCCCAGTCCCAATGCAGGGCTCTAATCTAGACTCTACAGTGTGATAAAAGACAAAAAACACTATATCACCTGTGGGTGAACTGTTTTCATAAAGCGATCACTCCATATCTGATCTTACAGTCCTCATTGTCAAAATAAACCTTCAAAAGATGACCCTGGAAAGCATAAATTCACTACTCTGCTAGACACCAAAAATCATGGACTGAACACACACTGGATTTATGGCTTATTACAACAATCTGTAACCCACTAACAAACCCTCACCCCCAGCTACTTTCCCCCACCTCTTTCCTTTCCTCCCTGTGACTGGATGGGTGCTATCAGGCCACTTCACCTTGAATGGTCCCTTGAAATGAGTTAACTACTTAAGCAAAACTATCTATTCCACCTTGCATTTAGCAGTGACATTCTGAAGTAGTTTCCCAGACCCGAAGAGCTCTGTGCAAGCTTGAAAGTTTGTCTGTCTCACCAACAGAAGTTGGTCCAATAAAAGATATTACTTCACCCACCTTGTCTCTATAGTGTGACAGAGAGCTGAAGAGCAATTAATTAGGCTTAGGCCCTGATAACCCCGATTGCCCCTATGGAGCAAAGAGAACACAAACTTAGTTTGCCTTTACAGTTCCATTCTTAACAAATAAAGATCTTAGCTCTCAACATTTATTTTTTTTAAATGATGTTTTCTACATTAATTAGACTCATGGGACTAGAAAGAAAACAATACAAAAGTTTCTAAGGTCAGAAGCAATTGTCATGAATGAGAAAATTTCATATTAAAATAAATTTAACATTTCTGAGCATCCGTTTACTGTAACACTTTTAGTGCTATGAGATGTGTAGCAGGTTGTCCAATGTATTGTAGATTGCAAGGACTTATATTTGCCTGCTGTAATATGATTCAACCAAACAATAGGTTGTTATATTCAACCAAAGAATAGGTTGTTATTGCTTGTTATATATCTGAATCTTTAAACCTCTTTGCAGTGCTCTAGAAATGAGGCCCTTTCCTCTACTCCATTTTTTCTGTTTCTGCTTGTACTTGCTTGTGTCATTTGTTTGAAAAGCCTCTTTAAATTATTAAGCTTTTCAAGGAGATAATTTTTTTTGTTTTATTACTATTTATCTAGTGCTATTAGCATGCACTGCACTTTACAACAGACAAGATGCACCATAAAACAGATAGATGCCAATAGACTTTCAGTCTGACTCAAAAGAGGGTACAATGTACCACAATACAAAATAAAACAAAATGCAGTCTGGTTATCATGTGCAGTGCATCAAAATAGAGTCAAAGTACTGCTTCAAAAATATTATCAGAATTAAAGGTGCCTTATCAACGGAATTGTATGCAGTTAAATATATCAAAGTGTTGTAGGACTAAAATCCACATTCAATAACTTTTGCCTAGCTTTTGCAAGGTGCTATTAGGAATATTAAGTATCAGAGAGGTAGCCGTGTTAGTCTGGTTCTGTAAAAGCAGCAAAGAATCCTGTGGCACCTTATAGACTAACAGACGTTTTGCAGCATGAACTTTCGTGGGTGAATGCCCACTTCGTCTTGCATCCGACGAAGTGGGCATTCACCCACGAAAGCTCATGCTGCAAAACGTCTGTTAGTCTATAAGGTGCCACAGGATTCTTTGCTGCTTTTATAAGGAATATTGTGTATTCTGAGAAAGAACCAGTGCTTTTGAAATGTTCAGGACAGAACAGTATGGGTGATTTTTATAACTTATCTAACTATTAGAAAGAAATGGTGTATGAAGCTCCTCATGTGTTTATCATCCACAGGAGGGAGAATTTTCAGTTTTAAAATTCAATACAATTGAATCAGGTCCCATTTCAGTGCTAGTAATTTGCATAATTCTTGTGCCTATATCTCCCTAGAATGATAAAAAGCAAAGCCATAAATTGCACCAGAATCTCCTAAGCCTATATCTCCAAAACCTTTTAACAATCTGACTTTTTTTCCCCTCTTTCATATTATTGACTCCCATTGAAATAAAAGTTCTTTGGATCAAACACTACTTGAATTTTTCTTGTATGCCAATGAGCATATTGCAGTGTTAGACTGGCCCCAGGGTATTAGAGAGACAAAACCAGTGAGGTAATATCTTTTATTGGCCCAACTTCTGTTGGTGAAACAGACAAGCTATCCAGAGCTCTTGTTCAGGTCTGGGAAAGGTGAGTACCATATCCCAGACCAGTGGTTCACCCTCCCCCTTGACCTTCCTGAATCAAAAAGCTCAGATTTCATTTGAAAAGGGATATTTTGACAAAATGTCATTAACAAAAAAGTTTTAAATGTCTTGTTTCATTCCACATTGGAATCAAACCAAATCTGAAAATCTCAGAAGTAGCCAAAAAACACGTGATCCTTTAACCAGCTCCAGAGGCCCCTTACTCATCTCTGATTCAGGAAAGTGTGGTGAAGAGGTAGGGCACTGGCTGAGATATGGAAAATCACAGTTTAGATCTCTTGCTGAGTGGTTCAGGGCAAAGTTTTTAATACCAAATCACTCTCAGTCAAGCAGCACAGGGACTTGAAGCAAGGTTTCAGACATGCTAGGTCAGAGTCTTAACCACCAGGCTAGACAAAGCTTCAGTCTCTCACCCTCAAAAAACACTTCAGATGAAAAAGTCAACTTTTTCACTGAAACCACAAAATGTTTAGGCTTTGATACAATTTTTGTTTCATTCAAAATGTTCCTATCAGCCTTAGTATCCACTTTTCTGACCCTGATCTGGCAGGGCCGGCTCCAGAGCCCAGCGGGGCAAGCACCCGCCTGGGGCGGCCCTTTCCCGGGTGGGCGGCAGGCTGGGCCGGCGGACCTGCCGCAGTCATGCCTGCGGGAGGTCCACCGGAGCCCCGGGAGCAACGGACCTGCCGCAGGCATGACTGCGGAGGGGACGCTCGGCCGGCGGCTCCAGTGGACCTCCCGCAGGCATGACTGCGGACGGTTCGCTGGTCCCGCGGCTCGGCTGGACCTCCCGCAGGCATGACTGCGGCAGCTCAACCGGAGCCGCCGGACCTGCGAACCGCCCGCAGCTGCGGGAGGTCCAGCCGAGCCGCGCGACCAGTGGACCCTCTGCAGTCATGCCCGCGGGAGGTCCGCTGCTCCCGCGGCTCGGGGGCGCCTCCCGGGCATGACTGCTTGGGGCGGCCAAAAACCTAGAGCCGCCCCTGCTGATCTGGCCAGGGACTCAAATGGTCCCTGGCTGATTTAGGGCAGCTTTAGGTCTGCTTTAATTATGCTCTATACCCAGATATTATGCCAACTGAGGAACTGCAGACACCATGAGCTTCACTCCATTCCACCCCAGGTGCTAGCTTGTGGTATGTTTCCCTCATACTTTTCCCTGCACTTAAACTTGTCTGATAGGTGCATAGACATGATGTTCGAATGGGTGGCCTAAAGCTGGGTATGCCAAGTTTGCACCTGAGTCAGGGGAAATCTTTAGCTGCCTTTTTTAAGGCAGATTTCCAGCTGCTTTGTGCTGTTAAACCTTGACACATTTTCCACTGGAAAGATCTTGCTGTAGAACTCCACGATACTGAATGCTTTCGTTTAAGCCAATAGACTTAATGGCATACATTAAAAGTTCAAGTAGTATCCGATCCAAAGAACTTTGAAGTCATTATTCTGAGAGAGAAAAGGAAGTCAAATTAACATATGCTTTTGGAGATAGAGGATTAGGAGATTCTGCTACAATTTATGGTTTTGTTTTATTTTTCTATTGTAGGAAGATACATGAACAAGAATAAAGCAGATTACTGGGATTGAAATGGCATCTGATGCAACTGTATTGAATTTTAAAACTGACTCTCCCTCCTGTGGACGATTAACACATCAGAAGCATCATACACCATTTCATTCTAATAGTTAGATATGTTAGAATCATAGAAATGTAGGGCTGGAAGGGACCTTGAGAAGTCATCAAGTCCTCCTTCCCATGCTGGGGTAGGATCAAATAAACCTAGACCATCCCTGACAGATGTTAGTCCAGGTAGCTTTTAAATGCTTGCAGTGATGAGGACTCCACAACCTCGCCTGAAAGCCTAGTTCAGAGCCTAACTACCCCAAGAGGTAGAAAGTTTTTTCCCCTAATATCTAATTTAAATCTTCCTTCCTGCAGATTAAGCCCATTATTTCTTGTCCTACCTTCAGTGGACATGGAGAACTATTGATCACTGTAAAAGCCCTTAACATATTGGAAGACTGTTATCAAGTCCCTCCTCAGTCTTCTTATCTCAAGGCTAAACATGCCAACTTTTTTTTTAACCTTTCCTCATAAGTCAGGTTTTCTAAACCTTTTATCATTTTTGTTGCTCTCCTCTGGATTCTTTCCAGTTTACCACATCTGGGCAAGTGTGGTGCCCAGCATTGGACACAAGACTCCAGCTCGGGCCTCACTAGAGCTGAGTAGAGAAGGAGAATTACCTCCTCTATCTTACATACAATGTTGTTAATACACTCCAGAATCATAGAAGCCTCTTTTTCTTTCTTTCTTTCTTTTCTTTCTTTCTTTTTTTTTTTTTTTGCAGCTGCATCACATTGACAACTCATATTCAGTTTGTGGTCCACTGTAACCCCCTGATCCTTTTCAGTAGTACTATTCCCTAGACAGTTGCTCCTTATTTTGTAGTTGGGCATTTGATTCTTCCTTCCTATGTGAAGTATTCTTCACTTGTCTTTACTGAATATCATTTTGTTGAATTCAGACCAATTCTCTAATTTGTCAGGGTCATTTTGAATTTTAAACCTGTCTAGCAAAGTGCTTGCAACTCCTCATAGCGTTTTATAAGCTTATTCTCTTCTCCATTATCCAAGTCATTAATGAAAATATTGACTAGTACCACACCCAGGACTGACCCTGCAGGACCCCACTATATATGCCCTCCCAGTTTGACAGCAAAGCACTGACAACTACTCTTTGAGTACAGTCTGTCAACCTGTTGTGTACCCAACTTACAGTAATTTCATTTAAACCACATTTCCTTAGTTTGCTTATGAGACTGTTCACATGGGACTGTGTCAAAAACTTTACTAAAATCAAGATATATCACCTCTGCTACTTCCCCCCATCCATTAAGCCAGTCATCCTATCAAAGAAGAAAATTAAGTTGATTTGGCATGATTTATTCTTGACAAATCCATGCTGAGTATTCCTTATAATCCTACTACCCTCCAGGTGCTTATAATCTGATTATTTAAATATTTGGTCCAGTATCTTTTTGTTGTAAAAATTGCCCATACTGCTATGTCTTGAAAATTCCAAATAGTATGGATTGGTCTGGTTCCTTCTTGACATGTGCAAAATTCCTTATAGCACCTTGGGAAATCTAGGCAAATTTTAGTGAATGCTGATTTTAGTCCTACAACACTTTGATATTTTAGTCCTACAATACTTTGCTTAAAATTCCCTTGATAAGGCACCTTTAATTCTGATAATTTTTGAAGCTGCACTTGGGCTCCTTTTAAATGCACTGCACATGATAACACCTTGTCACTGTGGCATTAGTATGTGTTTTGTATAGTGTGGTACATTGTACCTGTTGAGTCATTAGACTGCAAGCCTATTGGCATCTTCCTGTTTTATGGTACATCATGTATGTTGTAAAGTGCAGTGCATGCTGACAGCACTATACAAATAACTAGAACAAAAACACTGCACAAATAAATATCCATATTGTTGGATTATAAACTGTATTATAATCATAGTCATAGACTTTAAAGCCAGAAGGGACCATTATGATAATCTAATCTGACCTCTTGCCATAGAACTCCATCCAGTAATTTTTCCATCAAGCCCCTTATATAAGAATATGAGTACCTCATTATTTGCCATGAATATGGAATTATTTAACATAGAGCTGAGGGATGCACAAGTACCAGGAATGGGCATCGGTTCCTCTGTAACTGGAGAAAGAATAGTTGACTTGAAATGATAAATTTGCAAACAACTGTCTAGCTCAGGTAAAGAGCTTGATAAAGAGATAAATCTATTCTTTTTTTTGTGTCAGTGGTTTTGCTGACAATGAAAAAATGGTACAATATTGCCAACAAAGAAGACAACCCTGAGGAAACAGATTGTAGATGTTGACATATGATTTGAGGAATTTGATAGTGATGAGGCAGCTGGTGGACATAAGCCCACATATGGTCCTCAGTTTCAAATCAGTCCAGCCCCCCACTATAGGAATGAAAAGAAATCAAGTGGGAAGTGATAGAGACAATTCAGCGTACCATTGCTGCAGGGTCACAGTCTGCAGTTATGTGCTTAAGCAGCTGTCAGAACCGAATGCTTCTTTTTAAGGACTCAGAAGTAATCTCCAGTGTGATACAGTCACAGGACTTCCTTTCCAAGTTCGGTTGTATCATAATCGGTAAAGGCAATCTTGAATCCAAAGCAGGAGTTGGAAATGTTAGGCTGTCAGCATCACCATGAGATGAAAAGAGATGCCCTTTTCCACCCTGAAAAGTCTCTCTCACTATCCCTGAGCCCAAAGAATAAATAGTATGAATGTAACTCATTCCAAGTACACTAAACACAAGTTGGGCTGATCCAACAGACATTTTGTGTGTCTGAAATACATGTTATGTAATGGCTGACAGCAACAAAGCCTGAGGAACAATTGCTTTAAAAAAACACTATAAACCAAAGTGAAGATTAACCATTTAAAAAGAAATAAAAGGTGGAGGAAAATCATCCCTCAAATTGTATTCTAGCACAATGAAAAAAATCATGTCTAGTTAAAGGCAAATTGTCAATAAATCTGCCAATAACTGGAAAGAAGGGAAAAAAAACTGAACAGAGGGAGAATGGGCCATAAGCCTCTTCTTGACTTCAGTCTTCATGCCAGCGTGCATGTGTTCTGAGACCCCGGTTGTAATTGCAAAACTCGTGACCTGTGGAGAGATTTTCATGAAGGAAAACAAAAACATCTAGCTGTATCACAAAAAACTAATAATAAAAAGGCTGTTTTCCCAAGTTTGGCATAAATCCAAACTTTGTACAAGTGGACACATTTTTTAGTCTTACCTTAATGCAAATATTTACTGAGCCTTCTAAGCAGGATAGTTCTGAAAAATCAATTATTAATGAGTTGTAATGGATCTTATGTGCCTGAAAACTCTACATATTTAATTTAGTTTTACCTTCCTAATCCATCTTGCTTCACTGGAAAAAGGATAAACTAGATGACCTTCAAAGTTGTTTCCATCTGTAATTTCTACAAATCTATGTTCTTCATGCTGAGGAAAACTAAAGGGATTAAGCACAAAGCAGGTCTTAAAATATACAGAACCATATGAATCAATTGAGGTTAGTAGGATTATTTTTTAGAATATAAATTATTTCCTTTTTTATCGCAAGCTGGGAGGTCTACAAAGAAAAATAGAAAAATAGCCACACATTATTTTTCCTTAAGAGAAAACCATCTTTAAGATCATTTTGTAAGTTGGCAAATTTACCGTATAGAAGCAATGAAACAATTTCAGGAGGCATTCTGAGCTATGAACATATATAAAAATCATTTGAAAGTCTTTCCAGCCTTACTAAATAAAAATATTCAAGCCTATAATTTACAGTACGTAGCTAATGTTTTTTTCTTCAGAAAATGTCATTGTGTGGTGAAAAATGTGCTTCACCTTAGGTATCGTTGACTGTAAAATTGTTTTAACAACAATAGTTTTAAATCTATTACTTAATTGCCCCCAGCTTATGATGAAAGACCATTAGAAAAATAAATAGTATATCCATCTACAGTAAATGTATACTACAATATTAACCAAGAAACTTAAATATTAGTCTACTTTTTCTTAGTAGTCCCACTACTTCATGGAAGAATAATGGAATGTGAACTCTAATGTCTGTCAGTCTTAGGCCCTGATTCTGCAAAAGGTCATCCCCTCAAGGAAATATACACCCGTGCAGAGTCCCACACACAGCCTCTGGAGAGATTCCATCTGCAGCTCTTTAAGGAGGAACATACCCCATACAAAGTGACCCACTTCCTGACACAGCACAGTAGCCAGTACTGGGAAAGCCTAGATAATTGTAAGAGAAAGAATCTCTCTCTCTCTCTCTCTCGCTCTTTCTTTCTACCTCTCTCATTCGCTTGAGATGACAAGTGGATGAGGTTTGGCAGGCCATTGAAAAGGGCACAGCAGCTTTTCCCAAGAGTAAAGAAAAAATGAGCAACGTAGAATATTTAATACTCAGAGGAAAATGCATTAGTAAACTGCTAAACTCATTTAAAATCAGAATTGAAGGGCAGGTGTACACTACAACCCTATGTTAGATCGACTTACAGCCACCACAGTAGTGTCCACACTACCCTCTTTCTGTCAGTAGTGTGCGTCCTCACCAGAAGCACTTCTACCAACTGAATAGGGTCAGTGTGAGGGGCACAGAGCCAAGGATCTCAGTTCTGTGCAGCTTGCCACTGGGAACCTAGCTGGCCCCCAGGGCTCTCTGCTCCCCACTCCCAGCTGGGAGCGGGAAAGCGGGGGCAGCTGCCTGGGCTTCTCACCTTCCTGCTCCAAGCTGGGTGCTCAGAGTCAGCCACCCAGTCTTCTCAGCTCCCTGAGAAGGAAGTTTCTAAGCAGCAACTTGTCTAGGAGTGGGGAGCTGGGGGCAGCTCGACTCTAGCTGCCCAGTATTCTGGTCATTTTCAGGTCTCCATAGCCATGAAATTGACAAGACAGCCAACAGCTGCTGTAAGGAGCCTCTACACAGACACGGCATCGCCCTAACTACACCAACATAAGCACTAAGCATTTTGTGGAGATAGAGTTATGATGTCCATGTTGTAGGGCACTTACATCGGTGGGACAAGGCTGTAGTGTGCACACTGACATAATTAGGTCAACATAAGGTGCCTTATATTGACCTAACTGTGTAGTATAGACCTGGCCTAAGAGAGCTCTTTCAATTCTTAAACAGCAGAATTTAATTTGGAGAAATCCGGCAATGAATCAATGTTATTATAGTGGAATATTGGCTTCTATAAGCTATATATCACTGGGAATCCATAAGATCTTGTCACAGCTCTTAAAAGCCTTATAAATACAAAACGATGATATCACAAAATATTTAATACTTGCTGAAGGGGGTACCATGGGAAGAGGGTATTACATTTTCTTTTATATGATAAATCTAGGATTTCAACCACTGCTCCTCTGATACAGTGGAGTTAAAGAGACCAAAATCTGGAAATGAGGTGTTTAGTGAAAGAATTGGAAAAAGCTTGAAAAATGTTCAGTGACAAGCTACTATACAATGTATATATTGCTTTCCCTAGCAATTTTTTTGCTTGGTAGGAGGAATAAAGAAGTAAAGTTTTGATAGCTACTGATAATCTTAGCATACCTTTGTAGTTAGTCAATGAACATTCAGATTTCACCACACTTTAACAAGAACTGTAAAGACACAAGATTTGCTGTATGTGAGCTTAGGACTCTGCATGAGGAGACAGGTAAAAGAAGCATGAATCTGGAAAATCCCAGATGATAATGGGGGAGGGGGAATGAAAGGTTTGTCTAGTGGCTAAAGCACAGTATTGAGAGTCAGATGATCTGGGATCCACTCCTCAACCCTAAACAAGTCACTTAACTGCTCTGTTCCCATTATAGAACAGAAACAAACAAACAAACAAATGCTGTAGCTGATGCAAAGAGAGTGGAAAACTGGCTTTATATCCCAAATTATGGATTAGCCTGGTATAGAGAAGTCCCCGCAGCCCTAGAGCTCATGTAGCTGGCTCCAGCTCCTAGAACACCCATCTTCAGTATTGTCATAGACATTGCTTAGGGGGAATGTTAGAGGAGAGAGGGAGCAAGGCCACAATGCAATACATTCTGGTTTGATGCATAGTCCCTTGGAGACTGTTACCAGCTGATGAAGTTTGGGGCAGCTGCCAAGCTGTTCTTAAATGGAGAACCAGTCAAAGGATCAGACCTGTTGAGGCCCTTTGGATCTGGTGTGCAGTACAGCATCTGTGCTAATACCTTTTTTAGACAGATCCAGTAATTTTTTGTTATTAAAAATATTAATACAAGTAGTATCAGCACTAGTGCTCATTAACTGCACTAGAATATTTTTTTAAACTATTTAAACACTAAAAGCTAAAAAATGTAATAAAGTCATATATTTCACTTTTAAGTTTCTAAAGGTTTATTGCAAACTATATCTATCTATATATATTTTAAATTACACCATTACAGTAACTAATGGTGTCTCACAAAATATTATCTTATTACTCCATACAGTATTATTCCTAAATGTTGTGCATTTATTATTCAGCTAAAAAATTCTTCCTTTTGTGTATCTATTTTTAATCGGGGATGGGCCTGAGCACCAGAGTTGGACTATGGATCCAGGCTGGAACTCTCTGAGAATTCAGGGTATCTGTGTCTGGTCCCAACCTGTAACAAACCAAACCAAATCCCAGATCCAAAGTTTAATCCAAACCTTCTCAAATTTGAAGGTGCTGGGATCTGAGGATTTTCCTGCTCATCTCTATATTCAGAGCAGATTTTATGTTGAAGTAATATATGTGAGTTCATTTATCCCTCCCCTAGAATAGCTTTCAATCAGAGACGTTTAGGTATTTGATATACATTATATGCAATGAGAATATCTACATGTTCTTATGCCGTTCAGCAGTCATTCAGAACCCCAGGATTCTGGGGGTTGACAAAATCCAAGGAACAGCTTAAAAAACCCTGTTTTATAAAAAACTTCTATGCCATTTGTGAATAATGGCTATTGCTGAGCTTGCACGTGATAAAAATACATTTGTGTAGGTACTACATGTCACAGTTACTGAGCACACTGCACCTCTGTCCCTACCTGGTCTCCTCCAGTGCAGCTCCCTCAGATTTTATATCTTTAGTTGTCACCTCTGTTTTTGGGTTTAAGTCACACAATTTTCCCATTCTCAAACCAGCCTTGACTGTAGTGACCTATGTGTCAACTGTGATTATCTTAGTAGGTCTGACTTAGGCCATGTCTACAGTACAAACTTCAATTGATACAAGTTACACTGTTGTAAAGCCACACGTTTGTATATTGCTTGGGCATTCTTGTCTGCTTGTGTCACCATTGTGCATACTTACGGGTGTATGGGATAGCTTGATGGTTTGAGCATTGGCTTGTTTAAACCTAGGGTTGTGAGCTCAATCCTTGAGGGGGCAATTTGGGGATTTAGTTGGGGATTGGTCCTGCTTTGAACAGGGGGTTGGACTAGATGCTCTCCTGAGGTCCCTTCCACCCTGATAGTCTATATTTTAGGGGGGAGGGCTAGCTAAGTGGTTTGAGCATTAGCCTTCTAAACACAGGGTTGTGAGTTCAATCCTTGAGAGGGCCATTTAGGGATCTGGGGCAAAAACCTGTCTGGGGATTAGTCCTGCTTTGAGCAGCAGGTTGGATTAGATGACCTCCTGAGGTCCCTTCCAACCTTGATATTCTATGATAAACTCACCACAAGTACCTGTGTAGATGAAAAATATGCTGGACTTTGGGAGGTATCCCAGTGCAATGGCTTTTGGTACTTTTTTTAATGGGATAATGACAAGTCACCCAGGTATTTTGGGGAGCTAGAGATCAAGTTCCCAGCATGCAACTTTCTCCACCCTATAATACATTCCACATCCCATAATCTTTTTTGAAATTCCCACAAATTTGTGAGGTGCTTGTCAGTCTCTGCCATCCCTGACAGGAGCATGGAACCCTCAGAGCTTAGCATTATTCTCATGAGCATTGCAAATACAGGCTGCATGATTCTCCAAGACTTGCAGAACTTCAGGAACTACTGCATCAACTAGGAACACAAAGAGAAAGATGTGAACATCTTCATGGAGAGTTCAGTGATGGACATATCAAGGGGAAAAATCTAGGTTAATGGTGATGTTCACAGAGCAGCTGCAGATGGTGGAGCACCACTTCTGAATCTGAGAAGTGAGCACCAACTGGTGGGATCACATCAAATGCAAGTTTGGGATGATGAGCAATGGCTTCAAAACTTTTGGATGCAAAAGTCCATTTTCCTGGATCTGTGTGCCAAGCTTACCCCAGCCCTACAGTGGAAAACTGAGTGGCAATCACAATGTAGAAGTTTGCAATACCAGACTGCTATGAATTCATGGAAAATTATTTTGGAGTTGGAAAATCCACATTTGAGGCCATTCTCATGCAATTAATTATCTCCTGCTACACAGGACCTGACTCTGACTATGTCTCACAGCAACATGCAAGAAATAGTGGATGGCTTTGCAGCAATGGGGTTCCCAAACTGTAGTGGAGTGATAGATGGAAAACATATCCTTATTTTGGCACCACCCTGACTTGATATTGAATACAACAACCAAAAGATCTGCTTTTCCATGGTTATGGAAGTGCTAGTGGATCATTGGGGATGTTTCAGTGATATCAATGTGGGTTGGTCAGGAAAGGCACATGATACTTGCATTTTGAAGAATACAGGACTGTTCAGAAAGTTGCAAGCAGGGATATTCTTTCCCAAACAGAGAATTACCGTTGGGTGAGGTGGCAATGCCAGCAGTAGTTCACAGGAACCTAGCTTACTCCTTGCTCATAAAACTGTACACTGGCTATCTTGACAGCACTAAGGAAAGATTTGACTCATGGCTCAGCAGGTGCAGAATGACTGTAAAATGTGCTTTTGGTAGATTGAATGGTTGCTAGCAGTGTTTACTCATTAGATTAGAGCTCAGTGAGAAAAACATTCCATGGTACAGTTGAATGTTGTGTACTTCACAACAGGCTATCTGTCTGCTGAATTTGAACATCCAGACTTCAGGGCTATTACAAGAGCACAATGTAGACCTATATGCTTGAGGTGTTCATTTTCAATCAGCCACACCGTGTTCTGGCTTGGTGTCTTGAAATAATGCCTGTCTTGTGTAGTTTTAATTATGCTTTCTTTCTTTCTTTCTTTTTTTTTTGCTGCTGGTTTCCATTTTGTCATGCCTGCTGCACATTATACATGCAGCTGGGCCTGACGCTATGAATTGTGTGGTGCTTGCTGTACATTTATAAATATGGCTGGATGTTTTCCTCAGGCAATAAATTCTGTGGTACTCAGTGTGTGTTTATAAACATTGTTTGATTCCTTGACTGCCACTCCGCATTCTGTAATATTTATTGTGAACTGATAAAGATACTTTGATTCTCTTTGAGTTTAAAAATTCAAAGTGTACAGAATCAAAATGCAAATAAACACATACAATGTCATGCAAACTTCAAACATAACTTAACGTGGTTAAACTTTTACAATTCCTATTGAAAAAATAATTCAACATGCATGTCCTTTTGTGTAAACAAACAGATAGCTCAGTGTCTATTGTGGCTACACATATACAAATCTGTGGTTTTCACTGGTCCGTGTATGTAAAGCTGGGTTTTCCTTATTGTCCCCAGCATGGAGTGGTAGATATAAGGATGGAGTCTGTGATGCCATGTGATATGCTGAGGGGTATAGGGAACAGCAATCATGGAGTTCTCCAAGGAGTGCAAAGGCCAATGAATCTGGGATTTTTGGACCTGTACTTCAACCAGGGTCTGCAACATTTAGATTTGATGCCTCAGAAAACATCCTGGTGCATTTCCCACTCCTTGTCCTGCTGGGATTACCAGACCTTTTGCCTGACCTTTCTGGGGTTTTTTCCAAGCTGTCAGTCATCATGACCCTCCAAGCCCATTGCTCACAGTCCAATGTAGCACTGACTCATAGGATCTTGGAAAACATGTCCTCCCTAGTCCTCTTCCTCCTCCTTAGCAGGGTCAGGCATTCCATCGTGTGGAGGGAGCAGCTCTTAAAGCCACCATGCCAGAAGCTGATGACAAAAACAGACACATGTACCATTAGATTTACAGTCAGAAAGGAAAAGGAAAGATACATTTCAAAATTTCTTTCCCTTATTCCTATAAATGCTTTTAATAAGAAATGCTTATTAACACTTCAGCTTTGGAATGCCTCAGCACAGAACCCCTCTTCAACTCCAGCCGTTGTGAGTATGGCCTGGCATATGGGGATAGGGGCAGTCAATTTTCAGTTGCATGAAAATATAAAATTCTGGCCCCATTCCAGAGGTATGAGTATAGGGTATTGGCAGTGAATATTGGCACTATTTTTCACAGGCAGTAGTGATTTTGGCTAACATCTCACTGATTGAGAGTCACAAAGGCACAGAGAACCCAGCTTCTAAGGGAGTCACCGGGCCAGTATGTAGCTAGGCTGTTTGCTATGATCTCTTCAAATGCTCTACAGATTTGGTACCATTTTTTTAATTAACATAGTTTTCATATAAATTTAAACTAAAGCCTCTCTTGTTTCAGCCTCCCAGTCTCACACCACTTATTTACTGTTTCAGTTTACACTACTCATGGAAAATATAGATGCCCTAATGAGAAGTATGGAGAGATTTAACAAGGGTGCATGTCCATGTAAAAATAAAATCAAAACAAAATGAAATGGCATCAAGGGAACTCTACCACTGCTAATATGAATGATGTGGTGAGCAAATGCCTAACAAACAGCTGAAGTTATATAAATGCATTGTGCCTGCTGCTAGGTGAAGTGAGAACATTTTAACATAAAACCTTCTAAAACAGTACTGTTATCCTCCACTGCTGTAAATCAAAGGAACTCTGTTGAACTCAGTGGACCTACACTGATTTACAGCAGCTGAGGATCCAGTCTTGCTGTTTTCCAAATCATTAATGGAATATGAAGTCTGTGTGGACTAGAGCTCTGTGAAATTCAATAGTTCCACTTACTAGGAACTCATGTGAATGCTCTTACTGATTATGGGTTGAGAGTTTTCACAGTCCCTAATTTATTCTGAAGTTTGGCTCTGGACAAACCCAGCAACTCAAAGTAAAATTGAGCCTAAATTGCTGAGTTCCTTCTGGTTTCACAGTGAAATCATACAGAACTGAACATTTCATAAAGAGGAAACACAAAACAATAAATTAATTCAGACCCAAATTTGCCCAAAAGCAAACTTTTTGATTAACCTTATGTCAGATTTCATTTTGCAACTAGAAACAAGGTGAACAAATCCCAGCTGGTTCCCAGTGAACAAAGGGTTAACTCCAGCTCAGCTATTTGCACAGGTGTTGAGTGGAAGGTTCTAAGAGTGGTTCTCCCCTGGGAGGATGGAGAGGGAATTTGGGTGGTCATGGTTAGGATTTATTTGAACCCCCCAGCTGGAGTGCTTTTTCCCTCTTAATTTATTTTTCCTTGCTTATATTCTTTGATCATAAATGATATCCCTTCTGAAAAGAAGCTTTTGACTGTAAGTTTTCAACTATTTAGCTAGAATTCTCTCTATCCAGTTAGTCTTGAGGTTCTATGTTAATAGGTATTTCTCTCAAGGGCTTGGAACACTACCTCCCTCATCAGTACTCTGAGAATCAGATAGCTTGGGGCAGAAGAAAGAAGGTTAAAAAATCAATCCTGTGTTTTCCATACTGTGAAGCTGAACTCACTGAATGCTTTGTGTATATGTTGGTGTACATAATACATTTCTTAATCTTCTCAATTTAGAGTTTTTTCCCCTATTCTGCTAGGAGACTTTTCTAGGACCTGAGCTTATCCTAAGACTGATTAGGGCAGATAGTATGGTCATCAAGCAGCAAAATTCTATTTGTGATTATTATTGCTACTATGATGATTGCCCCTCCTTGTGATAAACACAAATTTTTTGACTATGATCATAATTTTGCTTATTACACTCCAGTAGAGACAACTACTATCTATATTTTAATGACCAGAACTGGTAACTATACTTCTGAGGTTCTCTGGAGACTGGGATGGCAAGAGTTCCTCCCACTGGCAGTGTAAGTAAAATTAATCCAAGATGGTTATGAAAAATAATACTGCAAAGGAGGAATGCATTAGGGTGTATGCTTTAAGACACTATGCAAGTCTAGCGTGTTCTCATTCTACTGAAATTAATAATTTTCTAGACTTGCAAGCAAAACTTTCAGCTAAAGAAAATACAAATTTCTCTCATCCAACAAAGCTATAATTGTTTACATTATATTAAGGAGCCTGAATTTGCTATTTTATCTGAGAGAGGGCAGAAGGAAGGTCTGGTGTGCTTTTTCATCCTTTAAAGCAGTGGTCCCCAAATGGTGGGGCGTGTGCTCATATTGGGGTGTGGAGGAACATTCAGGTGAGCATATGGTGGGGCCCAGGCCAGCCCCAACAGGGGGCAGAGAGGCAGCACCATGCCCCCAGCTCCACTGTGTCCCCTGCTGCACCCCAAACCCAGCTCTTCCGCTAGCCCCAACTCCTCCCTGCATGCCAAGTTTCACCCCCAGCTCCACCTTTAGCTCAAGCTCTGCTGCTCAGGAAGCCTTGGTTGTTCAGTAATGGTGGTGGTGGGGGGGAGTTGCAGATTCCATTAATGGTAAAGGGGGTGTATTGGAAAAGTTTGTGCACCACTGCCTTAAAAGGCTCTTTTGTTTCTGCTAGTATTTTCACAACTGTCATATTTGTCAGTAAAAATACAGTACAAAAAAGTTCAACCATTTTTCAAAAGTAATACCATTTCTATTAGACCAATCATTGATAATAAGTGTGCTGAGAATATCAGATAGACACAGCATTAAACTAGTTTGGAGAGATATTAGGGAGATGTCAAAAAGAATACAGGAGAGATAAGGCGTCCAGAGCAATATAGTAATAAATCACTGAGAAGAAATAAAAGCAGAGAGAAAAAATCAGTCTTACAAAATTCATGTTAACAGGGGAGAAAATAAGAGGAAGAGATTGAAAACCTTTAGCAATTCAGTAAATCCTATCAAATTGTTACAGGTGAAATTCACTCATCAGTATAAGAGGCCCACAAAACAGTGGAACAATCTTCATTCCTCTACACAGGGCATGTGGATATGGAGTGGGCGGGTAAAGAGGATCCACACTTAGTTAATACTGTTGAACTGCATTCTAACCGGTCACTCTGAAGAAGGAATTTGTGGGAAGTGCAAGTCTGTGGCCAGCAGGAGTGCATGAAAGCATTCCCTCAATTTCAGCTCCCAGGTGTTGAAAGAGACTCCATGAAGGGGCTGACAGCCCCTCCTGCAAATCGTGGGGTAGACTCTGCACAGAGCCTCTTTATTCAGGCTTTACATGTGGATTGTATATGATGCCTCCCTATGTCTAAAATCAAATTTCATATTTTTCAGTAGTGAGAAATAAGATTCTCCCCTCTGCCCCCCAATGCTGAAAGATAATGCAACAGCAATGCGGAGGCTTGAAGGAAGTAACACACAGGCAGTAGCCTCAGGAGGGCTGTGCATGTGTCAGCAAGAGCATATGCCATGAGTGAAATTATATTTTCTGCTACTCCAAAGTCCTAGAATTTCTGCATTGCTTGCAGACATTTCTTGCACTTAAGGACTCCTATGCCTGAAGTTGTTTACATTGCCCTTTCCCTGGGGGGGTTGAGAAGGCAGAATTGAGACTATTAATAAACCATTATAAAATATGTACCGTTGTTAGTCTTTTCCACAAATCATTCCCTGATAGGACATAAGAAGGCATCCATGGTTTAAAAAACAAAAACATAGAAATCCTTCAACACCTTTTAAAAATTAAATTTAAAAGGAATCTAAATTGACAGGAAGTTTTTCTGTCACTTTGATTAATATCATTTGTGCTTGCATGTACTAACACATCATTTTTTGGAGGTCAGAGTGTCTGAGGGTGATAATATTACATACAGAAATCATCTGCTTTAAGGTGTGCTGATGTTTAGAAAAAAATTTGTAATTATTTGTTCCCCAATGACCTCTGCAGTTAGCTTTTTGAGGACATCACACTAAGCATTAGAATGTCCAGGCTGATGGAACCAAAAGAAATTTGGAAGTAACTAACATCCTCACTTCATGTAATTATTACTACATTGCTAGCACAATAACAAAACCTTAGGTTATTCTAGGCATTCCCTACAGAAACAGATACTATGGAAACTTCAAACTTATAACCCCAAAGTATTATTTTTGTCAGCAGTATTACTTCAAGATAAGGGTCCAGTTAAGAGGGCAGTGTTCTATATTGTATCATTTGGGATTTTTTCACAAATAACACAGTATTATTTGAAGAAATCTGATATTTTAAACAGGATTTATTAATATTTTCACTGTTTGAGATCTTATATAAAATAAGGTACAACGGGTTACATATTGAACATCAGAGTATGTACGGCCAGATTTTGCCACATTTGCTCACATTGAGTAGCAAAGTATTACTCAAACAGTCAGACCGAAATCAAGAGTATTGTACTACTCAATGTGAGTAAGCTCATGTAGGAGATTGGTGTCTTCTATCACAAGGTGATAAAACAAGTGGGGGCAAAAAACTGATTTCAAGACTGAGCTTGATAAGTTTATGGAGGGGATGGTATGATGAGATGGCCTCATGCCATTGTAGGCACATCTGTGACTATTAGTAGCAAATATCCCCAATGGCCAGAGATGGGACACTAGATGTGGAGGGCTCTGAGTTACTACAGAGAATTATTTCCTAGATGTCTGGCTGGTGGGTCTTGCTGACGTGTTCAGGGTCTAAATGATCACCATGTTTGGGATCCAGAAGGAATTTTCCCCAGAGTCAGATTGGCAGAGACCCTGGGGTTTTTTTTACCTTCCTCTGCAACATGGGGTATAGGTCACTTGCTGGTTTAAACTAGAGTAAATGGTGCATTCTCTGTAACTTGAAAACTTTAAATCATTATTTGAGAACTTCAATAACTTAGCCAGAGTTTTTGGGTCTATTACCACAGAGAGTGAGTGAGGCTTTGTGGCCTGCAATGTGCAGGAGGGCAGACTAGAGGATTATGATGGTCCCTTCAGGCCTTAAAGTCTATGTGTTTGAGTCTAAAAAAACAAAAAAATTCAATCATCTCAGTAAAAGACTCTGTTACTGCTCCTCACTTTATGAGAACATGAGTGAACACGGAAATAAGCAAACTGATATCCCCAAACACAGGTCTTACTGAACGACCATTTAGGGATGCCAGTAGCAAGACTAAATGGAATTTACTCTTATAAATCCAGCAAGAAAGTATTAAAACCTGACCATGCCAGGTGCTGAGCTCCTCCTGTGAGCTGCTGTGCACCTTTAGTGGTTATTGAAATCAGTGGCAATTGAGGATGCTCATCACAGGAAGCACGATGAGCTACTGGCAGAATCAGACCTATTTTTGTATAATGTATATAGTTTCCATCTGAATGTGAACAAACTAAATAATTAGCATTTCATTTAAAAATGTTTTCAGTACTTTAAAATTAATTCTAGAATATTTTGGTGCTTTAAAAAAATTAACAAACTAGCCAACACTGGATCCAATATTCATGAATAATACAGGATTACCCATGAAATTTCCAGTACTTTAAGACAACAGAGGAGCAGGAAATACTATGAGAATACACTTCCCTGTTTTATTCCTCAGCTTCCTTTACTATTCTGGTCATAACTCAGACATGTACACTAAACACAACCCTTTGACACCAGTGAAAAAGAATTAGAATATTACCCATGTTCTTTTAAACCTCATAAAAGATTTGGTCAAGATTTTGAGTTTGGGGAGCAGGACTGCTATTTTTTCTAATTAAAATTAGTTCAATATTGGGAAAATATCTAGATTTTACAGGTTTTGGCTTGAAAGCAGGACTATTTTTAAGGGAAATTGATATTCACTGATAACTGCAGGTCCCCTTGTGAAATATATGGAACTTATTCCTTACATTGGACCTAGAAATACCAGAAGAACAATATTTTTCATGTTCTTTCATGACTACCTTTTCTAGTCCTGGCCTGCTTACACTCATGGTCATGTTGTAAATGAAGAACACGTGCCCTCATGGAATTTTGCAATTTCTTCCTATAAATCTGATAGCTAATCCTGGTAATTAATAGTAATCATACATGCTAAACATGCATACACAGTACCCAAACTTAAAGTATGTTTTGATCTTGAGTTTGGTTTCACTCATTTACTTGGTTTTGGTCATGCTTTGAGCAGGGGATTGGACTAGATGACCTCCTGAGGTCTCTTCCAACCTTAATAGTCTATGATTCTATGATTATGAAAATGGAGACCATTTGAAAAAAAAATCAGATCTGGATTTGGATTTTGAGTTTGAGATTGTTCCAGTCTGGGTTTTAGTTGAGTCCATTCTTAATCAGTACCAGTCAGACATTTAATCTTCATAATTTAGGCAAGTTCAAAGTAAAATTCATTTTAGAAAGTGATGCAATAGTTACAAAAATATGATGTTCAATCAACCTACATATTATTTCCCCAAATCTCCTTGTTCACAATGTTATGATTAGAAGAGACAATGGCAGAGGAGCCAGTTGAAAGTTAGGGAGATAACAGGTAGTTTTCCAAATCTTTTTAAAGTTAGAGATTTCATTTATTTTGGATGGTTATTTTGTTGTCATCAGTTCATTTATCTATAAGGATTACAGAGTGAATAAAACATAGTAAAAAAAAAAGTAGAAGAAGAAGAAGAAGATGACCCAAACCATAAGGTTGCTTTTATCATTTGAAATTAAGTTCACCTGAACTTTCTTCTTTTCAAATTAAAATAATGAAAGCTATTTAGTTTCCATATTTTCTATTCCTCTGTCAATGATAAATGCTCCTGCTGGATGCATTGCTGGGTCCTTGACCTTGTTTTAATTGGTAAAGTACAAGATCATCTATCCTGCTAACTTGCCACTGGCATTGCATGTTATTTTTGAACTTTAGCAATTTCCAGTCATCTTATTTCATTATTAACACCAATGCATGTCATCCAACTGAACCCTCTAGTCTTTACAAGCGTGTTTATATTTTTTAGACCTAGTTAAGGAACAAGAACTTGTTGTGCACTGAGCAGGACTTGAAATGTAAACATTTGATACCTTCCTATAGTTATTAAAATGTGTTTTCTATTACCTCCTCTCTCTTAGCCCATGCTCTGAGATTCATATACTGTAATCAGAAAGTCCTTTGTAAGCAGTTTTGACTTCAGATTATAATAGCACAAAGGAAACCGAAGAGCTGTCTGAACTGTGCATGAGGCTAATTCCCACAGAGGTGAGCAGGAGTTTATAAGTACATTATGAAGGATATTGCATTCACATTACAAGCACAGAATGAGTAGTGGCAGTGCAAATTCACTCAAGTTCTCCCCATTTAGTGTGGCTCAACCTTGGCCTTGTTGGACCCTCTAATATTGACAGCACAATTCAGTTTCCCTTCTGACTTTGTAACTGGCACCATCTGAAGCCACAAGAGTGCCAGTGAGTGGTGGTGGTGGTGTTTTTTGTGACGTGAGTACCCTTTTACTAGCTGACAATCACTTTATATCTTTCTTCACATATGATTTCTTTTTCTCAAATGCCTATCATCATAGGCATGGAAACAGTAGCAATTGGCCTCAGTAGATTGACATTTGCCATGTGACAGTAATATAGCTATTTTAACCCTGTTCAGTGTCATGTGACTGGGGTCAGAATTACAGATCTGTCTCTTAGCAGCCCTCCTGTGCAGCATTCCCTTGTTGCACGTATATTGGTAATATTTAGGCCACTGGCAACTTCTCAAAAGCAACCAACTTCTTAGATAATATTGATTTATCGGTTGCTGCCAACCTAGAGCACATTTGATCTAATGAGGGAAAGGTGAAGACTTTTTAATCTCATTACCTGAAAGCCATTCACTTCCCTACCACATACTGTTTTTTTTTAATTACAGAGTTAATCATACCAAACAATGACTTTACGGGCTGACCACTATTTGGTGCTTTATAATTAAAATCACTGATAAGCTAAATTAGGCAGCCCTTTTTTATTTCAGTTTAGCATTAAAAATATAATTAAAAGTTGTACTGCACCATTACTATGTTTCATTCCTATTGCTAACCAAAGACTGGGAGTGGAAGCTGAAAGTTAATTTTAAAGGTGCTTTTTTTTTTCTTTTCTCCGATCTGGGAGTTGGAGACAGAGGAGATCTTGGACACAATGCTTCAGTACTTGTTAGAATTTTGTTTTTGAAGAACATCTTCCCCAGAGGTTTCTATAATATGGTGTTCTTAGAAAGTGCCTAGTGCAAAGCCCAGTGAAGTCAATGCGAGTCTTTCCACTGTCTTCACAGTCCTTTTCAGAGCATTTTCTTTCTTTCTTTCTTTCTTTCTTTCTTTCTTTCTTTCTATTCAGTCCTGTTCTCAGGACTAGTCAATTCTTGGAGGTGAGGAAAAACACTCCATTCCCTCACATTACAGAGGTATTTCACTTATTTATTCATCTTCTTCCTATTCTATCCTCTTTGTCTCTGTAGGTGGAATCTAGCCAGCTCTGACAACATACTGAAATGTGATGAAGGCAGGAGCAAGGAGCATGGAGCACAGACAGGCACCTGTGATTAAGTTAAATGCTATATTAATAGTAATGTGGAAGTAACACAGATGCAGTATTATTTGTATTGGGGTATTACATAGGAGCCCTAGTCATGGACTGGTGCCCCATTATGCTAGCCACTGTACAATGACAAAACAAAAAGATGGTCCCTGCCTCAGAGACAGTTGGTACTCCTTCTAGATATAGCAAGACTGAAAGTATTAGGTTTAAGTGACTTCAAGGACCAAGCAGGCCCTGTGATGCCAGTCTCAAATTTGTAGAGCCCTATGTGGATACAAAATGTATATCCATGGATAAGGATACCTACCAGGAACCGCAGTGGCGAAAGCAGCTGCTCCCAGGATCCAGTGCCCCATACCGGCAGCTCCTCTGGAGTGGCTGTACTACCCTCACTCCCACTCACTGCACTAGCACAATCAGGGACAGTCCACCCCAGTGGGTGGGGCTGGGGCAGCAACACCGGAGGAGCTACAGGCAAGGGACATTGGCTTCCGGGAATGGCAGCTCATCAGGCTGCTGCTTTCGCCACTGCAGTTCCCAAAAGAGTCCTGTAGCTCCATGGATACTGATTTATATCCACATCCACAGATATAAATTGTGCATCTGTGCAGGGCTCTACAAATTTTCTCTTTACTAATCCAAAAACTTGGTTATGACAAAATCTGCAAAAGAATCTCTACCTCCATTTTCACTAGTTTCATTATACATCCATGCTCCTGGGTAGCCATGTTTTTGTTCCTTCCTGTATAATGACGTTAGTTACAACTAAAGTCCCATTATCACAGAGATTTGACTTTACTGTTAGCATTTCCAGCTTAGCGGAACAAACTGGAAAGACATGTTAGATAACTTCTGACAAAGCAGTCTGAAGAATTCAATCTTTGCACCAACAGAGAATCGTTTTGTAATTCGTTACCTCTTTATTAGACAGAAAATGGCTTTTTTGGGAAAACATATTTAGGTCACATTTTCTTCTCAGAATGAATTAAATCCCTTTAACTACTTGAATACTATGCTATTGGGGTATGCTGAGAATATGTATACAAAGGTACAATCCATTTTGAACATGGAATGTTAAAGATATTGACCAGGGCGTATCGTGTTCATAGAAAGTAAGCTCTACATGATGCCTTCTCTCCAATCAACCTGACTTTTGAGTCACAAAAGTTATACCAGTAACCAGACTTCTCAAGTTCAGGGGAATTCAGATTTAGAGCTTTGGATCTGAGAAAAATGGGCAGTACACATTTATGTAGTTATATTTTGCACCTCTCTATGTTTAAAGTTACTCATCTCTCAAATGGGGTTAATTCCTTACCTGCCACAAAGGAATATTGTGAGGATTAATAGATACTGTTTTGTACCATGATTTGAAGATGCAATGTGTTAGATAATGCTTAGTAATATTAGTTAATATTATTTTGCAGTGCTATATGGCTAAAGTTAGAAGCAGGTAAAAATGGATGCGGGACACTATGAATGTAGGACCAGATTCTGACTGGCCTCTGCATGGGGCCTCTTTTCCCTTTGTATGCACCACACAAGGGACTATCACAGTTGCACTCCCAGAATTTAGGGGTAATGTGAAGACCACTTTCTCCATCTGCCCATGGGCTACATGTTACCCCAAAGGAGGGATAGGAGAGAGTGAAGGCTATGGCCCTACCCCTCCCTCCACATTAGTCCATGAAGGGACCCTCTGAGGCAAAACCCCTCACTTATTTCTCTTGAGGCAGTGCCAATACTTACTTATACTCAGGGCTAAATGGCACAAGTTAGACCATAAGATATATCCATTAAGAAGCAGAAGATCTATTTTCCCCTCAGTAGTATTATTTGCCTACATGCACTCTCTATATTCATTTGACAACAAGGATCAGGGACTGCATCTTTAGTGTGTAACATTTTAAAAAGTGTATCTGGAGAGTTGTTAGCATCAGTTGTTCTCCCTAATTTTTAACTCTGGATGGCGAACATTTTAAAAGACTACAGGCAACCCCAAGGCTATGTTTCCATTGGTAATTCTGCATATTTTTTACTTATCAGTATGTAATAATGTTCAGATTTAAAGCAAATGGAACTTTGGTTTTTTTTGCTATTTCAAATGTAAACCAATTATGCCAGTAAAAATGTTAGCTACGCAATTATAATTTATTTCAAAAAGTGTATAAGAGGAAGATACATTCATGAAATGCCCCATGAAATCCAAATGTACATGCACACAGAACATCTGAATTTTAAACCCTTTACTATATTTGGATGTAACTCTGATTCCTATTATAAACTGTCAGTACTATAATACATGTTTAACCTTGAACAACCATCAAGGGAATGCGTTTAACAAATGTAGGATCCCAGCACTATAACCAACATTGTAAAATATGGTTTATTATTTTATGAAACTATGGGCTTTCTAAAGGGAATTTTATTGGCCTGCTTTCTCAAAAGATGTCTTATATTTGAGTTTCTATTTTTCTCCCAATAAATGAATGTTAGTATAAGGCTTAAAAAGAAAGGAGTGGTAGTAATTTTCTTCTAAGTGAAATATATTGCCGCATTCATTGAAATCCAAGCATGTGTATTGTGCCTTCACTACACAGTCACAAAAAAGTATTTGTGGGTACTTTGTCAAACCACAACCTCAGTGGTACATGGTAATTGTTTCCACGTGAATAATCCAACTGGTGTGGAAAGTGCTTCAATGAACAAATTTAAGTTATATTTTTAAAAAAATCTATATAAAATGTGTTATGCTTGAAAAACAGATTATCCTGTTTCACAATACCAAATCTTTAGCTACAGATAGCAGTTGTATATAAAGGTGTCAAATCATTCTTCAAATGCAATGTAAGTTGACAAATATTTAGATTTTTTTTTAAAAAATCAGTTTAATAGTAACAACTAGAGATGCCTACTGAAACCCTACTGAGCCAAGCATTCTGTGTACATAAAGTAAGAGACTGACCCTGCCCCAGAGAACTCACACTGTAAATAGAAGACTGGCAAAGAGTGTGAGAGAGGAAATATTATTATCCTTAATTTAGAAACAAAAAATTGAGTTATATAAAGTGAATAAGGGGCTTGCCCAAGGTCACACAGAAAGGTTGCAGCAGAGCAAGAAACTGACTACATATTTCAGAGTCCCAGTCCAGTGCCTTAAACTTAAGTCTATCCTTCCTTCCAATGGACTGATCTAAAGCCTGCTGAAGTCAAGGGGCCTGGTTATATTATGTTTCTTGAACTATTGTAGTCATGAAACAGAAAAGTGTCTCAACTAAATGGCAAGAAAGTAAAGAGTTTCTTTCACTGTTTATTAGCAGCATATTTAAAAAATCGAGCAAGCAGGCTGGTGAGCAGGTGGCTAGCCCTATTATCTACAATGTGTTACACTACCAGTTTAGGAGGAATGTAAGGGTCTCATTACTTAGGACAAATGGATGGTCAGCATTGCTAACTTGATTTGGCCACAGAGGAAGATGAGGGCTCTGGTATATAGTGTCACAGGTAATGAAGTGGTTCCAAGGTTGTGGAATGTCTAATATGTTGCTTAGCTAAAATGGACTTTGTTTTACAGAGAACTCGGGCTGCTTAGTGTCATGGTAAACATCGTTAAAAATCCCTTTTAATCTTTTATTAAATGCATAGACAAGGAAAAACACTTTACATTTGAAATTGTTTAAGTAAGGCTTTCATTCTAAAAAAAAACCCACCCCTTGGTCCCTTCTGGCCACCTAGAGACAGTTTTTATAAAAAAGGAAAAACAAATTGTCTGACAGTTTTTTTAATGGTATTAAAGATGGTAATAACTGTCCTTTTGTGGAACAGAGAAGAAGATAGTTGAGATGGGCAAGATTTGCTCAAGTCAGATCCCATTTCCTAGAAGACACAAACACAAAAAGAGAAAGAAAAAAACAGCAGAGACAGAAAATGCAGCTTCTGTCTTTACTGTTGTCTCTGACGTGCAATCTCATTGCAGGAGAAACTCAGGCACAGCTTATAGTCCTATCAGCCTTACAAATGTATACCAGCATTGGGCTATTTAGAGCACTGCTTTTAGATGACTTTTTGGTCACAGGCTTACAGCAGTGCTGGGGGGGAAAAAAGAAAGAAAAAACAAAGTTTTGGTTGGCTAAACCAGATTCTTAATAGACCAAAGAAGATAGGAAGAGGACACACTGGGAATAAGGGAACAGGGAGAGGAGAGATAGTCTCACATCCCAGGTGGTGTTCAGGATCTACCCCATAGACGTGTCATCTGGTTCTCTCTTTCTGGCCCTATCTGGTCAGGACATCTCTCAGGATTATGACAAAGAAGGTCCGTGGTCCCAGGAGATGGTGGGGGTAGCATGATGATGAAGCTCATTCTTTCCCCTTCTTAAAGGGATCCACATCATGGTAGCCAAAGTCTTTCTTTTAAGGACCCCAAAAGGGGGTGATGGGTAGAATATCTCATCCCTTCATTATTTTGTCCAATAATTAGGCCTAAATTCTCATGCACTAATTCTGATACATTGATTTCCAGTCCCACAATTTTCTTGTTCATGATCTTAACACAGTCCTTGAATTATATCATTAGGCCTTTTTGTTTGTATTAATTCAGTTGTTTCCCAAATAAACATTTGTGACACTTTATGAACTTTAATTCACTTTTCACAGTTGAGCTCACAATGAGGGTAAATTTATAGGCCCAGTTGTCATAATAGGACCTATCGTTTTGGTCTGGTCTCCTTGTTTCCAAAGTGAGACTCAGTACTGAGATACCCAAAATAAAAACTGCACAGTCCTCCAGTACTTGTAGTTTATTGTTTGTAGTGACACTGGTCTTGACTTATGAGTTTACTTGACTCACTGCTTCCAGCATCATCTCTGCACAAAATTTAAGTTAGAGGTTACTGTTTGAGATTTCTAGATTCACATTAATAAGAATAAAATATTCAGTATTATATGGATATGAAAGGAGTAATGCTCTTTTGGACACACTGTCCCTCAGCAGCACTGAATAGCATGAAATATACTCTGAGTACAAATCTGAAGGCAGACAATAGTAAGGTGGTGAACAGAGTTTTCTATAAATTATGATTATAGGCATTCTCGCATATGCCAGTGTAGTATGATGTCTTTCCTGGGACCTCTATACGGGTTATCAGGGAAGTATTCTTCCAGCATAATGAGCTTCTCTATAAGCTTTTGTCAGAAGCCACATGCTGTCATCCATATGCTCTATACTGCCCATAAAAATGTGGATTGTGTACTTATGGGTTCCTGGAAGAGTTATGTTTTGGATTTTATGCTTATTAGTTGTGATGTACGATTTGGCCTGGGTACAGAATTTTCTGAAGAGAAGAAAGTAAAGAAGAATCCAAGGATTAAATTCTACTCCCATTTATACACATCTATATCCAGAGTAACTCAATTGACTTTAATTGGGTTATTATAGATTTATACAGGTAACAGAGAAGGTCACCCTAAACAGTTACAACTGAAAAATAATTGCTAAATCATTTAATCCATTCCATTGCCAATGCAGGACTCACTCCTAGGGTGAAATACTGACCAACCTCTTTGAAGTCAATGGGAATTTTATCATTTACTATAATGGTGCCAGAACTTCATTTCTAAGATATCATGATTACTGATCTAATCTTAAGAGTCCAAAGCAGTGGAGCTTACACTACTGCTCTTGTGAGCTAAATTCCCTAGCCTGAAAAATCTCATTATCAGAAAGATCCCATTTTTTCTTTTCTTGATATTATTCCTTTACTCCTATCCCCTTGTTTTACCCTAAACAATGTTTTCCCTTTTAGGTTGTTTACACCTTATTCAGAGATTTATAGACTTTTATTTTGTCCTCCTGTTATCATTACTTACCCTATCTACACCTATTTTACTCTATTAATCTTTCCTAATACCTTCCTCCAAGTTAACAATATCTTTACAGTAATAAGATACCCAGGATGAAAGATAATACTGCACTGTTTTTGCACTGGACCTATATTACTACCATGTTCTATGATATGGTGTAGTCCAAGATTGTACTGGCTTTTTTTTGCTGTCAAATCACATTGCAAAGTCAATTTTTTTATCTGCTTATTTGCCCTACATTTCTTTCAACATTACTGCTTTCCCCTGCCTTCCACTGAATAATTCTATTTTGGATTATCTTTCCTCAGTTAGCGTAGCTTCCATTTTTCAAGGTGAATCTCATTAAGTTTCCTATCCATGTTTGCAATTATGGTTTGCATCACTTATCTGTCTTCACTGGTCTTTCCTAGTTTTCCCTAACTTGGTATCATCTATGATTTTTGTTAATGTGCTACTTACTCACTCATCTAGATAATTAATGAAGTTTCTGTAAGACCAGATCAAACCTTGATCCTTGTTATACATCACTAGACATTTACCCATAATTTAGTCCATTGCCTTTTATCATCACCTTTTGTTTTTTGTCCTTCAACCAGTTTTTAATCCACATGGCAGTATTTAGATCCAAACAAAAATTGATCTGAAATTGAATGGGATGCACTGCAGCACTTGATCTGTCCACAAATCAGTCTAATGCTGTGGCTCCAAGTCTAGTTTGTGTATTATTATTTTCTTGAACAATGCAGTAAGTAGGATTGTAAACAGATGCTGTAGTCTTTAAAGGGTTGCTGTTCCTGAAATGTGAAAAGAGTCTGAAATCTATAACAGTTGGATTAAAGAAATAAAGACACTAATTTACCCACAATTACAGCTTGCTAAATTATTTGTTTAAAGCTGATTGTTGTGAATTCTGTCAGTTTTTTCTTTACAAATCATTCTCAAATTGATCCCATTTATGTGAATATATGCACTGTTGATAAGCATTCAATTCACTGTTTACACATACATGAATCCACTCCTAATTTGTTTCTTTGCAAATTGCTCATTATTTATTATTTGTGGTGTGTAACTGATCATCTAAGACAGATGATGTTTCTGTTCTGTGATTGGATGATAAAGCTTTAAAATAGGAGAATAAAAATAGCATATGGCATGAATCGTCATAGAAATAATTATTTGTGTAAAAAATTGGGACACTTACCTAACGATTCTTTCATTAACAATAAAGAATATACAATATTGATGCCTAAAGTTAAGTTCCTAAATCCTTTACCTGTTTTGAAAATATTGGCCAGGATGACCTCACAAATTGCAAGCTGCACTGGTAAGCATCATTTTTTCCTGCTTGAACATTAATCACTTTCTGTATTAGTCAACCAATTCCACCTGCTACAATCTAATGCTATCCCGTGAAAAATGAATGCCTTTGCAGCCAGTCAACAATTGTAGCGAGTATGAAATAGTATCACTTATACATGAATAATTCATCCAACTCTAATCAGTGTTTAGGAAATGTACTTAATCAGGTTGTCTTTACATAAGTATTGCTAGACTGGATCAGAACAGCAGTCTATCTAGTCTAGTACCCTATCTGTGACAGTAGCTTGTGGCAACTGCTTTCAGATGTAAGTGTAGGAAACTCTGTAGCAGACAATTATTAAATAACCTTCCCAGTGTCACTCAGTAGTTAGTTTATGCCTAGAATCTTGAGGGTTTACTGCCAGTATTAAACATATTGCCTTTGAATATCATTGAATGTCTCCTTGTTCTTGTGCTAAAAGGAAGGTTAACTAGAAGCCCCAAGTCTACCTCCCCTTTACCATTCAGTGTTTTGCATATCTTTGGTTTACAGAAAAGATGATAAACTATCCCCCAGTCTTTTCAATTGCACAGGGGTTGCCGTTCTGTCCAGACTTTTTTTAATTATAAAGATTATGGTTTAAATCCTCAAGTGTAAAAGGTTCAAATGAAATGGAGATGAAATTTCCATGCACTCCAAACTCCCCATACTCACTTTGCAGTGCCCCTCACTCTGGCACTTGAGATTAGTATTTTTGCCTGTCATTTAGCTATTAGCCAGAGTCATTTAAAATACTGTGCAGTTTCCTCTAAATAAAATACACAGATGATATGGTGATGAACTGTTTATTTTTATTTCAGAAACAGAATATCCTATGATCCAAAACTTCAAGAGTCTCTTGTTCACTTGCAATTAAATTTTCAATAAGTTTTTCCTTTGAATGTACAATGTATCTTCCTATGAAATTCAGGCCAAGAGGAATAAATTATTTAGAGATCAAATATCCACCAGATATTGCTTCTGTTAATTTGTCCAACCTAGTGTTAAGGTCCTGATCCTGCAGTGAGTTCTGCATTGATTCAGGGATCTGCTCACACGGAGCACTTTGTAGGAGTGAGGCCTTAAAGGCTGTTGTTGAATCTAATATGATTTGTAGGAATGCATTTAAAAAGTGAAAATAATTAGCACACCTCAAATGATACTGTCCTATCTTTGTCAAGTAGTAGCATATTTCTGAGCCTTGAAGATCAGTTTTCCATTGGAGCAGAAATCAGTAACTTGGTGAGAACATTTTCCAGTGTAACTTGTTTATGTACAGAATGGACATGAGTCCATTTCCATGAACTGAGATATTATTATGACATGTCTGGTGGCAGCATGTGTGGGACATATGACAGTGTGAATTGCCGTAAGTGCTAACAGCATTGGAAGCTTACCAGGAATCACCCCCAATTCCACCATAGGGCTCCATTAAGTGTCCTTCAGACACCAGAGTTGGGTTTTCCTTGTGGCTAGAAGTATTGCTCTTTAGATCAGGAACCAGAATGAAGGCCCCGCATCAGATTAAGCTTGGACTATTTATCCAAAAGTCTTTTCTTTGGATGATGATCTCTGAAGAATCCAGTTTGAACCAGAATATGCAAGCCTCCACAGGAGATGGTCCATCTCTGGAGTTCTTATAACCCAAATGATTTGCCTTAATCATCTGCACCTGTTTTCACTATCCCTCCCCACTGGGAAATGCATACAAACCCTGTCCCACGCTGATATATAAACCAATCGTATACTTAATATAATATAGTCTCCCAAAGATATCATAGAAAGTTGCCTTATCTGTCACAGTTATCAAATGCACATAGATCATTCTGTCTTTCTGAAATCTCAGCTAAAGCACCACTTACTTAATCACAAAAGGGTAGCTATCTTGGTCTCTCCATCTATTTTGGCCTCTCATTCAAATTTAAGTGCTAAAACACACTGACCCTTCTTGGTTCCTCAGGCTCTGAGTTTTCTGTCTGAGAATCCCCTGTGTCCTAGCTGTTAATCTAGGATTGCATGCTTTGGAAAGATGGCCTGGCTATTAGCATTCCTTTTGTGCAGGTGCAGCAAAGGTTGTACTTCTCTGAGGGTATTTTATTTCATACAGGCTATGTCTATACTACCAACTTTAGAGTAGCACAGCTGTAAGATCTCCTGTGTAGTTGCTCTATGCGAACAGGAGAGAGCTCTCCCATTGGCATAATTAAACCATCCCCAATGAGAAGCGGTAGCTATGTCAGCGGGAGAGCATCTCCCACCAACATCGGGCTGTCCAGACCGGTGCTTTTGTCGTTGAAACTTATATCAATCAGGGGTTAGATTTTTCACACCACTGACCAAAAAGAGTTTTACCAACAAAAGTGCTAGTGTAGACATAGCCACAATTTCCTTAACAGTTGGGTGTGATGAGAGTTTCATCCTGGCTGTTTATACATCAATGACCTGTAATGTACCTGACAGTAACACTTGTTGCCATAAACACCAAGCAAGCTTCAGTTCTCTTTTTATATACAACATACAGCCAAATAACTGGATTCCTGAGACAATATTTATGGAATTACATTTTAATGATTGTCTTTCAGGAAAAAACTCCTGCTCCCAGAATGTATCAGTTGAGTTAATCTAAACTACAATAGTAAGAAAGTTCTCATTCTTTATACTATGTGAGATGTGAAATAATTTGATAACAAAAAAGGATATGCAGTCCCCTTCTTAGCTGTCTATGCATTTATACTGCATGCTTACCATTGAATTGGGACACTAAATAAAATAATTGTGATTTTTCCATTGTGCCTAAAGAACTATAGTCTCCGTGCCACTCTCCATGAGGGTTATATTCTCTATATCCTCATAGGCAGCTTGTTAGTCTAAAGATGGCTGTCTCTAGTACGGGAAGCCCTTTGCAAACAGACGGTCTTGCTTGGTGCTCTAACGAAGAGAGCACATTATTTAGATTGTAAGGTCGTCAGAGCAGGGTCTTTTTCTTTTGTGTTTGTATAGTGCTTGGCATGGTGAGGTCCAGGTATATGATTAGTCTCTAAGCTCTACCTACATACTACAAAGAATAATGAACTCGCCCTTATCTGCAGTAAAAGGTCCTACAGTGAAGAGCCTTTCTCTAAGAATGCACTTTTAAGTGGATATAACTCAAGCATGATATCACTTCTCTTTTCCCAGGCACTGGGAGTTCTGATAGAGATGCCATCATTAAAACTACTGGCAGTTTAGCTCATAATGTTTTCAAGCTATACAACCTGAGACAAATCTCACACCTAAAAATCACATGCCAGCATACCCCAGGTACATAATACAAATGTAATGTCTGACATTTTCCTAAAAGACGAGAGGCTCGGTCCTGTTCCCGTTGAAATCAATGGCAAAATTTCCATTGACTTTCTGGAGCAGCCTAGGAGAAGGTCTGGATTAATGTGTTATAAGCATTGATCAATTTCAGCCACTCTGTCCTAAATGTGGCTGTATATCAACACAGGTGTTATCTTTCAGTCAATGAATACTTTGTCTAGTGGCATTTGACAAGTTATAAAGCTGGTTTAATACTAAAAAGAGGTATTGATTTATTCAAATTTTGCCTAAACCCACTAAAACTCATTTAATATTATATTTGTCAAATAGATTTAAATCAGGCTATCTATTCTCAAAGAATTCACTGACATCCATATTTAAACTACAGACAAAATAGATCTGTGTTACTTCAAAATACAATCTTAACAAAACTGGATATTTTAGCTGAATGCCTTTCCACCCCCAAACTTCAGTGGTGTGGATAAAATGGAAACCTGTGGATCTGAATTTTCAAAAATCAAACCACCATATAATTTCCCATATTAGAGATGATTTTATACCATAATTTTATACTGTACATACTTCTTTGTACAGACCGCTGAGTTTTTTTGAGATAGGGTCTTGTTCATTTATTGAGGTCCTGCAGCCTAAATATAACTTTTAAAATTTGCCTACCCTGCTTCCACACACGGGAACTTTATCTCTGGCTCACAACTATTATATCTGATGTAACACATATACAGCTTTCTTCAGACATATTCTAGTCATGCGACACATGTTTTCAGAGATTCATGCAGCTGTGGAACAGCACTTGTATACAAGACCTATGGCACTGGCTTGCAGAATCTATGAATTTATAGAAGGGCATTCTCAAAATTGTTAAGTAGGGTGACATACAGGCTACAGATTAATTCTCTTCTAGAAGCAGAGCTGGGTGAAAAGGGCAAAACATAAAATAAAATCCATTAATATTTGTTTGAATTTTTAAATTGATATAATTTGGCTGTGTTCCTATCCTTGGTTAGGCAATGTTCTTTCTGTATATGGAATCAGGTCAGCTGCCTCCTGAGTGCCCCCTTATGGCCTGGCATGGCTGTACAGGCAAGTCTTATCATACAGGGGGGTTCCGTTCTGCGGTTATCATGTAAAGCGAAAACCGCGTATACTGAAAATTATATCCCCAAGCCCTTTAAATCCCACCCGCAGCTCCGGCGGCAGGGCCAGGGTGGCATTTAAAGGACTCCTCCAGGCTCCCGCCGCTGTGGGAAGCCCAGAGGAGCCCTTTAAATGCTGGCCCACAGCTTTGGCAGCCGGAGCTGCAGCCAGAACTGCAGGCAGAGGAGCCCTTTAAATCCCACCCGCAGCTTTGGCAGACAGGCTGGGGCTGGCATTTAAAGGGCCCGGAGCTCCACGGTGGCTGGAGCCTCGGGCCCTTTAGTTCGCCCCAGGGGTTACCAGCCACCTCTGCAGCTGGGAGTCCCCTGGGTGATTTAAAGGCCCTGGGACTTCCAGCCACAGCTGGTGCCCCAGGACCTTTAAATCTTGAGGCCACGCCTCTTCCATTTGAGGCCACGCCCCTTGGACTCCGGCCCTTCAGCGTAAAGCTGAAATCGCACATGTTAAATGCGCGTAAATTGTGACAGACCTGTACAGCACTCTGACTCAGTTATCCATTCTATTCAGGGCACTTAAATCACATTGTTTAAATAATAAAACATTCCTCCTTAGGGTCCAATTTATCAAATCTTTCAGTTTTTCAAAATAGAACTCAGAGTCTTCACCCCAGTCACCTGCTCTATGCAGGTCTGTCATTCTACTCTCCCAGCGGTAACTCCCAGGACTTTTTCCCTGGAGTCTAGCCTTCTCACCCTGGAGAGAACCCAAGGCCTTGTTTGCCTTCTCCAGAGTGCATCCTTCCCTACTGGTGTCTTCCCCCTGCTGAATCAGGATCCTATAGGAACCTTCTTATTCTCTACAGTGTCTGCAGGCATCTACCATAGTCTTGATTCAGCCACCTGACTCATCTGTCACATTACATCTGTCATTATTACTCATCCTTCCTACTTGAAGTGGAAGGAAGCTTGTAACAGGTCAGTCTGGGGACCATTTCCTCTTAAGGGGCCCAGCCACAGTGTGAGAGTGTATTTTAAACTTTTCATTGCAAGGTGTAAAATTTGCATGTTACAGGAAAAGATCTATTGTTAACGTCACACAATCAATTGGGTAGGGATCTTGTACAACCTTTTCTTAATAATATTTCACTCAAATTATTATTATTATTGTTATTATTATTATTATTATTATTTGCATCACAATATATTGGCTTTCTAAAATAGCCTTCTGAAGTGACAGGGACACATTTTAATAATCACAAATTAAAGATCTGCACTTTATCTAAGTTAAAGCCAACATGACCTGCTGCTTGCTATTCATTAACATTTGAGGTGGCTGTTTGGCATTTTGCATCAAGAACTAAATTTGCAAAGACCTAGAATACGTGTGACAGGAAATGATATTAACCTTTGGAAAAAAAAACATACACTGTGTATCCCAGTTTCAGTGCTCATCCTTCAAAGAGTCTGCTCTATGGCAGTCACATAACTGAACGCATGTTCCTGGATGCCACTTCATGCTGTAAAAATACAACAGTCACAGTTAAAGGAAGTACAGTACAAATCTTTCAGCATAATAGAGTAAAACACAAAAAGCAGAAATAAAATAGTAGTCACTAGAAACTAGGCTCTATGGTCCATTTGATGCCTAGCACAGATGAAGAGCCCTCCTTGATGAATCAACAAATTATAGCAACCTTCTGGGAGCTTTAAATTCTGCTGGCTACATCAGATCCCAAGTTGCCATTCTGTTAGCCAGAGAGGCAGTAACCTGGCCAGGTGCTCTTTTGCCCAGCCATATCCCCTACACCAGTGTGGTGGAAGAAGTTGGCATAGTTGTCTCTATACCTCGTGGCTATAAGGGAAAATCCCCAGTCAGTTGAGCCAACTCTACAGCCTCTGTAAAGAGAACTGTGATGGGAGGCTCGGTTACTGGTGGCATTGCCTAGTAGTGAGGCAGCTGGGTCTCCATTTCCCCCCTTCTCCAGTGCTTCTCACCAGCAACTACTCTCCAGTACTGTGAAGTCCTACCTTTTGGTGGGTGATGACTTGACTCTTTGACTGGGTCACCAATTTAGTTTGTTTCTTCCAGGATAGCAGAATTCAGAGAAATATATAGAGTTTCACACCCTCACAACAGGAAGGGCCTTCAACCTACCTTCTGTTCCCTACAGATGGCTCACTCCAAGGCTCTCAGAGTCTCTATCCTCTCCTTACTTGCAAGAGGAGGTTTGGAAGGGAGTGTTATGCCCCTGCTGCCATAAGGGTGGTTGGTGTAGTAGGAAGAGGGCCTGAAACATAAGCCCTTGTATCAGAGGCCTGGTATGAGGCCTGAGACCTGGGCTAAAGTAGTGGTCAAAACTTGCTAATACAAAGCAAAGTTAAGTTGTGAACAAGAGGCAGGCCCTGCTCACAGAATTTGGAAAGAACAGGGCTGATATTGCAGAAACACACATTCCTAAGTAGTGCTAGGCATAACAATATATACGCAAACACATTCCAGAAAGGTGGTACCAGAACACCTTGCTACCAGCACATTCCCCAAAGATAACAGGAACACACTGACTCATCCTAAATATAAGGTCAGGATGACAACATGATAGATAGAGATGTTTTGATCGAACCAACATGTACGAGGTAATGGGTGGCACCCAAATACATCAGGGGGGCACCAAAATACCTCAGAGTGGCGATATGTAACTTGTTTGTATCTGCGTATAAAGATGTATCTCAGAGGGAGTGTCTTTGGCTGGCCTAGGGGATAATGGAAAGTCCCACCATTAACGGGGATACATGTGTTAGCGTACCTGTAACCACAGAGCCAGGACATTATGAACCGAGTCTGTAGATTTATTGGGAAGTCTGGCTGGAGCCTGCTGTATGGACTATCAGGCCAGAGTCAGCACAGCCTGCAGAAAGGACACACACATGCAGCCAAACATCAGAGCACAGTTGGTAGGGGAGCCCATTCCACCTGGGGGCCCCATGAGAGGCAACAATATTGAGTGCCCCTACGCTGCATCCGTGGGCCATTTCCTACCATTTGACTTCCCCCAAAGTCTCAGAGCATAGCATAACCTAGCAAACAAAAACAAAAAACAACAAGATCCTACACACAAATCACCACCATCAAAAAAAAATCAACCCACCCATACACCCATCACCCCCGTGAAATTTCAGCTAATCTAGCTGTTAAACTTGCTCTGAGGTCTTCCATGCCGCCCTTGGTCAGGATCTCTCTGTGTAGGGGTATCCTCCTGCCCTGTCTGCCCCCTTCTGAGCTGCGGGGGGTTGGGGGGAGAGAGGGTAGATAGAAGAGGGAGGATGGAGACTGCTCCTTAACCCTTTCATTCTAGTGTGGGGTTTACACACCCCATCATAAGAACACAAAGTCAGCGTATCAAAGTCATCTGGTGCAGATCCTGTGCTGAATTCTCAGAATAAATTTTTGCAAGGCATATTCACGTACATCGTGACAGGAACTGTTAAACTGGACACCCTGCCAATTGTGTATCAGGCAGCAAATTGTTACTGAACCTTTCACGCTGCACTGTGCATTGTACACCAATTCTCACTCACCCAAGGTTTCTCTCTCTCCTGCCTCTTGTGTGCTTCACTGTTCCCCACCAGGATATCTTCCCATGTCTCCTTTCTCCAGACCCCGTGTTGCATTTTGCTGCTACATTAATTCAAGGAGACCACTTACGACACCATTGTTGTCAGTTCCTGAGGGGTCTGCATGGGAAGTGTGACTGTTCAGTACTGCTTGTGTCCTTATTTCACAAGTAGAACTTCTGGTCCATCTATATCACTAGGGAAAGCTGGCCAATGGCAAATCCTCCTGATACTCAGGTATCAGAAGAGGAGAATATCACCCTCCTGGCATATCACCATCAGCCCCTCCAGCTGACTGCAATTGTCCCACCCTAATACCATCATCACCTGCTTTATAAGAGGGATCAAGGATTCTCATTTTAGTCACCTTCTTATTCCCCTGCCTCATCAGTCTAGATCTGTATTTGCATTGGCCTCATCAGCATAACATCTGATCATCATCAACCCATTAATCTAATCTGAATAAATCTATGCCAGGAGGAAAGCACTCCCCCACAGAGCCAACCAGAGCCCCCTGCTTCAACACAATCTCCAACAGCCAATTCCCACTTACACACACAAGACAAGACACCTCTTGGAGCTTTATGGGGCCATTCAGCAGTCTCTGGAGATACTGAGAGATGATCACTAAAAGTATATTCAGGAAAATACATCATGTTCTGGTCTTATCTGGCATAGGCTCTTGCTTGGCTTGCTAAGCAGTGGGGGACCCATATTGTGACAGATAGGACAATTTCATGCAATATCCTTGAAAACCTTATTGAATTAAATTTAATTATCTTTGGATCCATTCTACTAAATGCAAAGTGTATGTATTTTTGTGAGCTAGGATCATATGCAAGCTTTCTAGGGGGAGGATGTGATGTGAGCTCTGGAAGATCCAAGGACTATATTGAACAATGTGCCAGACAAGAATGGACTTTTGGGACAATACACATGAAAGGACCAATCTATATAAAGACCAGGATGAACTGCATGGCTGGTTGTTCTGCTTCTGACTCTGAGACAGTTATGAACTTGTAACCAGGTGAAAACCCAAATGTGAGTTTTGACAGACTGACACCTATCAGAGTCAGAGGCTGGAGTTGGGGTGACCTCTGGTAAGCTTTCTAGCATGTGGATAGTTTATTTTTTGTTTGTTTGCTTGCTTTTCATATATTTTCCTCTGTCATGCTTCCACCTTAAGAATAAATGTACTTGCATGGTAACTTGAGACTACTGACAATTACAGCTGTTCACAGCCCTCAGAAAGAAAGCAAAGCACAGATGCTGGCCTTTTTAGGCAGTCTGGCTTGTTGGGGATATCACACTGTGTAGATAAGGAAATGGATAATCTAAAAAAAAAATGACCCTGGTCAGAAGGGAGAGAGACAAGTTTCTGCCCAAGAGGGCTGACAGCTGAAGACCTGGAAGCCTAAACTGGGTGCCCTTGGTAAGCCAGGAGGGAGAAAAAAACAGGTGCAACTTCCCTGAACTGTGCCATGTGACCCTACAAGGGATGTGCCATGCACTGTTTTCCATGGTGACAGTCTCAAAATAATAGAATCTACAGCATTTTTATTAAACATAGTCAAACATTTGCTAGCACAGACAATGAAGTAATCCCTGCTTCCCATCACTTCCCTTCTCCTCCCCACAAAAAAGGCTGTGGTAGTTGATATGGGGACACAAACTCGTGAATCATTTCCCCTCCCTCACCAAGTCTCTCCTCCACCACAGCCACACAAGTGACTCCAAAACTTATTTCTGCTTCTTGCTCACTGCACCCCCAATAAAGTAGTCAGGAATGGCCCTACTTCTGCCCCTCTTATTGACTTTCCTACTCTGTTCATAGTCATTTAGTTAGTTGGGGTGCAAAATACCCAAATTACTGATACCTGGTTTGGTCTCTTAGATGGCTACTTAAAAATTGTTTCAGAGATTTTATTAAATTCCAGATTAGTATAAGCATAAGCACAACACTTTTAAGGCACAAAAAGTATAAGAGAATAACCTGCATTATGTATAATCACAAACTTTATGGGGTACACCTGCAATGAGGATTGAAGAGGGAGTCCCTCTCCTCTGGGCTTAGTGATAAGGTTTCCACTATCCAACTATCCCAAATTCCCAATTAAGGGTTTGGTGTACCCCTCGTTCCCTTATGCCCGTACATGTCTGGGACTATATCTGATTAAGTCTCAGCCCCTGCCCATGTTTGGTATCCCAGGGGAACAGTCTTAGGGTTTCAGATATTTGTGTGGTCAATTTGGGTCAATGAATTTCACAATGGTTTTGACACACCAGAGCAGTTTCAAATATGCTATTTTACACCCAGACTGTTTATTACAAGATACATATTGCTAAATCTTATAATCACTCATGCTAACTATTCAAACCTTTTGCTAACTAGTAGGCCTCAACCTTATTATCAAACCTGTTTTAAGACAATCCTTCACTTTGTGTACTCCTGCTTGCATTACAGCTATAATGATGATTCATTATTGATTTCTTGAGTGTCTTAACTTTTCCTAGAAGAATAGGCTATTACCTAAATCCTGATTATAAATTGCTTAGTCCAGTTAGTAGGTTGAAGATCAGGAGAAGGATCAACAGTCCTGAAGGCTAACTTTCCTATACCAACATACTCCAGCAATTCCACATGTGTTTTCTTCCTTTTTTTAATGTTTTGTTGAGCTTCTGGAATCTCAGGAACATTGGCTTTTCCCTCCCATCAAAGAGAAAAACAAAACATTATATTTATAACAGAAGCGTGAACAATAATAGCATTTATTATTAAATGTGCTTAGAGATCCAAAGAAAGATAGTCCCTTCCAAGAGCAGTCTAAAATCTAAAGCTCAAGTAAACAAAATTGTGATTTTTCAGGGCAGGAGGAAGTGCAAGATTCTGAGCTGTCATGTCACTAGGGGCTTGTCGAAACTAGAAAATTGTGCCATTTTAATCATATCTGCATAGCATTCTGCTATACCAGTATAGTTAAAGCAATGCAGCCCACCTAACATACATAGTTATATCAATATTGTTTCTGTGCCTGAAAAACAGAGAGCTATTGTATCCCACACACCTTTTGGGTGTGGTGTTCTGTCCCATCTAGTGGCACCAAGACCACTTAGAGAGAGTAAAATGAGTCTGCTCTACAACCTTAGCTAACAGGCAGTTGGGCTTTTAGCTTATGTGGTAGAGACTCATGCACTAAGCTCCAGAGCCCAAGGTTCGATCCTGTCTGCCAATGACCGGGGTCTGTCAGTGTACACTAGGACAGTGCTACATTCAGGTTTATTCCTTGCTCCACAGGCACTGTATTCTCTCATCAAGCAACACCTGAATGTAGAGGTCTCCAAGTCCTATAGCATTTAGAGGAATGTTTTATTATCCCCAGACTTAAAACTTAACTGAGGTTTGATCAAAATGCTCCACACTATCATATAACAGAAATACAAATGAGGTCTGGGCCATTCAGCCATTTCCTCTTGCTCACCAATAGATGCCAGCAGAGAACTCCCTACCCTATGGAGCTACTGTCCACTTGGAGTCCTCAAGCAACTCAGGGTGCTCATCTCACAGTTCACAACAGGTGTCAATAGCGAGCTCCCTACTTTCCAGGGGCTTCAGGCCACAGAGTTTCCAGGTGTTATCCACTAGTTGTGTCTTGTCATAAACCTCGGTTCTGAAGTCTCTGAAGGAGGGTCTCTTATTTCTTGTTTCTGGAGACATAGTCCAATAAACTTTGATCCTAGATTACGGTCCCTCAGGTGCTACTGCAACAACACCAAGGGGCAAATGGGTTTATGATTTCTATAAATAACTTTTTGGAACTTCATGATTTGGAATTTTTGAAAAATTTGGAACCTTCAGATAAAACTGAAACTTTTTTTTTAATAAAAGAAAGAGAGAAAAGAAAAAGTTTTAGCTAATGAGTCATTTCTGTTGGGATGGAGTTGTGGAAACAAGGATCATAACAAGAAAACTAATTGTTCACTAGGGGATGTGGCGCAATAGCCAAGAAACCACCAAAAGAGGCAATAAATTAACTGGGTTCATGTGGAAAGAGTAGTTCTACCATATAAAAACTAAATCATGTTAGCATTCAAGCCAAGATACAGTACTCTAGATATTTGACACATGGTTACCCTATAACAAATAATGATGCAATGGTCAAAAATGGTGTAAACAGATCCAGCCATATGTCTATTCCCGACTTTGCGAAGCCTCAAAACTCTCCTGTCAGAGGGGTGGGTGAAGAGGAGAATCAAATAGAAGAATCTCCTTCCCCAAACACACTGTTGTTTACTGGGAGGGGACCACTGTGCTCATGATCAAATCTGAGGCTCTGACTCTATTAATGACCTTTTCTCCATCCACACTGCTGCATGTTTCCAGTCTCCCCAAGCATCAGTTGTTCCACTAGACTGTTTGTATTCTTACCGACTGTTAATTTCAGATCTCCTCTTTTACTCGCCTACAACTTCATAGCCTGCTTTCTCTTTCAGGGCTTTATTGTTTGTGCATCCATATACTGCAAATATGGGAGCACAACGCTATTCCATTATTTTCATCACAACATTATTTTAAAGTAGAAAAGTTTGTGCTGTTTCTCTCACCGACAGTACTTATTTTATTCCCCTCTCCCCATATGAGATATAGAGAAATTAAACAAACAGGGAAGACTGGATGCCTTTTCCAGGCACAGTAGCTAGCCTTTCTGTGCTTGTTTACAGAAATTCCAGATGACCTTCACCCCTGCAAACAAATATAATCAGCAGTTTCAATAGAACTCACTTGTTAAAATGTTTCATATCTTTGCATAGTATAATGACTTTATTCCTGCTTATTACAATGCTTTAGTGAAGAACACGAGATAGTGAGGCAGGCTTTATCTTGCATTTTTTAAACAATGGTATGATTTGTTAACCGAGTTTGATGATAGAAACAGCAAAGTCAGCTACAGCCTGGCTTAACATGAACAATAACAACTCCCTGAATGTTTCATTTGATGCCAAGAGATAACAATCATATTTTTGAACCAAGGGATGGAGGCTTACCATCAGTTGCAGGAGTGGGCTCCAAAATACATATTTAATGCCAATCAGTCTTTGTTGGCATTTAATTAATTCCAAATAATGAATAATAAATTATTTGTGTAAAAAAAATGTACCTGACTGATAAGCAAGAAAATTAGCTTCTCTTGGTGAGAGGAGCTGGGATACCAGGTGGACCCAAGATGTAAATTATTAAATTTGAATGGAAACTGTCCAGAAATTTTATTGTTTTTGCATAGGAGAGGACATCAGTGTCAAAAAATAACACCATCTGATTAATTAATTATAATGATGTAAAACTGAGTTACTGTTTTGAAGGTGTTTAATTGTGCACATTTAACCCTGAGTTCCAGATCTTGAAATTAAATCAATTCACTACCCACAGGATTATTCAAAATGTAACAAATTCCAAGGAAAAGTAAACCGGAGTTTCTTACACATTTCTACAATTAAAAATCTCATAAAATAGCTCACTGAACAATAGCTCGACTTAATTTTTGCCCTTTTTAATGTCAGTTTGTTCTTCATAAATATCAGAATATGCACTCCTGAAATAAAAAATATATCTCTCACACAAGGGGCCAGATCCACTTCCTATTTGAGTCCAGGGCATAACTCCCATTGATTTTGATGGTTTTATAAAATGGTTGGATTGAACTATGATTAGCAACTTTGTTGGCAGTACTGTGGCTCCAGACTAAATGGACCTAGAGGCTAAACTGCCTTGTCATCACCTAGCAGTTGTCCCTTAGTTATAATGATAGAGGGTCACTAAGGAATAGGCATGAAGCACATGGACCTGACAAGGTAGGGAAGTGTGCAGTGCTGACACTCAGCCAATGGCTATATTTGTGGACAAATAAAAGTTTTCACGTTCTAGTATTGTCAATTTGTCACCTTTCCAAAGTACTCAATTCACTTAATACAGGGGAGCACTCGACTAAGTCCTCATTAGCCACTCCCATATACAATTGGAAGAACAGATTCCCAGATGCACAACAGCCACATTGTGTTAGATGGACAGAAAAATCTACCAATACTATCCTACCAGGATGATCAGCCCCATGTAGAGGGACTGAGATGGTGTAATCTTTCCTTTGTCACATCCATTCGCATTACTAGATGCAGGCTGTGGATGGGGCAAAGAAGGATGACTGGGCATCTCTATGGTTACTTTCAGCCCCTTTGAGTAATTGACAGCAAGAATAATGTAGAGAAGCTTTGGGGCTGTTCTAACTTACATCAGGAGACCACCCCCAGAACTAGGTGAATTAAAAGGCAAACTCTGTGCCGCCTTTGCACCACCACAACCTCCCCTGCCCCACTATTCCTGGGCTGTGTGCGTCTCAGCAATAGCTGCTGAACTGACCCAGAGTATTTACTTAGGAAGAGTGTCAAGACCCATGTTTTACTATAGAATTATATGCTTGTCAAATGCAAAAATAATCTGAGGTAGAAAGTAAGTATTTTCCCTCAAACGGCTGAGTCACTTAGAAGTTGCTATTTGTGACTTTGCAATAGATAATGGAGGTGATTTTCTGTGTTGTGCAAGGATTTAGTAACTTTGAAAATGTACTCAAAATGATTTATAAAACATTGTTGTCTCTTTTAAAAGATAAATGCACAGAAATCTAAACCCAAGCATTTCTTCAATCATTGTGTAACCATATAGACACAAAAGAACTAGAAAATGCTAACATCTTTATTCCCAAAAGACAGTCCACCTCATGTTACTTCATTAGATATCAGTAGAAGGCCATTTACCTATATGTTTGGAATGGATCAGGATTCTTTAAACAAAATGTCAGCAGGATGCTTGTAAATATCATCTCAATAGAGAAAAAACAGAGAATCAGGGGGATGAAATATCCCCAATTTTCCAAGATGGACTAGAAGAACATTACTAATCTACTTTTTTATGTAACTGATTTTTAAGATAAGCCCCAGATAATAGATGCAGGGGTGGTGTTAGACATACTGGAGCCCAGGGCAGAAACTAAGGAGTGGGCTCCCAGCCCACCTCCCTTACCTGCTCACACATTGAATTTCTGCAATGCTTCTGAAGCTGAAGCCTGAGCCCTGCTGGGTGGTGCTCCCTGTGGTGTGGGCCCTCGGGCAATTGCCCTGCTTGCTAACACCATCACTGAATGCATAGTGCCTAAAATGGAAATATTCCCATCAAGGGAACTTTGTCCCTGTACAATAGCCCAGTATTATGCAGGAAGGTTAGCTAGGAAATTTTTGGCTGACATTCTAAGTTCTGGTAATTCTGTTTTGCTTTTTCTCCATTCATTATCTCCCTATATTCATCGTAGTGTGCACAGTAGGTTTACAAGCAGCCATTGCCACACTATTTACACTGTGATTTCTAACATCACCCAGACCTAAGATCATCTTTCATCTATTTAATATTTGTTTGTTATGCTGAGGTTAGTGGAGCCCAGAATTATGTTATTTGTCTTGTTAGTTTATAGAATAAAACAGGTAGCAGAGGCTTTAATTCATTCCTACTGTTACCTCAAAAATGCAGAGGTAGGGATCTTTTTAGACCATATTGTCCAACCCTATATCAATGCAAGATTTTCTCCAAGAATATATTTTCTGGTGCTTTGTCCAGTCTGGTTTAAAATGACCCAAACAGCAGGCTTCCATTGGAGACAGTCCTATGGCCTAACAGAACTTAATGGCAATTTATCTTGATCTTCAGGGTTTTTTTTTCTTGATTTATATTAATGCCATTATTTCTAGTTACAGAGCAAAGAAAAATTACAAGAAATTTCTAAGGCTCAACAGTCAAACCACTGGTATATTATAATCAATTATTTAACTAAAGAGTATGTTCTGTGACAAGGAAAGTGGTAAATATTGGAGAATAAAATATATTAAGTATAATTAGGATATACAGAGGTAAAATGTAAGTATGTATTAATGTTGTAACACAGGGTCTACAGGCCTCATGCCTCTAAGATACCCAGCTTAGCTACAAAAGTCCCGAAAAAGGTTGGCATAACTAGCTGACCAAATGATAACCTTGTACCAGTGAAGTGAAAGATTACAGTAAAAGATGTGTTATGTGCTGGTGTTCTGGAAATTATGCAGCAATAGACTTGAAAATATGCTGCAATCTTCCAGTTAATACTGCAAGATATTAGTAACATTTTGGGGAATCCTGTAATAACCTCAGGTTACTATAGCAATGCATTGATGTAGATGTTAATAAGAATAAGGGGAACTAAGGGGATAGCCAATGAGAAATGGGGCACCCCTAAATTAGTGGGATATGGAAGTATGGATAAGGAAAAAGGGGATGGAACCCTTATGCATACATATGAGTCTTAGTAGGCTTGCGCATAACTCAGGCTAAAAAGATGGTGCCCAGCCTGTGTGCTGTGGAGGAGGGGAAACTCAGGGGGAGATGCCAGGATGACAGCCACAGGGGGGATGATGAGGAGGAAGATGACGATGAGGAGGAAGAAGATAATAACTGACATTCTAGTATCTCCCAGCAGGAGATCTGAGAGATGTCAGTCACAGGGCTAAACACTTTGCACTATCCCATTATCTGCTATGGTATTTCAATGCTTGTGGGATTGTTTATCTGTTTAGTGGATTTGTTAATAAAGGGACTTGTGATAAATTGCAATTGTTTCCTTGTGTTTGTAGGGTCTCTCATTCTAATGATACTTATAATAATATTCCTGATGCTGTAACCCTCAGGAGTGTGAAACTTTATTGATTACTGTGATCTAAGATATTAATCAATATTAATTAATCAATCACCAATCAATCAATAAGGTTACAATGTTATATCAGCTCATAACAGTGGTTTAGCCACAGATTTAAACAATGGTCCTCCTCCTTATACTTTTTGTTTTATAGCAAAATATTTTGGAAAAACTTGCCTGCCTGCCTGCCTGAAATGTGCTACCTTTTTATCAAATCACCTAGGGCAAGATCATGCTCACATTAGTCCCCAGGGGAATTAGTCACATGAGTAATGCAAGCAAGATGTGTCTTCTGATAAATAATCTCATGGAAAAGAGAACTGACATCAGTGAGAATTTTGCCTGTGTAGAATCATTGCAGTAGACCCAGGGGGTATATATTGCCATTGATGCATGCTCAGAGCTCCTATTACCATTAACGGAAGGACACACATGCATCAAACAGAGAATATATCTCATAAACCTCTTGTAATTCCCATACAGGAAATGTCTTGCTGGAATTTACTTTGACATTTATATGATACTGTCCTATGTTATTTTGGAGGATATAAAGAAATCCTTTTACACAGTTAATGATGATGGTTTATGCACTGAATAAGTTCAGAGAAGATTGTATGTCATCCAAAGTTGTTACTTGCATCAGATCATATCTATCACATCAACAGCAGACGTTTGCTTGAGGGAACACTGAATTACCACTTCTCAGAATATTTAATGCTGTTGCTTCCTTGCATCCAGTCCTTTGTATCTTCTACCAAATGTATGCATCAAACTAAGGTTTTCAGTAAGCTAGCAGGGGTGGAACATCCCTACATGTCTTCTAAAATGGACCCTGTTCAAGCTGTATAGGGGGGAGGGATAGCTCAGTGGTTTGAGTATTGGTCTACTAAACCCAGCATTGTGAGTTCAATCCTTAATGGGGCCACTTAGAAATCTGGGGCAAAAATTGGTCCCGCTAGTGAAGGCAGGGGACTGGACTTGATGACATTTCAAGGTCCCTTCCAGTTCTAGAGATTGGTATATCTCCTATTTTTATTGTTAGCCCTGCCACAATACCCCAGTTACTCTTTATGATTTACATTGTTACTTCTTTAGCTCAAGGTCTTTTTTTCTTTATCATTTTTCTGTGTAAATTCATTCAAGATCATAGTGATTCTCTGGTTTCAATCACCTAGTTGTTTCAATCACATGTTGTGATAGGCAAGCCTAGGATCTGTGGATCTTGAAAGGTGAGTTGTGGGGGCTATTGACAGCTTGGGCTTCCACCCTAGGGGGTGGTAGGGTGACCAGACAGCAAGTGTGAAAAATCGAGACAGGGGGTGGGGAGTAATAGGATCCTACATAAGAAAAAGATCCAAAAATCGGGACTGTCTCTATAAAATCGGGACATCTGGTCACCCTAGGGGGAGGAAGGGGTTCCAGCTGCATGGCTGTCAATGCCCCACACAGATATAAGTGCCCCACAATGCCCACTTGAGTTGGTGCGAGCGCTCCTGGTGAGGACGAACACCACCAGCAGGAGTGCAGTGTAGATACTAACAGCTGATGGAATTACTGCAATGACTGTAGGATGACCTAAACTAAGAGTATGGCTACACTTGAGATTTGCAGCGCTGGTGGAGGCTTTCCAGCGCTGCAATTAGTAAGTGTCCACACCTGCAGGGCACATCCAGCGCTGCAACTCCCTGGCTGCAGCGCTGGCTGTACACTTGGGTCTGCCTGGGGAATAAGCATTGCAGCGCTGGTGATCCAGCGCTGGTCGTAAAGTGTGGCCACACACCAGCGCTGCTATTGGCCTCCAGGGTATTAGGAGATATCCCAGAATGCTTTTAACCCCTTTGTTTTGTTATGCAGCCTCTCTTTGTTTTGTTGTGAACGCGGGGCTCCGCTCCGCTCCGGGAGCCGCTTATCTAAAAAAACAAACACAGCTCCTGTTTGCTGTGATCAATCTGTGAAGAATCAAATGAGATATCCCCTCTGCCTGCCTGATTCACAGGGGTTGAGTCTTTGCTTTTTGCTTGAGGAGAGAAACAGCAGTGAGAAAGGGAGTCGGCAGCTGCTTATCTGGTCTGCAGGCTGTTTGCAGTTAACACTAAGGGGTCGGAAAAAGTTTCTGATTTTGCAAAAGCAGGGAGCCGATTCACAGTGTCAACTCCAAAAATCCACTCTCTCTCTCTCCTCTGCTCCCTGTCACACTACACTCCACCCCACCCTACCCACCTCTTTTGAAAAGCACGTTGCGGCCGCTTGAACGCTGGGATAGCTGCCCATAATGCATCACTCCCAACAGCGCTGCAAATGCTGCAAATGTGGCCACACACCAGCGCTGGTAGCTGTGAGTGTGGCCACACACCAGCGCTGTCCCTGCACAGCTGGACGACCAGCGCTGTAACTCCCAGCGCTGCAACTCTCAAGTGTAGCCATACCCTAAGGGTATGGCTACACTGGCGAGTTGCAGCGCTGGAAAGCCTCCACCAGCGCTGCAATTAGTAAGTGGCCACACCTGCAGGGCACTTCCAGCGCTGCAACTCCCTGGCTGCAGCGCTGGCCGTACACCTCACTCAGCATGGGGAATAAGGATTCCAGCGCTGGTGCTGCAGCGCTGGTCATCAAGTGTGGCCACACACCAGCACTGTGATTGGCCTCCAGGGTATAAGGATGTATCCCAGAATGCTTTTATAAATTACTCTCTTTGTTTTGTTATGCAGCCTCTCTTTGTTTTGTTATGAATGAGCTCCGATTGGAGCTCCGTTGCTTATCTAAAAAACAAACAGAGCTCTGTTTGCTGTGATCATCTGTACCTGGCTGTAAACAATCAAATGAGAGGCAGGGAGGGAGTGAAACAGCGGGGAGTCGTGTTGGCTGCAGGCTGTTTGCAATTAAGAGTTAAGACTAAGGGGTCGGAAACATGTTCTGATTTTTCAATGCAGGAAGCTAAACACACAGTGTTGGCTCCAAAAATCCCCTCTCTCTTTCCCCCCGCTCCCTGTCACACTAGACCCCACTCCACCCTCCTCTTTTGAAAAGCACGTTGCGGCCACTTGAACGCTGGGATAGCTGCCCATAATGCATCACTCCCAACAGTGCTGCAAATACTGCAAATGTGGCCACACACCAGCGCTGGTAGCTGTGAGTGTGGCCACACACCAGCGCTGGCCCTGCACAGCTGGATGACCAGCGCTGCAAACTACCAGCGCTGCAAACCGTAACTGTAGCCATATCCTAAGTGGAACTAATTTTGTAGTGTAGAGAAGCTCTCGAGTTTCACAAATTGGAACAAAATGCTTAGCATACGTCATTAACACATTTCAAGGAACTATTCAAAGTGAAGTGGCCCATTAACACCCTTCCAGTCATAGTGAGGAAATGAAAGGAGAGAGGGGGGAAAAGCAGCTGGAGAGGTCGGGTTGTTAGTGGGTTATAGATTGTTGTAGTAAGCCATAAATACAGTGTCCCCATCTAGTCTATGATTTTTAGTGTCTAACAAAGTTATGAATTTAAGTGTTGTGCAGGTTTTCTTTGAGTACAAGGACTGATAGGTCAGATAAGAATCATCACTTTGTGAAAGCTAAAACTAATTGCAGGCACTTTTGGTCTATTCACAAACTACAAACTATTAAATGCAAGCGTGTAATTACTGCCAAAAAATGCTCACCTGAGATAATAGCCTTCAAGTATGTAGGCATTCTTTTAGACACTACCTCAATTTCACAAGGACATTTTCAATTTGTGTCAGAGAGTAAATGTGCTAAACCTGGTTGCAGAAAATTTCAGATGATGTCTAAACTATAGATCAGCTAAACAATCATCAGTGCTCTTGTTATTTCACAGCTGTGATGATGGACTTATACATATATGAAATAGGACCACTTGAAAAACTCTTTTATATGGTCCAGTGTTGAGGGTAAGGAGGAATACCACCCTCCAGAACTATTTTTAGCCCTAATTTATACCAAACTGGGTGATTGTCAAATTTATCAATGTACCATGACTGGAGGGGTCAAACAAAATAATTTTTCTAAGTAAAATAAAGGACAAATTTTCCATGAAAATCTTTGCAAACAGTATTCCCATTTTTCAATCAGCTCTAATCTTGTAAAATTAATTTTATATAATGTGTATATCTTCTAAGAGGAGAAAGTTAATTTTAAGATGGTGACAGGTTTCAGAGTGGTAGCCGTGAATCAGGAAAAAAAACAACGAGGAGTACTTGTGGCACCCTAGAGACTAACAAATTTATTTGCACCTAAGCTGTGGTATATGCCATCATGTGCCAGCAGTGACCCTTTGCCATGTACATTGGCCAAACTGGACAGACTCTACGCAAAAGAATAAATGGACACAAATCAGACGTCAAGAATTATAACATTCAAAAACCAGTAGGAGAACACTTCAACCTCCCTGGACACTCAATAACAGACCTAAAAGTGGCAATTCTCCAACAAAAAAACTTCCAAAACAGTCTCCAATGAGAAACTGCAGAACTGGAATTAATTTGCACACTGGACACCATCGGATTAGACTGGGAGTGGATGGCTCACTACAAAAACTAAAAACTAATTTGCCCCTGCACATTTAATCCCTACTGTTACTCACACCTTCTTGTCAACTGTTTGAAATGGACCACCCTGATTACCACTACAAAAGTGATTTTTCCTCCTGTTGATAATAGCCCACTTCCATTTTAATTGAATTGTCTTGTTAAACCTGACCGCACTTGGTAAGGCAACTCCCATATTTTCATATACTGTGTGTATATATATATGCATACTATACAGGGCCGACTCCAGGCACCAGCTTAGCATGCAGGTGCTTGGGGCAGCCACTCCAGAGAAGGGCGGCATGTCCAGGTATTCGGCGGCAATTCGGTGGAGGGTCCCTCGCTCCCGCTCGGAGCGAAGGACCTCCTGCTGAATTGCCACCGATCGTGATCACAGCTTTTTTTTTTTTTTTTTTTTGGGCTGCTTGGGGCGGCAAAACCCCTGGAGCCGGCCCTGCTACTATATTTTCCACTCCATGCATCTGATGAAGTGGGTTTTAGCCCACAAAAGCTTATGCCCAAATACATTTGTTAGGGCATGGCTACACTTGCAGATGTAGAGTTCTGTGAGTTAAACCTGCTTTCAAAGAATACAGTAGAGAAAGCGCTGCAGTCTGTCCACACTTGCAGCGGCATTGGGAGTAGTGCATTATGGGCAGCTATCCCAGCATGCAAGTGACTGCAAAGTGCTTTTCAACTGGGGTGGGGTGGGATGAAGTGTGACAGGGAGTGTGTTGTGTGTATGTGAGGGGAGTTTTGGGTGTCTGAGAGCATGTCAGCATGCTGTCTTGTAAGTTCAGACAGCAGCAGATCCCCCCTAGTGCCCCGCCCCCCGCTTCTCTCTCTCTCACACAGCATTCCACACTAATGGCTTGCATGCCGGCTGTCAGAAACGGAGTTTTGAAAGAGCATTTCTGCATTTCTACAGGAGTTCAAAATAATGACAAGAGTGGCCACTTGACTTAAGTGGATTATGGGACATTTCCGGAGGCTGATCAGAGCCCAGTAACCCAATACCTTGTTCACACTGATGCCCAGGCATTGTAGCCAAGGCGCAGCAAGCATTATTCCTCTCCCTGAGGTGAAGTACCAGCAATGCTGTAGCTGTGGAGACAGAGTGCTCTACGTGCCTTGCCAGTGTGGACGGGGAGTGAGCTAGGGCTCACAGGGCTCTTTTATTGTGCTGTAACTCACAAGTGTAGCCAAGCCCTCAGTCTCTAAGGTGCCACAAGTACTCCTCATTGTTTTTTTTTTAATTTTAAGAGTCACACAAATGGATTCTCTGATCAAGCTTTTGCGTGTCAGAATAAACTCAACCTAAATTAAATCATAAAGATATTTGTTTTTAATATTAATTGGAAAGTAACCATGATCATATCTAATGTCATTTTGGTTTGAGTATAAAACTACCATGGATTGTCTTGTAAATGCTTGTTTTTAAAATATGCTCTCTCCACAGAGTTACATTCTTTTGGGTATGTCTACACTACAAGAGTAGTTCGATTTAACTTAGGTCGAATTTGTGGATTCGACCTGATGAATTCGAATTTGTGTATCCACACTAAGGACACTAATTCGACTTTAAAAGCAGCAAAGAATCCTGTGGCACCTTATAGACTAACAGACATTTTGCAGCATGAGCTTTCGTGGGTGAATACCCACTTCTTCAGATGCAAGAAGTGGGTATTCTTGCATCTGAAGAAGGATTCTTTGCTGCTTTTACAGATCCAGACTAACACGGCTACCCCTCTGATACTTAATTCGACTTTGTGAGTCCACACTAACGGGGCAAGCGTCGACATTGGAAGCGGTGCATTCTGGGCAGCTATCCCACAGTTCCCGCAGTCCCCGCTTCCCATTGGAATGCTGGGTAGAGCCCCCAATGCCTTCTGGGGGAAAAATGTGTCGAGGGTGGTTTTGGGTAACTGTCGTCATTCAACCGTCACTCCCGCCCTCTCTCCTTGAAAGCGCCGGAGGGAACTCTGTTCGCGCACTTTTCTGGTCAGTGACAGCGCGGACGCCACAGCACTGCGAGCATGGAGCCCGCTGCGATCATCGCTGCACTTATGGCCGTTGTCAACTCCTCGCACCTTATCGAACACCTCTTCCAAAGTCAGCTGCTGAGAAATCGGGGGAGGAGGCTCCGGCAGCGCGGTGAGGACGTGAAGTGTGAGAGTGGCACAGACCTCTCACAAAGAACGGTACGCCGCGCCGTGGAGATTATGGTGGCAATGGGTCACGTTCATGCTATGGGACGGCGATTCTGGGCCCGGGAAACAAGCACGGACTGGTGGGATCGCATAGTGCTGCAGGTCTGGGATGAATCACAGTGGCTGCGAAACTTCAGGATGCGTAAGGGCACTTTCCTTGAACTGTGTGACTTGCTGGCCCCTGCCCTGAAGCGCCAGGACACCCGGATGTGAGCAGCCCTGAGTGTGCAGAAGCGAGTGGCCATAGCCCTCTGGAAACTTGCAATGCCAGACAGCTACCGGTCAGTAGTGAACCACTTTGGCGTGGGCAAATCTACCGTGGGGGTTGCTGTGATGCAAGTAGCCCACGCAATCGTTGACCTACTGCTCTCAAAGGTGGTGACCCTGGGAAACGTCCAGGTCGTCATAGATGGCTTCGCCGCGATGGGATTCCCAAACTGCGGTGGGGCTATAGATGGCACTCACATCCCTATCCTGGGACCGGCCCACCAGGCCAGCCAGTATATTAACCGAAAGGGCTACTTTTCAATGGTGCTGCAAGCACTGGTGGACCATAGGGGACGTTTTACCAACATCTACGTCGGGTGGCCGGGCAAGGTTCATGACGCGCGTGTGTTCAGGAACTCTGGTCTGTTTAGACGCCTGCAGGAAGGTAGTTTCTTCCCGGACCACAAAATAACTGTTGGGGATGTGGAGATGCCTACAGTGATCCTCGGGGACCCAACCTACCCGCTAATGCCCTGGCTCATGAAGCCCTATACAGGCGCCCTGGACAGTGACAAGGAGCTCTTCAACTACCGGCTGAGCAAGTGCAGAATGGTGGTGGAGTGTGCTTTCGGACGTCTCAAGGGGAGATGGAGGAGCTTACTGACTCGCTCGGATCTCAGCGAAACCAATATCCCCATTGTTATTGCAGCTTGCTGTGTGCTCCACAATCTCTGTGAGAGCAAGGGGGAGACCTTTATGGCAGGATGGGAGGTTGAGGCAAATCGCCTGGCTGCTGATTACGCTCAGCAAGACAACCGTGCGATTAGAAGAGCCCAGCGAGAAGCGCTGTGCATCCGGGAGGCTTTGAAAGCTAGGTTCCTCAGAGAGCAGGGTAACCTATGACTGTCCAGTCTCTTTACAGAGAAGCTGAACCTGCCCCTGTTTCAGTTACTATTGACTTTTCTCAGCGGTTACATACCCCGTTCACCAGGTTTCCCCCCTTCCAACAGACGTTTAAAAATAAAGTTATTGGAACATTTTTAATTAACAAAGTTTTCTTTACTAACGAATTCTCGTTCAAGGGTTCCAACAGGGACGCAGACTGTGGTGGGTACGGTGTGCAGTGATGTACAGACCGCTTCTACACTCGAGGACTGACAGGCTTCTGCTCCTACAGCGGTCTCTGGGGGGAGGACGGTTACCGGAGGGTGTGCAGGAAGGGGTGGGTTTGCAGGAAGGGGTGAGGGGGTGTGTGGGAAGGGTGAGTAGGTGTGGGGGGATGATGGCTCTGGCTGCGGCTCAGGGCATGGGAGAGGTTCATGGCTAGGGTGGAAGGGCATGGTAAGGGCAGCCTGCCTTGCCATTTGTGGATGCCAGGCGCTCGGACCCTGGGGCAACATACACCTCCCAGACTGACCTGGGGCAGCAGACACCTCGCAGAGTGACCCGGGTGCCTAGTGACTGCACTCTGTGTGTGACCTGCTGTTGATCCTGCCCCCATGTCTGTACCCTGTTAATGGTGGCTGTCCTATGCAATTAACAAACCCCTCCCCCCCCTTCACACAAAGTCTTCTGCAAAGAAACATGACGGAAACAGTAATGAACAGCAAACTATTTTTAATACTCAACTACACAGTTGTGGGATGAAACTGGGATTTGGGATCGGGTGAGCCAGGAAGGCAAGCAATTCTCATACTTTAGGGAATGAGAGCTGTTTGGTACATGAGCGCTCTGCTGGGGTGGAGTGACAGTTTTCACGGCCCCTAGCGCCCCTCCTTCTTGTGATTTTGGGTGAGGGGGGGACAGGACTTTGTGGCGGGAGAGGGCGGTTGCAGATACAGTTCAGGAGGGCTCTCTGCTCCTGCCTGCGGTCCTGCAGAACATCCACAAGGCGCTGGAGCGTGTCCGTTTGCTCCCTCATTAGTCCAAGCAGCATCTGAGTCGCCTGCTGGTCTTCCTGCCGCCACCTGTCCTCCAGTTCACTGTGTGAGCGCTGCTGCTGAGAGAGGGTCTCCCTCCACTGGCTCTGCTGGGCCGCCTCGGCTCTGGAGCAGGCCATCAGTTCAGCGAACATCTCGTCCCGAGTCTTTTTCTTTCGCCGCCTAATCTGCGCCAGCCTCTGTGAGGGGGATGCCGGGGCAGTTCGGGAAAGAGCCGCAGCTGTGTGATGGGAAAAAGGAAGTGATTTCCTTGCAAAGATACATGTTTGTGAACACTGAACACAGTCTACTCAGTTTCTGTGAACAAGACCATACAGGGCACCTAATCTCATGTGCTCTCAGGACAAGTTCGAATTTTCGGCATTCGCTTTCATTGCCTGGGGTCTTGCACTGGAGATCGGACAAGCGGGGCAGGACAGCAGAATCCGTGTAGCAGCCAGGCCTGGTAAGCCGTAAACTTTAGGCTGCTTAACAGTTAATGGATAGCAGTGCCCTCCTGCTGTAGGCAATCTGGAAAGCATAAAGTCTGACCCTGTTCCAGCCCCTCGCGGCTGTCCCCGGGAAAGATCCCTGTATGCTTTTCCTCTGCAGCCTACAACACGTGGCTGTTAAACGACGGTCATTGTTATGCAAAGGAAAAGTCAAGCATTCACAATAGTAACATTAAAGTAATTCCCCTAATTAGATGCAGCAGTCGCCGAGCGAGATCACCCTGAAGCAGGTCTCCAGGAGAAACAGAGAGTGCATGCTGCATGAATCCCTGCACAGACCAGGGCCTTATGCTGCCATGCTGGTCGAGGCGATGCTCCCATTATACCTCAGGCTGGCCTGGCACGGAAGAGTGTGCTTCCACGGAGCACCCAACAAGGCACCTCTCCCCAGGAACCTCCTGCGGAGGCTTTTCGAGTACCTCTCAGAGAGCTTCGTTGAACTGTCCCAAGAGGATTTTTGTTCGATCCCTATATGCATTGACCTTCTTTTTATATAGTTTTCATTCCTGTTTTGTTAAGAAATAAATGTTTACATGTTTATAGCACTTACCGACTGATCCTTCCCCTGATTCGGAGTCCGGGTTAACGGCCGGGGAGGGTCGGTAGGGGATCTCTGTGAGGGTGATGAAGAGGAAAGCAGTCGGGGAAAGCAGTATTGTAACCGCTGTCGCTTGCCTCGTCCTCCACAAACCCTTCCTCATCTTCCCCATCGGCGAACATCGCCGAGAAACTGCCCCTCGACACTATCCCATCCTCAGAGTCCACGGTCACTGGTGGGGCAGTGGTGGCAGACCCACCGAGAATGGCATGCAGTGCCTCGTAGAAGCGGCATGTCTGGGGCTGGGCTCCGGAGCGTCCGTTTGCAGCTTTGATTTTTTCGTAGCCTTGTCTCAGGTCCTTGATTTTCACGCGGCACTGCGTTGCATCCCGGCTGTATCCTCTGAGTGCCATGGCTTTGGAGACCTTCTCGTAGTCCTTTGCATTCCGTTTTTTGGAGCGCAGCTCCGAAAGCACAGACTCATCGCCCCACACAGCGATCAGATCCAAGACTTCCCGGTCAGTCCATGCTGGGGCCCTCTTTCTACTCTGAGATTGCATGGACTCCTCTGCTGGAGAGCTCTGCATCGCTGCCAGTGCTGCTGAGCTCGCCACGACGTCCACACAGGAAATGAGATTCAAAGTGCCCAGACAGGAAAAGGAATTCAAATTTTCCCGGTGCTTTTCCTGTATGGCTGATCAGAACATCTGAGCTCGGACTGCTGTCCAGAGCGTCAACAGAGTGGTGCAGTGTGGGATAGCTCCCGGAGCTAGTAAGTTCGATGTGCATCCACACCTAGCCTAATTCGACATAGCCATGTCGAATTTAGCGCTACTCCCCTCGTCGGGGTGGAGTACCGAATTCGAACTAAAGAGCCCTCTAGGTTGAATTAAATGGCTTCCTGGTGTGGACGGGTGCACGGTTAATTCGAATTAACGCTGCTAAATTCGAATTAAAGTCCTATGGTGGACCAGGCCTTAGTATGTTTCTCTGTCATTGGTTTTCCTTTGCTTATTCTTTACTCGTACTTCTAATAAGTGTAAACACATTAAAGTGTATCACATTTATCTAATCTGTACTGATCCAGGTTGTGTACAGCACCATCATGATGCCAAAGAAATATTGCCTATCAGTAACGCATCAACAAACATATATAAATATGCCTGTACAGCAATAATTGACTTTACTACACGCAGTATCTATAAAGAGGCAGCCACTTTAATTTGCCAACAATCCATATCACATTTGGATAGTTTTGTACATCTGTAGTTACTGGTTCATATAAAGTGAATTTATATCTCAATTTACTTTGTTGTATTGTTTTCTATTAGGTCTTCAGATGTTGTTTTTCAAAATGGCTACTCAATTACAATTGTCGCTTGAAGGAAATCTAATCCTTGAATGCTGCTGCATGATTATTAAATTGATAAATCAAATATTTCCTTGTTCAGCAGTGTAATTTTCCATGCAATGCATTAGTTGAAATGCAGGCCTAACTTGCTCTTAATTGTTTTTTCCCCTCCTAAAAGAGTTTAGTATAATTTAAAGAAAAAAGAAAAATACATTGTTTCAGTGTGTTCATTTTAATTTCTTCTACTAATCAAAGGCAGATTAACACAAAATTAACATCTGATCATCATGATTTAAGTGCTGATACTAACAATGCATAACACTAAAGAATAAGGGGCAGGTTCTGAAGATATTTACATGCAGGTATCACAAAAATCAGTATGAGTATCCATGTGTGTAAGTGTTTGAAGGACTCGGGCCTAAGGCTCCGACCCAGCTCTATTATAGAAAATTGTCATGGAATCCAGTGTCCTATATCTTTAACTTTGTATTCTACATTAAGGCCATTCATTTTTTCTTTTTACTGATTTTTACTGAAAAATTCCCTAGTTTCACAAAACCTATTTTTGTTTACTGATATTCACTTGAATTTTAGAACACTAAAATACATGAAAATACTGATTATGTTAAGAAAATCCAATTAATTATATTAGGTTGATGTGTTTATGTTAATAATAAATTAGTTTAAGTGCAAATGTGAGGCTTTTTTAGGATAAGGCAATGTAGTAGAAGGTGTATACACTCATGCGTATGAATATGTGTATGTAATGTTAATGCATGGTTCATTATACAAACCACAGCATTAAACTGGTTTTACTTTAATAATCTTAATTTTACTCTATTTGTTGTTTTTTTCTTTCCTCCTCATCTCCCATTATTAATCCCAGAAGTCTGTTATGTAAATTTTGCACCAATTTTCACCATTTTTTTAAAATCACTAATAAATTCCTGGAAATTTTAAACATAATAAAAAACAAAAACAAAGGGCCTTTCATATATAGTATAGTAGTGACATAGAGGTAAACTTTCACATGAATGTAATCTGGATCAATGGAGAAACCAACACTGGGTAACAGTTAAAAATCTTCAGTGTCCACAAGTGAATTAAAATTATCTTATGATTGCATAGTACTACCAGACTGTTTACCTCCAATGGAAATTATGAAGGTGCAAAGGAATAGAATAAGGTGAAGAGACTTGGTGAATTATATAATTAATTTTGATTATTAATAATCATAATTGTGTATAAACCTTCTCTAGTCCTTCCCACAACGGAACTTTGCTACACAAACAAGTTCAAAAAAATGTTTCATGTATATTTTGTGATCAATAAAGGTCCCATCCTTGATTCCTGCACTGGACATGCTGCCATGGAATACAGCATGTCGAACATTTTCTACTGAAATAAAGAATTCTGTGCGAAAGTGTGATTTTTTTTCAAAAGACACATTACTCAAGGGAAGCTGTCAACTTAGGTGATTTGTTTTATTTGCTAAATGGGAACCTTAAAACTGTATTTGAAACAAAATATTTTTTTCAGGATGACAGTGGGGTGTAAAAAAGAGGAAAAATAAAAGGAAAAACAATCTACAAATACCCATTCTGAAATGGAAAACATTTTATTTTTGGTTTCAGAGTAGCAGCCGTGTTAGTCTGTATCCGCAAAAAGAACAGGAGTACTTGTGGCACCTTAAAGACTAACAAATTTATTTTAGCATGAGCTTTCGTGAGCTGTAGCTCACTTCTTCGGATGCATAGAATGGAACACACAGACGGGATATTTATACATACAGAGAACATGAAAAGGTGGAAGTATGCATACCAACAGGCGGAGTCTAATCAATTGAGATGAGCTATCGTTAGCAGGAGGAAAAAAAACTTTTTGAAGTGATAATTAAGATGGCCCATAGAAGGTGTGAGGAGAACTTAACATAGGGAAATAGATTCAATTGGTGTAATGACCCAACCATTCCCAGTCTTTGTTTAGGCCACAGTTAATAGTATCTAGTTTGCATATTAATTCAAGTTCAGCAGTTTCTCTTTGGAGTCTGTTTTTGAAGTTTTTTTGTTGCAAAAAAGGTGGCAATTTTGCAACAAAAAAACTTCAAAAACAGACTCCAAAGAGAAACTGCTGAACTTGAATTAATATGTAAACTAGATACTATTAAATGTGGCCTAAACAAAGACTGGGAATGGTTGGGTCATTACACCAATTGAATCTATTTTCCTATGTTAAGTTCTCCTCACACCTTCTATGGGCCATCTTAATTATCACTTCAAAAAGTTTTTTTTCCTCCTGCTAACGATAGCTCATCTCAATTGATTAGACTCTGCCTGTTGGTATGCATACTTCCACCTTTTCATGTTCTCTGTATGTATACATATCCCCTGTCTGTGTGTTCCATTCTATGCATCCGAAGAAGTGAGCTGCAGCTCACGAAAGCTCATGCTAAAATAAATTTGTTAGTCTTTAAGGTGCCACAAGTACTCCTGTTCATTTTATTTTTGTTTCTGATAACCCAAAATGACATTTTTAAAACAAAACATTTTTTTGTTTCATTTTAAAATGAGGTTTCAAAACAAAAATGTCTCACATACAAACAACATTTTTGACAGAAATATTTTTAAAGGGGAATTTTTCCTGAGGAAAATTCTGTTGGGAAAAGTCCAATCAACTCTACTGTGTTGATTTAAATTCTCCGTTCAACCACAGAACATGTACAAGCTTCCCCACACTGATCCATAAAAGGAGCACCTCCCGGTGTCTGAGGGTAATTTAAGCTGTGTTTCCATTCATTATTTCTTTCTGTTGTGACTGCCAACAAGGGTGCCAACTGAGATAGCAGCTTTAGACAGAAAACCACTGGGCACTAGAATTAGAGCAAACTCATTTCACACGTGCCTCTGTACAAAAAGATAAAACACAGTATATTGAAAAGCATTCAATAAATATTGTAATATATAAACTGAATGAGATGTAATAAAGTCAAAGTAGCATCATTTAAAAAGATGTGATGTGGAAAGAGTCCTATACTTGGGCCAGCAATGATGAAAATCAAAATACACCTCAAAAAAGTAGTTTTCAGAATGTTCTAAAGTGAAGAAGGATAGGCTGATGTTCATGAGGAGTGATTTCCACTGCCTTAGGGTTGCCACAGCAAAAAGCATGATAACCCTCTGACTGGCAGCTCAGTGGTGCAATTCGTGAAAGCAGAGTGATGTCTGGCACTGAGCTTTGCAGAGGAAGGTTTGAATGTTCATAGATTTAAAGGGAGAGTTAGATCATCAAGTCTGACCTCAAATATAGACAGGTCTTTCTCCATTAATGGCTTTCAAAGCTACAACACTATTTTAAAATCAGCCTGCCACTTCATAGGCAACCATCATTAAAAACACAGCGTAGACATTGCACAATCATGACTGCTCAGTGTATTAAGCAGGTGGTGGTTGCTTCATGCTGCATTATATGCATGTATCTTAGCAACCAATTCAGAAAACTTTCTATGGATAGAAAGTAAGATCATTCATCACAGATTAATAAGAAAAAGGAAGAAATTCTACCAGAGTCAGATGAATATGAGCTTTGCCATTGTGGAGAGTTTCACAAATAGGGACAGCTTGTGCCCAGCTGCCATGTGCAAAGAAGGAAGATGCAAATCAGTCAGGCCCAATTACAGTTTCTGCATTCTCCCAAATGCAGGGACTGTTCCTCCCTAATATCCCTGCAGGTCTTAACTACTCCAAAGGGGACACGAGAAGGGGGCTGGCCCTTTTCCACCTTTCCACACAGGCCAGTAGAGTTGGCCAGGTTGCATCTGCATGGGTGGAATAATACTGTGATGGACTAGCTGTGTATTTCACATTTCTCAGAACTGTGATTCTTTGGCACAACAGAACTTATACAAAAGTGTTACTGCAGAACAAGGATTCCTGTGTTGTTTGATGAATGGTGCTCTCCCTAAACCTTTTGATTTCTGTAAGTCTGCAAACGTATTTACAGGAGATATAGTAAATGCCTACACATTGTTTCTAATTTTCTAAGGAAATAATCTTAATGAAGAGTCTCATAAAAATCACATGTATATATGTATGATCTTCTAGATAATAGAGATATGTCTTTATAATTATTAATCTCCATATATATTTATTGATTTATTTGCTTAAATTTATTTTAGGTACACAGGCCATTCAAAATTTGAAAAGATCTGTGAAAGAACATTGATTTTGAATGCAATATTATTTTTAGATTGGTCTTCCATACAAGCACTATAGAAGAATAAGAAGGTTTAAAAAAAAAAAGACTACTGTAAAGGAAAACAAAAGAGAAAGTGCCTGCAGTTCTTTTGATCTGAAACCATATTAAAATTGCAATTCTACATATTACACCTGATGTCCACAGTGGAACCACAGTCCATCTGCAATTATTTGCAATATACAGTGATTCTATAATTGCCAATGTTTTGAGTTAAAAAATGTATTCTAGCTGAATTTATTCTGAATACAAAATGGCTTCCAACTGCAGTTTGGTGCTGAATCCACATGTAAAGTGCAATCACTGCGAATGCAAGACTACCTGTACGCGGAGGGCTGCTGTGGTGACGTGATGACTGGTACATATTACATTATTTTAGGAAGTTTAAAGAAAAAATAGTCCAATCACAGGTTTGGTTTTTTTTAAAAGTCTTCTCTACATCCTTTGTGCAATAAAAAATTAAAAGGTGACTTTATTATCTGAGTTACAAATGGAGATTTCACACAAAAGCACTCCAGTATCAATGATGGTTGTGATGAAATGCATCCAGATGTACCAGTATGCATGAGAAATATTAACTTTTATCAAAAGTTAAAATGAAGGAACAAAATATTAAATTTATAACTATATTTTTCTGTTTGAAATTGTGAGCCAAATTCTCTGCTAATGTAATTCCTTTGACTTCAGTGGGAATGGTTGGTAGCTTATACTTTTTAAAATCATGCAGGAGCCTAAATATGGATTTAAGAACTTAACTTTAAGTTCTATGTTTTTAAAAATTTGGCCTAAAAGTCTATTTGAGAATGCACAGCATCCAGATCCTGCAGTCCTGGTTTGGGTCCAAGCCTATCCCAAAAGAGGAAGAAAGAATGAGAATGGATGGTGGTAGAAGGAAAGATGGAACACAGACTGTAGCCATGGAAATGGAAAGAGTTGTTCAACACACAAAAATTCTAATTTTTGTTTCCATTTTTCATCAGAGTTCTATTTCAATGGACATTTTTCAACCAACTCTACAAATAGACATTAAAAGATGGAAGGAAAAACATTCAAGAAAGGGAAAGAATGGGTTCGGTGAAGCAAGGGAAAGAAGGCAGAACAGAAACTCTGGAGGCAATAATTTCACTGCCAAATAAAGTTATGTTTTTATAGGGAGATACTTAATGCATATTAGTTATCTCACTGTAAAATTCTAGTGGAGACAGAGTTCTGTATTTTTTATTGTGAAACATAAGGCCTTATCTAAAATCTTACCATCAACTTTAAAGGGCTAAGGGTCAGGCCCATAGTGAATTTGTTTTAATTTATGGGACAAGCCAGGTGTCACAAAACAACATAAAAAAAATGTTGTCTGGCTGTTGTATTCAGACACATAATGCTATAAGCCATCCGTTTTGGGGATAATCTTGGAAATACCTCTGAAGACCATTTTCCCTGCACTTTGGAACATATCAAATGGCACACATTAAAACTCATTACCCAAGTGGGACAATATATGACCATATGTGTCTGTATTAATTATATATTTTTATCTGTGTCCAAAATGTGATTAATGTGCTTGATTTTGAAGATCGTAGGTTAAACTAACAAAGGGGCTTGGGGCAGCAAGGGCCTCCTTAGACAGTTTCAATTCTCTCACCTCAGTGGCATAGGTAGAAGTAGAAATTTTGGTGAACCCAAACTTAGGGTGGATGGGGCAAGTACAAGAGGTTGGATACCAAACTTTCCTACTCCTCCATGGGGAGGTGACGGTCTCTGTATTTGTCCTAAGTGCATAATCATGAGCGGGGCTGGGAGGCAGAGGAAGGGAGACAGGAGATGGAGACTAGAAGTGTCCTGGGCTGTGTTGTTGAGTCTGGAGATGCGTAGGAAGCAACTGCCACTGGGTGAATCCTTGTCCTGTTCCCAGGGCAAGTCCAGGGGTTGGAGACTGAAGCCCCAGCCTGGTTGCACCCCATATTTTGCTGCTAAGCAGATGTTGCACCTTCTCCCCCACACACACTCACTGACAGGACTTACCCATGAGCTGGTTGTAGGATCTGTCCAGGTCCCTGGAGTTAGACCTATTCTCCTTCCTGCTCTTGCTCCACATCTTCCCCACCAGCAACTCTCCTGAGTTGCCCCAAGTCCAGCCAGGTGCATCTACCAAGGGAAGAGTCCACTGCTGGGATAGGACAGGAGCCCTGGCTCTAGCTGTGCAGAGGAGGGTACCAGAATCATCTCCTCCTCATTCACTGGCAGCAGACACATTAAGCAGGGCAGGGGACTGCAGCAGGTGAACTTTGGGTGGGACTGGCTGCTTACTGGGTGACATGTGACCCTCTCAGGCCCACAGGATTGCTATGCTCCTGCCATATCTAGAGGGCAGACACAGCCATCAGACCAATGATTACAATCCATTAAGAATGAATTGGTCTAACCCTTCAAACAATAGAGCAGCCATGATAGAACAGCACCCTCTTTGGTAGACACTACTGGATGCTCTGGCTGACTGGGAAAAATCAGTCTGAGGTACCAAGAGAGGCTATTCATTCAGTTTTAAACTTTTTGGGTGGTTTGTCCCCTGTATGGTACTGAGAAAAAAAATTGATATGGTTTTGTCCTGTATAAGGGGTGTGGGGGGGAGCAGGGGGGTCATCACTATTTTGAAGAACTTGCCACTCTGGTCCAACCAGCATCACCTCACACATAATGTACATACGAGGTGATGCTGGGGGAGACAGAGTGGCACGCTCCTCAAAATGGCATCCTCCATATGGTGTGACCTCACAGATACCCTGCTGGCAGAAGTGGGCTTATGCCATTTCCGGAAGTCCTGGAATATCCGGTATTCTGGGAATGCATCAGTGGCCACCCTAGCACCAGGAGCAGGGCCGGCTCCAGGCACCAGTGAAGGAAGCAGGTGCTTGGGGTGGTGAATGGAAAGGGACGGCACATCCAGGTCTTTGGCAGCAATTCAGCAGGAGGTCCCTCAGTCCCTCTCTTCCTCTTTGAGCTGCCGCTGAATTGCCGCCAAAGAATGAAGAGGCATGATTGAGCTGCCATCGAAGTGTCGGCAATCGGTTTTCCTTTTTTTTTTTTTTACCCGCTTCGTCGCTTGGGGCGGCAAAAAAGCTGGAGCCGGCCCTGACTAGGAAATTTTGCATGTGGGCTTCGAAACAAAGCAAGTGACTGGGCCATATGGCAATGGATTCAGTCTGTGTTTTGTATTGAAAATTATGTTAAAATTACAAGCTATCGCACCACATTTTAAGGGGTATCCTGGTCTTGCTTGCAGACTAGGGGCTCTGTAGGGAAATGTGTGATCTGGCTTTTCACGCAGTCAGTCTGCAGAAGAGGACTCTGGCTCAATGTGGGGTGAGTTGTGCCTCTCTGCCTTAGGTAGCAGCCTGCTAGCTCTCTCTGTATTTGATTGTTTGTTAAAGTTCTTGATTCTTAGAAATAAAGTAGTTTTATGGTGCAACTTTTCAGGAAGACTATTTTTGTTGGGTTGGTTGCTTTTGTCTAACTCTGTGTGTGTGTGTGTGTGTCATGAATATAACACCTCGGAATGGGAAAACATCTCTTATATTTAAGAGAGGCTCTCACAGACAAGAAATGCAAGAGGAACAGTAGGTCATGCTGTCAGTTGTGACCAGGGTGGGTCACAGGAGGACTTTTCCTTTCAAAGAGAACGTGAGCTTGTTTAGTTCTGTTCCTATAAGTCAGGGGTCGGCAACCTTTCAGAAATGGTGTGCCAAGTTTTCATCTATTCACTCTAATTTAAGGTTTTGCGTGCCAGAAATATATTTCAACATTTTTAGAAGGTCTCTTTCTATAAGTCTATAATATATAACTAAACTATTGTTGTATGTAAAGTAAATAAGGTTTTTAAAATGTTTAAGAAGCTTCATTTAAAATTAAATTAAAAGGTAGAGCCCCCCTGGACCTGTGGCCAGGACCAGGGCAGTGTGAGTGAAAATAAAAATCAGCTCATGTGCTGCCTTCGGCACCCGTGCCATAGGTTGCCTACTCCTGCTATAAGTTAAGAGGTAAACTTATCTAATTTTGCAGATAGTGAAGTGTAAAGCTAGATGAGACGAAATACATGTGCAGGCTGCTTATTATTTCCCCCCTGATAATTTATTCTAACTGCTAAATAAAAATACTTTGCTTTAAGAAGGCTGTTGGTCAATATCACTGTCAAAGGTTTCTGAAAGGAGGAAATGCAGGTGCCAAAACCTAGGCAGACCTGCAGAATGATACGCATTTAATATACACATGGAAGTGTATCTGGGTCCTGGTCTAAAAGTGAAAGACTTGAAAGATTCCACTCTGCAACAGGCAAGGGGTGGAGACATAGCACCTGAGAGAGGTGTACTCAGAGAGACCAGAGAGGGGAGCATAGGTGCAGCTAGCCCTGTAACTGAGTGTAGCGGGGCAGTCATCCTGCTCCAACCCTGAAAGGGTTAAGCAGCCCTGGAAGAGGGCTGGGGCTGACAGTCAATAAGAAGAGGGTGGGAGGCAGCCAATGAGGGCCAGGCTGGGCCCTATAAAAGAGCTGCAGGGCCAGAAGGCAGTGAGTATCTCCCTAGTGTTGGAGAGAGAAGGACTTAGCTGTCTGGGAACACAAGGGTACCTGAAGCAGAGCAGTGCTGGGGAAGGGCAAAAGGAGCTGGTGAGCTCCAGCCTGGCAAATCCCCAGGCTGAGGCCTTGGTAAAGGCCTAACGAGATACTGGGGCTGCAGAGGTGCAGCCCAGGGATAGGCAAAGGCAGCTGGTCCAACCCCCTTGCCAGTGATGAGTGGCCATTACAGACTGCAGTTTGCCCCAGAGAATGGGGGCTAGATGATGACTGGCAGTAGCCACTGAGGCAAAGTGAGCACAGAGGGTGGGGGTTCCCCTGGGAGGGGAGACTCAGAGTGTGGGGACTGCTGTGGGGCAGAACCCCAGGGTAAAGGGCCACTAGGGTCCAGGCAGGAGAGACGCTGGCCAGGAGGGGGTGCTCTGAGAGCTGGAATCAAACTAATTCTCAGATGACCAGCAGGAGGCGCTGCACCTGTCAGTCTGTGATCTGCTACACTGAGACATCAGGTAAAGATGCTTGTTGTGTAGGGATATTAAAGAAGATTTATATTAGACATGGTTTATATGAAAAATGACTTATTGTTAATTGATGCCTCATAACTAAAGGTTTATGTTAAAAGTAAATTTGTGATTCTAACCTGCAAGCCACCAGCTGTGTCTGTATGAAGCCTGCTCAAAGAAATACTTTGTATAAAACTTGTTAAACATTAATTAACTCTAAGTAAGCCAAAACAGTAGCTGTTATAGTGTATAAATAGAGACCCTCACCCTCTGTAAGTTTTCATCTCACTTTATCTTTGATTGTTAAAAGACATGGAGTCTCACATAAATTGGTAACACCCCAAAAAGTAAAGAGACAGTGAAATAGATGTGATTAAGATAGAGAATGTATGTGACTGAATGGTTAGGGAGTCACCAGCCTGAAGAATTCAGTGTCAGCTGAAGAAGGTGTCAAGTGGGATCAACCAGATGACCCCCGGAGGGCAAACTGGAATCCACCCACCACACCTCAAAGGAAGGAAAAACAAAACATCTAATAACATGGAGCCAGCCATCTGCTGATTGATTTAGCAACAGCAGAATGAAGCAACTCCTATGAACTAACATAGGGAAAAATCCCTATAAAACTGGACTCTAAAGAATAAGGACTTTGAGTCTATGGTTCTGCTGCCAGCCTCCAGGAGCATCAGATGCATCTGACACAGACTCGGCTCCATCCTCATGACCAAGATACCTGGCCAGTAACTTGGCATGAGCAACATCTAGGCTGGTAACTATAACATCTATACAGAACCTGAATGAATGATTGTGTGAATAAATATATATGTGTGTGTGTGTGTGTGTGTGTATAAGAAATAAGTAGTAACAGAAACAATTAGGAAAACATTGTCTTTTGTTTTGTTATGGTATTTACAATAAATGTGGCATCTTTGCCTTATCCCTCTTAATAAGATCCTGCTGGTTTTTATTATATTGGTATAACAGTTGATTACCTAAATGGGTTTCACTAGCACTCTGCCCATGAATGATTAGGTATGTAGTACACTGGTCAGAAGATCTTGCTAGGTCACCTTGTACCACCTTGTGGAGCAATGAGAGAGAATGGACCTATACACTTACATGAAATCTTTAGCTCCAAAATTCAACTGAAGGCCAGATATTTAGAAAGAAAGGGGAATCCAATTAGAATAGAAGAATACTGTACTATTTAAGTTTTCAGCATCATTCAGCACCTGGGAAAGGTTGAGATAAGGGAAAGAGGAAAAATAATCAGTGCCTTATTTCACAAAGATGAACCTGCAACATGCTACTGTAATTCTCACAGCCTAGATTACTAATGGTCTGCCACAAAGTCAGTTGTTTAGAGATAAAAAGAATTGTCAACAAAGACCAAGAAGAATGTGTGTGGAAAGACTGGAGCCAGATTTCTTTTAAGGGGTTAGGATTCTAACAACATTTAAAAAGAACAGATACAGGTAATCATTACTGCCACCATTCAAGAGTTTCCCCAAAGAACAGAATGTTCAGTGTTTGTTTATTATTATAGCAAAACCTCTGAACAGAGAAGTGAAACAGGTTATCTGGAAGTACAAGCATGTAACAGTCACATAAACTGATGAGGTATTTTATTCAGCACACAAAGGAGCCTTGCTCTTTTGGTACTTTACAGTATATTAGACAAAATGAGAGCAGAGAGAAATTTGCATAAATCTGTATTCCTGGAGATCCCTCGGTCTGAACTGTTTCAATTGCAGCATTACACCTTTTAGGACCATGTGAGAATCGAATAAATACAAGGTGACTTGTATCATAGGAAATGCCTTGCTGGAGCAGACCACCGTCCATGGTGTCTGAATCCATGAAGCTGTCTCTGGAAGTGGCCAAACTTGGATACTGTGGAGGAAAATGCAAAACCTAAAGATCTTACTCTGGAAACACTCATGCACATGAATAACTTTATGCAGTGAACAGCCCTGCTAAGTTCAGTGGGACTATTTATGTTCATGTTTGCAGGATGGGAGTCTAACCATACAATGCCATATAGAGGAGGGGAGGTGTGAGGATTGATCACTCTGGTACTTTATTCACCTACCTGTAGGGTACCTTTAGGGTAACTGAAAATGCTCTTTTTGTCATAAATGTCTACTCTATTTTAAACAAATTAAGATCTATGCTTATTGCACTGTAACAGGAAGTTCTTGCAGATTTCAGGAGCCAAGATGGTTCTGTATTTTATACTCTGTGAAGTAGACATGTAGCTGATCTGCCACTTCAGTTGTCTTTTGGCCTAATGTTTCTCCTTACATTTTCACACATCCTCCCACTCTTCACTTTTACTCTCCAGGAATTATGTGAGCTAGTGCATAGTCTGTAAGGCCAGAGTCTGACAGGCCTCTCTGCAGTGGTGTGTAGACAATGGGTAAAATTTACCAATATGCTATATCACTTAGGAGCCTAAGTCCCATTGAAAGTGAATGGGACTTAGGCTTTTAAGTGACCAAGGTGCTTTGAAAAGTTTACTTAAGGTCACACAGACATTTGGTAAGTAAGTACTTTAAGCGGCAAAAAGATCTCTTATGAAACTTCATGCCTCACAAAACAAGTGTTAATAATGGTGAGTAGTGCAAGTCCTTTGCATAGTTTGCCATAGAACCCAGGCATTGCTCAGAGTACAGTAGGGCACTGTTATGTAACAGAGGAAGCAGCAATTTCCATCCACATGCAGAACATACTGGCTAGGGGGAGTGTGACAGTCATATCCCCTCAATGTGCTTATCTGTCCCCTTCTGGTGGTGGCTTAGACCACCTGGCAATTGATGATCCTATGAAAGCCTTGGTTAAGAGATCTAGGGCTTTTATCTCAGGCAGGAGAGGCTCATACATTAAGATTCAAAGGTTTCAGGTTCTACTGCCAATGACCAATCCCGAGGGTGTTACATTAATATATGTAGAAGCAAATTAAATGTATTGTGTTTGCATCTGTATAAATGGAGACCAAATACGGTCCTTTGTGAAGCACTCAAGTTGAATTTTATAAACGTGATAGCCTCCTTTATGAAACACAGGGGATACATCCTCTACAGAGAAGATTAACACAGGGGCCATACTGTAGTATCTCAGAAGGAAATCTTAAATCTAATGCAACTCCTCAACTTCAATAATGTCCTAAATTTACAGCAGGATGGATTGAAGCACAAGGTCACGTGATCTCTCTAAAAATCAAAAGAAATGTGCCAGGGTTTGTGATGGGGTGTGCAAATGTTCCATATGGTGGAGGAATGAAAATACAGGGAAACAACTCATTTGGGGGCAGACCTGCAGTCCACAGCTCCAGCAGCCCAGAGCAAAATTAAGGCTGAAGTCTCCGACACAACTGCCCCAAAGGAGGCCTTCCCTGAGGAAAGGGAGGACCCACCCCAGAAACAGTCAGAGAGGGAAGTATTTCCCTCTGTCCCACATGCAGACTCTGAACATTGGTAATCCCCTCTTATTTTCTTGATTTGGTCTCTCCAAGAAGAGGAAAGCCTTGGACTAAGATGACCTGGGGGAGGCGGAGAAGTGGCCCGGGGGGGACAGCCTTCTCAGTTGCCAGACCACTGGTAGCCCAAAGGGTCCTGGGGCAGAGCCTAGTGGAGTGGGAGGACCCAGGCTTCCCTACCAACAACCTCCATGCCGGCCATTGATTGGGCCTTAGCCACTCGGCCATGCTTCCCAACCAAACCCCAAGTGAAGACCATTACATGGCTATAATAACACAATACCTACTGTCTTCTAGTAGAGAGACTTAAAGAGGAGAGTGATGTAGTTAGAGCAATGAGTCAGGAAGAGAGCTAAGCGCACCGCTTTGAATAGACTTGAGGGGATGAGGTTGCAGCATAGTTAGTTTATAGTACTCAAAGTGTGAGATGAGCAGGACTTGGAGAGCAGGACTTGGCAGTGTGTGCAGAAAGCAAGGGTCATATCTTAGAGATATCAGGGAGAAGCAGCAAGATTTAGACATGGCCTGGAAGTGTGGATCTAAATAGAAATGATTCTTCCTATCACATGTTACAGAACTCATATGTATGGAAGAGACAGATTAAAACAAAAGTGCCCTTTGTGTCACCACAATAATTACTGTACACCTAGCAAAACTTTAACTGGCTGTATTTCACCACTGAATTTAGTGTATGTGACATACAGTAAAATGAAAGAGCCAGAATTCATTCTCAGCTGTCTGAATTCACCATCTTGAAAATCTTCCTTTGGAACAAAATTAGAATATTTAGCTCTGCCATACAATATGTTTGTCAAGAAGTTATTTGAGCACCACAGGTTGGCTGTAGATGCCACCTGCCAAGATAGCCAAGAGGTTTCTTCTGAAAGCATTTGCAGATTTGATAATTTGAAAGAGACGTAGGTGCTGACTCTGTGGATGCTCAGGGGTTCAAATACCCACTGAGAAAAAAATAGGGGATGCTCATCAACCACGGGACTGGCCAGGAATGCTGCTCTGGTGGCCCTGGGGCTAGCCACCAATCAGCTATTCAGGAGCTAATCGGCTATCCAGCTATTTAGGAGCTGGCCCTAAGCTCCCAGCAGCTCTTCAGTGGCTGGCCCTCTGATCAGCTGTTCAGAGTCTCTCAATCATCCCTGTCTAGTCTAGTGCTTAATCTATTGCTAGTACCATTGCAGCTGTACTGCTACTAGAAAGCAGGTACCCTTTTTTTTTTTAGAGTGGAAAATGCCTCTCAATGAAAATTTACAGAAATGCATAATGTAACTGAGGATTTTTATTCCACTTAATTTAAACTTACTTGAACTATAATCTGTGTGATGGAGGGGGATATGTCTTCATTTTGTATTATGTGCTGAACAGAAGTCTAAACTTGCATGAGAACAGTATTCCAGACAGCTCCCCTACCTCGGAACGGTTGCTTGCAGGGGCGGCTCTAGGATTTCCACCGCCCCAAGCAGGGCGGCGTGCCGCGGGGTGCGCTCTGGCGGTCACTGGCCCCGCGGCTCCGGTGGACCTCCCGCAGGCATGCCTGCGGATGCTGCACCGAAGCCACGGGACCAGCGGACCCTCCGCAGGCACGTCTGCGGGAGGTCCACCGGAGCCGTGGGACCAGCGGACCCTCCGCAGGCATGCCTGCTGGAGGTCCACCGGAGCCACCTGCCGCCCTCCCGCGGGACGCTGCCCGAAGCGCGTGCTTGGCGTGCTGGGGTCTGGAGCCGGCCCTGGTTGCTTGATACCATGTTGTAGGAGTATCAATGAAAAGTCAAGGCTCCAATCTAGTCATAGAGTCTGACGGTATGTCTACATTGCAATGTAAGCCCATGGTTCAAACTCAGGCTCAAACTTCCATCTACACAAAAATTGTACTAACCGAGAGCTTGAACACAGCGTCCCAAGACCACACAGGGTGAAGGATCCCATCTGAGTCAAGTGGGGACCAAGGATTCAAGCACTGTTGTCTTGCAGTGTTGATGCAGCCCCACTGGACTCATGCTCTGGGAGTCTGCCAAAAGTATTCCACAATCCCTCAAACTGACTTTTTGTCCTCTGGACAGTAAATTTTTCCCGCACTACACAATGAACAAAGGGCTACAAGAGGCACACTTTGGGAAGGTGCTGGGAAGTATAGGATATGGGTGATTGGACTTGGGCCTAATGCAGTGTAGATGCTGGAGCTCCAGTTGGGTCCCAGGGTTCAACAATTCCCAACCTGGGATTAAAAATTAGTGTAGATGCTCAGTTCCTAGGTTAGCAAACTCATGGTCTTCTAACTTGTCCTACTAACCCTGGGCTTACACTGTGGTGTCTACACCATGGCCCATGGGTGGGGCAAGCATGACTGGTGAGGTGGTTGGAATGTCCCAATGGAGCACAAAGCAAAGGAGACCAATTCTATTAAAGAGCAGGGTGCTGCTCTGTGCATGGGGTAGTCCATCTCCATACATCAGAAGGATGTAACAGAGAGGGGGGCAACAGGAACTCTGCCCAGCCTGAAACATGGACAAACCTCAGGCTCACAATAGAGGTGAGGTTAGTCTGGGGAAAGGTGTGTCTCAGGACTTTTGATGTTTTCAAAGTTCTGTAACTCTCAGATGCTTTAAGAGAAAAGTGTCTGTGGTTAAAAAGCTCCTTTGCTAAGCCTGTGTTTCTTGCTTTCCTGATATATAGTCCCAAAAGGGGTTAAACTAGAAGCCAGTATTCCCACAGTTAGGTGAAACTCTGAGGGAACATGTATAAGTGACTGAGGGGAGAGGGTGAGCTAAGGGATCTGAGGCACTGGTTTTAGAGAGCTGGACTGGGGAGTCCCATGGCCCAAGGACATGCCTCAGACAAGAGGTGTGAACCTGAGAATGTGCCCTAGAATCCCAGATGTAGAAACCATGACTGCCGTCTACCCAGAGCTTGACTTGGAAGCATGTTGGAACCAACGACTGGGTCCACTTGCAACAGACTGGTGTCAACACAGTGTGGTAGTGGGCAAGGGTGTAACAATCAGTTTTCACTGTAATCATACTGAAGTAAAAGTGAGTAAAATTGGCCCAAGTGCAGTTAACCCGATCAATTCTTCACTCTACTTTTAAAACAATGCAGGAGAAAAAAAACTTTTCAATAATATCGTTTTGTTAATTTTCACATCAAGCCAAAAAGCAAGTAGCACTGGCAAAACTGCTCTGGGCAAATTAAATGAATGGACATGGGAATTAGGATCTGAAAGTCAGACAACATGATCCATAGGATAGTATTCCCCAATTCAGCAAAGAACTTAACTAGACACTTCAGTAAATTGCTGAATAGTGGTGGACCTCAGCCCATGCATAAATGTTTTGTTGAATCAGCCTTTATCATTAATTGTCTCCTGAGATAATTTTGATTATTCCCAGTTTTTTATTCTTAGGTATATTTATATACTTGTATCTCAACAGGCATATCAAGAATCTATCTATTTAAGAGTCCACCGGTTCCTGGTACTTTTTTCCTCATTTGAGACCATTTTTATAATAACTATTAGTTGCCTTGGAGATGATTAAATGTGCTTGTAGCAGGGACTACACATACATGAAATACAACCCTATTGTATTACTGACTTGGGATTGTAAGAGACTAAATAACTACAAGTTATACATTCACCTTTTGAACACTTACACAAACTTTTTCTTTTGCACTAAGCCCTCACCTCAGAGCTCCTTCAGAAAAATATGCTTGAAAGAACAGATACAAAGGGGAAAACAAACCTTTCCTTCATCTTGAAATTAAATAGATCCCATATATCTGAATCCCCTTTTCCCACAAGGAACCCACCCATACCCTTCAACAGGAAAGAGGAAAGTAACTGCGATTTTTATAAAAACTGACAAATTGTTTTTCATGGCCATGCTTACAATGTTTGCTCCAGAAACAAAGTTACAATGAGTAACTCATGAACTGAGCAAGGAGAAACCTGAAAAGAGGAAACAAAGGTAGGACCAGAAAAGAACTAAACCAAAGGAAATGAAAGGGAGTGAAGGCAAGATCTGAAACAAGAGATTTCACAGCACTGGAAAAAAAGTCAAAAGGAAAAAAGTTGCTATTTTGGCAGTAGGAACAAAAGAAAGTTGAAGGAGTTGGGAGCTTTCCTTTGCTGATAGTTTTTATAAATCCAGTTTAAAAGTGACATCTCAATCTGAATAAAATGTCCTTTGGTGTATTCACTATGTCATCTTCCACATCAATAACACCATTTACTGATTAAATATAAAAATTAACAAGAGATCTTAGAGGCATAAGCTACCCCAGCTGAGATTTTGTATTTTGTTTTCTTTGTTAATTATTCTATAAATATAGTTCCCTTGATAGGTGCTGGATTGATAGCCATGGAAATAAAGTTCTATTTTATACTCTCTTACAACATTTCCCAAACTATCCTGCCCATGTGCATCAATCCTGTCTAGTAGGGCCATATCTGAGATAGTTCATTCCTCAATCATCTGGAAAGATTGCATCTTTGCTGACATTCCAAGTGTGGCCAAAATAGCACCAGTTGTGACTGTGGTGTTGTGGTGTGGAAACATGTCCACTAGAATCCAATCTGATACGATCATGACAAACACATTTTGCATATAGCAGATCATTAAACATCCGTCAGATAGTAACGGCATTTGCTCACTTGTTACCTGGACTAGATGTGATTCGGTGACAGGGAATTGTCTTAGATACTTGGTCACTTATGTGCAATACCCTGGCTAGAAATTTTACTAAATTAGGGCCTAATTTTAATGCACCAGGTACTCTTTAGGTAAAGGCTGTGAATTGGGCCATTCTTAGAGATGGTCAAAATTTTCTAAATTTCAATTATTAGATGCAAAAAGGGGATGAATTAATCACAAAGATTTTTGTAAAAAGGCTTGCCATTTTTTTTAATAGATCTAATAGTTATTTTATTCCATGCCAGCCATCCCACCTTTTAACCTAAGTTATGTTTATTTAGGAACACTGAATAATTGTTTGAATAGAATTGCATGATACGGAGTATGAAGGGATATTATTAACATATTTTAGATTAAAGTACTGTTTTTTTCTTTTCCTTGCGGAAATGGCAAGCATCAAGTGATACAACAATGCACTACATGTGTTCTGTGTAGTAATAGGCTGATGGGTGGGAGAGCTTATAGAATTTGTAATTCAGTTATTGCAGTTCTAGGACATTCCCGGCTTTTGACATCTCCTAGCGCTTGAACCAGTATTTAAATTCAAGCAAGCTGCACTACTTTTGACAAATTTTATTGAGCAAAGAGATTGAATGGCTCTTCTGGAAATCTTGCAGTTGTAATTTGAAGGAAAAATACCATCAGGCTCAGTGGGAAAAAAAAAGTTTAGTCATATTCTCATTAGTAGTTTTGGTCACTATGTGTTACAATAATATTTTTTATACTTACAATATTTTAATTCATATATTATAATATTGGCTTGATAGTATCAACAAAGTACACCAGCCTCAGTCTTTGGCACTAGTATCATATCTCCATGGATAGCTTTAACTAAATAGCTGTGGGCAATCAGCAGTATCATTGGCAGAACATTTCATAGAATCATAGAATCATAGAATCTCAGGGTTGGAAGGGACCTCAGGAGGTCATCTAGTCCAACCCCCTGTTCAAAGCAGGACCAAACCCAACTAAATCATCCCAGCCAGGGCTTTGTCAAGCCTGACCTTAAAAACCTCTAAGGAAGGAGATTCCACTACCTCCCTAGGTAACCCATTCCAGTGCTTCACCACCCTACTAGTGAAAAAGTTTTTCCTAATGTCCAACCTAAACCTCCCCCTCTGCAACTTGAGACCATTACTCCTTGTTCTGTCATCTTCTACCACTGAGAACAGTCTAGATCCATCCTCTTTGGAACCCCCTTTCACGTAGTTGAAAGCAGCTATCAAATCCCCCCTCATTCTTCTCTTCTGCAGACTAAACAATCCCAGTTCCCTCAGCCTCCCCTCATAAGTCATGTGCTCCAGGCCCTAATCATTTTTGTTGCCCTCCGCTGGACTCTCTCCAATTTATCCACATCCTTCTTGTAGTGTGGGGCCCAAAACTGGACACAGTACTCCAAATGAGGCCTCACCAGTGCTGAGTAGAGGGGAATGATCACATCCCTCGATCTGCTGGAAATGCCCCTACTTATACAACCTAAAATGCCATTAGCCTTCTTGGCAACAAGGGCACACTGTTGACTCATATTCAGCTTTTCGTCCACCGTAACCCCTAGGTCCTTTTCTTCAGAACTGCTGCCCAGCCATTCGGTCCCTAGTCTGTAACAGTGCATGGGATTCTTCTGTCCTAAGTGCAGGACTCTGCACTTGTCCTTGTTGAACCTCATCATATTTCTTTTGGCCCAATCCTCTAATTTGTCTAGGTCCCTCTGTATCCTATCCCTACCCTCCAGCGTATCAACCACTCCTCCCAGTTTAGTGTCATCTGCAAACTTGCTAAGGGTGCAGTCCACACCATCCTCCAGATCGTTAATGAAGATATTGAATAAAACCCGCCCCAGCACCGACCCTTGGGGCACTCCACTTGATACCGGCTGCCAACTAGACATGGAACCATTGATCACTACCCGTTGAGCCCGACCATCTAGCCAGTTTTCTATCCACCTTACCGTCCATTCATCCAGCCCATACTTCTTTAACTTGCTGGCAAGAATACTGTGGGAGACTGTATCAAAAGCTTTGCTAAAGTCCAGAAATAGCACATCCACTGCTTTCCCCTCATCCACAGAGCTGGTTATCTCATCATAGAAGGCAATTAGGTTAGTCAGGCATGACTTGCCCTTGGTGAATCCATGCTGACTGTTCCTGATCACTTTCCCCTCCTTTAAGTGGTTCAGGATTGATTCCTTGAGGACTTGTTCCATGATTTTTCCAGGGACTGAGGTGAGACTGACTGGCCTGTAGTTCCCTGGATCTTCCTTCTTCCCTTTTTTAAAGATGGGCACTACATTAGCTTTTTTCCAGTCGTCCGGGACCTCCCCCGATCGCCATGATTTTTCAAAGATAATGGCCAATGGCTCTGCAATCTCATCGGCCAACTCCTTTAGCACCCTCGGATGCAGCGCATCCGGCCCCATGGACTTGTGCTCGTCCAGCTTTCCTAAATAGTCCCGAACTACTTCTTTCTCCACAGAGAGCTGGTCACCTCCTCCCCATACCGTGCTGCAGAGTGCAGCTGTCTGGGAGCTGACCTTGTCTGTGAAGACAGAGGCAAAAAAAGCATTGAGTACACTAGCTTTCTCCACATCCTCCGTCACTAGGTTCCCTCCCTCATTCAGCAAGGGGCCCACACTTTCCTTGACTTTCTTCCTGTTGCTAACATACCGAAAGAAACCCTTCTTGTTACTCCTAACATCTCCGGCTAGCTGCAACTCCAAGTGTGATTTGGCCTTCCTAATTTCACACCTGCATGCCTGAGCAATACTTTTATACTCCTTCCTGGTTATTTGTCCAATCTTCCACTTCTTGTAAGCTGTTTTTTTGTGTTTAAGACGAGCAAGGATTTCACTGTTAAGCCAAGCTGGTCGCTTGCCATATTTACTTTTCTTCCTACAAATCGGGATGGTTTGTTCCTGCAACCTCAATAAGGTTTCTTTAAAATACAGCCAGCTTTCCTCGACTCCTTTCCCTGTCATGTTATTCTCCCAGGGGACCTTGCCCATCAGTTCCCTGAGGGAGTCGAAGTCTGCTTTTCTGAAGTCCAGGGTCTCTGTTCTACTGCTCTCCTTTCTTCCTTGTGTCAGGATCCTGATCTCGACCATCTCATGGTGTGACCATTTCACACCAGGGAATAACTCCCGTCTATATTGCCACATCTGCCCGATTTACTGTAAGTCTTCTCCCATCTTTCTGGATCATTCAGAACCATGGTACCCTTTCCTCTTTTGGGCCTATATAATTTTCTTGAGGAAAAGATGTTTCTAATTAGTCTTGTGCTTCCAGAGGTATTTTCAATTAAGTATCATATATATATTTTTCAGACAAATCTCATAACTTGTGCCTCCACTGAATTTACCACAAAAGCTGGATTTTATCGAGTGGCATTATATGGAAGAAAAAAAATCAAACAATATTGTCAGTTTTTGGCTTGTGGCCATTCTATCCAAAGGGCTCAGATTAAGACCAAATGAATTACAGTAACTCCTCACTTAAAGTCGTCCTGGTTAATGTTGTTTCATTGTTATGTTGCTGATCAATTAGGGAACATGCTAGTTTAAAGTTGTGTAAAGCTTCCTTCTAACGTCGTTTGGCAGCCGCCTGCTTTGTCTACTGCTTGCAGGAAGAGCAGCCCCTTGCAGCTAGCTGGTGGGGGCTTGGAACCAGGGTGAACTGGCAGCCCCCTATCAGCTCCTCGCTCCCCTAAGTTCCCTGTCCAGCAGCTGCCTGCAGTTTGGCTGTCCCTCCCCCCACTCCCATGTGCTGCTCTTGCCCTCTGCCTTGGAGCTGCTCCCCGAGACTCCTGCTTGCTGTGCCAGGGGGAGGGAAGGGAGGGGGGCTAATATCAGAGTGTCCCCCTCCCCCCTGCTCCTGCAACCCGCTTACCCCATCTTCTATAGAGCAGGGCTCAGGATAGAGGGAGCTTGCAGCAGCTGTGGTCTCATCAAGCTGATCTAATTAACAAGGCAGTGTACTTAAGGGAAATGCACATATCTCCCTCCATTCCTGCTGCCTTGCAGAGTGAGAGAGTTAACCCTTGAGGGCTCAGCCAATTGCTAGTTCATCATTTAGCAGTAAGGGAAATATCCCACCTTCTGACTCCTCCACCTCAACCAAGCTTCACAATCATCTTGCTTTGTAACTGTCCATGGTAACAGGGATAGTATCCATGAAATGGCAGTAGATCTCTGAACAGCAGTTCCCACCTCCTAAAGTAAAGCAGCTGCAGATATTGTTAAGGGATTGTATGGTAAACCATGATACCTCAGCTACAAGGCTTAAGTTCTAAAACATAATTTTTTTTTCAGATCCCTAGACTATCAAAGGGTGGATAACTAGGACTATTTTTAGCTCCTGGGAGAGTACATGATTATTTTAACAAATCTGTGGAGCAGCATTGGCTCCCAGAGAAGCCTGACCCCTACTCTAGTGTGAAACAGAGATACAGCACTGAAAAGGTGAACAGGGAAAAGGGAAATCATAACAAATGTTGCTATTTGTGAATTATTTATGAACTGTGCTATTGAATAATAGGCATCCATGTTTGTTTCCCCCCCCCATGCAAGCTCTGAATTATGGTCAAAATGCCACATTATTGCTAAGGCGACTGACGGGGGTGGGAAGAAAGGCAGGCTGAGGAAAATCTTCTTACCTTTCATTGCTAGAATTTAAGACTAGTGGATGAAGGCATTAGAGAGAAGGAGGACAGGTAATGTAACTTAGCCATGAATGTATTTATGCAAACTACTTTGTTTTGTACCATTGTGCTGTTTGTGACACCAGCAGTGCCTACAACTCCATAAATCAAATGGCCCACATTCACTCCTGTATCTACATCAGTTTCTGTCACCATAAACTGTGGTTGAAATCCCTAGTGGTGATGAATTCTGTTATTGTGGAAACCTACATTGGCTGCTGGAGTCCTGACTAAATCTTGGTAGAGTGGCCAATGGATAGGCTGATTCAGCCCTGAATCTCATACAGCTCTAACAAATTTTGAATAGTTATATTCTTTGAATAGACGTGTTGAATAGTTCCTGGGTGCAATGTTGCAGAAAGAAAATCTAAAATATACCTCTGGAGGAAAATTCCTTCCCTACCCCAGATATGACAATCAGCTAAACCCTGAGCATGTGGGCAAGACTCACCAGCCAGATAGCCAGGAAAGAATTCTCTGTAGTAAGTCAAATCCGACCCCATCTAACATCCCATCACAAGCCATTGGGCATATTTACCACTAGTATTAATTGCCAAAATTAGGCTATCCCATTATATCATCCCCTCCATAAACTTACCAAGCTTAGTCTTGAAGCCAGATATGTCTTTTGCCCCCACTACTCCCCTTGGAAGGCTGTTCCAGAACTTCACTCCTCTGATGGTTAGAAACCTTTGTCTAATTTCAAATCTAAACTTCCTGAGAGCCAGTTTATATCCATTTGTTCTTGTGTCCACATTGGTACTGAGCTTGAATAATTCCTCTCCCTCCCTGGTATTTATTCCTCTGATAATATATAGAGAGCAATCATATCTCCCCTCAGCCTTCTTTTGGTTAGGCTAAACAAGCCAAGCTCTTTGAGTCTCCTTTCATATGACAGGTTTTCCATTCCTCGGATCATCCTAGTAGCCCTTCTCTGAACCTGTTCCAGTTTGAATTCATCCTACTTAAACATGGGAGACCACAACTGCATACAGTATTCCAGATGAAGTCTCACCAGTGCTTGTATAACAGTACTAACACCTCCTTATCTCTACTAGAAATACCTCACCTGATGCATCCCAAGACCGCATCAGCTTTTTCACAGCCATATCACATTGGCAGCTCTTAGTCATCCTATGATCAATCAGTACTCCAAGGTCCTTCTCCTCCTCTGTTACTAATGCTGGCTCCTAAGAAAATAAGGGGTGTTGGGGGCAACATCTAATAATTGCAAAGCACAGTAATAAAAGCAGTCAATAGGAGACCAACAAGAGAGCCTTTAACTCATCCAAATGCTAACTACAGAGTTAATGAGGCAGGAAAGATAAAGCAAAGACAAATTTGTAAGACCCATGTTCCATACTACAGTTGTTACCCAGGATTTTCAGAACCCAAAGAAGTGGTAACTTAACTGTTTCTTTCCAGGCGGCATCTGAAATAAAGTAATGGGGATGCAGGGCCAAAGAAAAATTAGATTGCATTTAGTTCAATATGTTATTCAGCCAAAAGGGATTACAAACAATCAGAAAACACTTACAAATAAGTATAAACTTTAAAATCGTCTTCAACTAAATGTCATTTCTGATGCATCATTAATTAGAAAGTAAATTGTTTACGCAAACTAATCACTGATTATAGCACAATGGGGGAAGGAGGAGAAGTCCTTGAATTCATGCAAAAAATCAAAACACTCAACCACCCTGTTCTGATACACTAAACTGTATCCCAACAGCATTTGTTTTTCCCGGAAACCTTTTCAGAAAGGTTAATTAAAGTAAATGAGCTACTTAGCATCAAATATCATTTGAGACTTTTAATGTTTCTAACACCAAATATCCTTGTTAATGGCACAATAGGTGCTTTTTGTTTCATATTATTACAAAAACCCTTCAGTTTTGTGACTCATATTCCATATAATGGGGCCCATTATTATAAAAGGAATGACTTAACTTACCCCTCGAGAAAAGTTCTCTCACTCCCTGTATGTTTTCGTCAAGTCTTTGGTTAAAAAAAGTGAAAATGGTGCACTGTTTTATCGATAATTAGAAATGATTTGTGAACACCCATGTTATTATCCCAGTGACTTTTGGGGCAATCAGCAACAAATTGAAGACAACCATATTTTTTTCTTTACCTAAAGACATTTTCAAATTCACAGGATACAGTAAAATGGAAGGAAGCTGCATCTGTAAGATGGCTATAAATGGAACAAAAATCCTTGCATAAAATAGGGTAGCAAATGGTTTAATGCTGATCTTACTCACACAAGTAATTCCACTAATTTCAGTGAAACTATTCACTTGCATAAGAGACAAACAAGATTCAGCCCAAAGCTAGAGCAACAAGACATTTGTTGGTAACAACCTGTAAAATAGAAAGTAAAGAAGAAGGATCCTTATATGGTGTTTGCCGTATACTATACAATCTAAATAGTCTTTTTTTTAAATTATTTTGAGCCAGATTGTGCCTAGTTTTTATGCATATGGCAGATGTAAATACCCACCATAGTTGTCATTCCTGCAGCTAGGGCACTGCAGGATAGATCCTCCCTACTCCTGTGGAGGAGGCCTGTCCCCCATACAGTGAGCATCACAGCCAGCTATCTCTGGATGTGGAAAGTGAGCTGAATCTCATGAAGCAGTCTATCAGCTGATACGCTATGTCTAGCTCTGGTACTAAAACCCATGATGAAGCCTATGACTAGTCACATTGATTTCATGGAGACTATTCATGTGTTTAAAGTTAGGCACCTGCTCAAGGACGTATTTGAACTGGAGTGTATGTGCCTCTGGGAGCAATGGGGTTCATTTTCTCTGAAGTAGACTGACTCCAGGTACTTGCCCTGGGGCAGTGCTCATTATGGTGTTCTCTTTTTTTAAAAAAACCTCTTTTATGTTAAGTAACAGATGGTTTGGACTGTTTGTGGCTTTCTGTACAAAAAGTACATAAATTAATAAGTAAAAATTTGACACCGTCCACATCTCTGCGTACAAATGAAGGAAGTGGCAGAAAAAAAATGTATATAGTAGGAACACAGGAACTGGCACTCTAGTGGTCCACCTAGCCCAGTAGCTGTCCTCTGTCAGTGGCCAGTACTATACTTCAGGGGAAGGTGGAAAATCCATCAAATTGGACAATTATGTATTAATTATGCATATTGAGAAATTCCTTTCTAGTCCTGGACAGTTAGTGAATGGTATTATACGCTCTGTACAAGGTGTCAGACCTAATGAACCCTTGGGTTGTTCTCATTATCCATCTAAAAGTCTAATGCTTTTTGGGATCCTAGCATGCTGTTGGCCTCAGTGTGATCCTGCGGCAGTGAGATTCAGTGGTTAATTGTACATAATGTAAAAAAAATCCATTTATCAATTTTAAATTTGTTCTCTTTCATTGTCATTGAATGTTCTTGTTTTATGAGAGTAAATAAGAACTGCCAGTAAGAAAAGGTATCTAGAGATTCAAATAGTCATTTCATAAAGCCTACTTTATCATGAAGGCCCCCAGAGTTCAATACAATCTGTCATCATTAGGGCCTTAGGGCACACTGAATTTAAAGCTATATCAAGGAAATAGCAACAGTTCTGAAATCACATGGTTACTTCCAATAATGCTATTCCACAAGGGAGAATTAAAATTCTTGCTATCTGGGAATAGCACATAAGGGGTTAATAGTAACACATATTGGTACAATATAATACATCACTCATGTGCTATAGAGACTTCATAGACTCATAGACTTTAAGGTCAGAAGGGACCATTATGATCATCTAGTCTGACCTCCTGCACAATGCAGGCCACAGAATCTCACCCATCCACTTCTATAACAAACCCCTAACCTATGTCTGAGTTATTGAAGTCCTCAAATTGTGGTTTGAAGACCTCAAGCTGCAGAGAATCCTCCAGCAAGTGACCCGTGCCCCATGCTGCAGAGGAAGGCGAAAAACCTTCATGGCCTCTGCCAATTTGCCCTGGAGGAAAATTCCTTCCCAACCTCAAATGTGGCGATCAGTTAAACCCTGAGCATGTGGGCAAGACTCACCAGCCAGCACCCAGGAAAGAATTCTCTGTGCTCTCTGAGTATATGTGTGGTGTCTCCAGGCTTTCTTTCTGACATATGGGAATACTGATCCGAGGAAATGCAGTTTTGCCTGGAGGATATGGTCTTCTCTGAAGAATGTATGTTTAGATATCTCTTAAAGTACAGTTATACACTGAAAAAAATGATACAATGGCATTTCATATTTATTTTCTCTCTGTTATTGGAACTTGCTCAGTTTATAAGGCAAAAGATTCCCCCCCACACACCCTTCAACTGCCAATACGGTGCCATGGAAAGAACTCAGAAAAATAACTATATTCTTTCTTACATCAGCACAGGAAATAAGATTCTTTAATTAGAATTAGCACAATTATAATGAAGAAAAATAGTTTGTCGAATAGACCACTCAAAACATTGCATGAAACTAATCACATATAATATTCAATTAATATATTCCTGAATTATTCACATAGGCCCGGCATAAGTGGCTTAGACAGCTAAGTCTGCTTGTCAAAGGGGGATTTCAATGAGAGTTAGGCTTGTAAGTGTCACTGTCACTTTTGAAAATCAGACTTAGGCTCCTAAATTAGTTAGGCATTGCTCTGCTCAGCATTGCAGTGCCCGAATATCTTAAAAAATATGGACCTAGGACTAAAACCTACACAATTAAAACACACACACACAAAAACCCCACTATCATTTGATGATTATTTGACAGATATCTTAGATAACTTGAAAATTATTACATTCTCATTAGAATTTAATTAAGATGCATAGGCACTTTTCCTCCCTCCAGTAGCTGTGTTGTTTCCACAGGGCTAACAATAGTAAAATCCCACTTTGTCTGGTAAATAGGCAGATATATTTGATTAGTTTGTGTCTTCAATTTATATGTATATATCACTCATATCTATATTGTAAAAACATGTTCTTCTTTGTCAGAAATGTAATAAGTCTAGTATACTCCACTTGTTTCTGATGTTCATCATAGCAAGCTACATAGGTGAAGTGGCTGACTTCAAAATTGTTAGTTCATTCCCCTATGGGCAGCATGCATGGCTTTTTTAACAGAATGACATCAAAAGGCATTTAACTCCACTTGTCACTTACCATGAATCTATTGGCATAAAATAATTTAAATATTTATAAAATTTTTCATACTTTATATTTTCTTTGTATGTTTTTATTCACTGATTTTTCTCAGAATTCATATCTACTCTAAAGAGTATTTTATATAGCTGCTAGGATCCAAAGTACAGATGATGTGTATTTGTATATTTAAGTAGCCTGACAGTATTTCCTCTTTTAATCTTGCAATATGGAGAAATTTTTATACTATTTCATTCATTATTCCAAAAATAAATACAAAGCAGTGTTATGCAGAAAGCTGGAAAAGAAACTAGCATCTTCAGTCTTTGCACTTCCTGCCTGCGAGGGTTGTTTCCATGTACAAAGATACCAACAATTACTAGAATTTCTAACATTGACAAAAATGAAAAGGATACAGTGTAGAAGACGGGAGACAAAACCAGGAAACACAAGCAGTTCAAGACAGCTTAACAAGATGACAGATATAATAGTAACTATCTTGAATAAACCATACTAATCAATATGGAGCCATAAAAGCTACTTCACTCTGAAAAGTTAGCCTCACACTCAAAAATTATACTAGGAGCTCTTTAGATTTACTGGTAACCTGAAACATATAGAGCATGAAATCAAAGACCATTTTGATTGAGATTTAGAGTGTTTCAAGAGACAAAGTGGCACCAAAGATTGCCTCACAAAATTGGAAGAGCAGCACAACTATCTAGGAAAAAAAATCTTACCGAAATAATTTGAAAAATGTCCAAATGCTGTGATGCTATCGCCTTCTTACAAAAGAGGCAAAATATTGAACCTGTCATCATGCTTTTTTAAGGGTTGAAAGTGAGTGGAGGGATCACTGTGAGAGAAGTCAGGAGATGTCAGAAAGCTACAGTTTGTAATCACATTTTCAGACAACTATGCAGAGTGACCACAAAGCGACGATTGTGCCTTTGCTGTGGTGGGCCATAGGATGAAGTGCTCACTGTCTTCTTTGGCATACATGTCTGTCCATACCCCTCTTTTACTTAAAACCACCTGAAACCTTTTCCTTTCTAAAGATGATGGCTTTAAAAAAAAAAAGATTAAAGTACCTATTTAGTACCTTTTCCCTCACCTCTTTACTCCTCTGTTGGGATGCACTTAATTGGTACCATTTGATATTTTTTAAGCAGGTGCTGCTCTTAATAATGTTTTTATTGTTTTGTTTCTTGCTGGTCAGCACTTCAGATGGGGTGTTTCTTAATATGTAAAATTATTATTATGCCGAGAGCAGTAATGGCTTCAGTTATTTCCAGAATTAACATCTGTGTTATGTCAAATTCAAAATATCTCAAGGAACAAAGCCACTTAAAATGCATTTTTAATTCAATTAAAAAACTGGACTAAGTTAAACTAAATTAGATGTAAAGATCTCTAAGGGTTTGATACCTTCCCCCTGCCCCACTCCTCTTATTGGCAACAGGAACAGTTAAATCCAGACAGGTGCACATGGGAGAGGTGGAGCAATGGTTCCACTACACACTCCCCCCTCCACGGATGCCCACAAATCCTCTCCTATGTGGATGTGAAGCTTGGGTGGATGTATCAAGGTCAGGAGGGGTTGAAGCTGTGAGGGAACATCCAATCTTTCCACTGTGAGGACCAAGGGGATTTCTAACTGAAATCCACTAGGGAGTAAATGCTGCTAGAACCAACAGTAACTTTCCTCCGTGGCTCTTGCTTCTCCCCGCCTCAGAGAGAGGTAACAGTATATAGCTATAGAGGAAGCAACAAGTGGCAGAAAGTTTCCAAAGGGACTTCCTGCCATGGTCTGTTGGGCGGGGGGGGGGGGGGTTTGGCAAGAAGGTAAGGCTTCCCACATGCATCCTCAGGATCGAATGGATTTTCAAACTGTGGTTCCTCCCAAACCAACAAGCCCTCCAAACCCTTGTGTGGAGGCTTCTCCAACTTCACACAAGGTGACTTTCATGGAGTTGTTCAAGTTGCTCTTCTACATGATGTGTTTTTCTGCAGGAGAGGAGGGAGCACCAAGGCCCTAGTTTCTTTAAAATCCTATTAGTCACTATAAAATGCACTCAGGAACTTTGAGATTCAAATGAATTTCACTATATCTTCAGGATTATGCTAGGTGTTGTGAATGGCATACTTGCATACATTCCTGATCTATATGGGACAATTCAGAATGTAATATGGTATGTAGTAATCAGACTGTACTAGATTATTACTAGTCAAGTATAGCAGAGGGAGAAAATAAAAATCTATCAAATGGAAAAATAAAAGCTTTCATTCTGACAACAATCACCTTCATTAACATCTAAAGCTTCTTGATACGATACATGACTTGAAACAGGCCATAGATTTTGAATAGATCATTCATAGATGTAAAAGTCCATCCAAATCACTGTGGACCAAATTTACAAAGCCCAGTGCAATGAGAGCCACACAAAATGTACGTGTACCAACTGTATGGGCCTGATCCTATATTTTCATGGGAACAGAGAAGAGAAAATGCTGCCTTTGGGTACACGACTATAACTGATAGCAGAATATGGCCCTCCGTTTACTTTGAACCTCCATTATTTTTAATTTGAGCCAACATTTTCAAACCTTGGTACTTACATTTGTGCTTCCAAATAGTCCTAAGGTAGCTGTTCTGAAGCTATGGTACTTAGTGACTTATCAGTGTTCTCTGTGTGAAGAGCAGTGTGTAGCTGTGGAGCCCTGGAACAGACCAGGTGTTGAACTGTAACTCCCTTGTTCCAGAGGAAGTAATCTGCTACTAGTCTAGATAAGTTGCAAATTACTTCCTCCTTAACCCCCTGTTGGTGCCATGGAGAGGAGGGACAAAATCAAGGCTGTGCCTAGTCTCCACTTCTGCCTGCCCCGCTATGGGAGAGGGCGTAACAGCCTTGTGGAGTCTGCTTTCCCATTGTGAGGGCATGAAGCTTAGTAAGAGTGTTACTGGGTGTCCTACACAGCTATGTTGGGAATGCAGTCTTGCCCTATGGCTTTAATTTAGAGTTGTACTTTTGGAGAATTGGGTTTTTAAAATGTAAGCCTTGGAATATAAAATCCTTTGATTGTGCTTTTGCCATAATAACAAATGAAGGCAAGAGAAGGTATTTTAAGGAGCCATGTAGAACATAAATCCAGAGGATACCAATTGCAATTTTAAATTTTTTACCAAAGTCACTTTGCCAGTAGTTTGAGGGGAGAGTTGTGCCAGGAAACAGAGAGGAGCTTCAATTAAGAAATCACCATTATTGCAAGAGACAAGTGAGGACAGGCAGAAAGGTATTTGACATGAACAGAAATTGTTTCTAAGTTATCAGTTACAGAAAAATCAACACAGAGATTTCTGGCTTGCTCCATATCTCTGGTAATGGAGTCTAAAGATTCTCTTATGAAAAAGAAAAGGAGCTGTTTAAGGATGCTGGTTTTTACTTACTATAGATTAGGTGATAAAGTATGTTTAATGAGAGTCTATTTTTGAATATTAAAATGATGCATTATTGATAAGGGATGTGTCAGCTAGATAAGTCATTTTAGATTTCACCCTCAAAGTCTATTACAAGTTTATAAGGTGGTATTCTTTTGTTCACCACCTATTACTGTGGGTCATATTATGCAGATCCTACTTAATCCTGACTCAGGCAAAACTTCCTTTCCTTTCAGTGTGAGTTGTGCTTGACTGCAGAAATTGATCTATGTTATGTCCTGTCCCTCTTTCCCTTTCCTTCCTAGGTATGTCTACACAGGCAGCTGGGAAGTGCAATTCACGGCTTGGGTAAATATACAGTCCCCCCTCCACACACACACACTCTGGGCACATATTCAGGTAGGTAGCCCAAGCCACCGCCCAAACCACTGTGGCCATGCCACTATTTTTAATGCAATAGCTAAAGCAGAGCTAATGTGTGTGCATCTACTGGAACTGGGGATTACACCTCTGAGCTGCTGTATAGACATACCCTTAGAACTTATCATGCAGAACAGCTGCAGTCAAGGTCCAGGGTCTGATTTCAGCTACTGAATTAGAGTCAGTGAATTTACATGGGATTTACATTGATGAAACTGAGATCAGATCTAGCCCGCTACATTTTTAAAGAAAATGTAGGGTCCTTCAGCATAACAGACTCCTCATTTTGTATATATTAATATTTGTGCATTGGATATGTAATTATGGATCAATTCCTGCTCCGATACTCTCAAGGGTCCATATCCAGCAAAGCACTTAACATATGCATAAGTCCCATAGACTACTCACACGCTTAAAGTTAAGCATGTCCTTAAGTGCTTTGCTGGACTGGGGTCTGGGTGTATAAAAGGATACAAGGAGAAAGTGAAAAATGTACTCCTTTTTCCATGCCCCTCCACATCCGCCAGGCACAAAGGCTGTCTCTGGGACTGCTCTTTCCTACTGACCCTTCCCACAATCTACATCAGCCAGCAAAGCTGACCCGGTGAGTTGGGAAGGAACAACCATGTAGCAGAGGATGCACTCCTCCTGTGTGCTGAGAGCTCCAAGAGAGATCCTGCATCAGGGAGAAACCTGGAGATTTTCCTGGAACAGTTCACTTCCACACCTCTCCCATAATGGGCTAGTCCCTATAAGGCATGGCTGAGCCCTGCATGATTACTGAATATAGTCAAGATGTTTGGTGATCAGGTCTGAAAACATCAGAAATTCAAGTTTTAGATTAAGGCAATTTAATATATAATGTAATATTGCTTTGTTTGTTTAATCCACAGCACTCAAAGGTTAGTTGGAGGATACCTACATGAGGATGAGGGAGGGTTAGGACTTAATTATCCTAATTTTTTTGATAAAATATATCTGGTGAGGTGTTTATATAAAAGCAGTGGATATCTATAGTCCTTCATCCTTGGGAAAGATTGTACAGTACCTGAAATATTGCATGTATTATTTCTTTCTGTAATACATTAATACAAACAGATTGCTTTTGATTTTAAAACAGGTAATTCTAATTCTTCCCGAGGGGAACAACACATTATTTTTCTATATTTATAATGTTCACATTGCCCTTAAAATTATGTCAAGTGAGGCCTTTGTGCAGACCCTCATGCCAGAACTTCTAGTTTGACTTCTCTATAAACACAGCTTGCCTGTCTTGATTTTGAACTGGACTTGTGGAAGAAGATAAAGATATCCGAAAATATATTATTTAATATTGGACCAGATCCTCAGATGGTGTAAATTGACATCACTTCATTGCAGTCTGTGCTGTACACCAGCAGAGGATTGGCCAAGTATTCCTAATGGGGAATAGATAAGAATTAATCATAAATGAGGACCTGATCCTTGAGTCTGTTATGGTACTGCCACAATGGTTTTCTGAAGTAAAGTTGCCCTAAAGCTGGTGCATCTGACCTCTACAGAGTCCCTTCTGTGCAGAGGACCTTTGGGTGGTGTAAAGGCTCTTTAGCAGCTTCTATATCACACCCTCCCAGTTCCCAGAACAGAGAGTATGTCTGAGAAGAAGGCAATATGGCCAGGATGTCTCTATCCTTTAGCAACCACTAGCTGTCAAAATGGTACCTGCTGGCCTTTGAGCACTGACAACATTTATAGCAACCCTGTAACTGGTCTAATCTATACTGTGCCATTTCATAACTGGCCCCATGATCCGGGGAAGTCAGGACCTCTTGTGTACCTAGTGCTCCTTGGGCGCAGCTGAAAATGTGTTCCTTACACTTGTTAACTTTACACTGAACCTCCTTTAATATGCTATCCTGTTCTCCAAGCTTAGAATCTGTTTCCTCTTTACCAGAGATGAGAAGACAGCTATACTTCACAATGTATAAAGATGAGTGCAAGATTTCACTGGGAATCTTCCTCCAGCTGGTTGTTTTGTCTATGAAGAGAAATTTTGACAACCATGTGTGGAATGCTCATAGTTAGGATCATGACACCTAATAGAAGAAGAAGAAGCTAATAAATAATATGTTTTCTAAAGGATTTTCTTTAGACAACTGATTTTGTATCAAGATTTAATTAAAAGTATAATATTCCATTTCCACATCATTACGCCAGTATCTGCTCAGCCCAGTGAAGGATCTTTAAAGATGAGATTACTGTCAAAGAGTTTTTAACTCAGGAAATGAGTTTGAATCCTAACTTGATGCTACTCAGGTAGTGGAACTGAAAAGAACTGTACCACAAAAATATCTGTATGTTTTTTAGTGAGGAGGTATGTCTATAGGGTGAAATTCATTACTGCCCATTAAATTCAATGATATACTGAACTGGACTCTTATTCAGCACTAGATATCTCTGTGGGTTTCATAGATTTCCAGACTGGAAGTGGTACCTGGTAAAGAAAGGAGATAAAGTTGGGACTCGGGCTCTATGGAAGCCCATTTGTGTGTGTAGTTGTTTAATTTAATAAATGTTTCTTTCAGACAGACTGATCTCAAGTCAGATATCATGACATGGGTCAAATTACACCTCCCTCAGTGAACATGGCCACTTGAACCTACAAGGAAGCCATTGCCTATCCTCCCTCAGAGTTTCTATTGATATAGATACTGCAGTGGATGTACCCCAATGTCTTTAAGTGTTGAAAGGAAGATATTTGAAATTAGTCTATTCCTAGTATTATCACAGGATTTACATGATCTCATTTATATTGTTTATATAGTGAGCTGACACTTCATTTATACACGACTAAAGTTGTTGCAGATGCTAATGCTTACAATTGCATTTTTCTACACTGAAGTTTGTTTATAGTTCTAAATGTTACAAATCTAAATTACAATCAGCTAGCTTCAAAGATCTATATCTTGATGATATTTTTCTTAAATTTTATTTAAACATTGTACATATAAAATATTTCAACATTATCACAATTACCCATCAGTGAAATATTCTGTGTTATACAGGATGAATAATATCTCGTTAAAACTAACATACTATACCTTTTTCCTCACATAATCATTTTCTTTCTTTTAGCCCTTAGGAACTTGGTGAGAGCTCAGATAAATGTAATGTGGAGAATGGTTAATTTCAGGTTTTTGGGTTCTGATGCATCATCACAGAAGTCACTGGTCATTTGCCTTTGACTTCAGTGGATTGTACCCTTTGTGAGATCATTAGGGAATATTGTGCCAGAAACAAAGAAGGAACTGGGGCCACTGCTTTCATGAGACCCGCCCTGTCCTGCATGCCCCTTTAAGGAACCACCCTTTTGTCTTAAACTGACCTGTTTAGATCCCAATCCAACTTCCACTGAAGTCATATCCGGGATCAGGAAGGTAGAAAAGGTCTCATTTGAAAGGGGACAGAGAGGGAAAGAGGGAATTGTGCTGGAAGGGAGCCTGGGCCACATATTGTGGATAAGTGGAGGAACTAAAGATGACTGGTCAGTGCATGTGTTGTGTGCCCCCATCTGTGCCTAATCAAAAGACAATATGAGTCAGGCCAAGACACAGCAAAGAAAAACCTGCTCGCAGGGTCACAGACCCTGGGCTCCATCCCAAGCCCAGAAGTTTACACAGCAATGAAATAGCCCCCCCAGACCCAGCCCGAGTCAGTTGGCATGGGCCAAATGCAAGTTTTTCTTTGCTGTGCAGACATAGTCTGAGCAGGATATTTAGAAGCTCTTATTATGCACAGCCAGTTTGAACCAGATATAGAATAAAGCAGAACTCTTGCAAGTACATGAAGCACTGAATGATCACTGAACACTATATAGAGGTTCCTGGTTCATCAGCCAGGACATCAACCAAGATGGCGGCTGTCAAAAATGTGGGGGTTCACCTGGCATGTGAACTTCTGTGGGCCTCAGATGTTTGGAATAAGCTTCCTCTCTCCAGAGGAAATATGTCAGTGTGAGTTACATATCCCTGATCATTAGAAAATGTGAGTCTTATAGCTTCAGATATAGAGCCTATTTTTTTTTTAGCTGAAGCTATAGAACCTCATGTTGTAGGTCTGGATGGCACAGGTTCAGTCTCTGCTATGTATGTGCCATGTGTCCCCCAGAGGGATTGCAGTCTGGACACCAGCAGAAGAAGCTCTCCACACCTCTATGCCTCAGCACTCCACATGAAGGGAACCTTTTAGTAGCCAGAGGAGAGTTCAGTCTCTATGGTCCATTCAGTGCTTGACCACATTGCTGAGTCTGCGAATGAGGGAGCCAGTTAATGATTCTTTTGTGATATCAATGCCTGTTGCATTTCAGTAACATAAGAATTAAAGATTTGTCCTCTGATCCAAAAAGGAGATACAGTCAGGCCCCCAGAGAATAGAAAGGGAGATAAGAAAATGGTCCTATAAAGGAAACAAGAAAGTAATGAATTGTTCCTTGTATTTCTTTTCTTAGTGTTGCAGATGACATGCTCAGAATGGCCAAAGAGTCTCTTTATTCACAATGTTCCCGGAGACATGGACATTAATTTAACCTATCTGTGTTTTAGGAATGAGCACGGAGATCTTTGAAATAAAAAGAATCCTAAATGAAGCTCTCTCAAAGCATACTACTGTGTTATAGCACTTTTACCATGCCTAGCTCTGACTGATGGTGAGGCATTGAACTTTAAAAGACAATAAATAGGTTTGAATTATTATGCTTTACTCAATTCGAAAGTAAGGAAACTAGTCATTCTCATCCATAAGAATCTGCCATTTAAAATGATTAAATCCAAGCAGACTACCACCAGCAGGTGTATTTTAATTAAATTTCTATTCTATTAGATCAGGAACAGTATGGGATCCCTGATGGTTTCTTTTCAATCTCTTTAGGTAGCTGAGATAGTCTCTTGAGAAAAAGTTAGTCACATACTTATAGGTGCAGAGTAGAATACAGAAGTTCACTTAGTTTTGAATAAAACAAGGATAGGGAAGGAGAGATTTTTTGGTGAACTAAGAGATGTAATTGGATTACAAGAAATAGGAACAACATTTTATTAAATTATTCAATTTACAATTAGAATGGGAAGAAAGTGGAATTTAGGCCATACCCCAGGACTTGATTTGTCAACATTTTCCTATATGTACATATTAAATAAATAAACAGTAATGCTTAGAACTAATATAGCATTTTGTATAGTCAAAATGTGATTTAAAACTATTTAATTATCTCCAGCGATAACTTTAAAATGTTAGTTGATTTTCTTCATACTTGACTTCTTTAGTAATTCACACTGAAACGTACAAATTCAAGCCCAAATCAACCTGATATGAACTCCTCATTACTGGTAGTTATGGATCTATCAGATATTTAATATACTTTTGTGATGATTTGGGGAATCTGTGTTTGTACATCTTATGAATTCTATTTGATACTGGGGATTATCTATGTGTATCTATGTCAGACTTAATTTTGAATATTGGACTTGCCCATCTTCTGTGTCTTTTTAACTCCATGTAGGATTGAAATTCTAAGGTGTAGTGACACAAGCAGAACTAAAAACAGAGGGTCATTAGAACTAAAAATAGAGGGCGGTCCTCTGTTCACAGTGAAAATCCCTTGGGCAAAGAGTTGGTTGCTATCCAGGGAAAGACAGTTTTTCCAAGTCTGAACTTAAGGGGTGAAGTAGCTAAACAACAGATTACCTGGTGGGGGACTTTGATCACCTGATGAAGCTGATCATAGAATCATAGGACTGGAAGGGACCTCGAGAAGTCATCTATTCCAGTCCCCTGCTCTCATGACAGGACTAAGTATTATCTAGACCATCCCTGGCAGGTGTTTGTCTAACCTGCTCTTAAAAATCTCCAGTGATGGAGATTCCACAACTTCCCTAAGAAATTTATTCCAGTTTAACCACCCTGATAGTTAGGAAGTTTTTCCTAATGTCCAATGTAAACCTCCCTTGCTGCAATTTAAGCCCATTGCTCCTTCTCCTGTCTTCAGAGATTAAGAATATTTTTTCTCCCTCCTCATTAAAACAACCGTTTATGTACTTGAAAACTGTTATCATGTCCCCTGTCAGTCTTTTTTCCAGACAAAACAAACCCAGTATTTTTCAATCTTCCTTCATAGGTCATGTTTTCTATACCTTAAATCATTAGTGTTGTTCTTCTCTGGACTTTCTCCAATTTTTCCATATCTTTCCTGAAATGTGGCACCCAGAACTGGACACAATACTCCAGTTGAGGCCTAATCAGTGCAGAGTAGAGTGGAAGAATTATTTCTCATGTCTTGCTTACAAATCTTCTGATCCCTGAGGGTCCCCACTCATTATGCCCTTTCAGCATGACTCTGAACCACTGATAACTACTCTCTGAGAACAGTTTTCCAACCAGTTATGCACCCACCTTTTAGTGGCTCCATCTAGGTTACATTTCCCTAGTTTGTTTATGAGAAGGTCATGTGAGACGGTGTCAAAAACCTTACTAAAGTTAAAATATACCATGTCTATCACTTCCCCCCTTATCCACAAGGCTTGTTACCCTGTCAAAGAAAGCTATCAGGTTGGTTTGATATGATTTGTTCTTAACAAATACATGCTGATTGTTATTTATTACCTTATTGTCTTCTACATGTTTGCAAATTGATTGCTTAATTATTTGCTCCATTATCTTTCCTGATACAGAAGTTAAGCTGACTGGTCTGTAATTCCCTGGGTTGTCCTTATTTCCCTTCTTATAGAGTCCCCTGACAAAGGGAACTGGTGTTTACATAAGAAAAGGTGTCAGCACTGGCCATTTGAGAGAGACTGAGATATCAGAACCAGTCTGCAGTAATGAGACAAGACTTAATATTCTTGCAAAGCCATACTCGGGAAGGATCCTGGACTTCTTAAAAGATTCTGACCTAAGCCCAAAGAACATACAAGAGTGGTGAGGAAACTGTGGCAGGGAAATGCATACAGGCATGTTATTGTTTTATTTGAAGAAAGAATAATTGTGTTAATTCGCAACTTGCTTTGCAAGGGGTTTTATCATGTGACCTTGGAGAGGTAAGTGAGAACCTAGAGTGCCTGAAAGATGTGCTTAAGCAACTGGGATGTCTTGGGGAGGTGTGTGGGTGGGTGGACAGTCTAACTTTTGTGAAGGGGTAACAGAGAGAAGTGTGGCAGAGAGGCCAGAGAAAGTAGCTGAAGCCTACTGAGATCCACGGAGGTTTAATAGCACATGGGCCCAGTGTGTGGGACCTGAATACAGCAACCTCAAGAGTATTCAGCAGGGGGAACTTTACCAGGGCTGTGGCAGCTTAATATCTCATATTAATTGTCACTTAATATAATGTATAAAGACAGAGACTGGGTATTAAGTATATTTTAAATATGAAGCTAGCAATTAATTAAAGATTTTCCCCTTTGTTTTATATTGATTATTTATTTTTAAAAAGTAAATGGCTATTCACTTCACAGGATAGTACTAATAAGGACTGAATTTTGATTTCAGCATGTTACACTTGCAGTGATGGATATATGCACCACTCTGGGGAGGAATTCTGCTTCCAGATGTGCAACAGGGATATATTGTTGCTGAAATAATGGCCTACATCTCCCATGATGCACCCAGTCATGTGGTTCCAATGAAGCAGCAAACTTGGTCTCTGCATTGCATTTTCTATTGCAAAGTCATTCCTATGGCAAATTCCCAATCAGCTATAGTTAAAAGTATATTATTAACATGTGTGTTATAGATGGTTATAAGCATATAAGTAGATGGGGATACACAGGTTATAAGAGACAGTTATAAGCAACCTATTGACTGATTGGACTCAAACTGATGATGCATTTAATAAGATATTTATTAACCCTTTTAAAACCCATTTGTAATGGAATCCTATTAAAACTCTGAATTAAACACTTGTTCTTTAGCACCTGGGAATCTGTGCAGGAAGCAAAATCTGGAAAAATATAAGTAAATTCTCTGACCCTTGCTTTATGTACTGTGAATTTAAAAGCATTCTCATTATGATCTGCCCTTGGAATCACCTTGTGCTATACATATGATTTGTTAGATATAGTAGTATTATTACTTGCTTGCTTAATTCGGGTGTTTTGTAGATTTAAGTTCCTCTCCAATCCTCATACTCTTGAACCCAGTCTTTTATATCACCCTTAGCTCCCTGCTTGAATGCCTTTAAAATATGTATCAGTTTTAATAACCTGGATCTGAGCTGTACTAGACAGAATGCATTTCCATGAACCATTCTGCATATATGCTATAGCTTGAACTCTCATGTAGTCAAATGCCTTTTAACATTTCAGTGATGCTTTCTGTATGTGAGCATATGTTTGGAGTTTTTTAAATTTGCTTTTATACTTCTCACTTGTTACACTGTAAAATGAGTAAATGTCACATGCTATATATTGTGTTTCCCCAGGCTTGGATGGATTAAGCCAATTTACATTTTGTGCTAGCCTGCTTGAGGGTGCAAACATTCCCATTAGTTGCTACAGGACTTGACTGACTAATTGCAATGGAAATATGTGACGCTAATTGTGCAGTGATGAAGTATATCAAAATAGTTGTACACAATTATTGACCCATTTTACATTACTATTTAGCCTTATGTTGTTTGTTTTACCTGTTTTATTATAATAGTCTACAGACATCAGGACAGATTCATTCCTGGTAGAATTATAATTGATATGAGAAATTTAATAATATTATTAATTATTACTATTTACTAAGATTTAGATTTGCATTTATAGCAGTCTATTTAAGTAAACATTCATGACATGCTATCACTGTGATCAGGGCCGGCTCCAGGCACCAGCATTCCAAGCAGGTGCTTGGGGCAGCAATCTGCAAGGGGTGGCAGTCCATGTGTTTTTGCCCTCAAGCAGTGCACCGAATTGCCGCCGCGGATAGCGGGGGCAGTCCGTGTGCCGTTAGGGTAGCACGCGCGTTTCCGTGTGGCGGCAATTTGGCGGCAGCTTCTATATTCAGCTGTCCGCGGCAGCGCAGCTTCTGTCTTCTGGCTGGAGACAAAAGCTGCCACCGAATTGCCGCCGCCGCAGAAACGCTCGTGCCACCACTAACGGTGCACGGACTGCCCCCGCCGTCCGTGGCGGCAAATCGGTGCACTGCTTGGGGCAGCAAAAACAGTAGAGCCAGCCCTGACTGTGATGACCAAGTGTTAGTTTGATATATGAAAGTGATGAGAACTCCGATGATAGTTTTATAAAAGAATGTATATACCCTTGTCATAAACATACAGCTAAGGGTAGCATAAAATCCCTCTTTACCCTGCAAGGGGTTAATTCCTCTTTTACTTGTACAGGGTTAAGAAGCTCAGGTAACCTAGCTGACACCTGACCAAAAGGACCAATAAGGGGACAAGATACTTTCAAATCTGCGGGGGGGAGAGGGGAAGGAAGAGGGGCAGGCTTCATCTGTCTGTTCTGTGGGCTTTTGCCGGACACAGATCAAGGAAGCAAGCAATCCAGCTCCTATAAAGTTAGTAAGTATTTAGAAGGAAATGCTTTAGTTTACTTTTATTTTGGCTTGTGTTTTCCTTTGTGTGAGAGGGAGGTTTATGCCTGGTTTTGTAACTTTAAGGTTTTGTCTAGAGAGATCCTTTGTGTTCTTGAGTCTTTTGTTATTCTGTAAAGTACTTACCATCCCGATTTTACAGAGGTGATTCTTTTACTTTTTCTTTAATTAAAATTCTTCTTTTAAGAACCTGATTGATTCTTCATTGTTTTAAAACCCAAGGGTTTGGGTCTGTGTTCACCTGTACCAATTGGTGAGGACATTATTCTCAAGCCTGCCCAGGAAAAGGGGTGTTGAGGCTTGAGGGGATATTTGGGGAGGGTAGGGCTCCAAGTGGCCCTCCCTAAATGTTTGTTTAAATCACTTGGTGGTGGCAGCGTTACTTAATGCAAGGTATAAGAGAAAAATTGTGCCTTGGGGAGTTTTAACCTAAGATGATAAAAATAAGATTAGGGGGTCCTTCATGCAGGTCCCCACGTCTGTACCCTAGAATTCAGAGTGGGGAAGGAACTCTGACAACCCTCTTCATCCATTTTCAATAAGGGCATATCAAAATGCTCCACTAAGGCATAGACAGTATCATTATTCATATTTTAGGTCCAGATTCAGGAAAGCACTGATACTTAACCATGTGCTTAAAGTTAAGATATATCAGTGTTGCTAGTGGTATTCCACACTTTATATACTTGAATTATCTCTGAAGTCTTTATTCATGCTATGGTTTATTCTAGTGTTGTTGGGGTTTTGTTTTAAACAGCTTGATAGCTTGTCTCTGTCTCTTCCACCAACAGAAGAATGAAATATATTATTTCACCCATTTTATCTTTCTCATATCCTGGGACAAACATGGCTACAACAAAAACACTGCAAATAAAAAGGTATTTTTAAAATTTATTTGTTTCTAAGTCTTGTTCCTGTGTCTCACGCCCCTTTCCAGTTAATTTTGCTTATAGTTTTCTTCTGCTCTCTCTCATCTGCATCCTGTTGTGCTCACAGTATGTTGAGTGTCTATTCAGAGTATGAAATAAACTCACTGATAAGTGTTTGGTGACAATAAAATATATCTGGTCTGAGAGTATCTTTTCAAACTCAGCGTATAAAATCTCTCTTCCAAAGACTCACTGCACTCTCTCTCTCACTCACTCTCTCTTTTGACAGTTTAGCTGTTTTATTCGTAATTTATGAAGCAGGCACTTGAGAACATGTAGTAGGGTTAACAGGCTGTATATAAATGGTCTTTGAGGTGCATGGATCAGCCTGAAAGATTAAAACTTAAAATGGGGGGTAGAAAGGAAACATTAATTTAAACTGAATACCGGATTTTGCTGCTCCTTTACTATTATTTACTTATTCAGTCAGAAATAGCCTACTTTATGAGAACGTTAATGTTGCAAATTTAAGCAATAGAAAGTCAGGAAATGCCAAATGTAAGGCTGGCTGCTAAACTTAACACTGGGTTTTTCCTTGTATGCATCATGATACACTCTAAGTCCCTGATTGCATACTATTATGTCCATAGGTTTCCCATTTCATTCAGTGCACTAGTTAAACGTCATATTCAGAAAGGGGTGGGAAACATTAGTTTGACATTATGTGGCTTCATTTTGCAATCTTAGGGTCAGATTTGCCACCCTTTATTCACTGCATGTACCTTACTTTGTGAGCAGTTCCACTCAAATCAGGGGGACTATTTGCAAAGCAATTTACTATGCATCATGAGTTAGGGTTGCATAATCTGGCTCTTTACTTTTGGAGGATTATATCTCCATTGGAGCAGCACTACTAGGGGGCAAGGCTAAGAGAGTCCCAGAACTATAATGAATTCACAGGGACCTCAATGCAAATGTAGCTGCCAGCCCCCCACCCCAACCCCCATGTTCAACTTAAGTACAGCTGCTGTCCTCTCTGCAAAAAGGAAACACCACCCAGAATGGAACAATTTCAGGAAAGCTCTACATAGGAGTACAGGGGCCCCTCCCGCAGAAATATCTGCATAGAAAAATTGTAGCCCTTAGGTAGAAAATTTGATACAGATAGGCTGACTCTCCTCTGTAGCTGTGATTGAGAAAGATCAAAGGCCCATCAATGAATATCTCTTCCAGTTATGAAGACTGAGTGGAACATCTAATTTCCTTTCCAAAATGTTTTCAAAAACACTGGGAAAGTTTTCAAAGCTTCGCGAACTCTAAGAAGGGTTGCAATGTAAGATGTTGCCCAATTTCATCAAATTTTATTAATTAACTCCAAAAGTACAATCAGACATAGCTTTAATTTTTCAGAAAAAAAATTGGTCCATTTCCCAAGCTTGCTTAAGCATTTTTGCTATAGTGATAACCCGAATATCAGAAACTCATACTCTCTAGAGTGGATATGCTACAAAGTAGGGAGGAAGGGAAGTGGGAGTATTAGGAGTGAGACTAGTGGGTATACAAGGGCTAAACCCCATGTCATCAAGGAGCAATAGGCCAAGTATGGCCCTTCTCTCAGACTTTTCAGTAGCTAGTAGCGAGAGGCCGACTATGTGGATTAGAAGTCCCAGAAGATTATATTGGAGCTGAAGAGTCTGTCTCTCTTTCCTGCTGGGTTAAGTCAGATTTCATTGAAGTAATGTCTCTTTGTGAACATTTCTGCTTACAGAAAGCACAAAAAAAAGTTTGGATAATATAGAATGCAATGTGCTTATAAGAAAAATCCACAAAATACATCAGAAAAACCTCTTTCATGCACTTGGCAAAACCTCAGCATTTGAATTATGTTTTCAAACCTTTGGCATATTCTTGCCAATTACGCTGTTTAACAAGTTTCCTTTGAAAACCTCTCTTTAGCTATTCCAATCCAGCAATAGACTGTTTTGTTAGAGTTTGAAAAAATAGCAAACATTTCATCTTACAAATTTAAAATATATAAGAAAACAACTTGTAGTAATAGATTTGCCTAATTCATTCCTTCAGGACATAATTCCATTCTGCCTCCATTTAAATGTTATTTTTATCTCTTTTAATGTACTCACTATATAATTTGTCCTCTTAGATCTGTTATTTCCTGGCTTCACATTTCTAAGCTTATTTTACTTTACTCCTCCCCGTAATGAAACAGTCATAATTTTAGCTTCCTCTTTGCTTCAGCCCTCTCCTTTGACCCACCAATTCCAGAAGTCTAAATCTTGCTGCTTCTTTCTGCATAGCCTCTCCAAGCTCTGACCACACTCTAAAAGCTCTTATTCCAAGCCTTGGTTTTTCCATGTCTTTAACAACTCTCTCAATTCAGTGCCTGCAACCTTCTCCCTCTCTCTCTTCCAACATCCATTCAAAATACTGCTGCTAAGATCAGCTTCTTTGTTCATTACTTCATTTGCTCATGAGCTTCTTTGCTCATCATTTAAGTCTCCTCATTCTCTGTGTCCCTCCATTGGCTCCTTCTCCACTTTCAATACATCAGATTTAGTCACACCATATGAACTACACATCAGCTGAGAGTAGTTCACCTCCTATTACTCATTGGTTCCTCTTTCTCCCCCACCTCACCCCTGTTTGTCTTATCCCCTTCTTATGTCTTGTCATGGGGACTGTCATTTGTTTGTGCACTGTGGACAGCTCACAATCTGCTAGATGTCAAGGTCTTCTTCGAAAACGATGGATGAACATACATACATACATCTTTCTAGCATGATGGGGAGGGAAGCAACCTGTTGTAGCCTCAGGAACTACAGAAATATATGTTAATAGTATATCCCAGATCAGAGTTCTCAACTTGGGGATCATGATCTCTTTCTCAATATTGTTAATTGGGAGCCGAGTCCTGGCTGGGTGGTGGTGCTGAGGGGAATGTATGGTTGAGAACTATTGATTTCGACTCTGACATAGTCCTTTGTCGGAGGTGATGAAGTTTTGTACTGCCCCAAGGTGCTCTTGTATGTACTCTTCCTTAGATCATGGAGCATAAAAAACTGCTACAAACTTTTAAGGGATGCAGCATACTCCAGTTGTACAGCGTGAAGTGGGGCTTGGAACCATAATTCCATAATTCTACCCTCAGAGTATCTGAGCCCCTTTTAGAGCCTCCAAGCCCAGGGGAGTAGCTAGGGAGCAGTCCCTGAAAATACAGACTACAGTTCTCATCAGTCCTTATGTGGATCATGCAAGGGGTCCCTTACATAGACTGTGTTCTTTACCGCCAACTGCACACCTGAAGAAATGTTAGGCAGAATCTTGGCCTATGTAAACTATGTTTTTCCTATCTAAACCAGATTTAAAACCTCCCTTGCCTAGAATTAGAATAGCTAAATTAGATTTAATAGCTAACTCAGCATAGAAAGGCAAATATTTGATCAACAGATCTTTTAAATAATTGTATGAAAAGAACAAAATGTTTGAATGGAAACCAGGAATCTGTTATTTAAGAGTTGCTTTCTGAGGACAGGCTAATCAAAGGTCTGGGTCTGCATAGGAAAAAGGAATTGGGTTGGAATAAGTTTGGAGCAGTTGAGTTTTGAGAAACAGAAGCATTTCTGGGTATGTCTTGAGATGTGATAGTCAACTGGGTAGATTGACAAAGAGTCCTGTGGCACCTTATAGACTAACAGACGTATTGGAGCATGAGCTTTCATGGGTGAATACCCACTTCATCGGATGCATGTCACCCACGAAAGCTCATGCTCCAATACGTCTGTTAGTCTATAAGGTGCCACAGGACTCTTTGCTGCTTTTGCAGATCCAGACTAACACGGCTACCCCTCTGATACTGGATAGATTGAGTAAGTCATGCTGTGCTAAACTATTTGAGAGTGAGTGGAAGTACTCAAAGTTCAGTAAAGATATATTTTCATTCTTAACAAAACTTTTCAGAACCTCACTCATTCACCATTCTAATGCCAAACACTATGGTAGTATCATTTTTGAACCTTCAGAGTCTAAATCCAGATGCTAACACAATACTAAAAGCATGTGTGCAACTAAGTGCTGAATAGCAAAGAGACCATTTTCTAATTTGTGCCTCAAAGATTCTGATAATTTTATGTAAAACAAGAATATAGGGCACTTAATATGTTAACGTAAAAATGATTCAATTTCAGATGTCTACTGCTCATGTTATCTAGAGCAGCATCTCATTTTATATTAAGCAACCTTTACGCATGCAAACTTCTAAATTCACCTTCAGATAGAGACTAAGGATGAAAAATTCTAAACCAAAAGGTTTCAGAAAGGCATGAGTTGCTGAAAACAAGGGATTAGATTGAAAACCATTAGGTAATCTTTATAATTTACATGGGTTTCACCAGCAACTTCTCTCATCCAGAGTTAGCACAGACTGAGTAGTTTCAACATTAGATGTGGATAAGTAGGTCCCTAACGATGCCCCAAATTAACATAATCAATCCTGTGCCCTATAAATAATATGTCTTTCATTTTAGATACCTTCTTTTGCAGGTTGATACAGAAGTAGCCAGAAACCGGAACAAAAGAAAAATTGTAAGGACAAAAGAGAGCAAATGCTTGGATACACTGTGTATCCCCTGGCCAAACTTTTCACTTCAAATCAGAAAGGAAAGTATGGCGAGAAAGGAAATAAAACAATACTTTCATTCTATGTAGTTCCTGGGGATGATGTGACCATTTTTGACCTCCCACTCACAATGGAATTGGTAAGACAATTCTAATTTTGGTTTTAACTATGGCTGATGAAAATTTTTCCATCAAAAATAATTTTGATGGAAAACTGGGTTCAACTAAGTGAAACTTTCCACAGAAAATGTCTGTAGAAAATGTTTACTTTTCATAAAAAAGCACCCAAACCATTTTTTGCTTTGCTTTTAACCCAGAAAATCAACATTTTCTGTGCAAATTTCCCCTCCCCTGCCTAATTTTTGGATCATGTAAGTTCCAACCATTTTTTACTTTCATCTTGGGAGTGCAAAAGCTCACAGAAAAAAGAGCTTACTTTTTACTCCCTGTGCACGTAAAAGGATAATATGTTTCTGCCCTCCCATCAGTAAAAATAATACTTGTCTTTTTATATAGCTTTTCATCTTCTTGCATCCGACGAAGTGGGCATTCACCCACGAAAGCTCATGCTGCAAAACGTCTGTTAGTCTATAAGGTGCCACAGGATTCTTTGCTGCTTTTAGAGATAGCTACTGCATTGCTGATGACAAACTTCTATTGACCTCTGTGGGTCAGAGTTTACAGAAGTAGAGCCCATATTTGTAAGCTTTGAAAGGAAAGCATAGTTCTACAAAATGCAGACAAAATTTTGTGATGAGACTTTTTTTGCCAAATTTTCCCAAATTGGGACAAAAATATTCAGAAAGAAAATTTAGAAACTTAATTCAGTTATTTAATTATATGCAGGAGATCTGATAATGTGTCCAATAACTTTGAAAGAATACCTGAAGTCTTGGCTATATAAATCTTTTGCTTAGACAGTATGTGAGGAAAGTAGGGGGGGAGGGAATTATTCCCTTTTTAAAAGCCTTGAATCCAGGAAAGACAATTAATTGAAGCCTTTGCTATATCCGCCACCCCTATGTTTAACCTTATTAAATACTGTGTTAAAAATGTTAACACACATTTTCTATTATATAGCTATATTAATCTTACATTTCATCCAAATGATTTAATTGGCAACCTGTCTTCTAAAATGTATATGGCATTTTATGTGGCTAAGAAACAGCTGCTTGAAAAATTTGGAACTATTTTTTGTATAAGCAGGCTAACTATGTTTATTCTGCTGTTGATGTAATTTATGTGGCGATCTATTTCTTATGTGATCATGAGATATTAATGTTGATTGTACTATCAAAAACCCTAATGAAATGTAATAACACAATATATTAACTCTTCAGTTACTATAGGGTAATTATATTAACATGTAAAGTATTAGAGTTGATTTGAAAGGAACTGTATTCACAAGTCTAAATCGACATCTCCTCTCTATTTTGCTAAAAGTTCACTTTGTTACTTGTATTTACCCCTTCCCCTCTTCTGTAGATGTGGAGGACACTTACCATGGAGTTAGACAGTCCTCTTAGGCTCCCTAGTCTCTCTTGCCACCCAGGCAAGATGGACTTAGGCTATGTCTACACTACACAGCTTTTAGCAACACAGCTGCGCCGCTACAGCCATGCCGCTAAAAGGTGTGCAGTGTAGCCACTGTTTGTTGGCAGGAGAGTGCTCTCCTGTTGAGAAAAAGCTTCCTCCACCAAGAGCAGCATTAACATTGTTGGCAGGAGCGCTCCTGCCGACAAAGCGCTGATCTCATCAGTGCTTGTTGTTGACAAACCTTTTGTCTTTCATGGTGGGAGGGGTTTAACACCTTTGAATGACAAAAGATTTGTCTTTCACTTGCCAGTGTAGACAAATCCTTAATGATAAATGGTCACTTACACCAAAAATCACAAAATATTCAGGTTGCTTCCAGTCCCCAGAAGAGAGCAGTCACTTACCCCAAAACAATTGGTATCCTAGATCTTACACCAAAGACAACACCTGTAGCCAATCCTGTATTAACTAGGCAAAAGGAATGAGAGCTGTTTACAGGTTTAAGCAAGCAATTATATACACACAAATGACGTATGACCATGATTCCTAAAGCTACAAGAGATGTAGTAATCTGTCCAATCAAAATGTCTTTCAGGGAAGAACCAGGTTGACCCTAGGGATCTCTACTTTAGTTTAGTGTCTCTGGCCCTGGGAGAGTTCAAACAGCAGAGATACATTTACTTGTGACCCTGTTGCATCTTTTACATTTAGTTTTCTAGTCCATGAGATGAGAATCCTTGCACATAACATTGCACATGATAGGGACATTCACCAATTCTTTGTATCATGACATTCCTTAATGACCCATTTAATCTTGATAGCACGTCTTAATTCCTGTGCCTGGGTTCACAAATTTAGAGCAAACGTTTTCAAAGTTATAAAGCAAAACTTACTTTATTTCCTTATAGCATGGATTACAGACATTACAGAGTGAGATTAATGCATGCAGCAATTTACAAGCATTTCAAAGAGTCTAAACTCTAAATACATTCTTATAAGACTCAGACCTATTTTGAACAAAACTAACATACAGGTGAGCTGGTTTGGTTTCTAGCTATGAGTTTGTCAGTTCTTAGCTAATGCCTACTGCCTTAGCCAGAGCTGGCACTTCGTTTACCAGCATCACAGATGCTATGTTACTTCACTATATTACATCAACACCCATAATAACATACAATTCCCCCTTTTGTTTTTGACCTGCTCTAACCATTGGTTAACAGCCATGTTAATAGAAACATGCTGGAGAAGAAATATGTCCATGTGGCTTTGCACAGAATTAAAGATACACCCTAGCAATCTGCTTTACAAGTTATGGAAAGGCAACAGCTATCTTAATCTCTCTCTGCAGAAAAACAATGTAATAAAGCCCGAGGTTGCTGCTGACCAGCATCTACTATGTTCTCTCAATTATGTGAAAGTCTAATTTCCAAATATAAGACAGTGAAAGGCACAATAAATTGGCCACTGCCTGGCATCTTTTATAGTTGTTTACACCTGTGCTAAGTGGGTGTCAAGTGCTATCATCCTCATTTGGTATCATTTGACACCCTCTCTGCACAGGTGTGAGGCAATGGAGAATCACAATAAATGTCTATAACTGATACTTTGTAATAATAGCACACTGCCATAATGTTGCTATGTCATCTATGTACTGAAATTTAGTTAACGTTAGTAAAATCCAGGATTATTTTCTTAAACTCTCTAATCTTCAAGACATATGGAAAATGAGACCAGTGAAGACAAACATACATAAAACTAAAAGCCGAACTAGAGCTATGATCATGCTATAAAAACTTGATCGGGGGACAGATTTTTGCGTCTCATTTAGCAGCAGCAATGATGGCTACCTTTTATTGCAGAGACAGAAGGAACAGCGGGGAAGTTGTAGGAAAAGGAAAATAAAGGCAACAATTGAATAATAATTGGAAATTGAGGCCCAGATTTAAAATAATGAGCCATTACCCTTCACAAGAGTGGAGCTAAACAAAGCAGCTCACTGATCACCTCTCTAGCTACACAAATTAACATGAAGATGAGTCAAGTGACAATAGCACAAGCAACCTAAAGAAAGCTAATTGTTGTATTTTTGTTAATTTAAATAGCATGACAAGCAAAGCAAAGCAAATGGTGGCAAACAAAAAGGGTGAAGTGATAATTACAGGAAACTCTCAGACACTTGTCTAAACAGAATAGGAGCAAATTAAAAGAAAACAACTGGAAAACTAGTGAAAGAAACAAAGCAAAGGAAGGAGACATTTAAAAACAGTTATTCCAAGTATCTAGCAGATTTTATGCCAAAGGCAGTCAGACAAGCAGTACAAAGGAGACCCTAAGTATTAAATTCCATAGTCCTTATGCAGGAAAAACTCCCAGGTGAATGGGAGTTTTGCCTTCATGTGAGCTGCAAGATAGGGCTGTAAAGCAGCATAAATGCCACTCTTGATACAAGTGACCATCAAGATCATGGAAAAAAAGGATGCTGAATAAATCCACTGAGGGGGAAAAGAATACTGTGTGTTACCTGAACTGGTACAACCAAAATCAATGAGCTCCCTGAAAGTAAAGGCCTGTTATGATTCAATACATCAATGGTAAAACTGCTATAATCCCAACTTCTTGCATTAGTGGTGCTTTGAGGATATAATTACCTACCTCTTTGGGTTAGTGGATATTTGCAATGTGCTTGTTTACCGCATGCCTCCAGGTGGGAAAGCTGCTGTGGAAAGAGTGACTGGCTTGTTCTGCTGACAATAAATCCATGTATTTTTTATTTTTATTTTATTTTTTGTATTTTCAGTGGAGCCAGCAGATTTTCCACACTGCTATATCTTAAAGCTGGCTGAGCCTGCAAAACTACACTTTACAAACCCTGAGAAAGGCTATATGTATTTTTGCTGAAATTAAATAAGTACTATACTGTTGAATATATAGCATTTGTGCACTCTAAAGGGGAACTGCAAAAGGGGAAAAGTTTTTAGTTTTGCTGCTCTTTCACGCAGTGGAAAATTTATTTATTTGGATTTACACACAATAAAAAGAGCCTCTATTTACTACAGTCACGACTAACATAACTTAAAACTTAAGAAACCAAAAGCTGATTTCATTGTAACTAGATTGCAGCAACTCCATCTGTGACCCACAGTCAACACACTGGACAAGTTAAAGGTCAAAACCACCTTCCCCTTCAATAATTCCTCCCCCTTTCCTTTCAAAATATTAGGAAGAAAAGAGTTGTTTTGTAGTATCCCTAAAACTTATCAACATATGGCCTGAGGAGGAATCAATTCTAAATATGTGCTACTCCAACTCCCAAGATGACCCCATAAAACATGTATTTTCCCCCTCCTCTTTATATTAGAATATCAGGGTCTGACTTCTTAGATTTCTTGGAGAATAAAAGGGGATGATGCCTTCCCAATAGGCACAAACCGGAGCTGTAGTTTCCCCAGCCCTTAGCTGAGTGAAGAGGCGCTGTTGAATTCTAGTGGCCTGTATTGCGCCTCCCCTGACACAAATGCCTGTGGCCTGGTTTAGTACTCATTGGTCCCAGGATCAAGAACGCACAAAAGTGGATTATAGCCACCTTTGCACTCTGCTGTCCCACCTCCTGAGCTGCAGGCATGGCTGGACCTGAATGACCAAAGGTATAACTACACTGCAATTAAAAAGCTGCAGTTGGCCTGTGCCAGCTGGCTTGGGCTACGGGGCTGCTTAATTGTGGTATAGACATTTGGGCTCTAGGACCTGTGAGGTGGGAGGGTCCCAGAATCAGGCTGCAGCCTGAGCCTGAATGTCTACACTGCAATTAAACGGCCCCTTAGCCTGATCCCCATGAGCCAAAGTCAGCTGGCACAGCCTAGCCACAGGTTATTAATTGCAGTGTAAACATACCCCAAAAGGCTTGGAGAATGGGTATAGGATATGCAGTCTTTCAGCTGTAAATCAGTGGTTCTTCTTTGACTCAGAGTGTTAAGATTAAAAATCTTTATGATCTTGTGGCCTCTGCAGAATCAGTTGGTTATTTCTACTTTGTAGCTGTCTGCCAACAAGAACACTCCAAGTAGCAATTGCCAAGATTTGTGACAGTCATACAAAAAGACTAACAGGCCCCAAGTATCACTATTGCTAGGGGTTCTTCAGTGTAGAAAAATACATCAAGAGTGAGGAGGATTTAAATATAGGACTTTCTGAAATAAGACGCTGTCTCTGGAACCATTCTGAGCCCCACAGAAAGCCATAGGAAAGGGCAATTTAAACACCCCACTTTTTAGAATGTGCCTGTACATTTAGAACTTCAGGAAATCATAATTTTTCTCAAAACAAAACAAAGCCTTTAAGCATTAGCCCAGCTCACTTGCATGCAAAGACTTTGTGGTGATTAATATTTGAAGTTTTTAGTATGCATAAAACAAGGTATCTATAATTGTCTGATAAGTAAGATGATTCAATTAGTTCATTTATATACAATCTTGTGTTTCTTGGAGATATCTCCAAAGAAGAGTGGACAGGCACAAAGATCAGTATGCTACTTCTAATAGCTAAAACAGAGAATATCAGAAGGAGACTCTTTGGTCTCCTCTTCCATCTCTCCATTTGTGTTAGCTGCAGCCACTTGTTATACTGTTTAACAGTTGTGGAAAACTGTATCCAGCTTGCTATATGTACTTCTATAATTGGAACCTTCTGGGATTCCGATTTTGAGAGATTTGACAGCTGCAAGCATTTGCAGCTGAAGCAAGTTGTTGACTGAATCTAAGATTAAAGTAGGAATGTATGTGGCTTGTAAACAGACCATCTCACTCTGATAATTTGATTTTTGTTATTTAATTTTCTCAGATTTTGTTTCTGATCCACCTAAAGCAATTGTAGTTAAAGGTAAAATGTAAGTAACTTTTTTAAGACTATGGAAGATTACTGCACATTATATTTTTGAAATAGTAAGCAGGCCCTTTTACTCTTAAAATATCAATGTTGTTCTGTAGCATTAGAGATTTCTCACAATTTGCATTCAATACATTATGCCACGTGCCTACCTTATAGAAAAGCAAACTGAGAAAGAATTATTGAATAATTCTATCAGGACCAATATCATGCATGGTGCAGAGTCTTCTGGGAGCTTCTGGGTTCCCCTTCTCCCACTGAAATGAAGAGTCCTTTATGCTGTGGTGAGTTGAGAACAGCTGATGATGTAATATGTCCACCATTCCAAATGAATAGCTAAGGCAAGTAACAGAGGTTGGAAATGGAGTTGCACGGACTCTGAATAAATGCTTTCTTTGGCACTGAACAACATTCTGAGAAAATATTTGCACTTTGGAAAAAAAATAATTTTCTTGCCTGTGGCCAAGTCAACTGGGTTGGCCCTGAGCCACTGGGGCTCTCGGGGCTGTCAGGAAGTTATCTCATGGTAATATCACTACAGAATTGGTGTGGAAGGTGTTTAGAGTCCAATGAAAACAAATAATACATTGTTCCTTTGTAACATTTGAATCATGTTATTTTACAGAGAGAGTTGACAGCTTCTTATCTTATGTGGAGTTCAGAGACCTGTAAAACCCTATTGCCTGGCATCCTTTTCAGCAGATCACAAGGTATGACAAATCAGATGTGAATCCAACTATTCTTCACAAGGAAGCTTCACAGACATGACAAAGGCAAGTACGGTAGTTTAGGCTCACGAATTAGCCAAAGGTGCACAAAGAATTATTGCAACTGCAAGTCAGATCTCAAACTGGGGGTTGGGACCCCTCAGGGGGTCACGAGGTTATTACATGGGGGGTCGTGAGCTGTCAACCTCCACCCCAAACCCCGCTTTGCCTCCAGCAGTTATAACGGTGTTAAATATATTAAAAAGTGTTTTTAATTTATAAGGGGAGGTTGCACTCAGATACTTGCTATGTGAAAGGGGTCACCAGTACAAAAGTTTGAGAGCCACTGAGTTAGATGAATCATTTTTGTAGTGAGTAAATGAAATAGAAGGGAGACCTTAACGGAATCACTGTATTGCTCAGCAGCTGTTGCCTTTTGGGATCCTCTCTTTGCCATTATCACTTTAGAATATGTACTATCAAAATAATTGTTCCTTGCACCCTTCCCCAGCATGTATCTCAGCAGGGGTGTAGTGCAATTAGTCCTGTTCCAGAAACAAAAGCCTGAAAATAACAAGTGTGTCCATGATTAGCCTGTTGCATCACTCCCCATCCTCTGCCTTGTTTTTTAGGTTTTTTGTCTTTTTAGATTGGAAGCGTTCATGTAAATGAACAGTTGATCTTTAAAGATCAACTAACTTGGATTGTAAATGGAGATAATTTATTAGGATATTTACATCATCAATATATTTTGCAAATTAAGTGTTCAAATCTCAGCTCTTGCAGTGGATCAACTAGCACTGAAGAAAATACTGTTTTATGCAATAACATAGAGTAGGCCACATCCTGAAGGCCTTCCCGCAGTCTTTAATCTAGCAAATACCTACTAACTTCAGAGGGCTTTCCTTCAGAAGGATTAAATAATACGACTACAGGAGAGAGTTATTTAACTCATTGTTAGTAATTTCATTCTTTCATAGTACTTTGACTTTACTTGGTGGTCTCTACTTTCAAATTTGCAGTGTATGTGTTCTTCTCTTTATTTTTCAATGATAAATTTTCAAAAGCACCTAGTACAGGCCTAGCTCTGGTCTCATTACAATCAACTTCCATTAACCTTCAATGGGAGCAGAGTTAGATCATGAGTGTTTTGATGGAAAAGTATTTTAAGGGTAATGACTGATATAATAAATGTGTTATCAGAAAAACTATTAGTCTTTTCCCCCCTTTCTTTACATATTGTATACTGCATAATTCCCAAACTTTCATATCCTTCCTTCTGGCATAGGTTCTTTTTTTGTAGTGACTTTCATCTTTAAAAATTATTTCCCCTTCCCATGCTTCCCAAAGATGGTGCAGTGTATTTCTGACTCATATGTTGAAACTGATGCTTTATCATTTAGTTCCTGTGTGTGAATTATATATAAGTAAAGTATTTACGAATAGACTACCAGAGCCATGTCTAATTTATAAACTCCAGATTCCAAGATGGCAAACCTTTCAAAATAGATAATAAAATGACATTATGATTACTTTTAAACATCACCATAAAATGGCATTAATGTAGCTAGGAATTAATCATAGAAGAAAATAAAATTATGAATAAAATTCACAGCCACCATAAATCAAACTGTTTCTATCTTCTGCTATGGAAAAAAAAGTTTATTATATGCAGAACTCCCTAAATTAACCTACCAGACAGTCTAAACTCTAAGGAGATACATAATTTATACTAGACTTCCACAATTTAAATGGATTAAGGCTCACAAGGGAACAGATCCACCAAATCTCCCCCATCCCAAATTTGAAGCCCTCTTCTACACAACCACTATCTCCCACTGGTACAGTATACCAAATATATGGGTACTGTACTCCCCTGTCCAGGAGTAAAAGCCTATTCCTCCTACTTCCCCCAATCCAAACAGAATCATTGACTTTTCTCCCACCAAGGCAGTCTAGTGGTGTCCAGTTCAGCCCGCCCTAGATAGATTGGTTTTTGCACAACTTTCTCTTTCCAAAAACCAGTCAGGGATTACCTCTTGTCTCTCACCTCTGGTCATAGAATCATAAATTATAAAAAATGTAGGGCTGGAAGGGACCTCAAAGTCATCTAGTCCATCCCCCTGCACCAAGGCAGGGCCAAATATACTGAGACCATCCCTGAGAGGTGTTTGACTAACCTGTTCTTAAAAATTTCCAATGACGGGCATTCCACAGCCTCTGTTGGAAGCCTATTCCAGAGCTTAACTTTCTTAACATTTTATCATTTTTGTTGCTCTTCTCTGGACTCTCTCCAATTTGTCCATATCTTTCTTAAAGTCTGATGCCCTGAACTGGACACAGTACTCCAACTGTTGGCTGCAAGTCTAGAGTAGAGTGGGACAATTACCTCCTGTGTCCTACACGCAACTCTTCTGTTAATGTACCACACAATGCAACCTTTTTTTTGCAACTGCATCACATTGTTGGCTCCATCCAATATCAAACCATGTTTCTATGCTTACCTTTTGCCACTGATATTCTTACTTGTCTTTTAATGCTGCTGGTGTGCTGTGCTTTCCTCCATGTTGCTTGGATAATGAGATGGGTGATATTTTTCAATAAAATAATTAGTTTGCCAAAAAGTGCAATTTGGGGCAAACTGAAACTGTTCACAAATCTGACATAAATTTGCTTAAGTTTCAGTCCCCCACCCCCAATTTTTCACGCCAGAGTGACATGAGGATTTACGTACTATTCACAAAAACACAGTGGTTCCCAACAAATACCCTACAGCCCTGTGGTTAGGATACTCACTTGCAATATGGGACAGCCAAATTTAAGTCCCTGCGTCAAATCAGACAGAATGGGGATTTGAACCCAGGTGTCCCACATCCCAGCTGAGTGGTCTAACAATAGAGTAGTGGGGTAGTACTAACTAACTCCACTAGTAGCTTTGTGAATGGTGTTTACAAATACCTTTAATTAAAAAAAGGGTCAGAAATTACCAGGAAAGGGGTAGTTAGAATGGCTTGGTTTGACTCATGTACTGGTGTGGGGTGGAGTGGGGCGGGGCGGGGTGGGGCGGGGCTGGGGGGGCAGGGAGGAAAATCCTGAAGAGGAGAAGCTTTAGAAAATGTTAGGCATCAGGGGGGCATTTGGGAAGGGGTGAGTGTTAAGTCCAGCAAAGAGCTAAACAAACTGTAGAGATGGGGAAAGGTCAGCTTTGATTTATGTTAACATCATACTAAAGCCTGGTCTACACTGGGGGGGGGGGTCGAACTAAGGTACGCGACTTCAGCTACGTGAATAGCGTAGCTGAAGTCAAATGACCTTAGTTCGACTGACTTACCCATCCTGACTCCGCGGGATCGAACTCCGCGGCTCCCCCGTCGACTCCGCCACCGCTGTTCGCGGTGGTGGAGTTCCGGAGTCGACGGGAGCGCGTCCGGAGTTCGAACTATCGCGTCTAGATTAGACGCGATAGTTCGAACTCCGAGAAGTCGAACGCCACCTGTCGACCCGGCGGGTAAGTATGGACCTACCCTAAGATGTTTTAATAAACCAGATCCCCATGAGAATCTACACCCAGTTATTGGAGGGAAGGGGGCTAAGAAGGGGAAACTGAAGCTGCAGCAGGGTCTAATGCAATATCAAGTAAGGCCCTGTAAGGGTATATTCAGCATATGGACTTAGTCATATGACAGAGTTACTGACATTGATCATAGAATCATAGAATCTCATGGTTGGAAGGCACCTCAGGAGGTCACCTAGTCCAACCCCCTGCTCAAAGCAGGACCAAACCCAACTAAATCATCCCAGCCAGAGCTTTGTCAAGCCTGACCTTAAAAACCTCTAAGGAAGGAGATTCCATCACCTCCCTAGGTAACCCATTCCAGTGCTTCACCACCCTACTAGTGAAAAAGTTTTTCCTAATATCCAACCTAAACCTCCCCCTCTGCAACTTGAGACCATTACTCCTTGTTCTGTCATCTTCTACCACTGAGATCAGTCTAGATCCATCCTATTTGGAACCCCCTTTCAGGTAGTTGAAAGCAGCTATCAAATCCCCCCTCATTCTTCTCTTCTGCAGGCTAAACAATCTCAGTTCCCTCAGCCTCTCCTCATAAGTCATGTGCTCCAGCCCCCTAATCATTTTTGTTGCCCTCCGCTGGATTCTCTCCAATTTATCCATATCCTTCTTGTAGTGTGGGGCCCAAAACTGGACACAATACTCCAAATGAGGCCTCACCAGTGCTGAATAGAGGGGAATGATCACGTCCCTCGATCTACTGGAAATGCCCCTACTTATACAACCCAAAATGCCATTAGCCTTCTTGGCAACAAGGGCACACTGTTGACTCATATTCAGCTTTTCATCCACCGTAACCCCTAGGTCCTTTTCTGCAGAACTGCTGCCCAGCCATTTGGTCCCTAGTCTGTAACAGTGCATGGGATTCTTCCGTCCTAAGTGCAGGCCTCTGCACTTGTCCTTGTTGAGCTTCATCATATTTCTTTTGGCCCAATCCTCTAATTTGTCTAGGTCCCTCTGTATCCTATCCCTACCCTCCAGCGTATCAACCACTCCTCCCAGTTTAGTGTCATCTGCAAACTTGCTAAGGGTGCAGTCCACACCATCCTCCAGATCGTTAATGAAGATATTGAATAAAACCCGCCCCAGCACCGACCCTTGGGGCACTCCACTTGATACCAGCTGCCAACTAGACATGGAACCATTGATCACTACCCGTTGAGCCCGACCATCTAGCCAGTTTTCTATCCACCTTACCGTCCATACATCCAGCCCATACTTCTTTAACTTGCTGGCAAGAATACTGTGGGAGACTGTATCAAAAGCTTTGCTAAAGTCCAGAAATAGCACATCCACTACTTTCCCCTCATCCACAGAGCCAGTTATCTCATCATAGAAGGCAATTAGGTTAGCCAGGCATGATTTGCCCTTGGTGAATCCATGCTGACTGTTCCTGATCACTTTCCCCTCCTTTAAGTGGTTCAGAATTGATTCCTTGAGGACCTGTTCCATGATTTTTCCAGGGACTGAGGTGAGACTGACTGGCCTGTAGTTCCCTGGATCTTCCTTCTTCCCTTTTTTAAAGATGGGCACTACATTAGCTTTTTTCCAGTCATCCGGGACCTCCCCCGATAGCCATGATTTTTCAAAGATAATGGCCAAAGGCTCTGCAATCTCATTGGCCAACTCCTTTAGCACCCTCGGATGCAGTGCATCTGACCCCATAGACTTGTGCTCGTCCAGCTTTTCTAAATAGTCCCGAACTACTTCTTTCTCCACAGAGAGCTGGTCACCTCCTCCCCATACTGTGCTGCAGAGTGCAGCTGTCTGGGAGCTGACCTTGTCTGTGAAGACAGAGGCAAAAAAAGCATTGAGTACACTAGCTTTCTCCACATCCTCTGTCACTAGGTTCCCTCCTTCATTCAGCAAGGGGCCCAACCTTTCCTTGATTTTCCTTGATGTACACAGGTGTACCTGTTGCACCAGAAAACCACCTACCATGGTTCCTGCTAAGAGACAATGTGAAGAGATGCATAAAGGAAGCTATTTGCAATGTAAAATGATAGCAAACGTGCTTGTTACTTCCAAACCCATAAATAATGCTGCATATTATGAGTGCTTTTTTTTATTAACTATTTACAAATATAACATGGTGGCCTGCCCTTTTAAGAGTCAGGAGCCCTGGGGATAGCCAGCCCTCTTCTATTATCCCTGCCCTGCCACACTTGTGTTTGGTGTAGGACTTAAAAAGGAAAGAAGCACCACAGTTCAGAACTGGCTGTAGAAGAGGGCAGTTGAGCTGGGTTGTGCTGGAGAGCGGAGTCCTAGGAGTGGAGTGCTGTAAGCAGGCCCTAAAACAAGGCAGTTCTGGGGCTGGTGTTCTGGAAGACAAAGCCCACATGGATGAAAGGTCAAACCTGGAAAACTGGGGTATCGTTGTAGAAAAATTCTGGGGTGAGGGAGCAAAGTTGTATCAGCGTATAGAATGTTGTATATATCCTTCAAAGTTGCTGGGGGGAGGGAAGGAGAAGAAGTGGAGCATAAAGACCTGTACAAAATCAGGAGGAGGACACACTGAGGTCTTGGGTGGGAAGGGAGAGACAACTGTATCCTCTTGCCCCATTGCAACTGTTTACCCTGCTAGGGAGGGGCAGAAGATGCTTTGGTAGGGTCTAGTTTTGTTTGTAGTTTTGAGTACTTCTGAGGGGCTAGGGAGGAGTCCTGAGACCTTCTGTTCTATGAAAGAAGACTGTGATTCCATGAAATTATGTTTGATTTGGAATGAGTCTGCTGTTGGCCCAGGGGAGAGCAGGTGAAAGGCCTTTGAAGATGCCATCTAGGAGAAGCCATCTTGGGGCCTTACCAGTTACAGCTAGACTTGAGTACTCCTGAAAGGGCTTGTCCTCCATCCAGGACACACTTAAAACCAGACCACTATAGGGTTCAAACAACCTCAGGAAGTGACCAAGGGAAAATCCCAGCAACTCCACACCCAGCCAAGAGGCAGTTCCAGTTGGTAACTCACTTCTATATTTGTGGGGCTCATTCTAGGTTGGGAGCCTATAACATAAGAATGGCCATACTGGGTCAAACCAGTGGTCCACCTAGCCCAGTATCCTGTCTTCTGGCAGTGGCCAATGCCAGATGCTTCAGAGGAAATGAACAGAACAAGACAATTTTCAAGTGATCTATCCCATATTGTCCAGTCCTAGCTTCTGGCAGTTTGAGGACAACCACAGCGTGTGCTAATAGCCATTAACAGGCCTATCCTCCATGAACTTATCTAATTCTTTTTTGAACCATATTATACTTTTTGCCTTCACACCATCCCCTGGCAAAGGGTTCCCCAGGTTGACTGTGCATTGTGTGAAGAAGTACTTCATTTTGTTTGTTTTAAACCTACTTCCTATTCATTTCGCTGGGTAAACCCTGGTTCTTGTATTATGTGAAGGGGTAAGTAACACTTCCTGATTCACTTTTTCCACACCAGTCATGATTTTATAGACCTCTATCATGTCCCCCTTTAATTGTCTCTCTTCCAAACTGAAAAGTCTCAGTCATAGAATGCTTTTGTAATGTCCCCATTCTCTCTATCTTGATCCTATTATCCTGACTTCTCCTTATGCTTCTGCTCTAGCAGCTGGCCAGCCAGTAGCAATGAATTGTGGGGCACTGTGTGTGCTGTACTCCTCTCCCCTCCCTTCTGTACATTGTAGTGTGACCGGACATGAGGCTGACATTGAGGTGAGATGTACCTCTACGCCTCCCTTGGATCCTCATTCTTGTCTCTTACAACAAAATGGTGTATCAGTTTTAATTAGCCATAATGTGTACTTCCTACTGCTACACTCTTATTTTGGTCTGATCTACATCCAGTTGCTGGCCTGTCTGGGCAATATACATCTTCAAACGCTGGGCCTTGATCTCAATAATCCACTGTTAATCCTCTCTTTTATGGCTGTTGGATACCTTCCATTCAGTAAATCAGATATCCACTACAACAGACAATTTAAAGTATCTGTTGCGTATATCAATGCTATGACTGTAAAATATCCATACAAAATTAATGTTTGCATTAACAGTAAGGCCAGTTGAGCTTTCGTGTTGCTCAATACTATGTATATCAATCTGTAAAACAAAGTTTTAAAAATTAAAAAATCCCCTTTATAGCAGAGTAGTAAATCAGCTTCCCTATAACAAAATGTCATGTACCATCTCTGTAATACTCCATTGGGATGGAGTAATGATCAAGTTCCAATAGAGCCCAATCCTTCAAGGTGCTGAGTGTTTCCAGAGAGCAACCTCACCTGTAAATGGGGTCAGTGAATCATCAGCAGTGATTTCAGCACTTCATAACACCAGACCGCTAAACGATAGTCTAAAATCTGTGCTTTCTATAGTACAGTACAGAAAATATTCTTATTACCCTAACATAAATGAGTAACAGAGCAACAGCACTGTGAGCAGATGTAGCGAGTGAAAAACTGAATTCTACAAGAGAATGGGGGGAGGAGTCTGTTGGATTACTGAGGATAAAGCATGGAAGTGAAGCTAAGGGTCAGATGGTGAATTGCTCACTAACCGATAAGGAGCTACTCACTCAAGTAGTCCCACTGGAGTCTTTTGAAGTAATTGGTACTCCTCATGGGAAAAACTGCTTACTAATTTGAGTAACGAGCTCATAATCTGGCCCTAAATTATTTCTTTCAGTCATTGCCACAAAGGTTGTTGGAGATATCTACTGCTTTTCGGTAATAAAGATAGAGGCACTATCTAAGGCTGAGGAGTCAAAAGAGAGTGCTGAACAAATTGATAAATAATTGGAAACAAGTCACCAGGAACAGCCACTATACATTCAAGAGTGATGAAATAATGTAAGAAAAGTGGCTGAGCTGCCATGCTAACAAAAATATTCACTAATTAAAATCACCTACGTTATCAGAGAGTGGAGGAAAGTGTTACACTTATCATGTCATTAAGCTGTGGAACTCAATGCCACAAAATGCTCTTGAGAACAAGAGCTTAGTAGGATTAAAAAAATAAACACTTATATTGACTTATTTTTCTCGACTTATTAAAAAACATTAACAAGTGTTTTTAAGTATTCAATTATACACTTGAAAATTCCTACAGTAACCCTTCTACCAACAACGGCTCGCAGCATGCAAAAAAAAAAAAAATCATCCCACCACTGCCCAATTTCACACGTCCCCAGTTACCAGGGAGACATAATCTGCCTTACAGCAAGCCCTAAAGGTCACTTAAAGACGATGCCGACTATTTTAGACCAAGGTGGTTTAGTGAGTTCCAGGGTCCCAGAGTTCCCAAATTCAAGGGTCTAAAATGGGAGATGCCCTACTAGGAAACTTCACTCTATCATACTAAGAGGGCTACAGCTGGCACTTTGGTCTGGCGAAGAGGCATGGGTCAGATAGGTAGATCAAAGGTACAGTGGTAGGCTGCTTTTTTTAAAAGAAGCTCATGCTTCAGAATGTAAGCCAACCAATAGCTGCCGCTGGTTAAAAGGAAATGTCCCTTAACGACTGGCTATTCCTTAATTGTCTACATTGTCCACATCAGGCTTCCTTGCACTTTCTATGATGTATCCAGGTCAACCACTTTCAGGGAATGGCCCACTGGTCTGATTGGTACAGCACTTCCTATGTCTTATGGTATTAATGGGATCTGAAAAAAAATGAGGGCCTCTACAAATGTTGTAGTCTTCAAGAGTCTTCTTTAGGTATCCTAATATATCTGTACGTTACATAATGAATGATATGGTAAAGAGAACTGACATCAGTGAGAATTTTGCCTGTGTAGATTTACAGAAGCAGATCTGTGGGATATATATTGCCCTTGATTCATGCTCAGAGCTCCTATTATTATTAAAGTGAGAACACACATGCATCAAAGGGAAAAATATATTTTATTAAACCTCTAGTAAATCCCATAGGTAAAACCTGCTGCTTAATTACTGTATAAGTAGTATTAAAACAATCCCAGTTAGAAGTTTTTACCAGATTTGTCGTTACTTTGGGGTATGCTCATTTATTAGGGTTACTCTTTGGGGGGGGTGTCTGTAATTCTATCAATGTACTGCTTGTGTCACTTGTGTTCTCATATGGAGCTCTACTTCTCCCTGCTGCAAGTTCCCTCCCAATGGAGCTATCCTGCAGGACCTAGGTTCCCCAGGGCTGGGTTCTTCCCGTCCCAGAATCAGAGGAACACACACACATTAACAGAGCATGTCTGAGAGGACTGGGTTAATCAGCACTCCTAAGCTGACCTCTTATATGTCCCTGGACTCAGTAGGTTGGGTCAATCAGCACCTCCAAGCTGTGACCTTCATATACCATGGGCACCACACTGGAATAGAGTACTCCTGGGCAGGCTGGGTTGAGCAGCACTTCCAAGCTGCCACCCTCATATATCTCAGGTTCAGTACATCCGTATCCCCACTTTTATGTTACAAATGTTCTGGTAGTAACCCCCACTTGATTAGCAAACCCCACAGGATTTTTGGGCGCTGCAGGGATATTTAGCTTAGTTATGAGTAGCATTGCGAATGAGGAAGCCAAAAAAACCCAAACAAACAAAAAAAAACACTCATGAGGGAGAGAGAGAGAAGCAACCAGCTTAACCATAAAAGTTATGTATTGCCAGGTAATAACCATAGGGGAGCCAAACAAACAAGAGTTATAATATTAAATCTAACTTAAATTTTGATTATAAATGTCAGGTTCTAGCGGGGGAAAAGAGTGAGAGAGAACAAAAACAAAAACACACCACACTGTGAAACTTGAATTGATGGGGGGTTCCAGGTAGTGGTGGTAGCTGAGGGTTGGGAGTGCTGGAGACAGGCAGAGCCCCCAGCACAATCAGTCAGGAGAAGATGAAGTCCCAATGGAACTGATGCAGATTTTGGATCCAGGCATCCGAGCATTTACTTGAGCATGGGTAGGGGGTTTTGTAGGGAAAGAACAATGGTTGAAGGGAGAACACTAGATTTGTTTATGGGTAAACTGATGGCTCAAGGGAGTACACCAAAGTTGTTTTGTCCAGGCAAGACAATAGGAACTGATCATTCCTGGCAATAGATGATGTTCCTTCGGGGGAGCTCACATTGTGATTAGGCAGCTTCAGTATTTTGGATACCAATAAAGGATTTTTTACTAGAATTGGTCTGATAACTACTGAGCTTGGTGTGTGCAGGCGTGGGTTCATTAACATCTGGAGCAGAGATTCCCCATCATGCAGTGCTTTTCTGGTCCCAGAACTCTGTGTGGTTCTTGCCTTGGGATCTCTGTTCTCCATTCTGTACTAATGGAGATGGCTCCCTGTCCCATCTTCGATGCAAATGAGGCTAGGGGAGTTTCCTTAATCTTGTCACCCTTGTTCGAGGGGTTTAGGTGTGTCTCCCACTGCCTTTTCATTGCTTTTTGTAAGTCTTTCTTCTGATTGGTTTTGGTTCAAGCAGAGACTGCGTGTGTTGGAGGGGAAGCTCTTTTGTGAGTCAGACCGACTGGGCACTGTACCTTGGTTCCCTAGGAACACAGAACTGACAGGTAACAAAGTGAAGAACAAAATACTAGCAGCACTTAAAAACAATATCTGTTTTCTCTCAGTTTTCACAACTGTAGTTTGTAACATTCAGTAACAAAGTGTTCTTCTAGAAACATAATAGCCCCTAAACATTTTTACCAAGTCCTTGATTCATTTTTTATGTGGTTTGTGTGGTGACTTTAATTCTAATTCCATTAGACTATTATGGTCCAAAACATCCTCTGGTATATTTTTCAGTAGTTCATTAGCTAAGATAAGACTTAAAATTCTCTTCAGGGTTCCATGAATTAAGAGAAAATTCTGGCAAATATTTCTTTTTGGGTCCACTCTTTCTCCGTGGATTTGATCTGATCCATGGTGGATCTTTTGGAAACATACTGGAAATTCTTCACCCAATTTCAACTGGAAACAAGTTTCAACATTGGAAACAGCTGAATCACAGGTAGAATTCAGACTTGAAACAGTGCTTGTCTCAAACACTTTTGTAGCCAATGACTAAGTTCACTAGTGAATCCTATTACTCAGGGCATAGTTCAGGCAGCTTCAGATTGTGTTATTTAGGGGCCATATTTTCAAGTAAGCTCAATGTGTAGTTGCATGTGCAAACTGGGTAACAGCATCTGCAAATGTGTTTAAATGCTCCTTTGCGTATACAGTACACTCTCGCTATAATGAACCCCTGGGGATCTAAGCCATTTGTTTGGTACAGCTAGGTGTTCATTATAGCAAGGGGGAGGGAACAACAGCTTGTCAATCTATACTGAAGAATCACAAAGCAACCACTTAAATATCCTTAACAAAATGTTCAAGCTTTATTAAACATAGAAGAGGGATGCAAAAAGAAAGATCAAAACAACAACAGCAGAGAAGCCAGGCCACATACGTTAGCACTGTGGATGTTAAATTAGATACTGTAGGTGTTGTGCACTGCATTTTAACAATCATTTAACATTACTGTATGAGTTGACAGACACACAGTCAATATGTAGTCATGTAAATCCCTCAGATTATTGGAGGCTTGGTGGTATTATCATTTAATATTTATATTGATCTACTTAGAATCCAGGTTTACAGTAACTTTTTCCCATGATGCCTGACTCATCCTGTTGTAGCACACTGAGGCCAATCTTTGTGAGTTCTGATACATGCTTTCTGCATTTACCTCAGCATCATTCTATATGCTACCACATATTCCTTTCATGATTCATCTATTTAGTGGAAACTGTCAGTATTCTGTGTTATAGAAACAAAATTATTACATCCCAATTTTTTAAGGGAATTTTATTTGCTTGAGATGAGAGTTTGTTGAATTAGACCAAAAAGTCAATCACACTTCTGCTCTTGGTGACCTGTATGAAAAACATGCATTAAACCCATGAAGTTTGACATTTGCCTGTGGATTTTCAGCATGGTTCAGATTTGTAGATAAAAATGGATTGCTCAAATTCATTAACTTGAAGGCCTAAAAATGCAGGCTAAGGAGTTCTGAGAAAAATAATTGAGAATTATTTGTATTGTTGTTGGACTTGGAAGGTTCACACAGTTCCACTAAACTGATCAGTGCTTTCTCTAAAGAATGTTGCCTTTTAGGAACATTTTCTAAAAGATAATGGGAAAATAATTAGCAATTACATTAGGTCTGATTCCAATCCTGGGGAAAGTAGGAAAATATCATCTCTCACCCCATATATTCTATTTATCTTAAAAGCTAGTTCATTACCAGTACAGAGAGCCAAATTAAATCTATCTGCTTCCAAATAGCAAATATCCAGAATCTCACCTTCAGTATTTAAACTGTTTCTTGTTATGTCTATGCTATGAACTGGGGCTGTGATTTCCCAGCTAGCATAAACATGCTCACACTAGCTCTCATCAAACTAGCATGATAAAAATAGTTGTGTAGACCATGGTAGCACATCAGTAACTTGAGATAGCAATAAGAGTATGTATACATAGGGTCCAGGCAGGTTTGTTGGTCTAGCCCATGCTACCCTAACTACACTACTATTTCTGGCTTGCTAGTTCAATGAGAAGTAGTGTGAGTATGCCGGCATGAGCTGGGAATCACACTCCTAGCTCCATGTGTAGACATAGCCTATATGCTGCACCTCCAAGAAGTGCAGTACGGAACTTGCAACTCAGACAAGGGTTTAGGGTGGGTCTATGGAAGCTTTAAGCCTTTGCACCTTCCTAATCCCAGGCTGCTCTAGGGAATGGAGAGGCCCCCATGGCCTGTCTAAATTACAACAGCCTCCCAAGGTTGCCCTATGGGCCGAAGTGCCACCCAAGATCTCCATAGTATTGTGTTACAGTTCTGCCTCTGGCCCTACCTATTACAGGCTACCAACACCAGACCACATGATGGGGTCCTTGGAAAGCAATCTTACGGATGTTTTCTGGTGTCCCTATGCCAGGAAAAAACACCCCAGCCTGCAACCAGGGCTTTTAGTACCTGTTTATGCTTCTGGCCCTTTTCCTTGGCATAAAGAGGCAAAAGAAGGGTGAGGATTTCACCCTGAATATGCTACTTTCAGTAGATGTCAACATCTTGTCATCACAAAGGAAGATATTTGTCTTTTGCTGTTGGACAACCAATTGAAATATAAAAATTCTTTATATTAGTACAACAGAATATGGCTAAATAGGGTCCTTTTCAGCTTCCAATGAAGTGAATGGGAGTTGGGAATCATTGACTTTACTGAGAGAAGGATCAGGAATTAAGTAGGAAATGCTGTTTATAGCCTAAATTTTAGACTTCAGACAGGACAAAAGAATGCTTTAAATCAGATATGAAAAGCATGTAATTAAAGCAATTTAAAATGGGTCTGGTAAATGACACTTGGACTTCTTTGCACTAATATAAAACCCATGCAATCCACTGGAGTCAGTAGGTTTGCATGTGGTCTAAGATCCCTATACTGGAAAGCACAGAATTTGGCCATAATAATCAGAAAAGTTTAACTAATCTAAAACTCAAAGTGCTTAATGAAGTTTAAAATGACTAATTTTGAATTCAGGAGAAAACTCTGAATTATAAATAGAAGCTGGGAGATGAGAGATGTGATTAAGTTGGAGTCAGCTACAATACCTGCTGATTAGTATGTAATGTGTCATGCATGACCCTTAAAAACTAGGGTTCTTGAGTGTGAGGCGGCATACAGAGGGAGAAAGGATGTACAAAAAGTTAACTGGTATAAAGAATGAAGATACCCAGTGAATGGATTTGTAAGATCAGGAAAGGATAAACATAGCTATATTTGACTGTTGCAAGATAGTTCACATTTCAGACACCAATTTTTATTAAATCCTTTTTATTCTGATAGAGAACAAATGGGATTAATTATGAAAAAAAATAGGCTAAATATATGTAAAATACTGGTATTAAATTAAAACGCAATGCATTTTTTTATTTACAAAAAAATTAACCTTTGAGTTCTGTTGCCAAAGTAATAGGGAAATCTTTTAAGTATAATTCAGAACACTTAAAATGTATTCTGAATATAATGATTCTAAACTTGAAGAAAATTTGCTTTGTAAAGTACAAACATATGGTTTACTCCTTTTTGAAAAAAAAACACATAAAAACAAATTATTTTAGAGCTAAATATAGGATCCAACTGAACACGAAAAAACATAATTTAACTAAATGTTGTGATTACTCAGTCTGTTTGATAGTCATGGAGAATGATTGATTGAAAAGTTGTACTGTCTTTTGAACCAACACAAACTCTAGAAGTTCCTTCCAGTCTTGTTAGAGTTTTAATTTAAATTTCAACAGCATGGCATGATCAATGTAAAGTACCTTGTAATTTTGGAATAAGGTTTTCTCTGAGCCACAATATAGCCTTCTGTTCCTTCCTTTCTTTCTTTTTTTTCCTTTTTTTTAAATGGTAATGTTTTTCTAATGGAGAAATGGGATATCTCAAACTAGCTGCCTGGGGAAAATGGTAAATGTTGACTAATATTGACCGTTGTAGTTACAATGCCAAAGCCTTCCATGCATAAGCCACTGTCACACTGGGTGGTGGGTGACCAGAGCTAGTACTCAGACCCAGAATCTGCAGTCACAAGACGGGAATCAACTGGATCAGAATACCAGGAGGGCAGAGTCAGGAAACAAACTGGGGGTCAGAACCACGAATCATATGCCAGGAAATCAAGCCAGGGGAGCAGGAGCAGGTAGCACAAAGCACACAGCCCAGAACAGGGTGGAGCCCAGTTGATCAGATATCTTCCTGATCTTGCTGCTGGCCTAAGGAGAGCCAGCAGGCCAAGCACCTGCTCCAGGACTCTGCCAGGACTTGGAGCCTCAAACTGGGGCTGGGCTTCATGGGTAAGGTAATCCACTATCAGCAGGTTGCCAGATGGAGATTTGGAGTGTGGCTGCTCCTATAGACCCATGTTTAAGACCTCATGATAGCCACATTGTGGTGAGGAGAAAGCAGCATGAATTGTGTCTACAGAGGCAGAATTGCTGCAGGTGTATTGGTGCTCACCAGCAACAATTACTACATCTGTTCTCCAACTGTATTTGGTGCACCTTCCAGTTATGCCTTGCAACCACAAGCTAGCTCATATGAGTTGTGGCTATGGCCACACTCCCTCCATAGCCAGATAAGCTTCTGGGATGGTGCAGATAGCACTGGCTCTTCTCCCTCTCCTTCTTTGAGCTCTGGGAGTGCAAATTATGGCTGCTTCCTGAGTGCATTAATTTAGGGGAGAGGCTTCTCCATGTAGCACATCTGTTCCAGGTAGCCAATATTTGGTGGATATATAGTACTGTGATCATATCTAAAAGAACAAAAGTAGCCACTTGTTGCAGATACCCCCTGTTCTATTGGACTCACAAGAATATATGGCAATGTAGGCAAGCTTTGGACAAGATGATTAGAAGAATTAGTTTTCAGTCATAGAATCATAGAATCTTAGAATATCAGGGTTGGAAGGGACCTCAGGAGGTCATCTAGTCCAACCCCCTGCTCAAAGCAGGACCTAATCCCTAATTAAATCATCCCAGCCAGGGCTTTGTCAAGCCTGACCTTAAAAACCTCTAAGGAAGGAGATTCTACCACCTCCCTAGGTAACCCATTCCAGTGCTTCACCACCCTCCTAGTGAAATAGTTTTTCCTAATATCCAACCTAAACTTCCCCCACTGCAACTTGAGACCATTTCTCCTTGTTCTATCATCTGGTACCACTGAGAACAGTCTAGATCCATCCTCTTTGGAACCCCCTTTCAAGTAGTTGAAAGGAGTCTATTTCCTCAGAGCTTGCCTATTTGATCATTTAGTGACCTAACTACACTAGTATTACATGCAGTCTTTATTTCTTTCAGGAGGTGTGAGGAAGAGTTAGAGTAGAATATATTATTTATTTTGTATTAGCTGGGGTATCTTTATTGATAACAGTATATTTAAAAAAAAGCCAAACATGTAGTCAATAACATATTTTAACAATATGAACACTAAGCATGTTTCTCTTTAAAAATAAAACTTGTATTTAAATATTTCAGTAGAATGCTTGCTTTCTGGAAGGGAAAGTTAGTATGAAGACACGTGATTATCTATAATAAATGTCTTTATGGCTTTCCATAGAGAGCTGGCACAGAGTCTCTGATTTTAGTATAACAAGGTTCTGCATAAAAAGTTCTCTTTAGTGACAACTGAATCTTAATACCTTTAACCTTTGGGATCTTAAGTAACTAAATGTTGCTGTTTCAGAAAAGTAGTGTGCAAAACCACAAGTGACATGAAATAGTACCATTCTTTTAATGTGCTTGATTAATGTGACAGTGTAGGCAGTGAGCCATGTAATATTATCACTGCTGAGCACTACCTTGAGATTTCACAAAATGTCACATGAAATAGTGGCAGCATTTCATATTATGATTTGACTGCAGGACACCTACTGTTTTAATGATGCTTTATCTTTTAGTCTGATTTGATTAAAATTATGAGAAACTGCTGATTGCTCTGAAACAGGTGGTAAAATATAGTGTAAGATGTCAAATGAATCTGGAAGGAGTCAATCTTGATGGCATGGTGGATGAAATTATTTGATCCCAAATGTTTTTAGTGGAAGATCTTTATCTGTAGACTGTCAAGTTATTAAATGAAAATCTAATACATTAGAATACAAAAAAATGCCAGCCTGACCTGTTCTCCAGGATGGCAACCTGGAAATCTTTACCAAGAATCTTTATCAATTTGGAAACAATGATGAGAGCCATTAGTATCTCACTAACCAGGGGATGCACTGCATTAAAATAGAACAGAGGTGATACCTAGGTTTCTCTCTGAATAAAATGATAAACAGATATTATGCTTAAATTGCTTTATTTTGTGACGTTTGTGTAATTTGCCATCTTAAACCTCCAGCATTTTATATAAATTAAGAGAGCATGATGATGAGTCTCTTGTTCTGCCAGAGTAACATAGAGAACCGCCAGCTGAGTGTCAACATGCTTTATGTTCGCACTGCAATATGCCATGATGAGAGAGTGTTTAGAGTGATCTTCATATACTTTAAGGTATAATAATTCACATAAAATTAAAAACAGATTAATCAGACTTAGATTAAGATTTGTTACCAGATGTGCTCGTTACTTTGGGGTATGCTCATTTATTAGAGTTACTCTTTTTTGGAGGGGGGGTCTGTAATTCTATCAATGTACTGCTTGTGTCACTTGTGTTTTCATATGGAGCTCTACTCGTCCCCTCCCAATGGAGCTATCCTGCAGGACCTAGGTTCCCCAGGGCTGGATTCCTCCAGTCCCAGAACCAGATGACCACACACACACACACATTAACAGAGCAAGTCTGAGTGGACCAGGTTAATCAGCACTTTCAAGTTGACCCCTTATATGTCCCTGGACTCAGTGGGCTGGGTCAGGCAGCACTTTCAAGCTGCCACCCTTATGTGCCAAAGGTACTGCACTGGAATAGAGTAAGCCTGAGCAGACTGGGTCGAACAGCACTTCCAGGCTGCCACATTTATGTGCCCCTAGACTCAGCAGACTGGGTCAAGCAGCACTTTCAAGTTGCCACCTTTATATGCCCTGGACTCAGTAGTCTGGGTCAAGCAGCACTTTCAAGCTCCCACCTTTATATGCCCTGGACTCAGTAGTCTGGGTCAAGCAGCACTTTCAAGCTCCCACCCTCGTATGTCACAGGTTTAGCACATCTCTATCCCCACTTTCACGTCACAATTGTACTGGTTGCAACCCATTTGATGAGCAAACCCCACTGTATTTTTGGGCACTACAGAGATCTTTAGCTTAGGTAAATTGCTGCAGAGTAAATGGGGAAGCTAAAAACACAAAAGAGTAAAGTTCAGAGAGAGAAAGAGACATGCAACCAGCTTAACCATAAAAGTTATTTATTAAATAATAGTGATAACTACACAAGGAGAGCCTAAATCAACATAACAGTTACCTTATTAAAGGTTAATACCTGAGGTAGAAAGGAAAACAGAGAGAGAAATCTCACCACTTCCATGAAGCTTGAACTGGTCGGGGTTCCCAGGTGATGGTGGTAGCTCAGGGTCCCAAGTGCTGGAGACATGCAGAGCCCCCAGCACAATCAGTCAGGAGAAGATGGAGTCCCCATGGAACTTCTGCATAGTTTGGATACAAGCATCAGAACATTTACTGATGTGTGAGTAGGGGTTTTTGTAGAGAATATACAATGTTTGAAGGGAGAACACTAGATTTGTTTATGGGTAAACTGATGGCTCAGAGTTTTCTTTAGGCTTGACAATAGGCTAGCTATGGGTGATGTTTCTTGCAGGGAGCTCACAATGCAGTTAGGCTGCTTCAATATTTTGGATATCAATCAAGGATTCATTACTAGAATTGATCTGATAACTGCTGAGCTGGGTGTGTGCTGGTGTAGGTTCATTAACATCTGGAGCAGAGATTCCTCATCATGCAGTGATTCCCTGCTTTTCTGGTCCCAGAGTTCAGTGTGATTCTTGCCTTGGAATCTCCGTTTTCCATTCTGTATGCTAATGGAGATGCCTTCCTGTCCCATCTTCAGTGCATTTGAGGCTAAAGGAGTTGCTTTAATCTTGTCACCCTTCTCAGGAAGGGTCTAGGTGTGTCTCCCACTGTCCTTCACTGCTCTCTGCAAGTCTTTTCTCTGATCAGTTTTGGTTCCAGCAGAGGCTGTTGAGGAGGGGTATCCTTTCATGAGCCAGACAGGCTGGATACTGCATCCTGGTTCCCCAGGATCACAGAGCTGACTGGTATCAGATTTGCTATTACAAGCAGAGCAAGACATTACACTGTAGCTCCTGTTTAACTGTAAAAGCTCTCGGCTTTGTGTGTAAAGGATCTCATAAAGACACAGATGTGCAAAATAAAATCAAATTGGGTTGGACCAATCTCTTTAAATATTGGGTTGCACAGATGCAGAACATGGCCCCTTTCGGTGCTTCTGCAAACTTCTCAGAGGCAGCTTCTGGTGACCAAGAGGAAAACCAAATCCAGTTGGAATTTATCCTGCTAAAATAAGATGTGCTTAAATCCAATGCTATCATCCTGGAAAACTAAATCAGACAGAGATCAGAAACATTTAGCAACCTGGAGGAAATTGATGCAAATCTAGGGTCAAACTAAGAAGTAGAATAATACTTACAGTGCTGTCCACTAAAGCCAAGCAAATAATTCAGTGCTTAATTTGACAAAAATTGCCTATCTCTGGGGATTGGTCCTGCTTTGAGCAGGGGATTGGACTAGATGACCTCCTGAGGTCCCTTCTAACCCTAATATTCTATGACTCAAGGCTTCGGTTCACTCACCAGTCTGCCATCTGATTTCCCTGGGCTGCTTCTTGTCGTCGTCCCTGCTACTGTGGTCTGGGCATCCCTGTTACCTCTAGGTTCTCCGGTCTGCCCTTTCTCCAGTGCCTCCGAACCCTATCAGGCCTCTGGGGTTGCCTTGGTGTCTCCCTGGGCTGTGGCGTCCCCAGCTCCTGTAGTCACGGACTTCCGCTGAGCATTGGCTGGAGTGGGTGGCGCATGTCCTTCCTTCACAGCAGTCAGACCCAACTGAGATGAGCTGCTCTCTTTTATACTGGTACACCTGGAGCATGCCCAGGAGGGTGAAGGGCATGTGGTTCCTCAGCCCAAAATGTAGGGTTAACCCCTTCCCATAGAGTGTGGGGTAAGTGCACCCTGTCACAGAGGGAAAGTAGTATTATTGGATAAGGTAAAACTGTGACTGCAACACTGTCACCCTCCTCTCCCAGTGTCTATAATGTCATAGGGTATCATCTATGCCAGCATAGACCTCATCATCCATTGCATCTTTTAGGACACATATCACAGCTCCATGTCTACTCCTTTTTTGTGACTGATACTTCGGAGTCCCAACTCTTTGCTCTTCTTTCCATCCAAGGGTCAACACATGTTCCCTTGATATTAAACTATTGTTTGGTTCTGAAACATACATTTATAATACTAAAATTAATTAGTAGTAGTATTACTTAACACAGGTCTACAATAGTAATACTACCAGTTTTAACGTGATCAAATATAGTAAGAAAAATAAAATCAAACATGCAACCACTTTAAATCATTATCAACCTGAGCTGGATACAAAGTAATGAATGAGAGAAGAAAAGCTCTATGACCCTGATCCTGCACTGTTAAAGTCAGTGGGCTCTTTATATTGACTTAAAAAGGAATTGATACCAATATTACCCTGAGCCATCCAATCTCCCTGTTCTGTTTAAATTCATTTTTGTTTCATTCTTTTAGGTGCTCAGAGATCTTCAGTATAAGCAGTTTAGCGTTGACATTTTAAAATAATGTGTTTTTTTAAATTTATTACACTGCAATTCTTTAGAATGCAGCAAATATTCTGTTAATCATAAAGCATCTTCTACTGTTGGATAAGGCAACATAGACTCCAATTACTTAAACAGTTTCTGTCATCTGAAAGAAGAACTTGGCCCTACATGTGGAAAAGTGAGAGGAGAAACCCAAATAAAAGTAGAATCTCAAACACTGTTAATGTATGTGCTACTCTGGGCTCTGCTTGAGTAGATTTGTCTGGTATCATTTTATCTGTCTCTTCCCTTTGTTCATTGAAGTACTGATCTAAAAAGATAATGAAGATATTTAAGCATAATGATTTTTTTTCCAATCTGATAGCCAGCTGTTTGGAAGGATGAAACATTATGGGCCTGATTCTTCTATTTCTTTAGCCAGAGTAATTTCAATCTCTTCATTTTTTTTTCTGATTTATACCAGCACAATCAAGAACAGAATCAAACTCTATATTTGCCAATACTTCCTGCCTGATTTATTGGTATTAAATATTTGGCTACATCGTATGTCCCTGCATCAGAGGAATAGAATTTTTAAAAATGTTACATTTTTCTGCTCACCATATATTAACAAAAAACCTGTGTGTGCACACTTGTACAAATCTGGGGATTCCTGTGCACAAATTAGGCAGGCATGTGTGCATGCTTTGGAAATTTGGCCTTTTGCAAGCTGACTCATAATTATCCTCAGTTTTGCTAAATATCCATCAAAGAGTAAAGATAACAAAGAATAAAAATTTGTTTTGAGGCATTTTTTTTTCTTTTTCTGAACCCATTCCTATAATCTTTGTGAGCAGCAAGAGATAAAGGAGAAATAGAGGAAGAAAGCACTGTCATTTACCAATATTTTCTATCTGCATTCAGATGCGGCATAGTTTTTAATTGTCAGATACTTGGTTTTCAAAAGCCATGCCATTTCCAGATTTCATTGTAAAACTTTCCAAATGCTCTAACTATTGTTTGGTTATTACAATGTTATTATAGCTAGTTAGTGAAATGATATTACATTCTTACTTCAAAGCTGTTTGGGGGGGAAAAGCTTCTCATCTTCATTCCAAAGCTTTTAGGGCATTTTTTTTCCTTATAAGAAGTCAGACACAGCAAAATGTAAAATGTACAAGGAAATGTAGAGTACTATACAGAAGAATCCTTCATTGGCAGTGAGATGAACTGGATGATCTAATCGGTCATTTTACTTTCTAACGTCTATTATAACATTTGGGATCATATTTATGTGCACAAAGAGTGCTGTGACTTACATGATGTGCTATCTTTTTAGTTTTCAAAACTGGCATATCTAGCTGTGGACAGAATTATCTTCTGCTACCATTCTCATACTTGGATGAATATAATCATGTTTGAGCCCATTCTTTTGTCATTTCACTAGTGCTTCTTTTGTCATTTTTGTTCCTTCAGTGGGCCTCATTCTGGCTTTCAAATTCAAAGCATTCTCCCTCATACATTATTTTCCTGTTGCAGGATATTCCTTTTTAGTAGCTCACAATAGCATTATTTGACAAATAATTAATATTTTGCTGAAACTCCAATGTTGGAACAGCTAATTACTAAGTATGGTAACTCAATAGGAAATTAGGGAGATTACATTAACTTTTTTTCAACTATGAACAGTATGAAATGTATGTTAAGGTAGAGATTATTAGGAGAGTCTAATCAGATTGAGACTTTTCAGCTTGGAAAAGAAATGACTAAGGAGGGATATGACTGAGGTCTACAAAATCATGACTGGTCTGGAGAAAATAAATAAGGAAGTGCTATTTACTCCTTCTCATAAAACAATTAGGAGTCACCTAATGAAATTATTAGGCAGCAGGTTTAAAACAAACAAAAGGAATTATTTCTTCACACAATGCATAGTCAACCGGTGGAACTCTTTGCTAGAGGATGTTGTGAAGGCCAAGACTATAACAGGTTTAAAAAAAGAACTAGATAAATTCATGGAGGATAAGTCCATCATAGCTATTAGCCAAGACGGTAAGGGATGCAACCATGTGCTGTGGGTGTCCCTAAACCTCAAACTGCCAGAAGCTGGGAATGGGTGACAGGGGATGATTACCTGTTCTGTTCATTCCCTCTGGGGCACCTGGTGTTGGAAGACAGGATAGTAGGCTAGATGGACCTTTCATCTGACCCAGTATGGCCGTTCTTATGAGAGAATTATGCATCAAGTTTAAGATTTTGGGACAATTAGATTCTTAGGAACCTGGAATTTCAGTGAAATATTTTCAAAAGCACTCAGTGGCCAAAAACTACTCCCATAGAAGTCAATGGGAGTTTTGCCATTGATTTCAGTGGGAGCAGAGTTATCCAGTGCAGAGCACTTTTTAAAATCCCACTGTAACTGTGTTATTTACAGTCAGTAAAGTGACTGTTACTACAAGGGAATTCAACTCAAGGGAATTCAACCCTTCTAGGCACAGAGCAAGGAGCACAATTTTCACACACATCTGCACCTATAAAGGGAACTACAATGGAGCGGGAGTTCACATGTGGAAGAGTGGTAAAGCTCCTGCATCTGCCCTCCTTCAGGAGAAAGCAGCTTTAAAATTCAGCCAATGTGTCAAATGAGAACTGCCAGCAGCAGCTCCTTAATCTCCTAGCTAGCCTGCTCCCACTGAATCACAACTCCAGATCCCATGGCAAGATAAAGGTTGTTAGCAACTTCTCCCCTGTACTTCCACTACATGTGGAGTTACAGTTGTCAAAGGTTTGCAACCTGGGTGGTGTGGAATGAATGTGGGCCACATGACTGGACTGCAATGTACATGTATTTGAACAGAAAAATATAAGGACTTCATCTTTAGTGAGTGTGACAGACCCAGACCGGTTGGGTTCAGGAGTCTGGTAGAAGGAAAATATACTGCACTGGATGAATAGTTTGCTGTTCCCTGATTGACCACAGCAGGGGGTGCCCCAGAGCAGTCAGGAAGGTGATAGAGGCAATGAAGTCAGGCAGACTCCGTAAGACACCTGGAACCAATTAAGAACTGATTAGAAGCAATCAAAGAAAACAGACTAATCAGATCACCTGAAGCCCATTTAAAACTGGCTGGGACTAGTTTAAGAGGAAGCCCGTTCAGAGAGACTGGCTGGTAGGAGCTAGGAGCAAGAAGGTGTGTTGTGGGAAGACTGGGAGAAAGAAGGTGTGTAGTGAAAGATCTGGGAGGACAAGCATGGTCAGGTACTAAGGAAGGTGCTAGGATAGTCTGTTTGGGGAAGGGCTATAGTACTGGTAGTATAGGGAAACTACCTGTTGTCATTGCCATTAGGGTCCCTGGGCTGGAACCCGGAGAAGAGGGAGGGCCCAGGTTCCCCCTAACCCTCCCCACACCTCTACACAAATGCTCTCTGAGTAGGAAGACAGGGACTAAAGAGGGCTCTTACACCAAACCCATTGACTGGCTGATGATGAAGGTGTATCAGTCAATAAGCTGTAACCCCTGCCTCTAGGAGTGGGAAGAGGTTACATTGAGAGTCACAGCAAACCTCTGAGGTAAGCCCTAACCACCTGGAAGCACAGGACCCCTCAAGGCAAAGCTGACACATGAGCTATATCAAAATATTAACAAGATTGACCACAGCAGGGGCTGCCCCAGAGCAGTCAGGAAGGTGCTCAAAGGGGGGAGGGATAGCTCAGTGGTTTGAGCATTGGCCTGCTAAACCCAGAGTTGTGAGTTCAATCCTTGAGGGGGCCACTTAGGGATCTGGGGCAAAAAAATTGGTCCTGCTAGTGAAGGCAGGGGGCTGGACTCAAGGTCCTTTCCAGTTCTAGGAGATGGGTATATCTCCAATTATTACCTTTATTCATGTTTCCCTAAACTCTGGTGACTCAACATGTGTATATTTTTACCACATAACACTTAACTTGCACAATTTGTCATAATTCCTCATATCCTATTTTGATCCTAATAATCAAAACCATAAAATATCTGTTATATTTATTGTCACATTTCAGACATTTTCAGTCTCCAGCTAGAAACACATTAAACAGGCTTAATCAGACAGCAACTTATTGGCTACATCAAGAGAACCAATACATTCTTCCAAAACCCTATTAAATGTATCCTCACTCTCATGTGGAACTCTCATTAATGTCAATGGAAGTGTTTTCACTAAATGCAGTGTTACCATATACACCAAAATGGGTCCACATTGGCTGGGGGTGTTTTAATAATTCCATCTATATTTGGTAAATTCTACTTTCTTTTGGGATACCTTTTGGGTGTGATGTATACAATGGGTTTATTTGGAGGACAGAAGAGTTTTTGCAGATGAGCAGAGGTCAGATTCTGCTATTCAGTGCCTTAACCGTAAAACTATTCTTGTGAGGAAGTTTATTTGTACTAATTGTTTTGTGACAACGTGAAACAAATAAGCGTTTGCAAAGTTGTTAAGGTCACTTACAGTTTGCAGGAATTGTACTGATGGCAAGTTTTCTCAGAACTGATGATATAATGTCATTTGCATGAGAAGTAAATCAGTGATGAAAATCATATCATTTAATTGTTTCTGTATCTTAAAAAAATGAAGAGGTAAATCATCCAGTCTATATCTGTTGGAAACAAATATCCTAATGCTCCTACAGTGCAGAATAATGAAAATCAGTGGTGAATACATTTGTAACTCAGTTCCAAAACTGGAGGGGGAAAAAAAGGACTGAAATTAACAGACCACATGCATACATTATAGTTATCTAGACATATGGTCGTTGGTTGGTTGTTTTTTAATCTAAAAGGGCCATTTTAAGTCTGACAAAAGTTTCTAGTTTTTTTCTAAAAATAAAAGGAAGATGCTCCTGGAATTGGCATAACATATAAGAAATGGAGTCACTCCTAATATGTGCTACATCCACTGTGATGCTTCTATACTTTTGAAACCAAAGTCTAGTTGGAGGTAGTGTACGGAGAAAAAGCCTAAAGAGAAATGCTGTATGATGCAAGAAGACAGGGTAGGAGGCAAGGTGATCCGGAGGAGTCAGCTGAAGTTTATGGTAACTGAAGTAAAGCTGATGTGTTGTGAGAAGCCTAGTTACAGCAAACTCATGCTACCAATAATTTGAAGGGACAGAAGCCATTATTCTACTCTGTTATTTTATTTCTCCAATAAAACTTCTATTTCCTTTTACTTGCAAGACTCATCCCTCTGCTACTCTGTGTCAGCTGGTGGTCAAACCCCGTCCTAGCACTAGTAAAACTATGCATTACAGTAGGATATTTATTTTTTTGCTTAGTCTTGAGGAAGTGAATCAAGCTAAGCCATTGCCAAAATGTGTGTTTGTTCTAACTCATATCAAGCTATCAGCTGAAGACACTGTATTATGTTATGGTTGGTTATACTTACAAGTGAAGGTTTAGCACTCGACAGGGATTTCATGGTAGTCTGAAAGCCATTAATATGCCACCAGAGGTAAGATATTCATTTAATACAAATAGACAAAGAAGGCGTAGTTCTGCAAAACAAGTCAGGCAGTGAATAACCACATTATTAATTTAGATTGCCACTTTTAAATTAGAAAAGTACATTCCCATATTCATCACAAAGGGGCTAACCTAGCACTACTTGAATTCACTGGGCCAAGACAAGGCAGAAGAGATGGTCTGTGAGGCCAAAAAAAAAAACCAACAACAAAAAAGAGGGTAAAATAATGTTCAAAAAGTGTAACCTTAGATATTATGATTCTTTATCGAAACCCGGTCTGATCTAAACTATTGACAGATAATGAGGACTGGGCATCAAGTTCTCCTGCATAGTTTCCAAATAAGAAGCTATCAAATGCAGACTGATATCCACAGTTATATTTCTTATGTCTCCCATTCAGACGAGCATGTAAGCCTATGATTAAGTACATCACTATTCAGGACAGAACTTAAGCATATACTTAGTTATACACATTCCTAAGTATTGTCCCAAATAATGATAGTCTTAAATCTGGACAAGTTTCAACAGCTGCCTAAGTACATCAAGAAACACAAAATAGTCATTCTTAAATGACTGTACTCTTTGAAGGTATAATCATTAAAGTAGTACCGGTATAAACTCATCAAAACAAAGATATCTTGTGTGAAATATTGGCTACTCTTCATGATCCTTAATTGCAAATAATGATTTTTTTTAGCATATTACTGCAGATCTCACTGGGGGACTTGATATGAAATATTAACTGTATTCAGACACAGCATAATACTTTCAATAGTTTCTTCAAATGGTTTTAGATAGCTATGGATTTCAGCTGTATTGCAAGATGGTAAATGTGACCATAAAATAATTTTACATTATTTATGATTGAATGATCTGCTACTAGCATTTAATTTCATGCCAGAATTGGATTAGCTCTGGGCATCAACACATGTCATTATTTTTTAGCTAATGAGAAAGCAAGAGTGAGGAAATAATTTTTTCCCACAAAAACTTGAATCTGTCTGTAATTAGGCATTTCCAGTGTAACCTCTACAATATATTGTTATGACTCCTAGCTGTCACTTTTGAAAACTGACACTTGACTTATTTAAAGGACATGACGTGTTTCTGTTGAAAGAGCTTTTCATACATTCGAGCTGGAGAGGAACAGCCTTGGGTTGCTTCCTGGTATATATGATATTTTGTTCATTTGAAAGTTCTCTCTCTGTGTTTTTTATGTGTAATATTGAAATTAGCCATACTTTCCAGTACCAGAGATCTTTCTTAGAGAACTGTGCAAATGTTGGGCTGGAAGGGATCTTGAGAGGTCATCTACTGCATCATCTTAAAGCTAACCTTTTTATTACATTTTCTGCTTATGAAAATCTCATATTGAGGATATGTTAAAGTTGGGAGTGTTACACCAGAATAACTCTCAGTAAGAAGTATCTTTCACTAGTCGGTCCTTTTGAGCTAGTTTGTGTAATACTTTTCCATGGATTCTAAATTAACTGAGCCATAGGATGTCTTCATACAATCTCAAGGGAAATCCTGACATAATATATAAACCTCGATGTTGTGTATATCATTTATGATCACACCAAAACAAAACAAGAAAAAATAGTCTAGAAATTCTTCAGAATTGGGCCTCTAGACAGTTGGATACTAATATAGAATCCAGACTATACTTTCATTGTATATATCTAGGGCAGTTCTCTGGACTCTCTGGCCCCTGACTTTTCTTAAGAACTGAATCATAAATTAAAAGGAAAATGTAAACTACCTCATGATATGATATATCACTGTAAACCTTCTTCGGACACAAGGGAAAAATCCCTTCTTCAGACACAAGGAAGAAAACTTTATATAAAGCTCCCAGTCAGTAACAGAAAAGTATTTAGAAATACATTTACATTTTAAAATAATTGCTTTTGAAATCAGCCCATCCTATACTTTCAGGCTATATCCAGAGTTTAAGATAAGTATTTCCTTTGTAAGCATTGTGACATCACACAAAGCTAAAACAACGCAGGAAGCTTTGAATTGCATCTTTAATTTAAAATCTCCAGTTCCATTTCTTTGAGATTCCATTTCATCCTCTTGTCAATACTGTCATACCTTTCAAACTATAATATATACTCAGATAATAATAATATAGCATGCACAATGTTCCACATGAACAGAATAAAACAAATTTCAGTCATGCTTCTAGGTAGATCTTCCACTGTAGACCAAAATATAAAAGGATTACAAAACAAACTCAGTGATAGTATATCCTATAAATGAAAAAGAGCAAAGAGGAACAATTAAAGTTTTTTAAATTGAAGAAGTAAAGGCTCCCTAAATGTGTCTGCTATGAGACCATTTTTTACACTGAATATGCTTAGATGTTTGTTTGCTTATCATTAGACCCAAAATAATAAGGCCATGCACAGGAATGAAGAAAGGATGTGTACGGACTTCAGAAGAAACCAGTAGCATTCAAAGGTCCTATCATTAATAGTAAGAAATGCACTTCAACACTGGAACGAGTATAGGTTATGTGAAGCTTTGGGATCAAAACTAGAAACCACTCAAAACTTGACTGATTATGAAACTAGTGACTTTTTCTGTGGTTTGTTTGATGTTCACTTGTATTTCCAGCAAAATAGAAACCGTTTCATAAATATTTTTTGAGGTTTTGAAATTTGTTTTCATTTTGATGCAGAAGGGAAATGACACCTTTTGAAATTAGATACATTACAACTATAAATATATTAAAAGCAAGAGGAAGACCAAGGACAGGATAGGACTGTTACTCAATGAGGGGGGAAAGACAATAACAGAAAACATGAAAATAGCAGAAGTGCTAAATTACTTTTTTGTTTCAATTTTCAACAAAAACATTAGTAGCAATTGGACATCAAACATAATGAACACCAGTGAAAATGAGGTGGGATCGGAGGTTAAAATAAGGAAACAAGAAGTTAAAAATTACTTAGACAAGTTAGATGTCTTCAAGTCACCATGACTGATGAAATACATCCTAGAATACTCAAGGAGATGACTGAGGAGATATCTGAGCCATTAGTGATTATCTTCAAAAACTCATGGAAAATGGAAGAGATTCCAGGGGACAGGAAGAGGGAAAGTATAGTGCCAATCTATAAAAAAGGGAATAAGGAGAACCCAGGGAATTACAGACCAGTCATCTTAACTTCACTATCTGGAAAGATAGTGGAACAAATAAGCAAACAATTTGTAAACACTTAGAAGATAACAAAGTGATAAGTAACTGTCAGCATGTATTTTTCAAGATCAAATCATGTCAAGCCAACTTACTAGCTTTTTTTGACAGGGTTACAAGCCTCATAGGGTAAGTGGTAGATGTGGTAGATGTTCACTTTAGGTAAGTCCTTTACCTGTCTTGCATGACTTTCTCATAAACAAACTAGGGAAATACAATCTAGATGGAGCTACTATAAGGTGGGTGCAAAGCTGATTGGAAAACAGTTCTCAGAGTAGTTATCAGTGGTTCACAGTCAAGCTAGAAGGTCATATCGAGTTAGGTCCTGCAGGGATCAGTCCTGGGTCCAGTTCTGTACAATATCTTTGTCAATGATTTAGATAGTGACATAGAGAGCACACTTATAAAGTTTGTGGATGGAGGGGTTGCACTTTGGAGGATAGGATTAAAATTTAAAATTATCTAGACAAACTGGAGGAATAGTTTGAAGTAAATAGGATGAAAATCAATGAGGATAAATACAAAGTACTACACTTAGGAAGGAACAATCACTTGCACACATACAAAATGGGAAATGACTGCCTATGAAGGAGTACTGTGGAAAGGGATCTGAGGTTATAATGGATCAAAATCTAAATATGAGTCAACAGTGTAACATTGTTGCCAAAAAAGCGAACACAATTCTGGGATGTATTAGCAGGAGTGTTCTAAGTAAGACATGAGAAGAAATTCTTCTCTGCACCAATAAGGCTTCAACTGGAATATTGTGTCCAGTTCTAGGTGCCACATTTCAGGAAATATGTGGACAAATTGGAGAAAGTCCAGAGGAGACAAAAAAAATAAATTAAAGGTCTAGAAAACATGAGAAAAGATTGAAAAAAATGGGCTTGTTTAGTCTGTAGAAAAGAAGACTGAGAGGGGACATGAACAGTTTTCAAGTACATTAAAAGGATATTAGAAGGAAGAGGGAAAAATTGTTCTCTGAGGATAAGACAAAAATTAATGGGCTTAAATTGCATCAAGGGTGGTTTAGGTTGTACATTAGGTACTGGAACAAATTGCCTAGGGAAGTTATGAAATCTCTGTCAGAAATGGTCTAGTTATTACATAGTCCTGCCTTGAGTGCTGATTCGGAGCAGAGGTTTTTCATCCCCTATCACTCTAAATCAGGCAGAGCAGTAACTCAAACCTCAGTGTCCCATATCCTAGGTAAGTATTCTTAATCACTAGGTTACTGGCTATTCTGGGGTTGATCTCTCTCTCCCTCTCTCTTTTTTATTCCCTCATATTGGACCCAAGAAAATTTCCTGATGAAATTATCATCTAAACAGATACACTTCAGTAAAAGGTTTTGGTTTCAACATTTTTCAGTAGAAAAAAATACTGGTTTTTTTACAAGCTCTGTGCCACGCTGTGTCAAGTGCAGTAAAGCAAACTCATCTGTTTGAATTCACAGAAACCTGTTTGTTTCATGTAATTCTATCGAGGAATAACCCATATAGGAAACAGGTTCCACAATGATGTCTTACCTGCTATCAATTTTTGTTTCAAGTTTCACATTCCACATGAAAAAAAACAGGAGTACTTCTACCTAGGGTGTTTGACTGGGATATGGATGGTCCCAATATATTACAGAGGGAAATTAAATCAAGTACATCAGTTGGGATCTTAATGTAAAACTCCATTGAAATACCCTTTAAATATTGGATCATGTCTTGTAAGGTCACTCTTTTTGGCTAGTGTGACTATGAGTTATGATCTCTTTAAGAGTATATCTGGAGAAATCCTTAAAACCATAAACTCTGAGCCAAAAGGAAATGTAAAGTTTTCCAAATGCAGGAACCAGTATGACTGGTGAAATAAAGTGCAGACCTCTGTTACATCTGCTGGACTCAGCATAGGGCATATACGAAATTTATGAAACATAACCAGGTTTTACTCCCTTTCCTTTCCTCACATGCTTTGAAAGGACCCATGTGGGGCTGACTGGTTTGAATTTCACATCTCGTGGGTTCCATATGGAATATGTGGGATGGGTTAGGCAGGAACTGTGGAGCCAAAGTATCTTCCAAAAATCATTTACAGCACTTCTATCTCCTTGAAATGGGTAAGATGCATTGATTTAAGCCATGGCTTTCCTTTTCTACACTAGGGGTTTATCCTGGTGGAGCTACACTGGTGACTGGCATTTGGAGCAAATTATCAGTGTGGACAAGGCCTTAGAAAATGTCTTTTTATAGAACGATCCTGTTGCATGAACTTCCTTGAGTACTACTATTTCTAAAAATGTTCTGACCCTGGGACCTGTAATCCTACCCACTTTCTTCCATGTCTCTGGGATTCCTATCTTGCTTAGTCAGAATTTATTTTCTTATATTTTGAAAGTCCAAAATATTCTGAGTCACAATTGCATTGTCTATTGATTTGTAATTTTCATGTCTTCCGTTTTCCTCTTTCCTGTAATCTTTGGACCAAGTGTTTGTATTTTTCAATTACTGAAGCCTTTTCAGGCTAGATGGCATCCAACACAGATAGAGACATCCCTCAGGGGAGAATCTCTTAATGGAGATTCTCTATGTCCTAGTAAGGAGGAGAGGATGGAAGATGATAAAATACAAGTAGGATCTGATGAGAAACAGTCAAATGAAAAAAAAGGCCCATTCAATTACATCATGTAATGGCAGACAGCTAAAAAGTGACAAGTTTTTAATGTGCCTATATACCAGTGCTAGAAGTCTAAATAATCAGATGGGTGAACTAGAGTGCCTAGTATTAAACGAGGATATAGATATAATAGGCATCATAGAAACTTGGTGGAATGAGGATAATCAATGGGATACAGTAATACGAGGGTACAAAATATATCAGAAGGACAGAATAGGTTGTGCTGGTCGGGGAGTGGCACTATATGTGAAAGACTGCATAGAATCAAATGAAGTAAAAACCTTAAATGAACCAAACTGTACCATAGAATCTCTATGGATAGTAATTCCATGCTCTAATAATAAGAATATAGCAGTAGGGATATATTACCAACCACCTAATCAGGATGGTGATAGTGACTGTGAAATGATCAGGGAGATTAGAGAGGTTATTAAAATTAAAAAACTCAATAATAATGGGGGATTTCAACTATCTCCATATTTGACTGGGTGCATGTCACCTCAGGATGGGATGCAGAGATAAAGTTTATTGACTCCTTAAATGACTGCTTCTTGGAGCAGCTAGTCCTGGAACCCACAAGAAGAGAGGCAATTCTTGATTTAGTCCTAAGTGGAGCACAGGATCTGGTCAAAGAGGTAAATATAACTGGATCGCTTGGTAACAGTGATCATAATATAATTAAATTTAACATCCCTGTGGTGGGGAAAACTCCACAGCAGCCCAACACTGTTGCATTTAATTTCAGAAAGGGGAACTACACAAAAATGAGAAAGTTAGTTAAAAAGAAATTAAAAGGTACAGTGCCAAAAGTGAAATCACAGCAAGCTGCATGGAAACTTTTTAAAGACACCATAATAGAGGCTCAACTTAAATGTATACCCCAAATTAAAAAAAAACATAGAGAACCAAAACAGTGTCACTGTGGCTAGACAACAAAGTCAGAGAATCAATGAGAGTCAAAAGGGCCTCCTTTAAAAAGTGGAACTTAAATTCTAGTGAGGAAAATAGAAAGGAGCATAAACTCTGGCAAATGAAGTGTGAAAATACAATTAGGAAGGCCAAAAGAGAATTTCAAGAACAGCTAGCTAAAGACACAAAAGTAATAGCAAGAATTTCTTTAAGTACATCAGAAGCAGGAAGCCTACTAAACAACCAGTGGGGCCACTGGATGATCGAGATGCCAAAGGAGCACTCAAGGACAATAAGGCCATTGTGGAGAAACTAAATGAATTATTTGCATCGATTTTCACAGTTAAGGATGTGAGGGAGCTTCTCAAACCTGAGCCATTCTGTTTAGGTGACAAATCTGAAGAATTGTCCCAGATTGAAGTGTCACTATAGAAGGTTTTGGAACAAATTGATAAACTAAACAGTAATCCATCACCAGGACCAGATGGTATTCACCCAAGAGTTCTGAAGAAATTCAAATGTGAAGTTGCAGAACTACTAACTGTAGTCTGTAACCTATTATTTAAATCAGCTTATGTACCAAATTACTGGAGAATAGCTAATATGATGTCAATTTTTAAAAGGATTTCAGAGGTGATCCTGGGAATTACAAGCCAGTAAACCTGACTTCAGTACCAGGCAAATTGGTTGAAACTATAGTAAAGAACAAAATTGTCAGACACATAGATGAACATAATTTGTTGGGGAAAGTCAACATGGTTTTGTAAAGGGAAATCATGCCTCACCAATCTACTAGTATTCTTTGATAGGGGCAACAAGCATATGGAGAAGGGGGATCCAGTGGATATAGTGAACTTGGATTTTCAGAAAGCCTTTGATAAGGTCCCTCATCAAAGGTTCTTAAGCAAAGTAAGCTGTCATGGGATAAGAGAGAAGGTCCTCTCATGGATTGGTAACTGGTTAAAAGACAGGAAACAAAGGATAAGAATAAATGGTCAGTTTTCAGAATGGAGAGAAGTAAATAGTGGTGTTATACCAATATAATAAAAACCAGCAGGATCTTAAGAGGGATAAGGCAAAGATGCCACATTTATTGTAAATATAATAATAAAGCAAAAGATAAAAGCAAACAATGTTGTTTTACTACTTATTCCTATCACTACTTATTCCTTACACACACACAATCGTTCATTTAGGTTCTGTATAGGTGTTATAGTTACCAGCCTAGAAGTTGCTCATGCCACGTTACTGGCCAGGTATCTTGGTCATGAGGATGGAGCCGAGTCTGTGTCAGATGCACCTGATGCTCCTGAAGGTTGGCAGCAGAACCAGGGACTCAAAGTCCTCAGTTTTTAGAGTCCATTTTTATAGGAATTAATTCCTGTGTTAGTCTATGGGAGCTGTCACATTCCTGGTGGCTCCACACTGTCTAAAGTGGCACATTCCTTCCAGGTGTTTGGGGTGGATCCCAGTTTACCCTCCGGGGGTTGTCTGGTGGTCCACTTGACACATTCTTCGGCCAATGGATCCTTTCTAGGCTGGCACCTCCCTAATCATTCATGTACATTAAGCATTCATTAACATACATTCCATATTTTAGGCAGAGTCAATTACCGGCTTAAGGCTCACAGCAGGGGTGGTAACATAGTGTCCACTTCAAGAACAAAGTCAATAACCTTGTTTGTAAGTTTTACATAGTAATAGAGTATCTTTCACAGGACAGATACAATTAATGTTTTCTGCAGACAGGAGCTTACAAGTTTTAACAGAACTAAAAGATTTTTGTACTTGGTGAAACTGGGAAGTGGGGGGGGGTCACTGTCACTTGGGGGAATCACTGTTAGTACCTTCTTTAATATCCCTACAGTGTCCACTAGTGGTCTGTACTGGGCCCAGTCCTATTCAACATATTCAAAATGATCTGGAAAAAGGGGTAAACAGTGAGGTGGCAACATTTGCAGACGATGCCAAATTGCTCAAGATAGTTAAGTTCCAGGCAGACTGCAAAGAACTACAAAAGGATCTCAAAACTGTGTGACTGGACAACAAAATGGCTGATAAATGCAAAGTAATGAACACTGGAAAACATAATCCCAACTATACATATAAAATGATGGGATCTAAAGCTGTTACCACTCAAGAAAGAGATCTTGGAGTCATTGTGGATAGTTCTCTGAAAACATCCACTCAACATGCAGTGGCAGTCAAAAAAGCAAACAGAATATTGGGAATCATTAAGAAAGGGGTAGATAATAAGACAGAAAATATCATATTGCCACTATATAAATCCCTGTATACCCACATACAGGGTTGATTTCTGCATACACGTGTGATTGCCCCATCTCAAATAAGGTATATTGGAATTGGAAAAGTTTCAGAAAAGGGCAATAAAAATTATTAGTGGTATGGAACAGCTTCTGTGGGAGGAGAGATTAATAAGACTGGGACTTTTTAGCTTGGAAAAGAGATGACTAAGGAGGGTATGATTGAGGTCTATATAATCATGACTGGTATGGAGAAAGTAAATAAGGAAGTGTTATTTACTTCTTCTCATAATACAAGAATTAGGGGTCACCAAATGAAATAATAGGCAGCACGTTTAAAATGAACAAATGAAAGTATTTTTTCATACAATGCACAGTCAACCTGTGGAACTCTTTGCCAGAGGATGTTGTGAAGGCCAAGACTATAACAGGGTTCAGAAAAGAATGAGATAAATTCATGGAGGACAGGTCCATCAGTTGATAATAGCCAGGATTGGCAGGGATGGTGTCCTTAGCCTCTGTTTGCCAGAAGCCAGGAATAGGTGACAGGGCATGGATTTCATGTTCTGTTCATTTCCTCTGGGACACCTGGCATTGGCCACTGTTGTAAGACAGGATACTGGGATAGATGGACCTTTAGGCTGTGGCTACATTTAGTGCTTCAAAGCGCTGAAAGCGCTGCCGCGCAGCGCTTTGAAGCGCTAAGTGTAGTCAAAGCGCCAGCGCTGGGAGAGAGCTCTCCCAGCGCTGTCCGTACTCCACCTCCCTGTGGGGAATAACGTACAGCGCTGGGAGCTGTGCTCCCAGCCCTGGGGCTTTGACCACACTGGCGCTTTGCAGCGCCACAATTTGCAGCGCTGGAGAGGGTGTGTTTTCAAATTTGTAAGTGTAGCCAAGCCCTTAGTCTGACCCAGTATGGCTGTTCTTATGTACTTATGTAATTTACTACTATACTGCTTACTACAAAAGCACTTTTTTTCAGTAGTTCTGACCAAGTGTTATAGTCTGGGTTTATAGTGCTTCCCAGAGATGTGAAACCAGAGAAAAGTCTTGTAGCGTCTAGTAAGAAGTCTGCTTAAAGATCACCTACTTGTTTTCTGTTATTCCAGTCTCTTTGCTTGCAATAGTAAAGTACTAAGCTAGATAATTAAAGAGAATTACAGTAGTAAAGTTTGAAGCCAAAGAATTTAACAGGAAAAAAAAACCACAAGTAAGTTAGCTCAGATGACACTAAGAGAAGTCTGCCATCTGGGCCAGTTTCCACTTTCTGATGAAGGTAATTTTAGTTGACTGTTAGGTTCCATCTAGAGAGGAAATTAAGAGACTGAGTATGCACCATATAAGAATGTTACACCGAGGAATAGTTAAGTGTATGCTGTTTGTTCATTTCAATTCATTTGCTTTTTAGATAGCTATGTGATCTCAGGGTTTGAAATTATTATTTGAAACAGGATCTGAAGGCAGAGTCTTAGCATTTAATAATAACTCTGCCTTCCAGCTCTTTTGGCAAACTCAAAGAAATTCATGGGATGTGTTAACTCTAGGCTATCTGTTTTATAATTGTAAATTAAATAGTTCTTACACAGGCAAAAAAATAACAAAGCCATTGACAAAGTGAAATGTGTGCCCATAATACACACTAATCAGTTCTGATGCATTTAGTCTGAAAGTTGATGTATACTTTAATTTCATTAGAAACTGGTAACAGAGTTTAACAGGCACACATACTGGGAAATGTAAAGGGGTAAGGCAGAAACCAAATTTATTTGCCAATTGTTGGAATCAGCATACTGTATATTCTAAAATCTTGTTTTTTTATTAACAAGTTTCTGAAATATCGATTGTTTTTCAAAAAAAGATTCAACTGAAGAAGGAGTCTGCCCTCCTGAATACAAAATCAAAGGACGAAGGGTTGATTCAGTAAATCTATAGAGAGGGCAACAAACCAAATTATCTTCCTTTTTAGAGAGGTACTAATGTAAAAGAGGGGAGAAAAGAGAGACTTAACTAGGGATGGGTGAATTGGTTTGAGGGGAAAAAATTAAGAAACTCTTTGAACCTTTGCCCATTTGTAGAAGTAAACAGTAACTCAACTTCCATGTTTCTTAAATATACATATAACTTTTTTCTTTTGTTTTTAAACCTTTCTTTCTTTCTTTCTTTCTTACCAAATTAATTATTTACAGCAATGTTGTGTTATGGCTACTAAACTGTATGTCAGCACACTGCTCTTTTATGAGCTAAACAATTAATCAATGTTAAAAGAAAAAAAGCAGATAGATGGAAAAAATTAACCATGGTGAGCCAGTTCAAGGTCCCAATACCATTTATAAGCTGTCAGGGGATGGTATGGGTTGGATTGAGGGATATCTGACTGTGCATTCTGTAGGCACTATGGAGAGTTCAAAATGTGATGTGGGAGAATGAGGTTGTGCCAAGAAAAAGAGTGCTGTTCCTTTTAAGAGCTCCATGTTAAGAGCTGCGGAGAGGAAGCCATTTGCAATGCACAACAACAAGAAATTTTATTAGTCCTGCAAACCCAGGAACTATGCTATGTATTTTGAGTGCTATCTACTGGCATTTTAGCTATTACATTTAACTATTTACAGAACACTCCTATAACAATTCCAGTACATTGATTTGAATTGTAGCCATATTAGGGCAGTACAGCAGTCCAATTCACTGTTTCTGATCAGAGGATGGATTTCACCTTACCAACTGCTACACTCTCCACCTATATAGAGCCCAAAAACTCAGGTTTTATGTGGGTGCAATGGATTTCACCCTTAGTCCTCATTTTCTTGAATATATTCCTTCATTCTGTGCTTTAATGTTTATTCAGGACTTGTACTCTCAAGGCAAACTATTTTTAATCCATCACCAAATTCCAGTTGTGTGTACCATGCTGAGATCTTTCATTGGGTTGGAATGTTTTTTGTATTTGTACGTTTCTTATAAGCTGGTTCTTCTACAGAAGCATAGCTATTAATTGTTTGCTGTATTATTTATATTACAGGCAGGAAGACAGAGTCCCAGCCTCTAAGAGTTTACAGTCTAAAAAGGCAAAAAAAGATGCAACTTGGGGAGAAGGAATACAGCACACAGGCAAAAGGGTTAGGGTGAGGAGTTTCTTTACTTTCTGTAAATACAGTTTTATCAATGTTTGTGATGGGACTGTAAACACCACACAGACTATGAAGAGGTTAACTTTGGAATGGGAGAGCTCCATTAGTCTCACCTGGTACATCTGGAGAGGATGTGGTAGTCTGAGGGAGGAAATTAAATTGGGCAGTATTGGGAAGTTAAGAGAAGATGGCCCTGGAGAAAGGAGGTCTTGTATCCTCTCCTGGAGAAGAAAGAGAGCAAGAGACACAAATAAAGTGATTCCCCCCCAAAAAATGCAGTAGAGGATTCAGTCCTGTTGTGTTCCCTTGGAAAGGGCAGGATTTAAAGGGAATGGCCTTGTGAGTCAGCATCTTGTAAATAAGAGGGAGGACTGAGAAGAACAGGAAGAGAGACTGAAATATCAAGTCCTGAGGAGGACTGGAGGTGGGAGTGGTTTCAGGATTATATTTGTTTTCTTGTTCACTGATTAGAGAGACTAGGTCTGAAGAAAAACCCCAGGAGGGTCAGAAGATACTTCAGTTGGGTATATGTGATTTGCCAGGAGTGGTGGGAATTATTTGGGACTCCAAGGACAGGGATATATGAGAATCAGTGGGACTACAGCATGACCTGGATAGAAGGCCCAGTCACCACAATACTAGACCACTGAAGTCCTGAGGGGAGTGGAGGCAGAGTTGTGGAATTTCCCTGTTACACTACATAGGGCAGTTCTTGGATGCTTAGTCAATTATGTTGTTATAGAAACTTAGTTTTAAAGAGAATTGGTTTTTTTCTTCTGGGGAATGTTCATTGGCCTTGAAAAGATAGAAGCGAATGATGGAAAGGGATTGGCTGAGAAAGAGTAGGGAGTGGTTAAAGGCAGCAAAAAGCTGCATGATCAGGATATAGAAAGGGAAAGGGAGGAAGTAGAAAAGGGTGAAAGCTTATTGAGCAGAAGGCTGGGGAACTAAAGTACTGCAGTGGTAGCAGGGGGTTAAGGAGGAGGAGGACCAAGAACCAGAGGCAACAGAGCAAATGATGATAAAAGATATCTATAGTCCAATATTTTGAGACGAATAACTGAGTGATGTCAGGAATATAGAGAAAGCAGGGGAAGGCACTGGACCTGGTGCTCCATCTGGATCCCTCTAAATCTGTTGAGAGCAGGCTGGCTGAAATGTCTTGATTTACACTCCAAACCCTTGACTATAGCAAGTGTTGGTCACTTGGATGAAGGAGCCTTGAAGATCTGTAGATATTCGTAGTCTGTCTTTTGCAAGCTCCTCTTTGCGGCTGCTGTTCTTCCCCATATAGAGAAGGATGGGAAGAGGCTGTTGGGCTTGGCGCCCAGTCTAGTTCTGTTGGTGTCCCATTGGAAGGTAATTGGAAGGCCGGGCTTACCCCCTGTTCCTTTGGCTCTAATAGCTGCTAGATGATTGTACAATCTGCTTCACAGCAGCAAGTAGATTTCCTTCTAACAAGTGGGATACTTCATGGTAAATTTTAATGCCTAAATATGTGATCCTTTTTGGTACCCAAATGAATGGCAAGATAACGATGTCATCAGGAGGAGCTGCATACTGTGTTTAATGAGACTCAGCAGAGATCATAATGATATATCACCTGAATATAAAGATATTTTTCATTTAGATGTGCCTTTGCATATGAATGTTCTAGCCAGAATTAGAAGTGCTTAAATAGAACAAAGTATGTCTAAATTCAGACATGCTGGATATTTCATAAAGCCAATTCTCATTAGACAGTCCAATCAACTTTTTCAGGCTTAGGTCTGGCTAAGAACCTGAATGAACCCCAAATGACAAAACTTTTGACATTTGCTCATCATATATATAAACTACCTTGAATGTAGATTTATGATTTTTTTAAAAATCCTTTCACTTCTAGTACAACGAGAAAGGCAGGCATCTAATAATTAGCATTTCTATAACATCTTCCATCCAGAGATTTAAAAGCTGCTACCACTATTACTGAATTAAGATTTGCCACACCCTTGGGAGTTACTGATAATTATCATTCCCATTTACTCACCATGGTGGGGAGGGATAATTCAGTGGTTTGAGCATTGGCCTGCTAAATCCAGGGTTATGAGTTCAATCTCTGAGGGGGCCACTTAGGGATCTGGGGCAAAATCAGTACTTGGTCCTGCTAGTGAAGGCAGGGGGCTGGATTTGATGACCTTTCAGGGTCCCTTCCAGTTCTGTGAGATAGGTATATCTCCATATATAAGTTGGTTCACAGATTGGTAAATCATGTAATGCATCAGTGATAATACTTGAATTAGAACCACAAAACAGACTTAAAAGTAGTTTTTAGTTTTGCCTGAAAATACATTATAGGTCTCCTCAGCATATTGTCCTGACTAATTATTAGCTTGGATTGTTGAATTATTAGCTTGAAATGTTAACTTGGATTGTAATTGCTTCCATCTAATATAATTCTAGAAAATAAAATACATTAGTGTAGATGTTTGATATTATGTAACAGATTGTGTTGATTCACTCAACAATAAGAAGCAAAAATGTAATACATGAGTCCAGACTTCAAATGAATCTGAAGACTGGATTTTACACCAAAAGTTATTTTGGGGAATATTAAGGTTGTACGTAACAGTGGGAAAATACCATATTGAAGATTGAAGGTTCAACTTTAAAACTATGCTTTTAATTGTATCATGAAATATTGTAATTATATGAGCACATATTACCATATTATACATTTTTTCTACAAATGTACATATGTAGAATCGTGCAATTTATTTAATCCTGTTTTAGACTTACCGATACATTAATTTTGTTGTTATAATAGTCTGTATATTGTTGAATACATTAAAATGTTCAAAAGAGGTTAAATTAATTAACAGCTTAAAGAGACAAGGTGAATAAGGTAACATATTTTATTGGACCAACTTCTTTTTGTGAGAGAGGCAAACTTTCAAGCTTGCACAGAGCTCTTCTTCAGGTCTGGGAAACATACTCAGAATGTCACTGCTAAATACAAGGTGAAACCGATTATTTAGCATAAGTCGTTAACTCATATTTCAGGGGACCATTCAAGGTTAAGTGGCCTGTTAACACCTCTCCAATCATAGTGGGGGAAAGGAAGGGAGGTGGGGGAAAGGTAGCTGGGGTGCGGGGGAGGGCGTGTTGTTGATTTTTAGTGTCCAGAACAGTTATGAATGTAAGCTCCCAGCCTCATCTTTTGAAAGTGTTGTGCAGGTTTCCTTTGAGGGTGAAGACAGATATATCAGATATAGAGTGATCACTTTGTGTAAAATATTCATCCATGAGTGATATGCTGTTTTTCTCTTTTATCATTTTCCTATAGGAATTCATTTGAGAGTGATTGTCTGGTTTCACCCACATAGTTGTTGTTGGGGCATTTAGTGCACTGGATGAGGTGCACCACATGTTCTGATAGGCATGTGTAGGACTGAGGGATCTTGAATGGTGTGTTGAGGGGGGGTTGATCAGTGTAGCAATGGAGATATGTCTGCAGGTTTTGCATTTGTTGTTCTGGCAAGGTCTGATACCGCTTTGATTGGTGTGTCCTTGTCTGTGGGGAGCTTGCTTCTGATTATGAGCTTGGAGAGGTTGGGGAGTTGTTTGAAGGCCAGAAAAAGGATTCAGGAAAGATTTCTTTCAAGATGGGGTCCCCACTGAATATGGATTGCAGTTGTTTGATGATACCCCATATGGGTGCCAGTGGGCGGGGGGGGGGAGGTTAGCTGACAACGAGGTGTGTAGTCAGAGCAGGTTTTATTTCTATATTGAAGCAGATATCTCTGTAATAGAAAAATTATATTTCCCTCTCCTGGAATTAAACAAACTGTTTAATACTGTTCACAGCTATGATGATTGTGAAGCTTAGCTGAGGTGGTGAAGTTAGAGGGTAGAAGAGGGAAGGATATTTCCCAGGGAATGCCTTGCTGCTAAATGATGAACTAGCACTCGGCTGAGTCCTCAAGGGTTAACACATTGTTGTTAATGTAGCCTCTCACACACGGCAGCACGAACACGAGGAAGGGAAGACAGCATAGCAGACAGAGACAGACACATACCCTCTGTGTGGGAGAGAGAGAGAGAGATGCACACTGCCCCTTTAAGTAAGCTGACTCTTCAGTAAGCTGACTCTGACTCACTCTTAAGTGCATTGTCTTTTTAAGTGGATCAGGAAGTTGAGACATCAGCTGCTGCCCCAAGCTCTCTGTCTCTCTCTGTCCATGTGCTCTCCCTGCTTTATATGGAGAAGGAGTAAGCGGGATGCAGGAGCAGTGGGGAGGGGGATACCCTGACATTAGCCCCTCCCTTACCCCTCTGCACAGCAAGCAGGAGTCTCTGGGAGCAGCTCCAGGGCAGAGGGCAGGAGCAGCACATGGCAGTGATTGCAATTGCTAGCCTGCTGGACGGCTGCAGCACAGGGAACTTAGGGGAGTGAGGAGCTGATAGGGGGAGCTGATGAAGGGCTGCTGGTCCACCCTGGTTACAAGCCCCCACCAGCTAGCTGCAACAGGCTGCTCTTCCTGCAAGCAGTGGACAAAGCAGGCAGCTGCCAAAGGACATTAGAAGAGACCATTGCACAACTTTAAACGAGCATGTTTCCTAATTGATCAGCAACGTAACAATGAAACAATGTTAACCGGGAGGACTTTAAGTGAGGAGTTACTGTATCTGCTTCCCTACAAACTCCATTCATATGTTTTAGCTCCTGGTCACCAAGGTGTGAATTAGAAGGCAGATGAAATTTTCTCAGCAAACCAGTGAGTTCCATGAGACTCCATGGTAGTCATTGGAGTTGCTCAGGTGAACAGAGCAGAGTTTCTCTCTAAAATTGTATTCTTTTCTCATACCACATCATTTTAAAGAAATCACATTAAAATAGGTTAATCCATGTATGACTTTGTTACATTATATTTTGCAGATACAATAGTTTACAACTTCCTTATATAAATAAGATGAGAACATTCTTTTCAATATAAACTTGCAGAGCTGTACTGTCAAGTATTAACTTTTTACCTCTCTTTGATTTTCACTCACCCATCACTGGCCCAGATTCTCAACTGGTGTAAATTTGTGTGGTGTTGATGTCAATGGAACTATTCTGATTTGCACCAGCTGATAATCTGGCTCCTCTTATTTAAAAAAAAAAAGAAGCAAAACTTTCAACTGATATGTTTGTCTTTACTAAAGATTTAGGGCCAAATTCTGGCTCCATTAAAGTAAACTTGGAGTTTTACTATTTTCAGTGGGACCTGGATTTGACCTACAGCAACTCACCCCCATGAGCATTTGATCTACAGCAACATCTCCCTATTCCTTCTGAATCTGGTGTCATCTCTCGCTTGGTTTAAAAAGAAGGAAATCATAGTTGATTTAAAAGTGGAAATTTTTTTCAATGTTTTCTTTATGTAAAAGAAAGTAAAAGTTGGCCTTATGCAATGGCCTTATGCCATAAGAAGAACACTGTTACTCCATCAGTCAACCGATATAAGTTACTACATCTTACTGGAAGAGCTTGAATTGATGTAAACATCTCTGGAGTTGACCAAAGTATCCTTTCTAGTATCCAGGCAGCATACCCAATTCTCATCAGCAATAGAAGAATTGTCAATTTGTAGAGAGATCACTTTTTCACTCTTTCCAATGTACAATATATAAAATAAATGCTTTATGCTTTACAGCCTGGTAAAAATAATTCAGCTCAGCTTCTTTAGCTTCCTCTGGTGCTTTTTTCTCATACTTTGAACTGCCTATCATTCACTTTTATGAAGCAAAAGTTCATTTTATCTAAATTCTCAACACTTCTTAATTATGTTTCTGATTAACTTTATCTATCAACATATGGGTACATTTGACAAATATTTTTACTCTACAGTGTTGCACAGGCAATGAAAAAGGAAATTAACCGGTAATGAATTAGTATGTATGCACTATTCCTGTTAGCCAGTCTCTCACTGCATAAGGTATCTCATCAGATCCAAGATTGAAAAAGAAATATGAATTTCCATTAATAAGCACATACAAAAGTATGTAAGATAATAGAAATGATACATTTTTTTCTGCACAATATGAGAATTTTCTATTACCATTTTATGTTATCAAGTTCAGAAGGGTGTTCGGAGCTGCACATTGCAAACTTCTATTCAAAGATCTACCCAAAAAGGCAAATAAAATCCATGAGACTCTAGAGCACATCTGCACTAATGACTCTACACATATCGATGTGTGGGGTTGTGCCATAACCCCCTGTTGTTCACACTGAATCCCCTGAAGCACATGTCTCAAGGTGATTAGAGGGCGAGCAAGCCAACGTCCCTGCAGGGTGAAAGTTCATACCTGAGGTATCGCAGTGGCACAGCCCTATATCCTTACCGGTCTGCAGAGTGGACAGAGCAAGGGGTGGGTACCGAGTCTTGAGTTTCAATAGACTGACATCCTCATTCCCACAGTGCAATGAACCCTTTCCTGCATGACCTTTACCCAGATCAATAAAAGTCCTTGTCCCCTTGTTTTCATTGGTAGTTGTGTGCTGCACTGACCACATCAGAACAGCTTTCCACTGCAGTCTTTACAGATCAATACAGGTGACAATGGATACAGCTCCAAGACAATGGATGCCTGCCCCACTGAGTATACCCAGGGGCTGATCAATGTCTGAATAGAATTCACCATCCTCCGTGATTTTGGCTGGAGCAGCCAGAATATTAACCTCTTCCAGGACATTTTATGGAGGCTGCAGCAGGCAAACATTCAGCAGACTCTGTGCCAGTGCTGGGATGCATAAAGTACTTGAGGTCAGGAAGACCAAAGGATTCACGAGGCTCTTTGTATATGTTCCTTCTACCTGGAGCTTGATCAGGTGCTGTCAAGAGCCCAAGTACTGAGGCTGAAGTGACTCACAATTTCCTCATAAACCCAGAGGGCCTCATTGTCCAACAGGACACTGAGGAAGGTAAGAACAAGGAAGCAGCAAGGGACCTGGAGAACCTCCAGAAGACTTTGAAAGCGAGGAGGAAGTTATTCTACACCTTTATCTGGAGGTTCAGGTTGCAAAAGCCCTGATAATGAGTCTGAGGAACCGCACACCACAGCAGGAACCAGAATCCCAGACTCCCCACACATCTCCTCTTGTTGCTGTGCTGATAAATTCCCAATGTTAAGATTGAGGACATTTGAATTCATATGCACTTATTTTTCCTCCCTGGATAATATGCTGTGCCTTACTCTGGTCTGAGTGCGTAAAGTTCAGTGCTGAAGGCACTCAATTGCCATGACCCATCTCATTACCAATGATAACCTCTCACATAAGCAGCATTTACTGGAAATTCTTTGCTTTAACCCCATTTAGTTTAGTGACAGTAGTCCCTCCATCCTGGATAAAATGAATATATCCTTCTGGCACAACTCTCTGTCACAAACTCCACCAAACTAGTTCTCTTGGTGCATGATCAAGGGCGTGATCATGATTCTCCAGGGCCACAAAGACCTCATTCAGTTGCTGTCTCTTTTCACTAAACTTCTCCATAAAGATTTGTAGCACATGTATAACATCAAGCATGCTCCTTCTTGGCATGAATTCATACTGATGTTTCCACATTTCAACCAGTCCACGCAGACACTTCTCAGTAATCTTCTCATACTTTCAAAGCATGTGACATCAGCTTCATTGTGCAATAACTATCACACAGTGTAATATTGCCTTTATGTTTAAAAATAAGCATCACAAAGCTTTTATGCCATTCATTGTGCACTTTCCCTTCTTAAGAATATCATTGAACAACCTTGTAAGATTCTTGATGCTTTCTCTTCCCAGTGACTTCCCCTCACATATGGAATCCCTACTTTCCCATGCCAGCTGGGACCCAGGACCAACACACATGTGTGGGATACATGTGCAGAGTTTACAAACCAGATTTGTCCTGAGTCCACTCAGGATGGAAAGATTATTCTTTATCCTCACAAATGTTGTGCAGTTCACAGTAGGCGATGATCGCATGAATGATGTTTCCCACGGTGGCAATGTGAAGATAAGGGATATCATGAGAGGGATCATGGGCCTTGAACCCAGTCCCATGGGTCCCCAAGCAGAACGTAGCAAAAGGAAGTTATGTGACCAACTAAAGGAATCCCTGACTGGCTGCTACTATGGACCCCTCCTGCTAACCTGACTCTTGAGTCCTGCATTCCTGCTGGCTCCCAGTTCCTGCTTCCCTCCCTGTTCCTGGTTTCTGTCTATTCCCGTCCTGTCCTGCCCTGTCCTCAAGTCATTCCTTTTTTGCCTTACTCCTACCACTGTGTCTGGCTCTGGCCCCTGGCCTGGTTCCTGATGTGGGCCTTTGCTGTTCCACCAGGTATCACCCCATGGCCCTGTCATGGGCAAGTCATATATGTAGCCTAGGGTGGATGCCTGCTAACCTGAGTTAAAAAGCCAAGTTACGACTTCATTGTTATTTTAACCCACGTTACCTAACTTCAGGTTAGCTAATCTGAGTTAAGACTACACCTTTTTGTAGTGTAGAGAGAAAATAAAGTCACATTATGTTGCCAGTTAAATTTTGATGACCTTCTGGTGTTCACATTAAAATATTCAATTTCTACAGCATAGATCTTCAAAAGGCAGAATTTGACGCATAGTAATTAAGGCAACTTAAAAGTGCTTCTGTTCAATGCTATTTTTCATTCAGTTACTAATGGAAATTTAGCTATAATAGAAATATCAAAACAAATTATTCTTAGATAAGTAATTTACATAACAATGAACCATTAAACTGTATTTTAAGCTATTGAGGAGAAATTCTTGTCCAGGACAGAGTTTGACAAATGTGTATTTCATGGTGTGTGTAGTCCTTTGTGCAGAAATAATGTCAAACAAAAGAGATATTAAAATAAACTTTCAAGGATTATTGCTTCCTAAATGAAGCGAAATTCCGTATTTCACTTGGGAACTTACTCAAACTATATCCCAATATTAAAATATTCACCCCCTCTCATTGGGGAATAAGGGCTGGATTAATTGGACCAGCAGAGGAAAGACAATCTCTGTAATGGGGGGCTGAGGAGGAGAAAGAGGAAAGCTGCTCTGAGGATTCCCTCTTCCCCCATAAAAAAACCCCACAACACTTTTAGAATGCACTTGTGGCTCAAACACAGGCAGATAAGGGGAAGAGGAGAGATTTCGCCATTTGTTCCTGATGACGAGGCTGTGGGGGAGGAAAGGGAGAGCTGATTGTCTCTCACACCCCTCTTCTTCTATTTGAGTCTCTGCCCTATATTTGAGGAGTTTGGACTGTGTTTGCAAAATACTGTGGATTTGACTAATCCCAGTTTTTAGGAGATGGAAGGAATTTTTCCCAAGGGGCAAGGCTGATAAGGTGTTGGATGTATTTTTTCTCTCCATCTTCCTTGCAGTTTTTGTTTTGTTTTGTTTTAGTTTTGACCTGAAACATTTTATTTTAGTTTTCAGACATTTTGACAAAAGCAAAAAAAAAAAAAGAAAAGAAAAGAAATCACAACATAGCTGGAGGAGGCAGCTCTGCTGCCACCTCTCCTATAAGCTTGAACCTAGGGGCTAGGACTCACATGGGATGTGCAAAACCTATGTTCAATTCCCTGTTCTATCTGACATGGAGACAGGATTGGAAGTTGGGTCCCCTCATTGCAGGAGAGTGTCTTAGGCTATGTCTACACTTGCAGAGTTTTTGCACTGTAAATTTCACCGGTGAAAGGGAACTGGTGAAAGTAAAGCACTGGTTTGTGTAGTCACTTAATTCTTCAGGCATCAGAAAATATTTATATTAGCAACACGTCCATCGCCGATAAGAGCAGCGCTCTAGGGCAGCTATCCCACAGTGCAGCTCTCTCCAGTTTGACAATGGGTCTTGTGAGAAGGGGAGAGGTGGGGATTGCAGGGCATCCTGGGTCCCTGCACAGCCTCCTCTCCCCAAACACTAATAAACTCCAGTAGCTCAGCATTGCTCCGGGCATGGGATCCTTTGCTTCATGCATCAGGCATTGTCACCTGGCCAGATAAATGAGCACTTGCCAAGAAAACAGGAAGGGGAGTTTCAAAGTTCGCAGGGCTTTACAGGGGGAGGGATGGATGTCTGTTTACCTGGACTCAGAGCAGCAGAGCTGCTGGCTAGAGTGGTCACCTAGGCATTGTGGGATATTCTCTGGCAGCTAAAAGCTGTGCAAATACGAAGAACATGTCTTCACTTGCACATCACCGCAAAAGCATCACTGGTAAGAGCTGTACGCCTCTTGTAGACGCTTCCATGATTTTTGCGCAAAAAAAGGGACTTTTTCCGCTTTAAATGGCAAGTGTAGACATGCCGAAGGTCAGTAGGCTATTCTTAACCTTTCACTATTACTTGGGCTTTTTCAATCTGTCTGTTCAATCTTTTCTGATTCTTATAAATGAAGAGACTTTGGAGCAGGGACTTGAATTTGTGGCTCCCAGATGAGTGCCCTCGCCACCAGGCTATAGAGTCATTCTCATTTTCTGCCCCTGGTCCACTATCAGTTGTCATCATGAAGTACTGTCAATTGACACAGTCAATGAATAAACTATTGATGGAAAAGGCAGATTTCATTGGCTCTCTTTCTGAGTCAAACACTACTTTGTGAATTAGTTTTTCTTGAGCTCCAAAATATTACCCAGTTTGTGAAACCAACTACACTTCTCCATGGTTTCTGCCTGATGGCACACATGGTGGCTTCTGACATGTAACAGAAAGCCCAGATCATTTTTACTGATCAGAGTAAAAAGGGGCACTTTCAGATCAAAACCTATTAGAGAAAAACCCATGATGCTGATAAAGCTAATTATAACTACAAAAGATGAGTTATTTTCCTCCAGATTTAGCCACCTTAACTAACAATTTAAATTTACAAGGCTTCAATTAAAATGAGCATACTACAAATGATGGGCAATGTTTTTGATCAACCTTTGCATAACTCTTCTCTGAGCTTTCAGTGACAAGTGACTATTTCATAGACTCATAGACTTTAAGGTCAGAAGGGACCATTATGATCATCTAGTCTGACCTCCTGCACAACGCAGGCCACAGAATCTCACCCACCCACTCCTGTAACAAACCCCTAACCTATGTCTGAGCCATTGAAGTCCTCAACTCGTGGTTTAAAAAGACTTCAAGGTGCAGAGAATCCTCCAGCAAGTGACCCATGCCCCACGCTGCAGAGGAAGGCAAAAAACCTCCAGGGCCTCTGCCAACCTGCCCTGGAGGAAAATTCCTTCCCAACCCCAAATATGGTGATGAGTTAAACCCTGAGCATGTGGGCAAGACTCACCAGCCAGACACCCAGGAAAGAATTTGCTGTAGTAACTCAGATCCCACCTCATCTAACATCCCATCACAGATCATTGGGCATATTTACCACTAGTAGTCAAAGATGAATTAATTGCCAAAATTAGGCTACCCCATCATACCATCCCCTCCATAAACTTATCAAGCTTAGTCTTGAAGCCAGATATGTCTTTTGCCCCCACTGCTCCCCTTGGAAGGCTGTTCCAGAACTTCACTCCTCTGATGGTTAGAAACCTTTGTCTAATTTCAAGTCTAAACTTCCTAGTGTCCAGTTTATATCCATTTGTTCTTGTGCCCACATTGGTACTGAGCTTAAATAATTCCTCTCCCTCCCTGGTATTTATCCCTCTGATATATTTATAAAGAGCCATAATAGCTCCCCTCAGCCTTCTTTTGGTTAGGCTAAACAAGCCAAGCTCTTTGAGTCTCCTTTCATAAGACAGGTTTTCCATTCCTCGGATCATCCTAGTAGCTGTTCTCTGCACCTGTTCCAGTTTGAATTCATCCTTCTTAAACATGGGAGAGCAGAACTGCACACAGTATTCCAGATGAGGTCTCACCAGTGCCTTGTATAACGGTACTAACATCTCCTTATCTTTGCTGGAAATACCTCGCCTGATGTATCCTAAAACTACATTAGCTTTTTTAAAGTCCATATCACATTGGCGGCTCATAGTCATCCTGTCATCAACCAGTACTCCCAGGTCCTTCTCCTCCTCTGTTACTCCCAAGTGATGCATTCCCAGTTTATAATGAAAATTCTTGTTGTTAATCCCTAAATGCATGACCTTGCACTTTTCACTATTAAATTTCATCCTATTACTATTACTCCTGTTTACAAAGTCATCCAGATCTTCCTGTAGGATATCCCGGTCCTTCTCTGTATTGGTAATACCTCCCAGCTTCGTCTCATCCGAAAACTTTATTAGCACACTCCCACTTTCTGTGCCAAGGTCAGTAATAAAAAAAGATTAAATAAGATTGGTCCCCAAACCCACTGATTTTGGGTGCCCAGCTTGAGGAACCAGGGTGTCTAAAGCCAACAGCGAGGAGACAGACAACCCAAGTCAGCGAACACTTCGAAAGACATTGGCCTTCGGACTCCAATTCGGCATAGCAGGTGTTCAAGGTTCGCTAAGGGGCGGATGTCTAGTTAAACAATTCAGCCATGACATATAATCAGTCTAATTTGAAAACATAACTACAATAAGACCTGCAGGCTCATCCAGAATGATGTTATTAAATGTTTGTTTGGGAAATTTTGTTTAAGTCCTGGGGAATGTCATATTATTTAAATGAGAAAGCTATTTGTGTGACCTCTAAAATATTTACATAGATTTTTTTTTAAGGCTAGAAGTGACCAATTTATTATCCAGACTGACTTACTGTATATTACAGGCTATTAAATTTCACCCAGTTATGCCTTTATTGGGCCAAATAACTTGCCTTTGAGTAAAACACAACTAATGTTTGTGGTTGACTAAATCATATCTTCCAGAAAGGCATCCAGTTTTGATTTGAAGAAATCAAGAGACGGAGAATCCATTACTTCCCCTGGTAGTTTGTTCCAACAGTTAATCACTCACATTGTTAAAAAATTGTGCCTTATTTCTAATCTGATTTTGGCTGGAAAGTGAAGCCAGACATTAGCTGTGACTGCATCTTTCTCCTCTAGATTAAATAAACCATTGTTTTCTCCCCAGGAAGGTACTTATATAGTGTAATCAAGTCACCTCTCAATCTTTTTTTTTGATAAACTACACAGATTGAGCTCTTTTAATTATCTCACTGTAAGGCATTTTCTTGAATAATTTTTGTGGCTTTTTTTGTGCCCTCTCCAATGTTTCAGTATCTTTTGAAAACATTTAGTCATACAGTTCTGCAAACATGCCTTTATACATGTTTACAAATTGGCCCTAATCACAGATCACATTGCTTGGTAGCAAACATTAGTAATACCAAAAATGCTACCATATGCCAATAAACTGTATGTGTGATCACTGTACAACTGCACCTTACTGCTCGGGTACATGTGTACTCTGGAACAGGAGTCATTAAAGTGTGGTCCACAGAGCTCCCTCTGTGAACCTATAGTTTACATCTGTGTACATGGTGGGGTAGAAGTGACTAAATCTGTCCATCATTCATATATGATATAAATAAGAAATTAAATGAAGGAGGAATTATACAAAAATATGAACCCTGTCTCACACAGTGAGTTAGATTCACAATGACACTTCCCCAAAGGCAATTAATATAGTAAAGCATACTTAGAAGTCATTAGCTTAGAAGGAATAGCAGATGGTCCGTGGTGCGTGGGACGCATATCTGGAAACATGACAAGAATGGAGGTACAGAAGAAATTGCAAACCAACAGTGTTTATCTAAATAAACAAATATAGGGACAGATCCTCACCTGCTGTAAAACTGCATGTCTCTACCGAAGTCAATTTAAAGCAGACTTACCAATTTACACCAGGTGAGAATCTGCCCTAAATCCCTCAATGGATTTGGGAAACATAAAATAGGCCATTGCATATGAAGCTGATGGTTATAGCCTCCTCAGAGACATCCATGTAAATACTTTTGTAGGTATGGATCACAATGGGACTCATCAAAATAACCTGGAAAGTATAACAGGATGACAGGGAGACAAGAAGTAGGAGGAGAACCTGAGGTACATGATATCAGAAGTGAATGACACCAGACCAGAGGCTGAATCACTACTCTGTCAGAGAAAAAATAGACAAGTTGAGGAAAGTGCATAGGAACTCTAGTGATATAAGATGTTGCCTCTTGTACTGTAACTCTCCCAAATTCTGTTTTTATAAGCTGGCTTCTATAGAATTAAAAACCAGATATGTCATGCATGCTATATGATTTTCTATATATTTATACATCTTGGTTTTACCACAGCCCAAGGAGCTTTAGGCTGTTTAGAAATTTCACACAGGACATCTGCTGTGATAAGTGGGCCTACAAACTTACCCTAATTGTAAGTTCCACTGTAAAAAGTGAATGAAAGTTCATTTAAATTGCCATGAGTTGTTCTATAAATTGTTTAAGAAAAGATATAAGAAGGAGACAGACTGAATTCATTTAAACAAAAAGGGTTTAACTAATACCACTCAAGGACTGTGTTAAGATTATGACTGATAAACAAAAGAAGTCATCAGCATCATCATCATGTTCCTATTACGTCTCTGGTATTTAGGGCAGTGACGAAGCTTCTCCACTCCTGTCTGTTTCTGGCAAGTCTTTCAATGGTTCCTCAGCTGTGCCCCAGGTTTTTCAGGTCAGCTTCCACAGGTCTTTGCCATGTTGTTTTTGGGCAGCCTCGTTTTCTCTTGCCTTCAGGTGTTCATCTTATTGCTACTCTAGTGGTGCAATCAGTTTTCATCTGAAGCATATGACTGATCCATTTCCAACACCTCCTGGCAATGATGGTGCTCAGATCCTCTTGGCTGCAATGTGTTAATAGATCTTCGTTTGAGATTGTTCTGGGCCAAAAGATACAGAGGATTTTTCTGAGGCAGGTTGTATGGCATGAAGACAGTTTGGACATGTCATACTTTCTCATTCCCCAGCATTCTGCACTATATAGTAGTGTTGAAAGTATGCAGCTCTGATAACTCTTGAATTTGGTTTGGTGTTGTATTTTGATTTCCAGACTATAATTAAGCCCTGAAGGTGTTCCTGGCTTTATTGATTTTGTTCTGGATGTCCTGGCTTGTTCCACCATCCTGGCAGATGGTGCTGCCCAAGTATGTGAATGTTTCTACATTGGTGAGAACATAATCCTTTATCTGTACTGGTGATGGTGAGGCAACATTAAAGGTCACAATATCTGTCTTATTGCAGTTGATTTTCAGTCCAATTTGCTGGCTGACTGTGTTGAGTTGAGTTGTTTTTTTCTTGTATATGGTGTTGGGTATGTAATAGGAGAGCGACATAATCTGCAAAGTCCAGGTCTTCAAGGGGCGAGAAGAATGTCCATTTAATGCCTCTTGACATGTCTTCTGTTGTGCGCTGCATTACCCAGTTGTTGGCAATGTTGAAGAGGATTGCAGACATGACACACCCCTAACGTACTCCTGTTTTGACTTCAAAACTGAGCTTACTGTGATCAATACTGCATGTAAAGTTGAAATAGAAGCTTTTGGTGACATTGATTATACGGAAAGGAATTCCATATTCCTGCAGAATGCACCATAGACCAGTCCTGTGAATGCTATCAAAAGCCTTCTCAAAGTCTATGAAATTTATGTAGAGTTGCCATTGCCATTCTAAGCACTGTTCTATTATGTTTCATAGAATGAAGATCTGGTCTGTGCATCCACACCCTTTCTAAAAACCAGCTTGCTCTTTTCTGAGAACGCTATCAACTGCCTCTGATATATGCTGGACTATGATCTTATACAATACTTTGCTTGGCACAGATAAAAGTGATACCACACCAGTTATTACAATTACTGAGATTTCCTGTCTTTGGTATTTTCACTATAACCCCATTGGTCCACTCATCTGGCACTTTTTCCCTTTCCCAGACTGATGTAAATAGAGGGGCCAGGATAGATGCTGATAATTTAGGATTTATCTTGAACAATTCTGCATTCAAGTTATCCTTGCCAGGAGCTTTCCCATTTTTTAAGGATTTGATGGCTTGAATTATCTCTTCCTTAGTTGGGGTGTCTGTGTTGATATCAAGATCTTCTTCTGCCTCCTGGATGTTTGCTTCCTCTTTAGGTGGCTCCCTGTTCAGCAATTCTTTGAAATGCTCTATCCAGTGCATTTCTTGTTATTTTTTGGTTGTTAATAGGTGTTCTTGTTTGTTCCTGATGAGAGTGTTTGTTGGTGTCTGCTGTTTACCACTGATAAGCCGCATCATTTTGTAGACTGTTCCTTGTTCACCACGAGCAGCTGCATCCTCTGCTTGTGTTACCAAATTATCAATATAATGCCGTTTGTCCTCTCTCACAAGGCATTTGACCTCCCAGTGTGCCTTGCTATACTGCTCATGGTATTTGTCCTTTAGCTTCTGGGATTTTGTGTCTAAAACTTTTTTCTTCAGGGCTCGTCTGGTTTCTATGGCGTTCCATGTGCTGGGTGTAATCCACTCCTTCTTTCTCTTCTGCCTGTAGCCTAGACAGGCTTCACTGCTCTGTTTATAAATTGCTGTTACTTTGTCCCACTTCTTGTTGATCTTCTCATCTGCAGTCCCCTCCCCTTCATCAAGGTCTGCAAGTGCTTGAAACCTGTTCGTTAACTGCAGAACAAAGGCTTTCTGTATTTCAAGGGACTTTAGCTTGTCAATATCATAACATCTATGTCCCTTGTTTGGTGGACCCACACTTCTCAGTTTTAGCTTGATGGAGGCTGTCACAAGGTGGTGGTCGCCAACATCTGCACCCCTTCTCACTTTTCTCATCTGTCAGTGAGTGTCACCATTTGCCATTGATCATGATATGGTTAATCTGGTTCTTATCTCTGCCATTTGGAGAACACCATGTTAGCTTGTGAATTTCACGATGTTCAAATAGGGTTCTGCCACTGTCTAGGTCATTCATATTACAGAAATCAACAAGCCTTTCTCCCTTTTTATTTATAGTGCCACACCCATGTCTTCCCATTGCTTTGTTGTGGTTTGTGTTGTCCTTACTGACCTTGGAAGTAGAGGACCAGGAATCAATTAACCAAAATGTGTGTCAGATATTAGATCTTAGTGGTGGACAAAAAAATGAGGGGATGTGCTATTCCACCAATCAGTCACTTTTGAGGTCCTCAAACAAAGAAATATCTGGATAAAAATTGGCTACAGCATTGATCATCGTGGCTGCCACACCCACCAGCACCCGGGACCCCAGCCTTCATCATCTTGATCCTGAGAGATGTCCTGACTAGACTGGGCTAGAGAGAAGAACACAAATGACATTGCCTCCTCCGCTGGCTCTAGATGAATCCCAACACCACCTGTGATGTGAGACTGTGTCACTCCATCCCATGCATTCTGTTCTTTCCCCACCTTATTTCTTCTTTTTCCTAGACCTCTCTTTTTTTCCTTCCATTTAATAAGAGTCTGGCTAGCTGGCCAAACTGCTTGTTTTGCAACACAGGTGCTATCCTGTCACCAGAAAGAGGCAGCTAAATGCAATGCCCTAAATAACTCAATGCTGGTACATGTTTGCCAGGTTCTCAGAGCAGCTGATAAGACTGTTTGCTGCACTTGTTTTTCTCCAGCAGTGAGGCTGCAAGTGAGAATCAACATGAGAGACAGAAGCTGCATTTTCTAACTTTGTTGCTCTTTTCTCTTCCCCTTTTGCATGTGTTCATCCTGTTTTATCTTCTAGGAAATGGGATCAGACTTCAATATCAACAGCAATGACAAAAGCTTCAGCCCATCTTAACTAACTTCTCTTTTCCCCACAAAGGAAAGTCATTACCATCTAAAAGACTGTCACAGATGTTTTTCACCCTTCAAAATATTCTCTCCAGCTAAAGGAAAAGGGAACAATGGATGCTGTTACAATGAAAGCCTTATTTAATATTTCACATTTCAAAATATAACTATTTTTCCTTGTTATGTATCTTTAATAAAAGGTTTAATAGATTCTTAATGGTGTGTTTGCCCTGGTACTAAGCAGGCTGATATCTCTATATAACAACTTCTGAACCTTGTTTAAAACTGTTTAATGTTGGACAGTTTCAAGGTTATGTTAACACCTTTGACTCTCCAGGCTCCTTGGTTCCATCTAAATTAATATAACAAATCATAAAATAATGAAGGACTTCAACCTCTAAAAAGACTAATTGAAGTAAGAAATATGGACCCTGCCTTGCTTTGAATTTTCCACAAAAAGACATGAATGAGGGATTCCTTCCTACAAAATGTATTGTTTTTAGGATCCTAATCATTCATAGAGAATATATAATGGCCATGGATGAGAACCGAGTTAACAGGTTAGAAAGCAACAGATAGGGTTATTCTGCCTCTTTTGGAATCTGCCAATGCTGGCAGAGTTTACTTTTCCCACCTGATACTCCTAGAGCACAATTTTTGTTCTCAGGCTGTACCAAATTAAAAGTATTTTTAATTTCCAGGGATCAATGCCACCAGACCCTTCTGTTATCTCTTTTCCGTAAAAAAGATTTAAATCTGTTCAGTTTTGTATCATGCCCATCATTGCAATCTGAGTGATTGCTAGGGTTAAAAATATACAGATAAATTATGCTTGGAAATTTTCCTTTCCTTTCCACCCTATTGCATGTTGTATGCAAAATTATTTTTTTCCCCAACTCATAAATGCTAATGTGGCATCAGCTATTATAAGGGAAAACAGCATGAAGAAGTCAGACTTCTCAGGCCACTTTGTAGTTACCTTGTATAAAAGCTCAGACAGAACCTGATACCACCACCAGACAAAGAGGGGAGATGGGATTGGACTTAAATTTAAATTGGAATTAAAAAGTGTTTGAAGGAGAATTGGTGGGTTTTGACCAGTTTCAAGGAGTCTGAGAACGAATCATAGACCACCTATCTTCCAAAATCCAGTGTTATAAGAACATAAGAACAGCCATACTGGGTCAGACTAAAGGTCCATCTTGCCCAGTATCTTGTCTTCTGACACTGGCCAATCCCAGGTGCCCCAGAGAGAACAAACAGAACAGGTAATCATCAAGTGATCCATCCCATTGCCCATTCCCAGCTTCTGGCAAATAGAGGCTAGGGACACCACCCCTATCCATCCTGGCTAATAGCCATTGATGGACCTACCCACCATGGACTTGTCTAGTTCTTTTTTGAACCCTGTTATAGTCAACTGTTATGATGCTTTAATGTACACCACCATGGATTAAATCAACCTTTCTCCCCTCATATCCATGTTGACAGGGGCGGCTCTAGGGATTTTGCTGCCCCAAGCACAGCAGGTAGGCTGCCTCCGGCGATTTGCCTGCAGAGGGTCCGCTGGTCCCGCAGCTTTGGCAGACTTCCAGCAGACGTGCCTGCGGGAGGTCCTCCAAAGCCATGGGACCAGCGGACCCTCTGCAGGCACGCCTGCGGGAGGTCCACCGAAGCTGCGGGACCAGCGGACCCTCCGCAGGCAAGCCACCGGAGGCAGCTTGCCTGCCGCCCTTGCGGCGCCAGCAGAGCGCCCCCTGTGGCTTGCCGCCCCAAGCATGCGCTTGGCGTGCTGGGGCCTGGAGCCGCCCCTGCATGTTGACCCCCCCTTTGCATGGCAACCAGTGTGGGTCTAGTTTAGCTTGTGAGCTATTTGTTGGGATAGCGAGGATCCTTGGCATAGTACAGAGCTTTGAAAGGTCTGGGAATGGGTAGAGTGGGCGGTAGGGGGAAGAGGGAGAATAAGAGATAGGAGTAGTTGATGCACTGATCCTCCAGTCCTTCCCCAAAGGCAAAATGGGGTAAATCGCATAAAGCCTTAGAGCAGTGGTTCTCAACCTTTCCACACTACTCTACCCTTTTCAGAAGTCTGATTTTTATTTGCATACCGCAAGTTTCACCTCACTTAAAAACTAGTTGCTTACAAAATCAGACCTAAAAATAAAAACGTGTCACAGCCACACTATTACTTTCTCATTTTGTCTGTATGAAATTTTAGTTTGTGCTGACTTTGCTAATCCTTTTTATGTAGCCTGTTGTAAAACTAGGCAAATATCTAGCTGAATTGATGTATTCCCTAGAAGAGCTATGCTTACCCCTATGGGCACATGTATCCCTAGTTGAGAACCACTGCATTAGAGGTTACATCAGCCACTGGGCTGTAACAGCTTCTGCCAATTGGTCTCAGAGTGTCTCCAGCTTACAGGGAAAATGACTTACACTGGCACCCTTATATCTATCTACCCAGTACTAGAGCTGGTTAAGAATTTTCCAACACAGTATTTTTTAATGAGAAAATATGGATTTGTTGAAACTGAAAGTGGTTGCAAGAAAGGGTCAAATTTGAAAAAGTTTTGTAACTGTCAGCATGTCCCATTTTGACATTTTTTAAATGAAAGGTTTCATTTAGTTTCAAAATTACTTCTTTTGCTTTGAAATTTTAGTTAATTTATACTAAAAATATAAAAGGTTGAACTAGAAACAAAACATTTCAAAGCTATTAAAATTGAACATTTCAGATGACCCAATTTCCCCTCACTCCCCTTAAAAACTTGGATTATGAGTTCATGAAACTTTAGAGGTTTTGACTTTTTTGTCTTGATGTAAGACAGGGGGAAAAACTGAAATCTCAGAATCACATGGGATGGACAGATTGTTTCCTTCCCAAGACTACCTAGCATCTGCCCCAGTTACTTGAATTAGGCCTTGGTAAGAGGATTTGAGCCTAAATATGTAAATATGTTGTTGATTGATACCCCTCTGTTCAAGCCTTTCTTGTGATTTGGCTTTGTGCATATATTGCAAGTTTTAGAAGGTAACATGCCCAATGACTCTTTTTTAGCTGACAGTGGCCGCTTTTTTTTGCAGATTTCACCAGACGTCATTTTCCACTTAAATGGTGTGCACACAAATGTAGTGTGTAGTTAACTTATTGTACTGCCTGGAGCACCTGCTTACTGTACATGGTATTTCAATTTGCGGAGTGGAGTGAGGTTCCAATACCCATTATTTGCATATGTTGCTACATAGCATGCAACCAGTTCATCCATAGAACAGACATAGTATGGACAGGAACAGAACACGACAATATGCCTCCAAACCTGTTCAGTCCTTTGCCTCTTTTCTAGCAGCAGTTGTCAACATGACCATGAATTTGGGTGAAGTTTTATTATGGTATGATTTCATTATAGATATTTTTCTTCAATTTATAACTCAAAACCACTCCACTTTGAAACTTGACACACAATACATTTTTCCTTAAGAACTTTTAGTTTCTTACCTAGTTTAAAATCTATCTTTAATTGTAAGAAAAAATCCCAGGTTAGGGTTCTTTTGTATTTGTATAAATTAAATATGGGTTTAATTTAAGAGCTGAAAAAAGTAAAAAGTTACATTATCGTACAGCTTAGTCAGTAGTACACTATTTTCATTACTCTTTGTTGTTACAAATCTTATGTATTGGATAACTATAATTAGAGAAAAGTATATCAAAAAGAGCCAGTTTCGGAGTTGAGAGCTCTTTTGACCATATGATCTATGTATCTGCAGCTCTCATATTTTCCTATAATATGTACAGAAAATATTACACATTTAAAGTGGGAAATGGCACTTTTACCATTTATGAAATGTTTGTTGTGTTTGTTGTTGCATCAGTGAGGTCACTACTATATGCATGAAACTCGAGAAAGTACAAGAAATACCTGCTGAGGAGCTTTCCTTGATACTCTGGAGCAATTTTAATGATAGAGAGTTATTTCCATCATACTGCTGGTGCTTTTGTGAAGCTGAAGTAAGCAAGCAAAATACTTTTCTGGGACATGTCAAATAGCAAGCAATTCTGAAACTGGAAAAATCTTATGCAACTTCTTCATCACAAACAGGGGCGGCACCAGGCCACAGCACGCCAAGCGCGTGCTTGGGGCGGCAAGCCACGGGGGGCGCTCTCCCGGTCACCGCGAGGGCGGCAGGCAGGCTGCCTTCACCGGCTTGCCTGCGGAGGGTCTGCCGGTCCCACGGCTTCGGTGGACCTCCCACAGGCGTGCCTGCAGAGGGTCCGCCGAAGCCGCGGGACCAGCGGACCCTCCGCAGGCATGCCACCGAATGCAGCCTGCCTGCCGTGCTTGGGGTGGCAAAATCCCTAGAGCCGCCCCTGCTCACAAAATGAAAATCTTCAAGGAGACCATGAAAGATCAGTATGGAGAATGAAAATTTATATGGTAACATCAATGGATAGCATAATCTGCTGGATGCATGAAGATGAAATCCTATGTCGTGCATTGAAAAGTCATTCCACTTGACCCAGTATTACATTTAAAAGTCTATTTGAAGTGGATCAAGCTCTCCACATCTTTACCCACTTTTAAGATCTAAAAAAAACAGCCCAGACCATTCATCTGTAAAATCTTTCAATTCCCTCAAGTTTCTCAGATATTTTAAGCAATAGAAACTTTGCCTCTATTTACATATCAAGGGAATTAGCTTTACTTTGCACAAGATTTAACTTGTAAAACCACACTGAGAGCAAGGTATTAGATATGATGGAGTCAAAACTCTCAGGGTCAAATATATCATTCTGCCACAGGCACAATGTACAGTAGTATTAAAAGTTGAAACAAAAGAGTTTACTGATACTAAAGAAATATATCAGTAACATTAATACTGCTAAAATACAGTCAAATGAATAGAATAGGATAAGAATTGTGGACAATTATGTTTCTAAATTTTGTAATACTCATACTATGAAATATCTCCCAGTCACTAGTTAGTTTTCCCTTGCACTAAACTTTACTCTGTGCTAACTCTGAAAACACTCGAGATCAATGATTTAATATAACTTCAGTTGACTGTTAGGAGCTGTGGCGTGGAAAAAGTCATATAATCTTTAAAGCAAATTTGAAAAGAATGTAGCCTCTTTGCAGATCAAGTGCCACTTGGATTGATTCTAGCTAGATCCTTAGGGCTGGAAAAATGTAGAAAATATGCTATCATAGAAAGTGGCTAATAGTGGCTAATACAAATGCTAGGACTTGTGGTGTTGAGTACTATTATTAATGGCAGGAAGAATGTTGGATAATGAGGGGACATAAATGGCTGACTATTAAACTATGTAGGTTGACCAAAGCTAGAGCTTGTGAGGAACTCTAGAATTATATAACCAAAGATGGGCAACATGACAGCAGATGAAATTCCACATACAAAAGTGGATGATACTGCACATTTAAAAGCACACTTCAAACTACATGAACATACGGATAGGTAGGGACAAGTAAGTCACATCCTACCTTTGCCCTGGCCACATCCCCATGCTAACTCTGCACTACTGGAGGATATCCCTACAATGGGGTGACTCTATTATGGTCAAATAATCCAGTGTAAGGGTTACTTTCAGCCAGCATTGTGGTGCAAAGAAGCCATAGTGCAGTAACTGACCTGGGTTCTTCTGACGCCATTGTCATTGGACTGTTGTGAGCTGTATCTCCTCTGTTCACCATTTGTCCACCTCTTGTTCATTTATATACTTTGATTTTATTATACCTTATAATTGTACAGGATTCCTAAGTACTTTGAGTTTTAATCAGGAGATACTCTTGTGTGTGTGGACAAAATCCTATGCTCTGTAGCAAAGTGTTTTGTTTTGAATGTGTACTGTAGAGATATGTTCATCCTAATGTAATTGTTAATAATAAGGAATCTCTTCTTTTAGGGAAAATTCACTACCAAGTGCATAGCCTGAGTACTTCAGCTAGGCTTTGGAAGATCTCTGGAGAGGGCAGAGAAACTTCCTCCTCACAAATTACAGAAAGGCTACTCCATTCTAAAGACTAGTGTAGCCACTGCAGATTTAGCATCTGGTTTCATGAGTGTGATAAAGATCTGTGTAGGTCTGACTCCTTTCACCCCTGCCCTTTCTGTGTGCTGCTACACAGGAAACTCCTGCAACCTAAGTTCAGCTCGGAGTGAGTGTGCAACTCCTGCAAGGCCTTCATGAATCTTGCTCTCTAGTGCATACAACTGCACCAGTTCTGCCACTGCTGAATTTTAACTATAGCTACCGCACTGCTATTTAAAAAGAAAAGTTGCAGTCCACGCAAGCCTGTCTAAGACACAGCTAAATGAGAAAAGGAGGCCATGGGATTCGAGGCAGTTTCTGTATAAAATTCAGACACTTTTAGTTGTTGGAAAATATCATTTTGCTTCTTTAAGATCAATACTGCCCTCATCCTCCTGCAGCTATTACATTCAGAAATGGGTGCATTGTTTTGTCATACCATGATTAATTTCCTCTCGCCAATCATTGGAGTTTTAGTCATCAGGAGCAATTTAAGTTACCATTAATATTCGTATCAGAGTTCTGCCAAGAAGGTCTGACCAAGATTAGGGGCTCTCACACTGTACACATAGAGAGGTAGAGACAATCTCTACAGTGAAGTGTTTACACTCTAAGAAAGCAGAATATGTCTTCACATGTGGATCTTATTGCATTCCCTCTCACACCACACAAAAAAATTAAAATAGCTTGTGAAAAGGTTTTCACAGAGGGTGATAGCTCCAAACAAAGCAAACAAAGGCAGACAGCTAAATTACTCATCTCTTGGTGGGCCAGAGTACAAAGACACCACACAAAGAAGGCATTGCTTGGCGGATTAGTTCTGCGACTTGCAGTTTTTACCCAGTTTTTACCCAGTGTGCTCTATTATAAAGTTAAAGGAATAGTATTAGTACTATTCGCCCAGACAAAACTGTGTAACATTTAACCCAGATTTTCTTACAATGGGTTACAAATCTATGATAAGCCACTAGAGACAGAACTAAAATCACTGAATTCTTTTTACATCAAACCACATGTTCATCTCAGATCAACATCCCCAAAATGGATTAAGATTTGAGTTTGTCTACCAAAAATTTTTCCATTCATGAAAAGAAAAGCTCTTTCAAAATAGTTAATTTTGTAGTCCAAATGATTCAAGACTAAGCTTAACATATCCCTATATATTCAGTCTAAGTATTAAGAATGTGGCTTCCTCCATGCACCCATATAGGGAGCAACAAGGGTAAGGCATTTCCCAACTCTCCTGTGCAAGTTACCCACACTCCTCCAGATCGCAGCAAGTAGGACATGAGCAGCTTCCACGGGCGACGACCTCCCCTTCCACACAGGTGAGAGGAGAATGAGCAGGTAGGAGCAGCCATGGGATAGAGTCTTTACTTTGACCCTTGTGTATTGGCCAGCATAGCTGGGCCTGCACAAATGGGGAGTAATCTGAACCAGCCAAAGAACTCCCACGGATTGCTTTCCCCCAGAAGCAAATAGGGAACCAGGGACTGTATTGTCTTTGGTTGCTCTTGGGGCAGAGCAGCTATGTACTGCCTTTTTGTCAGGTCTCATGGTAAATTCACAATCAGCACCTAGCTTTTTAAATTCTTTCTGATCTCAGTGTATTCATTTCTAGCAGGATAACTCAACAGCTGGGTTCCATTTTAAAAACTGTTAGAAAGAAAACATGAACTATCTGTGATGTATGTTTTTGGACTTTGAATAATATACAAACACCCCAAATGATACCTTTCCTCTTCTCTGCAACTTGGGGGGTGGAGGGGATTACATCTAACTAGAGAAACAGGCTGTCCAAATTGAAAACAAGTACAGTACCAAGAGGAGTAAGACTTGAGAGTAAAATAGCAAACTCGGGGCTTTCATTGTACATCAGAATCTTGAGAAGGGATATGTTGTTTCTGAATGTAAATAGATTAGTAAAAAGACCACTTGGGCTGTATGATTTTATCATATTATTCAAACTAAATAAAGTCAGGCCTAGTTATCTCCTGAATAGGAGATCTCCAAAGGGACTCCCTGATGCAGGGGGTTGGACTAGATGACCTCCTGAGGTCCCTTCCAACCCTGAGATTCTATGATTCTATGATTCTATGCTGGAGAAGGTGACGCTAGTAACTCAAGAGGTATTCTTGCCTCTGGCTAGCTACAGAACAAGTGCCTTAGTTTAGTGATAGAGAACTATGCTGCTCGTTGTTTCATTTTTAAGTCCTGCTCCTATTTTTATTGAAGCCAATGGCAAAATTCCCTTTTGCTTAAACAGGAACAGAAACAGGCCTTTAGGCCTAAGCCCCCTTCAAGTGCATAGACTAAATATGATGCTGTGCATTGAATTTTGTCACAGAGGAACCCGGGGCAAAGAAATCCTACGTTACAGTTGAGAAAAGGGATGTGGAGGGAGGAATAGATGGATGTTTTGGCAGATTCTCTAGTCCTTGGGTGATGTGTATGCATATAATGCTTTGATTACAGCCTATACATTTTATATCTTATGAATTTTTACTGCTACCCAGCAAGGTAAATTCTGAGCATCTTTCATACAAAATAAGTTGGCAATAATTAGGTCCCTACTGGACTTCCTGGGCTCTCTGGTGCTTTCCCCTTTCAGGGTATTAAAAACTCTGTTTGGAGTAGGGATGTTTCATTGATTTGGTGGCCTCAGAACTTTATTTATTTATTAAGGGTTTGGGCTTTTCTTTGGAGGAGTTTTTAAGGGATAGTTGATTAGAGGCAGGTGGTTGATGTTGAGAATGTCATCCTTGTTACAGGCTTCCTCAAAGAAGAACATTTTGACATATTTCTTAAAAATGATCAGACAGGATTAATGTAATGAAATGACCCCTGGAAGTATATTCCATAGCTGGATCCTTTCTGTTGAGAGTGCTGCATCTTGGACTTTGTATATATATGAATATGTGTACATATATTATTACATTTAGTATATGTAATACATTATAATATATATAAAACATTATGCATTAAATATTAAATCAAGGAAATATACTTTTAGTTTTAAGATTATGGAGAATGTTGTAGTGATAGAACTCAGAGTCTTGAAATGCTTCTGATTTTCTTGGCCCTTGTCATTCAGAGTTCAGATATGATGCAGAGCAAGGACTTTTTGCATTGGTCAATGGTCTTCTCCTGGTGACAGACAAACATCAGGTGCCAGTGATGATAATAACAGATGTAACTGATGTCTTTGATACTGTGGCTCATGAGATATTGTCATTTGAATACACTGTGACCCTGTGTTGGAGTGTATAAATCCCACAGTGGCCAACAAAGGGTTAACAGGAGCCTAAGAGCCCAGTTAGCCCACCTTGTTGCATTTGAAGGCATGTCAGGCTCATTTCAGTATCAGACCCATCTGGGGAGGAGTTAGATGGTTACCATGAAAGCAGTTCAGAGCAATAGTGAGAGGAGACACATAGGGGTCAGGAGGCAATTAAAAGGTTAGTGTGGGCCTGAACAGTTAGTTATGCTATTTGGCTGCACCTGGACTAATTAAGAATGAAGCCCAGCTGGGGAAGAAGCAGGGTGATAACTATAAAGTAGGAAATCACAGACTAGAAGACAACTGCAGAGAATGAGCAAAGAACTTTGCAGTCACTCTCTGGGTATTAAAAAGGGAGGATTAAGATGGAAGCCTAGGGGGAAAGTTTTAGCCCTAGGATCATCTTGTAAATACAGAAGGTTGGTAAGAGGCTAGAAGTGACATAAAGCAGCTTCCAAGATAAAGCTGGTTGCTGTGGTGAGGAGTCAGGAGAAAAAGGAAGGATCAGGACTTCCAGCAAGAGAGCCCTTGGAGGTGTTCAAATGAGGAACTGAGTAAGGAAAACTTAACAGGGATGAAAGGTGGAAGTTGGCTTAAGTTAATACTCTTGGTTTAGGATTTGCTTGGGGGGATTCCAGGGGATAGCCTTGTGAGTGCTGGCCAAGACAGAAAAGTGAATCTAGAGGTTGTGGGGATAAGGCCTAAAGAAAGGCTATATAGAAAGAAGTCTGGGAAGGCAGCTGCAAGAAGTCAGATGGAGCAGTCCTTGGCTGATGGTTATGGAGTTCCTGTGTTGGAAATAAGTGGAGTGGGAGGGCCTGGGGTCTCCTACCAATACTGGTGAGGTGTTGTGAGGCCAGCGAAGGGGACAAGAATGATCGCAAGCCCTAAGGGAAGGGTGTGCACACCAAAGTCCAGGGCTGAAGACTAGCTGTAAACACACTGGACTCTAAATTGTTGGACTTCCTGTTACTCTGAAAGAGGTGGGACTAAATCATGATCTGGCTGGAGAGTTGAGTTATGGGAAGATACTGTCACAGGGCTGGAGCAACTGTTAGCAGAGGGAGTTAAAGAGGAGGTAGCCTGCTATGCCCAACCACAATGTGGTGCTATAGCAGTGAGTCAAGTCCTATATGGTCTCCTATTTAAGTATTCAGAAAACCTTTATTTGGTTTTTTGCTAATGTCTAGGGGCTGAGCTATTATAAGCTCTTGTCTACAATCAGCTTTTGCTTCCATTTGTTTTGATTGCCAGTACTTGGTTAGGACCCAGAGAATTAACCCTGCAAGAAGCTGAGCTGAAACAATCGATAATATCTAATAAGTTACACAAAATAATAGATTGATTCTTTGTATATAACTGTCCTCCATGGAGGAATAAAAAGGTAACTATAAATTAGCCTTGATCAGCCAAGGGAAACAACAAAAGAGTTTGTACATTAAGGTGTAAGTCAGCACTATGTGTCTGTGCCTTTTTTTTTTAAATGAAAGGAAGAAATATGTGTCTCATAGGAAATAAAGTATATCCTGGCTCAGCTTTTCTAAGGCCTCATGCTATTGTTGCAGTGTTTACACACACTGTTTGATTCCTTAAAAGCCATGACTCTATTTTCATATAAAAACATATCCCTTCCACAACTCAAGTTATGCTGTAGACAGGTTAAATTAATGAAACTACTGCAAATACTATACATCAGGGGTTCTTAGACTGGGGGCTGGGACTCCTCAAGGGGTTACGAGGCTATTACATTGGGGTCACGAGCTGTCAGCCTACACCCCAAACCCCACTTTGCCTCCAGCATTTATAATGGTGTTAAATACATTTAAAAAGTGCTTTTAATTGATGGGAGAGGGGTCACACTCAGAGGCTTGCTGTGTGAAAGGGGTCACGAGTACAAAAGTTTGAGAATCCCTGCTATACATGATTAGAGGAATCTTGAGCTCTCTGATGGGGTGAGGATGAAAGTGGTAGTCTCCCAGTAATCTTTGCTGATCAATGTCTACTTTATCTCTGAGAAGGTGAGATTATAAAATTAAAATCCTAACCAAAATCATCATCAGATCCAGATTAGTTTTAGGATAGGTTCAACCATTTGGTTCAAGGTTTGGGTTTAATGGTGCCAAAAGTCTCTTAAGACTTCTGAACTGGATCCAGAAAAGTGTGTCATCTTGGATTTTTTTAGTCAAATTTTGAACCAAATTATATGCACACTTTTATCAGAACCTCTACCTCTTCAAAGTTGTCATGGTATTGAAAACATATGGTCACTGAAATAGTCATCAGCAGTACACAGAATGAATTTCTTTTCTTTTCTTTTCCCATCTGCCAGTAGTTACCCGGGAAATGCAATAGTACTAATATGACTCAGTGTCATGCTCTGAGTATCCCCTTCCATTCCATTCCTCTATTCAATTTAGGTAAAGAAATCTAACTAGTTGTTAGTTGTTAGATTTTAATATTTTTCCAACTAGGCCATACCTATTCTGGCTTACACCCTCCTTTTCTGGCCAGCTTCTGCATTCTCAGCATGGAAATTTAATCATTAAAATCTCCTGTTTTCTCAGAGGAATTAAACATGTACATGCAGTTCTATGTTATTTGAGGCAGTATCAAGAAATCAAGCTTACACTGAGGAAGGAGTACAGACCAATAAAAACTGCATTAGTCATTTGTTTTGAAATACTTTTTTTTCCCTTTAATTTTTATTGCAAAGTCCAACCTCTCCACAGGGTATATTATAATTCATCACTCATCAGCCATATCTTGTCCTGGGAAGATACATCAAGACAAAGGTTAACATTTGTTTTCATATTTTTCTCAAGAGGTATATATTAAAAATGCAAACTTTTATTTTAAAGGACTTGAACTACATTGAGGGGAAGCACAGGACTTAGAGTCAAGCTGGAGCTGTAGACAGGAAACTTGGGTTCTGCCATGGACTCCCTATGTGACTTTGGACAAATCACATATTCTCTGATTCAGTTTCCCCAGCTAGAGAATAGAAATAATGCTTTCTTACCATGCAGGGATTCTGTGGTACTTAATTTATTAATGTTTATGAAACACTGGTTTCCCAGATGCACAAAGGGACTTAAGGATTCCAATGCTTACCACTGCAATGCCTAACTTTTAGGCCCCTGGGAAATCAATGGAACATCAATGGGAATGGCAATGCCTGGGTTAGATGTCTATGCTCCTTGTGCGATGCATGGGGCGAGAATCCACAAAAGATGGAATGCTAGGCAGGGAGTTGCCTAAAATAGCCAATGGGAGATGCCAAAGAGTGGGGTGTGTCCTAGGCCTTTCCCGTTTCAGAATTAAGCATTAAATCAAGTGTGTGCAGCAGGGAGGCATCTATCTCTACTTGGGATTCACAGCTGGGAACCTGGAGACAGGTGGCTTAGGTGCTTAAGCTGTTTCTTGCAAGAAGGCATTAAGCACTTGGCTAACAATACAAAATGGCTACCTCCCTTAACTAGTAGTGCAGTATTAAAAGCACTCCCCCAGAAAGAGGGATGCCCAGGTTCACTCCATAATTGCCCTGCCTTGTATATTCCCCCTGCAGTTGTAGTACAAGCTGCTGTCAGACAAGATACCAAGGAAGATAGGCCATGGCCTGACCCAGTATGACAGCTTTTAGATCCTTAATTCCCTGCCTCAGCGGAGTAATGACTTGAACAGGGGGTCTCCCACCTCTCATGAGAGTTCCCTAACCACAAGGTTATAGGATACGCTGATGTGGGTTTCCCTCAGTTTCTTGTTGAAGCTGTTCCACTTTGGAGAAATGAATTTTGAACGGAGTCAGACCTGGTAGGTGTGCTCAGACCATCTCAACTGGATTGGGCTCTGCAAGCAATATAAGAGTGCATATGCCTACCTTCCCTCGGTTTGTGGATTGCACAGAGGCTTAAGTGGGAGATAGGTGTTTGGACACCTAGAGTGAGGCAGCAGCGCTCATGCCCAGAGGTAGAAACATGGGTACCTAGAGAATTTTTACAGTGACAATTTAGGTATCAAGTGAGTTTAAGTGCCTTCAGGGTTAGGGGGCTGCTAAGCAGGGGATTTGTGAACTGCAGATTTAGGCACCTATATATCTTTGTGGATCTGGGCCCATAGACAATATAAGTGTAAAGGATTATAATCATAATAAAATACTTAAAATATGGTGGTTGCAATACATGGGCTTGACACAAAGCTATTACATAGCACATTTCAGCAGTAGATCTCAAGCCTTTACAAGGAAGAGCAATATCATTATTTCCATTTTACAAGTTGGGAAATGGAAGCACAAAGAGGTGAAATGACTTGTCTAAGGTTTCTGGCAGGTCAAGGACAGAGCTGAGACCAGAACCCTGGTCTCTTGAGTCCTCGTAGGGCTGTATGTACTAGATCATGTTGCCTCTCAATGCTTTAGATCAATTTGCATGTGAAAAGCTGAATAGAAAATGTCCAATACTGTATTTAATGTCTAGTTAAGTTGCTAGTAATGCAGTCTTCACCTGATGACCAGGCACATGTAATCCACTACCTAGCTACAATGCAAATCAGCAATATTTCCCCCAGCATTTATGCATTGTTCTGCTTTTGGAACTCCTACTCACTCACATAATAATAATAATAGAGATATTCCCATCTCCTAGAACTGGAAAGGACCTTGAAAGGTCATTGAGTCCAGCCCCCTGCCTTCACTAGCAGGACTAAGTACTGATTTTGCCCTAGATCCCTAAGTGCTCCCTCAAGGATTGAGCTCACAACCCTGGGTTTAGCAGGCCAATGCACAAACCACTGAGCTATCCCTCCCGCTCAAAATACTAGCTGTTTTTGTTTTTCTTCAGATTTTACAAACATGCAGTAATATATCCAATATCCTATTATTATGATGAAATATATAAATAGAGCAGTGGTATACATTTATGCTGCATTTACTAATTAACATATATAAGATGTGTTTCCTGTTGTAAAGAGTTTACAATCTAGGAATGAGATTCTGATGTCCTTTCTAATATTAAATAGCCCCCTAATCCAGGATTAGATTTATCAGCTTCAGGGACAAAGTACTCCTAGGTTTAGATACCATTTGTCATGAATAAAAGATATTGGAAAGAGAAGTGAGTGAAAGCCCTACCCTGCAACTTTGAGTCAACCTTCCCTCCTCAACAAAAGTCTCTATAATATTGGTCTTAACCCTCATGTCACAGATCCACAGGTGTGTGCCTTGCCTTCGACGTTTAGACACTCTTTGGGTGGGTATCCTTTTTATTGCTAGGTCATGAACCTCCATGGTTGCAAGAGTAAGCCATATGACCTCCCTACCCCAAGCCTGAGACACTGACTTTGATACTTCTGTTTCTCACTGTGGCTCTTTAAATCTTTTTTGAACTTATTGGAACTCCTGTTGGACACTTTACCTCTGTGGGAAGACATGCAACCAGCAGTTTAGTAGTACCATAGGATGGCCATTGTACTACTCCTCTGTAAAGCATTATTTAGGGTAGAATGGAAAAGCAAAGCTTGCATCAGAGTCCACATTGGAAATATTATCTGCCCCTTGGCCAAAGTCTCCAGAACTTCATTTCTCTTTCTCCTGCTTGTTCAGCAGAGTTCTTAATCCTGACTGATGACACCTCAGAACTTAGGTTTCAGTTACAGTCTTGCTCCTTCCCTCAGTTATCCTTCCCTTGGCTGCCAGTCTTTAAAAGTTGATGTTGGGTCTTCCATTGTTTCTCCAAGACAACTTCATTCATATGTAAACAGATCTTGATAGTTTATTCACACTAAACAAGATCTGCATATGTGATTCTTACCTGTTCCCCTCTCCCAAGAAAGCGACAAAGAGTCCTATGGCACCTTATAGACTAACAGATGTATTGGAGCATAAGCTTTCAGGGGTGAATACCCACTTCATCAGACACATGAAAGAAAGAAACTAACCTCTTCACACACAGTGAATAACAATGAAAAGGTGAAACTGAGTAATATATATTTTTTCCTATAAAAATACTACAAAATTCTCCACATTCTCCATACCCTGTTCTATTGGTTATAAGGAGTATGAGAAATTCTTCTTGGTGCTATACCACATCTCTCTCAGCACCTCTCAAAGCAATGAATGGCCAAGTTTTGGCTGGTTTAAGAGAAGAGGTTGTATTTTCTGCCTCTTGACTTAAATGGAAATGGTTAGTTTAAACCATATATAGTCAATCACTTCTATAAAACAGATGGAAAGTTCCTCACAGCAGAACAAACAAACAGACCAACAAACACCACACCAAACACTTGCCAAGAGAAGGTAGCTTGAATTTACCAAGCTGTCCTCCACCTAGCAGTTTGCTGATAGTTAGGACTCGCAGGATGCTGTGGTGGAGAAGAAAACTCTTAGCTTATCCCAGAGTCCTACCATAGAACTTCAAATATTCTTTAAACCACATTCAATTGGATTCAGAAGGATGACCTCCTCCTCCCACTTTCCACTCAGTATGCTTCCATCTACCCCCAGATGTCTGCAGTAAGCACAGAGTACAGAAGTACTTGCCTCTGAGTTTTCCTACCATGATCACCACCATGGAGGCCAGATGCTACTAGCACAGGTGCACCAGAAATCTCTAGGCCCTTGTGGAAGAGAACACCTTCTGAGCTGATTCTGAGGCAGACCCAGAATCTAGATTTCATGAGGATAGTGACATCTTTTATTTTTTTCCCAAATTTCCATTATTTTTGAGTATTTGCTTTTCTGATTATTTGCTTTGTGATTTGAAAACATATTTATTGTAGAAGAGTTCAACACAGCTATTTCTGAGCCCCTCTAACAACACTTATCCATCGCTGGAATCTATTTTTCCTCTCCTGTTTTGTCATTCTTTTGTAATAAAGTATTTTCTCAACTAATAAAAATCAAGTGTCTTGGCACTGTTGAAGTGTCTACATTTCAGGGAACTTGTGAAGAAATGTAAACTGCATTATAAACAATACTACTATTCTCAGTTTACTACACTAGGTATACTGGTAGCAGTACTTTATTTTTAAAGTGGAAAAATAGTCATTGTAAGCCAAGTCATTTTTACAGCACAATAAACACTTGCATGTTACTGTATAGGTCAAATAGCACATGCTAAATGTTCTGCAACCAAAATGTAACACCAACAGCCTTATTTAATAACAGCTTGGAGAGTAATTTCAGATTAATCAACCTCAGATCTTTCTGTGGCAAATCAGCATCTGTCTATAGGCACTTGAATACTCGGGGCTGGGGGCAGAGGTGAGGGGGAGGGGGTAGGAGGAGAACCTTAACTTTCATTGTTTCATCCACGTGGTTAATGTTTGTTACTTGTGATTCCTTGTGTTACTTCTAAAATTCAATTTCAGTAAAAGATAGATAGCTCTACTCCTCCCACAATGGATGTCTGACAGCATGGACTGAATATCTTTTACAGTCCTGCTACAAATGCTTGTTGTGAAGAGGCAGACTTGGAATACAGCATGTATGCTATTTTATTCCAAGTTCTTGCTCAGTATCATATGTGTATCTGCTTCTCAGGAAATTACTGCTGGATGGATCTGATGCTTTGTGCCCAGAAATTTGTCAAAGAAGCTTTCCATGGCACTTTCTTAATGAAATATGTGCTGCTTTGATTTGGTCTTCACTTGCTGATGTGTTTTTTTATCCTTTCTCTTACAGTGTAGCTGTCTTTATTCTCCATCCTCAAAAGCTGAGTTTTGTGAGGATGCTGCCACTAGCCAGAGTGTTTGTTCTCTCACCCCAACTATTGCTCCTTTCATGTATACAAAATTCTCTGGAATGGCAACCTGTCAATAGAGAGTCAAAGAACTTTAGCACTGCAAAAGTTGAAATCAGAATCATATGCATTAAGTGTAGTCCTGCCTGGACAGTCAAATACTGTTTCAAAATGACTTCTTGATGATACACTATAAACTTAGATCTGATGAAAGATTAAAGGAATTGGTTGTAGGGCCAACATATTGTGTTCCAAGCAGAAGTACATGAAATGTTTAGATATCTATAAATATCCCCAGACCTTGTTGTCTTTTCAACTTTTAGACTGTCCTACTATTTATAGGGAAAGACGCAACAGTGAAAATATATTATTGTGCTTAGAATACTTATATTAATAGTAATTTTACCTTTTAAATTTTATTCTATCACTTGCTTCACTGTTCAAACAACCTTTATGCATTAAAAAAATCCATGAAAAAGGCCATAGTTAGTCTAAAGTTTCACCATTTGAATTGCACACTGAGAGTTTGAATATTAATCCAGCTATTTTGGGTACTTTTAAGAGCTTGATCCAGCAAACATTGACTTCAATATGGTCTGCCCATATAGTCCTTCTTGTAGGATAGGTTCTGAAGATTGTTTTATCTTTCAGAACTTCAAAATATGGGGGTAATGTGGAAAATTTGAGATAACTCCTACACTCCCACCACCAGATAGTGCAAGTCAGAATACTCTGGGACTTTCCAGAAGAAAAACAAGTGGTGAATTTGAAATTTGTTAAATGAAATGTATTTCTAGGCTTAAGCATAGCTCTCTGTCTTGAAGAAATAAGAGTCATCTTGTTATAAAACTAAGATATAGGCTAGGAAGACAGAGCAGAAACTATGCAAACGCCTTAGGTGTGGTGATGGTGGTCACATTCTGCCAAGCTTTCCTTGCTTTTTCAAGAAAGTTGATGATATAGTTTAATTTGCCTAATTTCTGGGGAAACTGCCAACGAGCTACATTATGGGGCAAATTGTACAGCCCTTACTCACACATATAATTCAAATGGTCACAATGGGATTAGTCACATGAGTAAGGGCTGCAGATTTTTTTTTCTCTTTGGAACGGAGGACGTGGATGAATTGAGATTTGCCATGGAATATTCTTTCATTAGTCTGTAAGAGAACAATAAACCAAAAGAAAAATCATGTAAATATATATGTTTCCTATTTTAAAGTATTTCCCTGCTTGTTTAACAAAAAACGAATAGAGATCATACGAAAATCTACCTAGCTATTCACAAATTGCCTATTGTGATCTAGTAAAGCTGTTGAAAAGACAAAATTCACTCAAGTGCTTTGTATGTGTTCTGTTAACTCTCCATTTACACAGTTCAACAATACTTATTAGTCTGGATAGTAAACTTGGGTGTATAATATAAATCATTTAGTCCTGCTAAGCTATAAATCACTGCACTTCAGTGATCTAAATGTATGAGATTAAGCTCATCTCTTTTCCATTAATATTCTTGTCCTTTGTTAGGGACAGCAGCTGTTAAATCATACAGTGTAAAACTTTTCATAGATATTTTTCTAATATGGCATAATGTAATACAGCTGGGCCATTTCAGTTATGATGCCTACTACAGTATTTCATTCCCAAATCAGACACTGTAGGTTTGCTGCATCTTTTGACAAGAGACCATCATTCAGTTTCTTCATTAGTATATTGGCCTGTCTTAACAAAGCTGCACCCAGTGCTGGAGTTTAGAATGTATACTAGTAACATTAATGATGATACTAGGAATTCTTCATACAGAGCAATATATAAAAAGCATGTGTACTTACTTTCTCCAGTCCAGTCTGTATTAAATGAAGTCTTCAAAATTCAATAAAATGATGTGAAGAATGGGGAGTTCAGGTGTCAGAACAAAGAGAGGCTGAAGGCGCCATTTTAATGCTGCCTATTCTGAACAGGTTTAGCACTGACAGACTTCCAGCACTGACTAAACTTGAAACAGCAAAGCCAAATACATATGTTTAGAAGTAAGCGAGACTGAGGATTGTCAGCTCATGATACTGGAATCATAGCAATGTATGTCTGCAAGAGATTTCAAGAGGTCACCTGCACGGAGGGACCAGATATATCTAGATCATCCATGACAGGTATTTGTCTAACCTGTTCTTAAATCTTCCAATGACAAGGATTCCACAGCCTCCTCCTGCTTAACTATAGTTGGAAAGTTTTTCCTAATATCTAACCTCAATCTCCTTTGCTGCAGATTAAGACCATTACTTCTTGTCCTACCTTCAGTGGACATGGACAACACTTAATCACAGTCCTTTTTATAACAATCCTTAATATATTTGAAGACTTATCAGGTTCCCACTTAGTCTTCTTGTCTCAAGACTAAACATGCCCAGTTTTGTTTTTTAAACATTTCCTTATGTCAAGTTTTCTAATCTTTCCATCATTGTTTTGCTGTCCTCTGGATTATCTCAAATTTGTTCACATCTTTCCTAAAGCATGGCACCCCAAAACACACACAGTATTCCTCCTGAGGCCTGTCCTGTGCTGAGTATTACAGGAAAATTACCTCCTGTCTCTAACATTTGACACTCCTGTTAAAACATCCCATATTAGCCTTCTCAGCAACTGTCTCATATTGTTAACTCATTGAATTTGTGATCCGCTATAACACCCAGCTCCTTTTCAGCAGTACTACCACCTAACCAGTTATTTCACACTTCATAGTTGTGCATTTGATTTTCCCTCTACTTTACCCTTATCTTTATTGAATTTCATCTTGTTGAATTCAGACCAATTTTCCAATTGGTCAGGATCACTTTGAATTCTAATCCTGTTGTCCAAAGTGCTAGCAATCCCTCCTATCTTCGCTCCATTACCCAAGTCTAATGAAAATATTGACTACAGTATTACCATACCCCGAACAGATCTTTGTGGGATCCCATCCTGCCCAGTTGGACAGCCAACCACTGATAATTACTAATTGAGTAATTATCTTTCAACCAGTTTTACATCCATTTTATAGTAATTTAATCTAGACCAGATTTCCCTAGTTTGCCCATTGAAATGTTATGTGGGACTGTGTGAAATGCCTTACAAAAATCATGATATCACATCTATAGCTCCCCCTCTCCCATCTAGTGGGACAGTAACTCTGTCAAATAAGGAAATTAGATTGGTTTGGCATGATTCCATGTTGGCTATTAATAGGGTGACCAGATAGCAAGTGTGAAAATCAGGACAGGGAGTGGAAAGTAATAGGCACCTATATAAGACAAAGACCCAAATTTCAGGACTGTCCCTATAAAATCAGGACATCTGGTCGCCATACCTATTAAACTCTTTATCCTCTACATGATTACAAATTTACTGCTTAATTATTTGTTTCAATATCTTTCCAAAATTAATACCAAAATTAGTCTGACTGGTGTGTATTTCCCTAGCTCCTATTTCCCCCCTTTTTAAAGATAGGTAGGTACTATGTTTGCCCTTCTCCAGTCCTCTGGGACCTGACCCACCCATGCACTTGAATACATCTAATCACCTAAATATTCTTTTACCTGTTCTTTACCTGTTCTGGCTTGTGTTCCTTCCTGTCACTGTGACTCAGTGGGTCACAGCTGAGGATGCCAAATTCATAACAGACTGCTGAGAAATAGGGCAGACTCACCTCAAACTTGTGGTTATTCTATCATTAGACTATACCAAGCCAGTAACAAAAGTGAACTTCTATATCAGCACACTAGTTAACAAGAATCCAAAAAGGCAGTCTCTTTAGGCATTCCAGCCCTTGCCTCACCATCCAGACATTAGACTTTATGATGAGTGTTTACTGAAAACCAGTTTAATCAAATATAAGGTACTTCTAATTCCAAGGGAACAGCCACTTAATCAGGTCAATATATAACTCATTTCTTACCCAATAATCATTCTTATGCCAATCCTTTAGTGACTAAAGGTTTAATAATAAAAGAAAAGAAGAGAATTATAAATGGTTAATAGCTCTTATAGATATACACAAATAATTTTTCAGTGTTCATAGATCAGGATCATACCAGTGATGGAATAAACTACTAGCTTTCAAAAGCCTCCGTGGAATTACCCAACCAGATTGGTGGTCATCAGTCCTTGTTTAGAGCTTTCTGGTTAGAAATCCAATCCAAAGAAATGAAGCAGGAAATGAAGGAAAATGGAGATGTCTCAGGCGCCTTTTTATATCCTCTGCCATGTGCATGGAATTCTACTGTCTCAAACAAAGCCCACAACCCCCGTTTGTGGAAAGTTATTGGCCTAAGATGGCATCCAGGGTCACATGAGCATATCACACATCCTTACATAGTTTACTGATCCACAGGGGAGGCCACTGGCCCCTTACATTGTGAGGTATCCGCAGAAAGAGCTATCTGGGTGGAATGAGTTTCTTCTATGGCCCATTGTGAGAGCTAAGTGTCCTTGATGGACCATCAATACATAGCTGTCTGACCCTAATATAAATTCTGTTTGGGGGTGGTACCCAGCAATATAGCACATGTGTAAGATACCAGTATGTAGCCAATATTCATAACTTCAGATATAAAGATGAGAAATGCATATAGACAGGATAATCCTACTTAGCAAATCATAACTTTTCCATTGACACCTTACATGACATACATTCTACAAGATTTTTTGCAACTGTATAACAATATCAATATCAATTATATAAATGGTCACATTCAATCAACAACATCACACTTCTCCCTTGTTATTAATATGGTGTTATGTATCCAGTCACCATCAACCTTTTTAATGTCTATTTTGCTTCAGTCTTCATTAAATGTCTCAGCCTTCTTGATGTCATCAGTTATAAGCTCTTCTTTCCCACTAAGTAGAGCAGTGGTGGGCAACCAGCAGCTTCCTGCAGCTCCCATTGGCCAGGAACAGCTAACCATGGCCACTGGGAGCTGCGGGGGGTATGCCTGCAGACAGTCAACATCAGCAAAATGTCTCGCGGCCTGTGATCAGATTACCCTGATTAGCCGCATGCGGCAGGTTGCCCATCACTGAAGTAGAAGCTCTAAATTTGTCTTCAGTGTTCATTTTTTCTCTTGCTCCGAATGTATTTATAGAACCTCTCTTTATTGATGTCACTTGATATTTGTAACTCATTTTGTGCCTTAATCTTTCTGATATGGCCTGATCCTTATCTCACCAACACTAGTTTTACCTGCATATAACTATATCAACTTCACTAAAGTTCCTCCTGATATACACTGGTGTAAGTGAGATCAGAATCAAGCCCAATGTGTTAATACTGGCAAGAAAAATCACTTACAGGATCACCAATTTTTGAATTTTTCTTTTACAATTGGAAAGTAGTTGGAGGGGAGATGTAAACCTATATTACACTATATTGCTAGAGTTTATGCTATCCTGGCCCTTGTGTCCATTCTTTCACTACGTATATTGCTAACTCTTGAAATTAAGTTTCTTAAATATGTATTTAATTTAGTAAATTTGTTTAAATCAATTAATATATAAAATCATCTAGTTAAATGTTATATTATGGCCCTGATTCTGCTCTTGTTTGCTGACTTAAAGAGTGACTCCACTCTGGTCACTGTACAAAATAGGCAATGTACAGTCACTGTAGAAAATTTAGGACAGTGTATTCTGCAATTAAATATTTTGTTTTTTATTCATATTTGAATTTTATTAAGACTTTATGTAACACAGAGTGGATAATGAATTGTCGTACCTCCAGAATTTTCCTTCCTCTCCTCCCCCTCTCACCCCTGGAGTGAACTTCACATTCTTTTGAGGCCTATAGATTCAATCATATTTCATAAGCACAAACTCCAGATCACGATTACAGCAACCATCCTTCAAATGGCTGGATGGAGCCCATCATCACCATATTGTTGACCTGATGGGTCATCACTGAGAAATATATTAAGATAAAATTGTGGCCCCACTGAAGTCAATAGTAAAACACCCCTTGAGTACACAATCTACTCTGTTCCCCAATGTTGAATATTAAGTATGATCTCTTTGCGCTATTCGTAGCAGATACCACCCCGGTTGCCTTCAAGTGATGCACAAGGTAGTAAAAGTAATATATCCCCCTTGTAAAATGATGTTTCCTTTTACATAGTGCCTTTATATTAACTTCTAATGGGAATCTATGCTTCTAACTCCTTAAATAGTTTTGGAAATCCCACCCCTCAAGCGCTCTACAGCCTCCCTGGGTACTATTGCCTCAATCACTTGGCTTCTAACCTTAGACAAAAAGGGGAATATTAAATCCACAAACACTCTGCCTTCTCTGTATCCAAACATCACGTATACTCCTTCCAATTCTATAGTGGTGGTAATGTTTCTCAGTCTCTACCCAGTGGAACATATCTTTCTCAGCTCATAACAGTTTGCACACTATGTGTGTAAAACATAAGACATCAGAAGTCCATGTTGTTCTTAGCTAGCTGAGATGTAATTTAAACTTCCCAATGTGAATTTTTCCTAACTGGCTTAGGAGTTTTCTGGACCTGGTTAACCTGGCAGGCAGGCAGGGTGGGTATCCCTACAAGCTCATCAAGTAGGATGAAAGTTTAGATGCCCTGCAGGTTGCACTCCTCTCCTAATAAGCTCTCTAATTTGAATAATCTCCAAGACACAATTTGTTTTCCTTGTATTTAATGAAGCCACAAGTACATTATTTACGGCATAGTATGAATGGAATCTCTTACATGAAATTGACATATTTTGTATGAGAAAATAGTAAGATCACAGTTTAGATCTAGAGCCAAACTGCACATTATCTTTGAAAAGTCAGGGAGGTTATTTAGACTTCATGGGTATATTTGAAATAATACAAATGTCTAAACCCAGCATAACAAGACAGTAAGTCAAAATTGGATATATTAATAAATGAAAGCAGTGGTGTTTCATCTTGTTATACCATAACTGATTTTTATCTATTGTATGATGACCTGAACGCGTTAAATAAAGAACACCATCTATTTATAGGCTTTCTAAAGTGCAGGGATCTTTATACTCCCTACAGTTTAGAAGGTGATTACTGACTAAGTAAATAGTTTATACTGAAAGCAGTTCATCCTGATATAACTCTATTGTAGAGCTGGTCAAAGAAGGGGCACGTTCTTCATGCAACTCTTGTGATTTCTGCCCTCTGTCCCCCTCCTTGTCAAATAATGCTAACAGTATTGATTTAACTGGAGATACCTGACCGATTAAATAAAACCACAATATTTTTTCATTTTAAGTGTTTAATCACTCACGTAGAATGATAGTTTCAGTGATAAATGGAAACATGGCCCCAAACCATCCATGGGATCAATAATCTAAACACTAAATTGATGAGCTATTAGAGATAATGTAAGTAGACAAGTACTGTGCACGCCAATATGCTTTAGCTGCTGCTTCTTTAGAATTATTCTAGATGGTTCTAGTGGCTAATAGAAGACTAAAGATTCTAAAAAAAGGTTATTTGTAAAGTCACACTGTAAGCAGATCAGTCCAATTGCCAGCGGGTTTAGTGGTCAAACAGTGTCTTCACAGTTCTCGTCAGTCTCCTTGTTCTGCAGTGGGCCCTCCCAAGCCATATATAATGGGCCACACCCTCCTGTGTATCTCTCCTTCTATGTTTGGGGTTCTGTCACTTCAAAGGGAAGGGGGAGAAGGGGAGGGAGACCTAGGTCTTCTCACTCCACTGAAGGGACGTTGCAGTGTCTGGACCACTTATTGGTCCATCCTAAGTTTCTGTGGCTCCTCTCTTTGGGGACGCTCCTGTGTTCACAACCCCACCAAAAAACTGAGGTGAGGAAGAGGTGTTAAACTGGCCCTCCCCCCTGGAGCATGCCCTACAGCTGCTGAGGGGTGGGGCCTCCCTGGCCCAATACTGCCTTCTGCTTTGCTCTGGGTTAGTGTCAAGTCTGTTTCAGAGTAGCAGTCTGTATCCCATCTCTCACATACACACAATCCATCATGCATTTGTACATGTCTAGTTTTCAGCAAAGATCTCAATGGCCACCCTGAATGTTTGCACCCTAAAATAAGTTATTATATTGGTATTTGTCAAGCTTTTGAAATTAATTCTACGTGACTTGTTCAAGGAATCACAAAATGTCTATGCCAAAGAGGAGAATAAAAACATAGTCCCAATTTCTATTCCCAAATGCCACACACAAGACCATCCTTCATCTTGTTAATTGCCGCTGTTTGTCTGTCTTGCCAGATCACTTTCTACATTGTTTTAGAAATCAATGAAAAACTGAAATAAACTAACAATATACTGCCTGGTTAGTATTATCTTAAATTCAGAAGGCATGGAACTTACAGCCCTAACCAAGCTAAAGTATACAGATGCTGTAAATTAGTGACATAAAAAATAAGTATCAGAACATAAACATAGTAAATATGGTTTTCTTTCTGCTTTTTTAAAAATAAAAAAGGCAATAACAATAAAGACCATGGTAATACAATGGTAAGATTATAAATTAACATGCATAAAAATCAGTAAATGGAAAAACTATTGTTCTCATGGCAACATTATTCGTCCTGGTTGTATATACATACAAATTCAGTTAACTAAAATGCAAAATTTCATATTAACTCACCCATATTCTGTAAATGTTACTATGGCAGATGCATTGTTTTTTTCATTTCCTGAGTCCTCTGTATATATGCTTGTAATAATCACATTAGTGGACAGTTTGGGTTTTGTTTTGTTTTTTGTTTTTTTAAATTTGTAGTATTTATAGTCAAAAGACATATTTGTCTTTCACACAGTAACATTCTTGTTTTATCCAATTATAGCTATTTTAAACAAAGTTGGAGAACTGAAGTGAGGTGTGACAGATGTGGCCTATGGTTACAGATCCTTTAATAAATATTCACGAATATTTCATATTAGTGGTCACTATTGATAACCGGCAGATAACAATAAGGAATAGTTAAAGATGCTGTAGGGAGGCAGAGGAGTAGTTGGGTCTCATTATTGGAGTGAGGGAGGAAAAACAAAGCAGTAAATATCCTAAAATCACCAAGCAATATTAAAAAAATGAAAAACAGACATGAAACAAAGAGAAGATTTGTATCCAAGAGAAAGAGTTTGTTATGGCAGCAGAAAATCTCTGTCGGAAGGGAAATAATTTGTTGAGGCTGCTGTCACTGAGAGACCACCAAAGGTAGGTGTTGTCTACATGCCAAAAGTGTACTGACACCTGGTATGTGGAATATTTTCCATCTTGGCACAGAAGGCATGTCTGAGGCTTTTATATAAGTTTCAATAAAACACTGGGCCATGTCAACACCGATGCTGGCAAGCCGACACTTATTTCTGGCATAAGTAAATCATCTGCTGGAAGTATAACATACCTCCCAGTGGAAACTGACGATACAACTGAATATCACCAAAACCCATCCACCACCTAGCCCCTCTATTTTCCCAAAGTTGAGATGGAGAGATGACAAGAATGATGTAGAATAGAGCCACGAGGAGGCCTGGAAAGGGTCTGTAGATAGTTTTAAAGACAAGAAGACTAATTCTGAATTTGAGTTTGGAAAGAATTGGAAACTAGAGAGGATGTGTACCATTTCTCCTTAATCATGTGCAACAACATATAAGGAAATGTTTAGCTCTCTGTGTAAGATACTCCATTTCAAGTTTGCTGCAGCCAAACAGGTTTTCTTGGATAACTTTCCTATGAAAATGTACTGCCTTGCACTATGACAGCAACCTTCCTTTTCCCACAAAAAGTCACAGCCCAATTAACATTAATGTTCCATGGAGTCCTTTGAGAGCTCCAGGGAAATTAGTTCCATAACTTATAGGTTCAATCCTACACTAAAAGGATTCCTCCTTATTTTCTGATACACCCTGAGCAACGTATTGTGATTTTTATAACAGTTCATTATTGTTTAGCAAGTCTGTCAATATGAGCCAACTGAACAAAATCCCACTATTGCACTGAGCATACCTGAAATACAATGTTTAGATTAGAATATCCTTGGTATTATTAAAAGTACAGCAAAAGCACCATATCGAGTCCAAGATATTATTTGTGCCATCTTTTATGTTTCAGAGCCTCACCAATTTGGTTGTAGATACAATGAAAGTGTGTTCAGTGATTTGCTATGGTAAAAAAATAAAAATTAAATATATAGGAGATTAAGCTCACTGGACTAGCTGAGAGCAGAATTAGGCCCATTACTTTTACTAGGGAGACTAACAGTTTAAGTCAGTAAACCAAAAGATGGCTTAGGGAAGGTGATTATTAGGGAAGGATATGACAGTTCCAAGCTCAGGGAATTATCTGAATATCAGGTTCTGTTGAATCCAATGCCTTATGCAGTATATATTTTTCCAGAATTGTGCCCTGTGCCCAAAACTTATTGTAATAATTCCATTGCAATATATTTTAATTTTGGGAAATGAGAGGTGTTGCAAACATAGCTTGGGTATACTCTAAAACAATTTAACAAATTTGTCATTTTGGAGGTACTGAATATAAGAATTCTGAGCAAAGCGAGATGCTTGGTGTGTTAATTTTCATGCTCGCACTCAGAATTCCCTATATAACATTGTTGGTGAATGAATTCTGAGGCAAATATTGAAAGGTTAAGGGCACTAAATGTTTTCTACCATGTGCTTTTCATAAATAAATCTTTGGCAAGCATTTTCTACTTTTAATCTCCAGACCGCTGTGGAGAATGATTATATAGTATAAGATGTAAAAATAAAATAAAATCCCAAAATTGTTTGAACATCAAAAAATAAAAAATCAGTTCGTAGGCACAAAAGTGGCATGCTCACACATATTTTGCTAATGGTGAGAAAAGCAAAATGAAAAAATACCTCCTTCTGTACCTTGGGAAACTATTTTAACTGATGATTTTCTCTCTCTTCAATAGCTTCCCCCTCCCCTCCTATTTAACTAGTGTAATTTTGAATGTGCCTTGCTCCTAATAGCCTAGTGAAAAACAATACTTCTATCTCCACTCAATCTTTGCTGCAATAATATTCTATTTAAAGTATTTCATGGGAAATTTCATGGTCTCCTGTACAGGGCATGAAAATCAGAGGGCCTAATTTTCCATTGCCCTGCACCTTGTGCAGTCGTTTACACCAGTGCAAAGTAGTTGTGAAATGCTGCCATTCTGATATAACAACACTTTATGCGCACTGTGTATGGTGCCAGTAACTACACATTCATGATTAAGAACCAGAGCCAAAATCAGGAGACCCGTGTTCCAGGCTTGGCTTTGCCATTATCCCTCAGGTATAACAAATTACTTAATCTCTTTGCTTCTGAGTTTTCCCCATCTGTAAAACAGGGCTAATGAAACTCATCATTCATAGTAAATTGCTTTGAGAGCTATGGATTAAACAGCAGGTACGTCATTTACCTATTAATGCTTTCAGTTGATTATAACAAGTGGAGCTGTCTAAATATTTGGCAAATTCATTCTACAACTTTTGTGATTTAAAGAGAAATTTATTCTACAAATGGTCCCCCCCCTTCTACATAAGACACTAATTACAAATCATACGTTTACAAAAGGCTTATAGTAGGAACCTCAAAATGTTTTCATGTTCTAAATGTTAATATATATCAACAGATTTGAAAAGAAAAATCTATGTTTTCTTAAATATTATTGTAATTAGGGAAAGTAAAATAAATTTAACAACTAGTATAAAGATAAAGATGAGAAAAGGGAAAAAAAGAGGACTATATATGAAAGAAGAGCAGAGCTGGGAAAATCTTGGCGTTTCACTTCACAGGTGGCTCATATCAAGTCTTTGTAGGCCTGCCCTCTCTACTTTTCTCTGACTTTGTGTTCAAATGAGCTTATAAACATGAATTAATATACAGTTGAAGTCTAGTGTTTTGCATAGTTGCAGGTCAAGACTTGAGCAAAACCACCAAAATTAACATGATTCATACCCAAAAGCATAAAATTTTTCCAGGTACTCAACATGTCAGCCAGGTTTATTTGAACCTCAGCCCACGTGCACAAACCTTTCAGTAGACCAATCAGGAAAGTTACTCTTTTTGAAAATAAGCCAATCCATATTTGTGTCCAATATAGTAGAACACTATAATAATCTTCCTCAATGGAAAATGAATTCTGTGACCAACAGAGGCTATTCTGAGATAATTTTAGTTTGCTTTTTCCCTAATCTAGTGTCTCTCAATTTTTTCCATACCGGGCGTCCATGCTATTTAGTAATATGGGAAGGTAGGCAAATTGTGACCCCCAGGTTGTTTACAAAATTCCAACAAATCAGCCTGGTGGCTCTGAGCCTAGTAATTCGTAGATACAACACCTAACTCTACACACTATGCATAGTGAAGTCAGTGGGACTGCTCAGATGCTTAAAGTTTATCACTTGCATAAGCATCAGCAAAATCTGGGCTACATTTGTTTAGGGATTTGTGTGCCTTTTCTTTTTTTACAGAACAAAAGTCTAGGCAAGCTCTTCATCTTGAAAGAATAAATTTATTTATAGATAAGTTAAAAAATAGAAAGTATTTGAACATTATTTCTACAAGTAGACCATCACATACTACATATATGGGGAAATAGTCCCTGTGCTCTGAAAAAAATCATCTCTGTTATTCCACTTTATATAAGATTTTTTTTAATGAAATTTGTTGAATCCAAGCTTTTAACTGAAAGCATCAAACATACTAGTGTTAAATAACTAACTATGTAACACCCTTTCTTTCTGCACTGTGGAAAACACCCTATGTAAATATATGTTTAAGTGAAGCTTTAATAAATTGTATCTGTTTTCCCCCAGGCTCTACATTCTTTCCAAACTCCATTAAATGATGAATTCATGAAAATGCAGAAGACAAAATGAATTCTGTGAAAAACAATTTCTGTCTCTAGAGTGCTAGTAAAAGCAAAGGAAATGTGTGACAACAAGATTATACCCCATCTTATACCAGAGGTCATGTGTAACTTATTGAGACGTACTGGCAAATTATAAATATAAAAACTTCAGGTTTGTGGTATGAGTCAGTTTGCATTTATCTTGTATTGTCTGTTCATCCACCAACAGAATGAATAATAACCACTTTGAGCCAAGTTCATTCCTGGTGCAGTACCTTTTGGTTTCAGAGGAGTTAAACCAGGAACGAATTTGGTCCACTATACTGAATTAATTATATATCCTCTGGTTGATGAAGCAAACATTATTTTTATTACATTTATGGAAAAAAAATAACAAAGCCGTTAGTAATTTCAATTAATTGGAAACAATGACCTATAGGAATGGAAACATTTTATCCTGAAGTCTCGTTTGATCAGCTCACAAGAGAGAATTACTGCTGTATTATTTCTCTCACACATAACTCTCTGAAAATGACACATTTTTAATCATATAGAAACAAATATTTATCCATATTGCTTGTCACTCAGTGGTCCTTAGGAGAAAATCTTATTAGAAATGCCTATTAATTACTCTTAAATTACAGTGTATTTTGGACAGTAATCAATGTGGAATCCACATACACTTATTGTGATCGAGACCATTAGAATGAATATTTAATCATAGATTTAAATGGCAAAATAAAGTCTTACTAACAGCACAATATGGGAATAAAGTGACTTTATGCTGCAGTAGTATTCCAGTACAAAGTCCCCAAAGAATATGTACATATAATTAAGAAATATGGTCAAAATCACCATATTAGAGAATGTTTGTGAGACCACAGAGAAAAAAAGATCTATTCATATAGTCCAGCCCAGTGTTCTTGCTCTTCTTTGGTGCTTAATATTTTTTTAATTTACTTTTAATTGTTGTTGCATTCTGTATATATGTTATTTTTTGTAAAGTTGCCTTTTTTTTAAATACTAGGTAAATTATGCCTTTAAGACAGGGGTCAGCAACCTCTGGCATGCGGCTCGCCAGGGTAAACACCCTGGCGAGCCGGGCCAGTTTGTTTACCTGCCGCGTTGGCAGGTTCGGTGGACTGCGGCTCCCACTGCCCGCGGTTCACCGTCCCAGGCCAATGGGGGCGGCAGGAAGCGGCGCAGGCGAGGGATGTGCTGGTCGCGGCTTCCCACCACCCCCATTGGCCTGGAGCGGCGAACCGCAGCTAGTGGGAGCCGCGGTCTGCTGAACCTGCCAACGCGGCAGGTAAACAAACTGGCCCGGCCTGCCAACGTGCTTACCCTGGCGAGCTGCATGCCAGAGGTAAGCACGTTGCTTACCCCTGCTTTAAGAAATATCCTGAAATAGGGGGAAGTGAGGAGGTGCATCACTCCTTCAGTAACTTCACATCAGGCAAGTAGGTACTATTCCTCCTGGAATCCAGAGGGAGTAAAACAGCAACACCACGCTCTGATAGGTTCATGTGCAGGGCTACATGGATCAGCTCAGCTGGTCAGTATGTGTGTGTGTGGTGCAGAGGGACAATGGCCCCAAGCCATTCCTGAGTCTTCCCAATAAACTTCAGTGGGTGCTGCTGATATAACATATACTTTACACCTTAATAAGTGTATTCCTAGAGTGAACTAAAAGTATATCATAGAAGTGTAGCATAGGATTGGAAGGGACCTCAATGGGTCACTTAGTCCAGTCCCCTTCACTCAAGGTAGGACTATGTAATAACTAGACCATTCCTGACAGGTGTTTGTCTAACCTGTTCTTAAAAACATCCAATGAATGGAAATTCCATAATTTCCCTAGGCGATGTGTTCCAGTGCTTAACTACCCTGACAGATAGGAGGTTTTTCCTAATAGCTAACCTAAACCTCCCTTGATGTGATTTAAACCCATTGCTTCTTCTCCTGACCACAGAGGACATTTATTCCCCTCTTCCTTGTAACATCCTTTTATGTACTTTAAAACTGTTATATCCCCTCTCAGTCTTCTCTTCTGCAGACTAAACAAACCCAATTTTTTTCAATCTTTCCTCATAGTTCATGTTTTCTAGATCTTTAATCATTTTCACTCTCCTCTGGACTTTCCTGAAAGTGGCACCCAGAACTGGACTCAGTACTCCAGCTAAGGCCTTATCAGTGCTAAGTAGAGTGGAAAAATTACCTCTTGTGTATTGCTTATAACACTTCTGCTAATACAGCCCAGAATGATGTTCACTTTGTTTCCAACAGTGTTACACTGTGGACCTATATTTATGACACACACACTATGACCCCCAGATCCCTTTCTTCAGTACTCCTTCCTAGGCAGTCATTTCCCATTTTGTACATGTGCAATTGATTGTTCCTTCTTACATAGAGTACTTTGCATTTTTTCTTATTTAATTTCATCCTGTTTAGTTCAGACCTTTTCTCCAGTTTTTCCAGAGCATTTTGAATTTTAATCCTATCCTTCAAAGCACTTGCAATCCCTCTCAGCTTAGTATTGTCCACAAACTTTGTAAGTGTACTCTCTATGCCATTATCTAAAATGTTGATGAAGATATCGAACAGAACCAGAACCAGGACTAATCCCTGCAGGATGCCACTCAATATGCCCTTCCAGCTTGACTGTGAACCACTGATAACTACTCTCTGGGAACAGTTTTCCAACCAGTTATGTGCCACCTTATAGTAATTCCATCTAAATTGTATTTCCCTAGTTTCTTTATGAGAAGATCATGCGAGACAATATCAAAAGCCTTTCTAAAGTCAAGATATACCACATCTATCACTTTCCTCTTATCCACAAGGCTTGTTACACCTTGTCAAAGAATGATATTAAATTGGTTTGGCAGGATTTGTTCTCGACTAATCCATGTTGACTCTTACTTATCACCTTATTATCTTCTAGGTTTGCAACTGATTGTTTGATTATTTGTCCCATTATCTTTCCAAGTAGTGAGGTTAAGTCTGACTGGTCTGTAATTCCCCAGGTCTTTATTCCCCTTTTTATAGAATGACATTGCCCTCTTCCAGTCCTCTGGAATCTCGCATGTCTTCCATGATCTTTTGAAGATGGCTGGGAGATCTACTTGGTCAGCTCCTTGAGTATTCTAGGATGTATTTTATCAGGCCCAGGTGATTTGAAGACAACTAACTTGTCTGAGTAACTTTTAAGCTGTTCTTTCCCTATTTTAGCCACAGATCCTATCTCATTTTCATTATTTTAGAAGTCCAGTCGCTAATAACATTTTTGGTTGAAACTGAAACAAAAAGGTAATTTAACACTTCTGTCATTTCCACATTTTCGGTTGTTGTCTTTCTCCCCTCATTGAGTAATGGGCCTACCCTGACCTTGGCATTCTTCTTGCTTCTAATGTATTTGTAAAATGTTTTCTTGTTACCCTTTTTATCTTTAGCTAGTTTAATCACGTTTTGTGCCTTCACCTTTTTAATTTTGTCCCGACATGCTTGAGTTGTTTGTTTATATTCATCCTTCATAATGAATATGTGGATATTCATATGCTGCCAAGAACAATTACATCAATAATAAATTTAACATTCCTATATGACTTGTCGAGCTGTTGAGCCATGATGTGCAACTTTATCTGCCATTTTGGATGTCATTGAGTTGAGCTGGAAAATCATGTATCCATATTCTACCATATAATACCTTGAGTTACAGAAATAAAGGGCCTCTGTAGAAGAACATATGTCCAGTTTCCCATTGGGCTGGAATATGCCCAACACATGAACTCTGGAATCCACACCCTCAAGCAAAGTCCCTATATACTTCCATGCTGGTCTTCACCTCTATCATTTCTCCTCCCCATGTTCAGCTGTAAACCATGCTGAATATGGAGAACAATTGAAAGAGCAAGAACATTGACTTTTGCTGATCACATATCTAAGCAACTTATAAACATAGCTCCATATTGAACTAAAAGCTTGGAAATTTGTGTTTTATAGTAGGAAGTGTTCCAAATCTATTTTCTATGCATAGTACTGGATAGTCTTTCTGTTTGCAAAATAAGTTCAGTGTTAATAAGTGTAGCATAATGAGTGAAATCAATTTATTAGTCATGGTAGTTAAATAATCTAAGACCTATATCTGACCCAGAAAACCGTAATCTTCTCTTTAACTGATGAAATCTGTGTCAGCCAGTCAAATTTCTGGATAGCTAATTCTTATTCACTTATAGAGTTTAGAAAAAAATATTTTTTCCTAAAAATAGACTTTTAAATAGTTTTAATGAACTTATATGTGGCTTGGTTTGATCAACTGCTTCTCAAATCAATTTTTTTCTGTCACCCAGAAACAGTTTTAAAATAAAGGTAATGAACAAACCAAGCAACCAACATTCCAGTGAGTTTTAAACTCTTTGTGGCAGGGCTCATCTTTCTGTTATTTATTTGTAGACCCCCTAGCACAATGGGTTTCTGGTGTATGATTTGTATCCTAGTCACTACCGCAGTACAAATGATGTTTGTTTTTTTGACTGGCCACTCAGCCTTCCTTCTCAACTCTCCAACATTTGATATTTATATATTCAGTAATTTCATGTCTTGAATGTAAAGTCATTGAGGCAGATTATTGTGACAGAACAATTCTCACCATTTTGCACTGGCACTTATCTTTGTAGGTGCTGAGTAAAGCTAGGCAAAATCACATTTGGATGAATAGTTTATTTGCTGAAAAATGTGGCTTCAGTTTCACCTAAACTATTTGCACATTTGTGTCAACTTTGCCAAACTGAAAAAAAGTCAAACCATTCCGGCCATGTCACAATAGAAAGTATTATGTTGACTAGAAAAAAAATCATTTTGACTCCTCAGGCGTTTTGACAAAAGCAAACAAAAAGAAAGGAGTCACAAAACAACCACAAGAGGAGGCAGAGGTGACCGTGCCTTCCTTGCTAGCTTTAGCTCAGCGGTTCGGGCACCTGTGGGATGTGGAAGAGCCAAGTAATTTACATTGGTGATTCATAGTCATTCACTGGGACAATTAATAGTCCCTGGGTCAAGGAAAATGAACAAGAGTGACTGGTAGTTACAGAAGTCACCTGGGCTGTAGCAGGCCCAAGTTCAAATCCCTGCACCAAAAGCTACTTAATTATTTATAAAGAGTAGAACAGATTCAAGAGGAGAGATTACAACTTGCACCCCCATATCCCATAGTCCAGTTGTTAGGGGCATTCTCCTGTAATATAGGAGTTCAAATCTGTCCTCTGCATGGGATAGAAAGTGAACCTGCATTTCCTACATCTGAGTCAACTGCCCTAACCACTAGACTATAGCTTATAAGAGAACTGCTGCCACAACCATCCTCTGGCCATTGTATGAATCCTTTACTTTTGCCTATGTTAACATGCCTGGAAAATCAAAATGAAGATTTTCAGGATAAAACAAAACGTTTCGACATTACCAAATCATTCCAATTCATTTTGACTCAGTTTGTTTTTACGTTTTGATTTGGTGAAAATATTAATTCGATCCCTCAAAAAGGTTTTTTGTTTTGTTTATTTAGAATTGCTAACTAATGGGGGAAAAAAACATTTGCCCAGCTCTGGTGCCAAATGGCCACAACTCCTGTTGACAGCCGTGAGTCCTGGAGTAATGAGCACCTTTCAAGAATTGTCTCTTTACTGTCAGAGGCCAAGTGTCCTGCCTTTTAATCCCACTGGCATTTATTAGTTTGTAATTGCATCATCTGTTCTGTTGGCATCCTCATTGTCAGTATCAACATCTGAGTGATTATTCTGAATAATTAAGATCTGTTGAAAACATTGATTCCATTTTACATTTATAACATTGTCTGCCTTGAAAAATACCGTAGAGACTTAGTAGCACTACAGAAAATTGTGACTTCAGTAGTGCAAACCTTTTCATTCATCCATCGTCTCAGATGACTCACTGGGTGAAATTCTATGGTCTGTGTTGTTCATAGATTTCAAGACCAGAAGGGATCATTTTGATCAGCTAGTCCAGGGGTTGGCAACCTCTGGCATGTGGCTCGCCAGGGTAAGCTGGCCGGCCTGGCCAGTTTGTTTACCTGCCGCATTGGCAGGTTCGGCCGATCGCAGTTCCCACTGGCCGCGGTTCGCCTCTCCAGGCCAATAGGGGCGGTGGGAAGCCACCACCAGCACATCCCTCAGCCCGTGCTGCTTCCCGCAGACTCCATTGGCCTGGAATGGCGAACCACGGCCAGTGGGAGCTGTGATCGGCCGAACCTGCCAATGCTGCAGGTAAACAAACTGGCCCAGGCCGTTAGGGTGCTTACTCAGGCGAGCCGCGTGCCAGAGGTTGCTGACCCCTGATCTAGTCTGACCTCCCATATAAAACAGGCCGTAGAACTTCCCCAAAATAGTTCCTAGAACAGATCTTTTGGAAAAATATCCAGTCTTGATTCTAAAATTATCAAGTAATGGAGACTCCATGACAACTCTGGGTAGATTGTTCCAATGGCTAATTACTCCCACTGCTCAAAATTTACACCTTATTTCCTGGTTGAATTTGTTTAGCTTCAACTTCCAGTCACTGGAAGGTGTTCTACCTTTCTCTTCTAGACTGAAAAGCCCATTATTAAATATCTGTTCCCTATATAGATATTATAGACCAGGGGTGGCCAACCTGTGGCTCCAGAGCCACATGCAGCTCTTCAGAGGTTAATATGTGGCTCCTTGCATAGGTGCCAACTCTAGGGCTGGAGCTACAGGTGCCAACTTTCCAATGTGGTATAGGTTGCTCACTGCTCAACCCCGGCTCTGCCACAGGCCCCAGCCCCACTCCACTCCTTCCCCGAAGGCCCCCACCCCTTCCCCTGAGTCTGCTGCGCCCTTGCTCCTCTTCCTCTCCCCCCTCCTGAGCCTCCTGCACACCACAAAACAGCTGATCGTGGTGGGCGGCAGGCGCAGGAATGGAGGGTTAGGTGCTGATCAGCAGTGCTGCTGGCAGGTGGGAGACACTGGGGGCCAGGGAGGAGCTGACTGGGGGCTGCTGATGTGTTACTGTGGCTCTTTGGCAATGCACATTGGTAAATTCTGGCTCCTTCTCAGGCTCAGGTTGGCCACCCCATCATAGACTGTAATCAAGTCACCCCTTAACTGTCTCTTTTTAAAGCTAAATAGAGAGACTAAAGGAGCTCAGTCACTGCAAGGTGTGTTTTCTAATCCTTTAATCATTCTTGTGGTTCTTCTGTGAACCATCTCTAATTTATCAACTCCTTTTTGAATTGTGGGCACCAGAACTGGACACAGTAGTCCAGCAATGCAAGTCAGGCTGTGATCATAATGGTCCCTTCTGGCTTTAAAATTATTAAATCTAGATGTGGAAAACATCCTTTGATTGCTGTAATGGTATAGGTCACTATGGACCAGATTGTAGTTCATTTTGGGAGCTGGTACAAGGGAATAAAGTCACTCATGCTCTATTCCAGTGGCTCTCAACCTTTGCAGACTACTGTACCCCTTTCAAGTGTCTGATTTGTCTTGTGAACCCCCAAGTTTCACCTCACTTAAAAACTTATAAAATCAGACAAAAAAATACAAAACTGTCACAGCACACTATTAGTGAAAAATTGCTTACTTTCTCATTTTTACCATATCATTATAAAATAAATCAATTGGAATATAAATATTGTACTTACATTTCAGTGTATAGTATACAGATCAGTATAAACAAATCATTGTCTATGAAATTTTAGTTTGTACTGACTTTGGTAGTGCTTTTTATGTAGCCTGTTGTAAGATAGGCAAATATCTAGATGAGTTGATGTACTCCCGGAAGACCTCTGTGTAGCCCCAGGGTACACATACCCTAGGTTGAGAACCACTACCCTTTACCACTGCTTTGTGTGTGTATGGTGGTATCGAGTCCCACAGACCCAGCAACATAGCTATATGAGCATATTGGGGAACATACACTGCCATAGGAATAGACCTGTCTCTGTGTACTCACTCCTCTTCACCAGGTGGAGAGTAGGAGAGAGAGACTGTGACTTATGGAGTCACAAATCTTCCTTCCAGGCAGCACAACAATGTGCTACATCTTATACCGGACTAGATCAGAACCTGACAATCTAGCCCTACATAAATAAGAACATATGAATGAAAACCACAGTTCTGAAGACGTTAAGAAATACTTGTCAGGCTGTATTACCATTACAGTGAACCATTCTGGTGTTTCTTAATAAGCCTCCACTTCCTGACCCTTGCATACTGCAATCTTCAGATGGGCATCACTGCCCATGTGAGGTTTGCCTAGGTTGAGCAGTAATTTAAAACCAGGACTACATAAAAGGATTTCAAAACATATTAAAACCCCTGAAATAAAAATTCACGAAAAAATTGAAGGAAAAGGTAACCTAGGGAACTATACAAATCTTTCATACAGCCTGGCTTAGTTTAGCCACAGGAATCATCTAATTTGCAAAGCTTCAAGAAATATGTGAGTGTAAGGTGTCTGCTTTGGGTGATTAGATGATTACAATAATTAAATGTTCCCATCTGACTGAAACATAGCTACTATAAGCACAAATACGTGTGTCCTGCATCACAATTTGCACTCAGCCGTACGTGGCATAGTTACGGAGAGAGAAGAACAGCCATTCTAAGAATCAAATTGAAGACAAGTGCTTTATTTCTATTAATGCATGAAAAAGTGTGTTTTGCAAGTGCTATAGCTAACCAGTATCACTCTGGAGGATGAAATCTCAGCATCAACATTAATAAATTATAATTATAGCCATATAGAGGAAAGAGAAATGTTATCAGGACTTATTGCCATCAAAGTCACATTATAAGCAACATTCAATAACTCAGCTGTGTTTCTGTCCATCTTGCGCAGGCATGTGGAAAGTTATTCCACATATTTCACTCTATGCTGATAATTCAAGAGAAATACAAGACTTGTTTTCCAGTGTAAAGATGTAAGCATATTATTTTTAGCTTAATCCTTTCACTTGGACAACCCATCTGAAATTTAATTATTTATTAACAACCAGGGTCCTAATTAGAGCTCCAGTGAGCTGTTTGTATGTCTGTTGAACTCCAGTGAACAAGTCCCTTGTTGCTCGCAAGTTTATGGCCATTAGCCCAGCAGCTTTTGCTCTTCACTGCAAGACTCAGTTCAACCACTATGCTCTAGAGAAAGGAAGAGTTTCAGAACACTAGCATTGTTACTACTGAGCTCCCCTGTGTTTCTTTCTTTCAATAAACTATTAAAGACCGTGCTCATCACCTGTAGCTGAGCCAACTAGTGCTTAAGTGCTTAGGCACTTTTTCATCAAGTGTGTTCTTGAAAGATTGGAGTAGCTTTGAAAAAGCAATTGAAGCAATTTGACATAATGAGGCATTAATTAAAGCAAAATTATAGTGCGGAATATTATAGCATTTATAGCATCTGCATTAAAACTGAGTGCATCAAGATTAAAAATAATATAGCAAATAGCTAAGGAATTAGTAGTAATTGGGAACCTGATTTTGCCACAATTACTAATGTTGTGCAGCACTTTTTCTCAGTGAGCAGGTTCTACTCAGAACATAAAAACGGCCATACTGGGTCAGACCAAAGGTCCATCTAGACCAGAATCCTGCCTTCTGACAGTGGCCAATGCCAGGTGCCCCAGAGGGAATGAACAGAACAGGTAATCATCAAGTGATCCATCCCCTGTCGCTCATTCCCAGCTTCTGGCAAACAGAGGCTAGGGACGCCATCCCTGTCCACCATGGTGAATAGCCGTTGGTGGACCTATCCTCCATGAATTTATCTAGTTCTTTTTTGAATCCTGTTATAGTCTTGGCCTTCACAACATCCTCTGGCAAAGAGTTCCACAAGTTAACCGTACGTTGTGTGAAGAAATACTTCCTTGTGTTTGTTTTAAACCTGCTGCCTATTAATTTCATTTGGTGACCACTAGTTCATGTGTTTTATGAGAAGGAATAAATAACACTTCCCTATTTACTTTCACCACACAAGTCATGATTTTATAGACCTCAATCATTTCCCCCTTAGTCGTCTCTTTTCCAAGCTGAAAAGTGTTATCAATAGTAGCAAAGCCTAACCCTAGGTACAATTCAGTGTGATTGAGAATGGCAGAACATGGTCCTAGACAATGAGAACCAAATTGTACAGTCAAGGTCCACTCAAAACTACTAGTAAATGGGAGTTTTGAATGTACAAAGATTGAGGCTTTGGGCTTTCATTTTGAACTGATAATGTTTCTAAGATCTCTCTGAATACAATTAGCAACAAAGAGTCCTGTGACAGCTTATAGACTAACAGAAGTATTGGAGCATAAGCTTTCGTGGGTGAATACCCATTCACCCACAAAAGCTTATGCTCTTCACCCACGAAAGCTTATGCTCCAATACTTCTGTTAGTCTATAAGGTGCCACAGGACTCTTTGTCACTTTTTACAGATCCAGACTAACACGGCTACCCCTCTGATACTTGAATATAATTAGTTACTCTAAAATGTATAATCGTATTGTATAGAATTAACCAATACATATTACAGATTATCAAGACTTTAAAATTAATATTGGCATTATTAAAAAAAAATGTCTGCAGGCAACTTAGTCCTCTTATGAAGTGCTAATAAATAGAGATGGGAGGCCCATAAGTTGTCATTTTATAAATTTTAATTTTAACCATTTTATTTGTTGTCTATTTTGTTGAACCATAAAAGAACCAAAATGTCACCAAAGCAAACCAGTGCATTTTTATCTTCACTTCTTCAGAAACATGTGAAAATGTAAAAAGGCCAAACAGGTGGTATTATTTTTTAATCTGTAAAAGTACCTCTGCGTTGTGACTTTACATGAGAACGTTTAGCCTGGAGCAAATTTTTGTGGCTGAGTTAGCATCTCGAAAAAAAAATAAAAAAAAATAAAAATGAAGTTTTGGAATGGAAATGCTGTGTCTGCTGACACAAGTTTAACAGCCTCTAGAGTACGTGCCTGTACAGTAATTCAATATTGCCAAATACAATAGCTAATAAAACATGACACCACACATAAGAAGCAAGAAACTCTTTTTTTTTTGTCTAATTCATCACAACTCTCAAAATATTTTTGATATGGTAAACTGGCTCAAAACTATTACAGGAAATTAATGTCCAGCTGCACAGTATTAACTTTACAAAACGTAAGCTTTCCTGGGCAGGGAGCATGCCTTCTTTGATTCTTCACCTAGCACATTGTCAGGCCCATCAAGAGAAATTAGGGGCCCTGGTATATCATGTTTGCTGAAACTCCACTGCCTCCCATTTCACTTTATTTACATAGACATTACAGATGTTTGGTGGCACACCTGAGCTCAGGGCTCCAGTTCGATTTTTCCTTCCTTTTCTCAGCCCTTACCATTGTGATCACTATGGTAAACAAATTAAGAATAAGAAAATTAAAATACAGAAATTATTAGAAAGAAGGAACATATTTTTAACACTGAAAGTGATTAACAATAGGAACAAACTACAAAGGGACGTGGTAGATTATTAATTTTTGGATTAAAGCTGGTTGGAAAAATCAAAATCTATACCAATAAAAAAAGATGTGTGGGTTTTTTGTTTGTTTGTTTGTTTTAATTTACCTGAAATTGGGACAAAAAAGCAAATATGCAAACTTTTTCATGGGAATGGATTGCAAAAAAAAAATGTTCATTTTGGGAGAACAGAAACTTATTTTTGGGGTGTGGGGCGAGCTTGCTGCTTGTCTGCCTGGGGACCCCTTGTCAATTTCTCTTTCTTCTTCCAGGCAGAAAGTGAAATTGACAAAGGTCTTCGGGGCAGACTGCAAAAGGTTGAGCACTCAGGCTGGCTCTCCACCTTCTCATCTCTCTCCCAGCCTGGCTACGAGAGAGATGAACAGGGCTTTGGCGGAATTTGGCTCTCCATGTTTTCACTGCTTAGAGTTATTGTCACTTTTATTGTTCAATGTGTATTTTTGTAACCCTGTCCCTTTCCTCTGTAGGTTACTCAGGAGGAGGCAATACTTACCTGAGTGCCTAATATTATTGACATTAAAGGAGATCCTGAGTATCCCAGTAGTGATGTTGGATAGGTGGGGATCCTCTATCCACCCTGCTGCTGAAGTCCTTTTACTCCTAAAGGAATTTAAAATTGGTGGTGCCTCCATCTGGCTGGCCCCTGTACACACTCAATGGTGTGCCTTGGGAACCTCCAGGAATAAACCTATTCTAATAATAAATAATAATAATATAATCTTGGCATAGGGGTAACTCAAAAATACCAATTATAAATAATATGCATCCAATATACCTAAATTAGAGTAAACACAACTTTACTTAACAATTTAAAACACAGGGTATAATTGACTAAGATTATGCCACTACTAATTTAAATCCACAGGGGGAAGTTGAATAAAATAAATTAACAAATATAGGATACAGTGGTAAATGAAACTTATCTAACTGACATTTACACTGCAACCATTTACCCCACCCCAGAGTGTACACTCCTCTGGATTTCAGAGTCCTAGGCACTTGCTTGTGTGGGTGCACTTGAAAATCTGCAGCTGAAGACAGCACTCTGTTGGTTCTGTGTATCCATCCAGCCAAGGCAACAAGCTGTACAAACCCACTGGAGATTGGAGTTCATGTAACCCACACACCTTCTGGGTGTGGGGTTCTGTCCCATCTACTGGCACCGAGACCACTTAGAGAGAGATATAAAATGAGTCTGCTCTCCAGCCTCAGCTAAGAGCAGGCTGGCTTTTAGCTCATGTGGTAGAGGCTCATTCACTAGGCTCCAGAGGTCCCAGGTTCAATCCCACCTAGCAACAACCAGGGTTTGTCGACATTACATTGGCTCCACCAGATATCAGCAGCTCTGGGTCAGGGTTCAATAGGAAGATCGCTTTACCTAGACTCACTCTCTACTATACCCCTGCCCTTGCAAGTACTTTCCCAAACAAGAGTGGGGGTTACTCACAGTTCCTTCACTACAGGCCCACCTCAGACAGCTCTAGGCACAGCAACAGTCTCCAGTGAAACCACCAACAGCCTCTGAGGCTCCTTGGTTAATCAAAGCCCCTGCAGGCTCTCAGCAGCACACAGGATCTTCCCCTGGAACACTCCCAATAAAGTTCAGAGGCCCCTCTAATTAAGGGTGCCTACCTTTTAAAATAGGATACAATTTCTATTGTCCAGAGAAGTTGGCAGTTTGTCTGATCAGCTACCCAATGTTTAAATAAAAGTACCAAGTTATTACTATTTTCTAGCTTCTCTACTGCATTAAGATGTGAAAAATCTGTTTGTCTTGTAAGCATTGTAAAGTCCCATATCATTTTTTAAGAGTAGGGGGTTATCCGCTGTACATTTTGAATTATTTATCCTTCTCCCACTGTTTCTCATCACTCAACTATCTTCTTTCACAGAGGTAGCTGTGTTTGGTGGTGGTCTGTATTAAAACCCCAATCCTGCTGCAACTTGGTGCAAGTCCATGGAGTGTTGCACCAGGGCCGCCCAGGGTGGGGGCAAGTGGGGCAATTTGCCCCGGGCCCCTCAGAGGCCCCCACGAGAGTTTTTCGATGCCTCTGGAGCAGGGTCCTTCACTTGCTCCGGGGGCCCCGGAAAACTCTTGCTGGGCCCGGGCCCCCGGAGCTTCTTCCGCTCCAGGTCTTCTGCAGTAATTTAGGCGGGGGATCCTTCCACTCCGGGACCCGCCGTCGAAGTGCTCCGAAGACCCGGCACTTCAGCGGCGGGTACCGGGGCGGAAGGATCCCCTGCAGCCGAATTACCGCTGGAGCGGGGGCCCCCCACCGCCAAAGACCCCAGGCCCCCTGAATCCTCTAGGCGGCCCTAGGCAGTGCCGCAGGATTGGGGATTTAGCTTGCAAAGCATATTAAGATACTTTATATGGGCCTGATCATTCAAAGCCTTAATCATGTGAGCAATCCTGTGGGTCAGTGGAGTTACTCACAGAGAGCTAGAGTTCATTATTACCACAAACTTTGATTAAGGAGAAGAACACAATCAATAACACAATTACACTGCTCCAGGAGTCACAACAATCTGGTACTTGATACCCCTTGTTCCAAGGGGGAAATGATCTGCACTAGCTTTATGCTTGGTACATAGTATTTCTCTCTCTCCCTGCTGCCTTACCTATACTTTCCAGCATATTGGGAGATACAATCAAGGCTCTGCCCACATCTTTCCCATCTGTGTGGGGTAGGGAAACAGTAGCCAGGCAGAATCTGCTGCCCTGCCACGCACAGTCTGGCAGTGCAGGTGGCCCACAAGAGGGACTAATTGGGTGTTTTACTCTTGCATGTGGGCATTCATGATGGTTTACAACTGAACTGTTAGTATTGCTTTTACATGAATAAGCCTTTGCGGGATGAGAGTGAGGAAACAAGTTATTTAATAACATATATTAATCAGATTTTTATCAGAAGGCAAAGGAGATTTTAGCCACTCAGATGTAAAAATGTTAACAATTTGATAAAAAAATAGTTTGATATTTGCTAAATGACTACAAAACCTTATAAACATTCAAAATACTCAGCAGAATTACTTCAAATTGCAAAAGTATTCCAAGGTTTGTCATGAAAAACAGAAGGCTATTTTCAGCTCTGTACACAATTTCCTTTTGAGTTAAATGACAGAAAAACTGAAACTGGCTAAATAAAGTCACTTGAGTAAAAGCGTTAAAGCCTTTTTTACTCCATCAATCCTGCAGGCAGCTTTATATTTGCTAGATTAGATGGATAGATTGGCTTGAATTGTGTTTCAGTAAATCCATGGTCAGACAAGTGCATGCAAACAGGACAAGTACAACCCTGATTCTTCCTGATTACACAGATGGGCAGCTAAAGCGTTCATGTCTGACCTTTATTATAACTTCCCACTAAGTGCTTGTCTAACCCCTGCTCTTGTACATCAAGTTTTACACCCCCTAACATGTTTCTCTGCTGTCTTTTAATTTATGACTTCAAGTTACTCTCCAGTGTCCTGGTGCTTTCATCATACTCCCTAAGGCAGCAATCCTGCATCTGGTTGTACTGGATAAACGTGAATTATCAAATGCTTATAAAACAAGATATTTTCTACCCAATAAGCACCACTAACAATTCTCCTAATCTGGGCTAAGATTCTCCTGTGCATGACTTCTAATGTTAGCAGTGATCATGATTTGTTAATAGTGCCAGCTTTCATATTGACAGGGGAGCCCAATAACACAAGTACTTTCCAAAGGTAAGAAGAGTATGATATTATTGCCTATCAACTACAGAGATTTGCCAGGCATGAGCTGATCAATATGTTATTCTTGCATCTCTCATAAGGAAGCATTAAACTGTCCTACTAATTGAAAACAAGTTGAAGTTTTATTATTCTTTCCATTTTGTATTTCTTACATATGGATCTTAATCTATGCTAGCACAACTTTACTCACCTGTTTTCCAAATGTGAGAAAAGTTATATTTTATCATAGACTTCACTAATATGTAGGTATGAAATTGCATCGTGGTGCGGTCAATCATGTTTGAACATAGAAGATAACCAGACAGAGGTCTCCACTTTTTGACTACCAAAGGAAATGCTAATTAAAAACTTTACATTATATTCAGGGACCAAGTGGTGCCATGTCTCAACAGCGCTGATTGTTTCACAGCACAGTATGTGGGACTTCCTTTACTGGTCTTCCTATCCCAATAACTCTCCTTTTGATGTCATAAAGTTTCTGGTGCCAGAATTCCCTACAGATGGGGAGAATCAATTCAGAAAAATAAAAAGCCTTCCCCAACAATTTTGGTTGTTTATAGAACTAAACCATTTTGAAAATTCTGAAATATTTGGTTACCTTTTTCCAAGCCCAGTAGCAGAAGTACCATGACACAGGTTATGTATTTCCAGCCTGACTAGAAGCAGGAAGCACTGGAAATCTGAAAAGGAAACATTTTTTGTTTGTTTGAGATTTCCAGACAAATTTTGCAAGCTCAAAAACATTTGGATAAAAGGCTTGGAGATAGATATAATATACATATATTATATCTATCTCCAAGCCTTTTATCCAAATGTTTTTTGGATATAAATTTAAACTATATATATATATAATTTAAATTTTTCCAAATAATGGTAAAAAAAAATCAGAATAAAGCATTTTGTAAAATTTCATTTCATTTTTTCCAGAAAAGACTTCCTGTTTTTCAAGCAGCCCTATTAATGACACTTGGTACTATAAGGATGGGCACTCGAGAAGTGCTCATAGATAGAAAGATAGATGAATGAACTCTTAAACATTATTGGGTCACCGTGTTCTCTTTCAACAGGTCAAAGAATATGATTTATATCTTTGAATTTTAAGTAGAGCTAGATGCTTCAGCCTGCAATCTGAATCCCCTTAAGTACTTATCTCTCTCACTTAGTCTCACAAATATTAATGGATGTATCCTCCTATGACTCTGTGAGCCAGGAATGTGCATTTTCCAGCAACTGAGACACCTAGAGTGAAATCCTGGCTTCACTGAAGCCAATGGCAGAGCACATAAGAAGTACAGGCAACAAACTAAATGTAAATATTTTGAGTCAAGTCACTACCTTAACAATACCTTTCCTCTCAGATCCACACTTTCTTTAAGTCCAGGAGTGCTTAGATCTAGGGTTTTTGTCCCAACCATTTACAAACTTAGTAACCAATCAGAGTCAAAACCAAGTGTCTAGAAAGTTCTTGTTAGGATATAGATATTCAGGCCTGTCTGTAAAGGCCTATACTTCAAGAATTTAGGTGTATTCTTACCACTTAGCTAGTTATAGAGGTATAAAAGAAAGAATTAAAATCACTGTCTGCCAGTGTAAGGGTTTTCTTTTACTGTCACAGTCTGAGGCTCTGTTCTTAGGCTAAGTAAGGCCTTTGGCTAAGCAGCAGAGGCAGCCATAAACGGGGAAGCGTGTGGTCACATCATTACTTTCCAAACTAGTCACATTGAAATAAGGTGCTATTGGGCTGTTAGGAATACAACCCTGTCCTGATAATGTCTATCACCTCCAGAGAAAGGGAAGAGCCTAGAAGATGTAAAAGGAAACTTAGTTTGATAGCATCCTGTCTGGCAAGAACTCACTTATCAATAGCTGGGATGTGAAATCCTCATTTCTGTATTGTTCTATCACTGTAGTCTCCACTTCCCTATTGTTTGTCTGTATAATCTCTGTCTGGTTCTGTGATTGTTTCTGTCTGCTGTATAATTCATTTTGTTGGGTGTAAACCAATTAAGGTGGTGGGATATAATTGGTTAAATAACCATGTTACAATATGTTAGGATTGGTTAGTTAAATTTCAGTAAAATGATTGATTAAGGTATAGCTAAGCAGAACTCAAGTTTTACTATATAGTCTGCAGTCAATCAGGAAATAAGGGGGGAATGGGAACAGGGAATGGGGGTGGGGGAAATGGAATCATGTTTTGCTAAGCGGGGGGATGGTAACAGTGAATGGGAACAGGGACATAGGCAAGGCTCTGTGGTGTCAGAGTTGGGAAGGGGGGACACTGAGGAAGGAAACTGGAATCATGCTTGCTGGAAGTTCACCCCAATAAACATCTAATTGTTTGCACCTTTGGACTTTGGGTATTGTGGCTCTCTGCTCATGCAAGAAAGACCAGGGAAGTGAGAGGGATAAGAATACACCTAAATTCTTAAAGTATAAGCCTTTACAGATAGGCCTGAATATCTATATCCTAATAGTTCTGGAGTGTTTATATCTTTGGTTCAGGTCTATCGCTAATTTTAAGACTAGGAAAGAAAATCTGTAGTTCCATGCCCAGAAGAAAGGAACAATGGCTGCACAGGCCAAGAAACATCCACTTTGCATTTGAGTTTGGAGTCTAAAAGGCAGGTAATTAAAAAACAAATAAAGGAATATTTTGAACAAAACCCAGTATGGCATCACTGCCCCATCATACTGCATGATGAACTTACAGGAACTCAAGCACAGAAAACTGTAAAGTTTAATTTTCCTTGAATTACCCACACACTGTGTTCAAGGAAAACAATCAGAACATGCCTATACATAAAAAGCCTATTTGTGACTAATACATTGGGGAAATCCTTCAAGAACATTGTTTCCTTACTTAGAGTTCACTCATCTAATGCTCCCAAGGTTACTACATCTATTGTGAATTTCCACCATTTCTCCCCCTCAGAAATTGATTAGGTTTTCCTTTCTAAGTTTAATTTGCCTGTTGGACCAGATCCTCCCCTTTTCCAATTTAATTACCTAGTAAATGAATGCTGATTTCATAAACATGTTATGCCACTTTCGCAAATGAATGATATGAAAATGAGCCTTACATATACCATAACAGGCTAGGACACAAAGGATCTTCAATATCTATGAAATACTGTGGAAGCTGGGGGGGGGGAGGGGGGTGGAATACAATGTTACTAATGCTGACATATTGTTATTGTCAGTGCAACAGGGTGGCTTGCTTCTTCATGGCTAGAGGGCCTGGGGCTAGCTAAGTCTGCTTACTGAATGAGCACACCTGAGAGAGCTCTGGTGCTCTCCATTATAAGAGATGCACCTTGCAGCTGCAAGAAGGAGTTAATGGTAGTAGAGAGCAGTTGTAGTGAACAAGAGATACCTGCTAGAGACTGTGACAGGGAGAAGTGATTGAAAGTCAGAAGGCTAAGCTCTACTCAGCTAAAGCCTGTGAATTCTGGGTCAAATTTAAAACTGGTGTAAAGACTTCATTTGTTCTGGATTTTTGAGAGAGAAATAGTTCTGTGTTTTGTTTCTGACAGCTTGCTGATAGCCTGAGTGGAACTGGTAAAAGGTGGGGAAACAAAGGGACCCACCTCTAGAAAGGAGAACTGGGATTCCTCACCAAGGGGCAGAGAGAGACTGAACTGGGGATGGGGATTGCACAGCCAGTATCTGCCCATAGGACTGAAAAATTGAACCTCCAGAAGAGGAGTGTTTTAATTACCTCTTGGACTATGGTGTGGTATTCTTGAGGAGTCCATGGAAGAAAACTGGGGCAGGATGCTTGCAAAGCAGCATATAGCCATAAAGAGGTGCTAGCATGATGGTCATCCTGTTACAGTCAGTTTTTCCTCCTAAGGAAATGCATTGTTGTTATACCAAAGATAAATAAATATTTTATACAAGAAACACATGCTGAAGGTATACACATAAAAGAAAGGTTTCCTGACATGGCCACATGAAAATCCTAGAATATACTTGAGAGGGAAGGTTTCAAACAACTTTATTCGGTATATTTAGGGCTCGGGTTTGTTTCTTCACTCCCCAACACCCTCCTTCCAGTTTTTATGACATCCATATTCAAACAAAAGCCTTATTGACCTCAATGGAAACTTTGTCGGACCAAAGACTTCAGGAATTCTGCTCTGGAATATTAATCACTAGAATTTAAAAGGAACCATCTAATCCACTTTTATGGGGATAAATCTCACATGATCCTTTCATGCCTCCTAACAGGCCAATCCTGACCCCACTGAAGTTAATGGCAAAACTGCAAGGATGAAATCCCAGACTCACTGAAGTTAATGGAAGCTTTGCATTTGGGGTCAGGATTTCACCCCAACAGACTTCAGTGGCAGAAGGATCAGACCTATTTGCACTGTTCATATGTACTAAAGTCAACAGTGGTACCTTTCAATTTTATGATCCTTTGAATTGGGAAACAGGTGCCCCACAGCAATGAGCAATTGAAGTTCTTGCTAATGGTTCTATTCAGGGAATGTTTGGTGTTTCGAAATCTGTTGCAGTACTGAGAAAGACCTTGCCAAAGTCAGTTTGTCCTCTCAAAAGGAAGAGAAAGGAAACTTGAAATAAAATAGGAAGTGTTTCTACATGGGGAAACTGTATTACCCACTGTCACAATGAATATAAAATGCCCAGCTGAAAGAAAGCAATACAGTATTTATGTTTAGCTCCAGTGTGCTGTTGGAAATTTTATGATGCAGTAAAGGGTGTTACTTGCATTTGAAAATGCATGTCAAATCTGGACAGATTTCCTGGTATGTTAGATAACATCATCTCAATGGAATATCTCTTTGATCTGAATTATTCATAGACGATATGACTCTCTGTTCCATACATGTTCATTTCCCAATTTAAATTTGAAAAGTAGAAGAACTTTGGGGACCTAATGTTGCATGGTGCCATATGCTTTTGTGATGAGCTGAGCGCTCTCTTCTACTGATGTGAACCCCACGAAGACAAATTTATTACAAAACACCTGCCTTATTTAGTATTAGTATTATCTTAAAGTTTCCTAACTGATGCTATCTAGATTTCTCAAGATTTCATCCATTCTGTCTAGAAGAAAATGAGTCTGATAAAGCCTACATTTCTTGATTCTATCACCCATGATGGGGGCAGTTATCATGAGATAATCACAGTAGGGTATTCTTATGAAAAACAGAGATCAGACCTGCAACATTCCAGGGACATGATTATCTCCTAGTGGTCATGCCTCCCAGAGTTGCCCTTGTGATATTTGCAAAAAGTTCTAATCTGTATGCACTTTCTACTTGGACAAAGATGAACTTGATATAAATTGAAACTGGTGGTTTAAAATAAAAGCATCCAATGCAGTGCATCATTGATAGACTCTGTCGACAGAGCTAGCATATTGGCACTGGGAGGATCACCTCATAAGGGGATTCTTACATAATGTAGAGGCTCCTGTGTGATTTCCTGCTGCCAGTGTATGTAGTTAGAGGAAAGATGATGTAGCCAACACTCGCCTACACTAAGCCAATTCCTGGCTGTAATTTTGGTCCTTTGGGGGAATTAACTTATGCTGAGGGAACCACCTGTGTCTTGAGCAGCCCAAGGATGAGTGGAATGAAAAGGTGAGCTTTATGCTGCCTTTATGACTCCACAAACTCAGTTTGTGCTGTATGCCTCTCAAATACTAGGAACCTGGTCAAAAATATCTTTTTGATCAATTTTGTCTTTAGATAAATTCATAGGATTCAACTGGACAGTTGAATCAGTTTGTTCAATTTAAAGCAGGTTTCTAACATTAGCAACTAAGACAATAAAATAAGATTTTCTGTGAGCATGTTAGTTGTATGGTCTTTAACATTTCCTTTAGAATATCAATATGAATTGTATTTAAGGTATATGTTTAAATATATATGACACACAGGCCTATGGGGGAGGGTTCTTTACTCTGTGTCAGCAACTCTTGTCAGGTCTGACTACTCATCATTACATCTAAACATTATCATCATGTAAGGTCACTGGAAAACTCACTGATCATTAATGTTCTTGCATGATGTGTATATATGGGATTTGTACGAAGTTATGGATATGTGCTAGAATTGTTTGTCTAGACAGGGCTTGTGAATTGCTTGCCAAAGGAATGTGCTTTTGTTTGTCTGACTAGCCTGGCTGTCAGGCAGTAGGGTGACCAGATGTCCCGATTTTATAGGGACAGTCCCGATATTTTGGGCTTTGTCTTATATAGGTGCCAATTACCCCCCACCCTCTGTCCCGATTTTTCACCCTTGCTCTCTGGTCACCCTATCAGGCAGAGATAATGAAGGTGCACTTACCAAAAAAAAAAAATCAAGCTAACAAGGGGAGGAGGTAATGATGCGTCAACCACCTGTGAGCGAGGAAATAGCATGAAGTTTTCACCAGACTACATATCATCTCTCCCTAGGAGGAGAAAAGGAACTTTCTCCTGATACATTTAGGTGGTTTATTGGACTATAGAGATGGGGAAGGGGGATGAACCTCAAATGGTAAGTAATATAATCAACTGATTTCTAATACAGAATATTATATACAAAAGTATATTGAACAAGGTATTTTGTGAAAGCTAATAACACATTGATGATTTTTACTGTAAAACATATTAATACTGTATGAGAAAATATGAAAACTCATGGATTATGATTTAAAGTCTGTGACCGAATAAAGGAAGAAACAGGCTTTCTCCCACACAGGAGGGAAGGCAGCTTAATTAAGCAAGGTATGATCAAAAACAATAGAAGCCCTATTTACATATGAATCAGCAGGGGGATGGGAACCCCACAGGAAAGGAAGAACAGCATGAGGCCATCCTGAGTCTGGGGACAAAACAGTGAGGTTTGGGAAGATATGAGGAGAATCCATCCTGGATAACCACCAGGGGCTAGAGCTCTTGAAAGCTGAGAAAGCTGGGCCCTTCTACCAAGGTGGTTGAAGTCTTTGGGAACTGGATATAAGTGAGAGACCTGCTTAGGCAAAGGTCTTTTAATTAGAAAGAGAAGGGAAGCCAACACCTTGTACTTCTTTGGGAGGTCCTGGCTGAGGGGTGGGGAAAGTCAGCCATGGCTGGAAACAAGAAAAATTGGTAAGAAATCTACTTTGAACAAAGACTGTAGTTTAAGTTAGATCTCAGCCATTGTGTATTTGACTTTTGTTTGTAACTTTTTGTCTGTCCCTTGCACCAGAACTCACTTAAGACCTATTGCTTTATGAATAATTTTGAATAAATAAACTTGTTTTACTTAATCTAAACCAACCCAGTGCTTTGAAATTGAAGTGATTGTTAACTCCAGTTAAAGTAACATGCTGTGCTTTTTGCCTCTTTAAAAGAGCAATGGCCCCTCTTCCTTCGGTGTATTCTAGGAGAGGGCACACTCCAGGGCAGACAGTTTTGGGGAAATTAAATGCTGAGGATGTTTTGAGGTCACCCTGAAAGAAGTAACCAAGGCTGGTGGATACTAGGGTGAGGCTGTTGTGTTGCTGGGGTCAGAGTGCTGAACCAGGGCCATACAGCACACAGACACTCAGAGAACTGCACGCTTGTCTGCTGGCTGTTGGTGTCCATGATGTGAACTGTGGCAGAAGAACTTCTAAGGCATCCAGGGTTGCACAGCAGTCAATGACACAGCCTCTTATTGGTCTGGGTTGAACCCCAAAATGTTACTATATTACATATAGTGTAAATTATAGGATGGTTTAGCTGCATACCCAGTGCTGCCATATCTTTCCCAGCAGTATCGCTTTCAAATATAGCACTTCCAGGAATGATATCATAAGAGCCAGGAATTTGAAATAGCACTAAATGGAATAGTTGCGGACTTTAAGATTAAGTTTAGCTAAAAAAGTGTGGGCGGAAGGAGGGGGAACGGCCTTTATGGCACTCATCTTAGGTATGTGCTTAACTTTATAGACATGAGCAGTCCCAAGGTGCTTATTCACTTGTGTGAAATCAAGCATGTGCACAAACCTTTGCAGGATCTGTTTGTCATGCTTGTTGTGCACGTAGATCTGCCATGGATGAGATCAATGAGGAAAGTGGAACCAGACACAATTCAGGAATACATTACATATCAACATAGAGTATTCTGATTGTTTTCAATCCCATTATTTTACCTAAACAAACAAACAAACAAAATCAGCATCCTATACCATCATTACCCCTCTAGGCCAATTTCCTTAGCAAGCTTAAGCCTTATGCCAACACTAAGTTTTTGCCCTTATTAAAAAGAAAAGAAAAGAAAACTAGGCCCCTGGAGACTAGCTTTATAGTACCTTGGCTCTGTCTCACTTTTGCCGATGAGCTACCTCTGTAGCACAAGTATTATAGGTCCTACAAAACTCAGGAACACCAGTCTTAAATACTATCTATTGACTGCTTAGATAAATACAGATCTTTCAATTATAGAGCATTTTTATTACACCCTCCATTTTACCATACCGTGTGTGGGGCTTTTGGGAGTCAGGGATGCGGGAGAGGGAGACAGGTTTGCATAGTATTTTTGCATAAGAGGCACTAAAGACAGAAAAAACAAAGGAGTTAGAAGATATCAGACATAAACACTGTGGCCTAATGCTGGCACTTTAGGAATTCATTTCAATGGTTGTGTGAGGTTATATGCATTACCACTCACATGATCCAAAATAGCATCTACTGGTAAGTACTGCATGCTTCTCCTGGATTCATATATATCTCAGAATGGTGAAAATAATTATTTTTTCCCCCAGGCAAGAAACATGGACTTCTTTAATAGAATAAAGGTAAGGGGAAGGAGCAAACCATATTGGCAGCTGGGTTTTCTTTTTCTTGGAGTTGATAATATTCAAAAGCTTTACTAAAAATATCAAGATCTATTTCTACATTAACCTTCTGATAGCTGTCTTCCTAGGGCTCTTTCCTTCCGAGTGATTACCATACTCTGTCACAAAGCAATGGTTTAAATCCAGAACATCCAGGTTCAAAATATTTTACTATATAAAATAAGGTAAATGTTTACTATCCATCAGGTAAAATCTTCCACTATTCACATTTTGAGTTCTGCACTATTAAGCAATAAAAACACTTGTCAATCAGGCTTAGGATATGTTGTATGTAAAAGTAAAAAAACATTATTGTAGACTATCCATATTTGTTAGACCTCTTTTGTGTGTATGTCGGAATGTGTAGTACGTGAGTGGTGGCTCAAAGGAGAAAAGGATAACCTAAGTAGATGTAATCCTGCATGAAAATTCATATAGGATCACATTTACTTAGGTCATCCTTTTCTCATTTGAGCCATCACTCATGTACTACACATTCCAAAATCATATGACTTTATTGATAAGTCCATTTTTACTACATTATGGACAACACTAAAGTTTCTAAACACCTCAATTAGTGGTCAGTATCAACACAATAGTGCTTTGGAAGGTTCCAGATATATTTCTATGCATTAAGAAATGAAGAATTTCCACTCACTTTTTAAAATGGTAGAGCTTTACTTTGAAAAGTTCTAAAAATTAAAGAATTGGCAACTAACATTGAAAAATGCAACAAATTTCCATTAATAAATTAATGTCAATCAAAGTGAAATATTCTGGAACTTGTGTTTGAAGGAAAGTCGACTTTAGAGCCCTATTCTGCACTTGAAGGTGCTTGAAGTAACCGTAGCCCCAGACAGGCACAGCACTCAGTCTGTTGTATCAATTACAAAATTAGGTCCTAGTTTTGTGTTGCGTGCCTAGCTTGCTTCTAAGCAAGTATAGCGTGTTATCTAGACAATTAAGGGGAACATTTAACAGTTGTAAATTCTTTCCCTGTTTCAAAAAAGATTCATTTCTTCTTACACTGGTTTAATTGCAAACATCTCTTTCAGTCACATGCCTTTCAACAGAGCAGAATCTAACTCATTGGCTTTCTAATATGTGGCCAGGCTTGTATATGGAAATGTATACATCATTCTTCTTATGATCAACTGGGAAATTGCATATACTGCCAAACTAACATCAGACTTATGACCTGTCCCCACTTCCAATGTCTGATTGAGAGCTGGCAGACATTTTTCCAAATTTAGAATCTGTTTTTATCTGCCTAGACAATTTTACACTCTAGACAATGTCTTGCTTTACAGTCTGTCAGACATGTGTAAAGAAGTGACTTCTGTTGGACAAGCAGGGTAGCCGATGTCTTCCTCTTTAGGGAAAACTAAACTATTCAGTAATGGAGGAAAGGGGGGGAACTGTCAAGAACTTAAGAGAACTAGGATGTCACCTACTGCCATCTCCCAAATCAGTAAACAAGACACTTTAAAACTATTTGGGAATAGCAATATTTTTCTTTGTGGATTAGACAGTGAGTGCTGCTTAATCACACCAAAATTTCCTTCTACTGAGATCTTCCAGGATCAGGGTCTTAATTCTTCCTCCTTAGCCCTCACTTTCCACTCATACTTAACTCAGTGCTTAACTTTGTTCCTGGATCCAGAAATTCATCCTTGACCCTAAACTGTCTTCAAACATTCACAGCTCTCGTTAGTGTTTCTGTATCACCACCTCTGAATATATTACTTTGATTCTGCCAATTGTGTCCTGACAAAGCATCACTCACCCGCCTTCTACATTCTCATCCCTACCCAAGTGAGCTCAGTCACATTCCCATGTCACATTTTGTGTGTATGGACAATAAAGGGGCAGAGGAAGAACTTCTGGGAAGTTTGAATATCAGATTTTTCCACAGTTAATAGTCAATTTCATGTTTTCTACTGTATTTGTGGTGTCCACGACAATGCTGTGGTATTAACAATAGACATGGGGGGAAGAAGGAAATACAATTTTTTCACTGCAAAAGGTACAATATGTGAAATAAATCTCAACAAACTACCATGGGAAGTGGTAGAATCTGCATCTACTGATTTCTTAATTAATAGTGGCTGCCTCTCTGGAAGATATGCCTTAGGCAAACACAAGTTACTCATGTGTTCAGCCCAGTAACTTGGTAAAATGTAATGTCCTGTGATGTACAGGTCAGAATAGATGATCTAGTGGTCTCTTATGGCCTTAAACTGTGACTGAGAATCTGCAGTGTGTTAATTACTTTGGGAACATGTGATTTTTAAAAAAAGTCTTTGCATTTGTTGTCTATATGCAGTCAGCTGTATGCTTGGAGTAATGGCCTATTTATGGAATTCCTTCAGCAATCTGGGTAGTAAGAATGAGGAGGAGAGAAGATGTGGGGAAACCATGACAAGGGAAAACCTACGACAGGAGTTAAAAATTAAAAGGCAATATACGGCAGGTAGGGAGACCTCACAAAACGGAGAGGCGGGTGAGGGAGAAAATGTAACCAAAAATGGGGAGAGGGGAAGATATGAGGTGCGAGGGGGAAAATAGGCTTTTTCATCCCTCAAGATCTACAGTAGAAAGAGAGAATGAAAGAGTATGGAAAGAAGGTAGAATGAAACAGGAGCACAGTAAGTGCTGCTGGGATGGCTCCTCTTCAGGCACACAGATGACACCACTCTGCTCCTCTGCACTGCTGTGTGACTCTGAGGCAGGTTTTTGTCCTTTTTGTTAAGGCTTGACCATGTAAAACAGGAAATGGAAAAAGTTAACCAATTCAGGTATGCTTAGAAGTTGGCTCTGGGGAGAGGATTTTACCCAAAGACACCAACTCTGGCAGGGGGAGGGTTGAATTGCTCAATCCCTCTTGGCCAAATTCTGACCTCCTGAAACTCCAATGAGATCAGTGAAGTAAATGGGATTGCGTGGGGTGTAAATAAGGACAAAAGTTGGCTCTAAACCTTTAGTGAGGTCCTGGAATAAAGGAAACATGGCCTAATAGATAAGGCACTGGATTGGGACTCGGATGTGAGTTATATTCATGATTCTGCCATTCACCTGGAGCAAGTTACTTTACCTTTGCGTGCCTCAGTTTCTCTTCCTGCCTTGTCTATTTAACTGTAAGCTCTTCAGGGTGGGGTTTGTCTCTTACTTTGTACAGGACATGGCACAGTGGTGCTTCATTTTTGTTTGGGGCACCTAGCCACCTCTGTAATATAAATAATACGAAAGCTGCCCACTTGCCTAAACTCTGAAACCTAGGAGTTTTATCTCAGTAAGGATCTCAGGACTATGAGATTTGTCAGCAAGTACCTACATAAGGAACACATATTTTAATAATGGGCTCTTCAGTCTGGCAGAGAAAGGCATAAAACAATCCAAAGTCTGGAAGTTGAAGCTAGACAAATTCAGATTGAAAATAAAGTGTAATATTTAACAGTGAGGGTAATTTAACCAGTGGAACAATTCAATAAGGTTGTGGTGGATTCACAATCCCAGGCAATTTCCCCCCTAAAAAGATAAGTTCTAGAAATTTTGGGGGGGAATTTCTATGGCCTGTGTTATACAGGAGGTCAGACTAGATGATCACTATGGTCCCTTCTGGCCTCTGAATCTCTGATCAGACCCTTCACATCAGTTTAGTTTTTGTTTTCCCTAAAGAGGGAGAGGTCATTTAAGACTTCGTGCCCAAGTGCTGCTACAAAACAACAGTGCTAATGCCAATAACAATGCCTTCCATGCAAACTTATCAATCCTACTTAGCATATTTTCCTGTGAGATCCTTTGTGGTGACTTTCCCTAAAGGATGTTTTGCTTCAGTCACTTTCTGTGGATCCTGACATCTACAATCTCTGACAAGATTTTCCTGTGTTCCTGATGTAAAATATTTGCAATTTGATTTTCAACTTCTTTTATAAACACCACCTTTAACAAGATCTAGATCATGCAAAATTACACTTAAGGAATGAGCACCTAAAAATCAATATTTCATTTTTATAGTGTCTTAGGTGTTCATGATGACATACAAATCAATAAATACCTGTCTCTGCCCCAATTTATACACAACATGGTACATTTTGTGAACTAGTGGGATTGGCAGGAAGAGCTTGGAAGTTGTGCTGGTTTCAGGGATACAACAGGACTCCCCTAACTGAGGGTGTCTTTAACAATTTCATCCTTACCTGGTGCATTCCTAACAACTGTGCACTTAACAATGTGTAAAATCTGTGGAAGTCTTAATTCTGACTTTAAATTTCATAACTTTTAAAACCATTGAACTAACTTTCTTCAATATCAGCTTGTTTTTTTAGCATCAGTGATTTACAGAGCAAGTCAAGTTGGAAAGGTTGTTTTTTTAATAGTTTCAGACATTTTGAATTATCTGAGCACAATGTCTTATCAGACCACATGTGAAAAGGGTAAGGTTATTTTTCTTCTCCTTTTCTTGTTCTCATAACAACAACAACAATAAAAATCAACTTTGGCCTAAGACCACACATAGGAAATGTCAGCCCCAAAGAAATTTTGTAGACGTTATGAGCAACTTGAACAGGGATCAAGGGTTAGTGTAAGTTGAAGATCCACCTTAACTAGAGCGGGTGCTACTTGCTGTCAAGTGTAAACTGATGAGAGACAAATTAGGAGTCTGGGAAGATACATTTCCAGTCAAATATTGTTGTGGAATGCAGCTGATGAGGTAGAAGTTCAGAAGGTGTTCCAAAGCACTGAAGCTGCAGAGGATAAGATCTAAGTTAACAGGGCTGCATGGAAAAATGGTGGGGGGGGAAGGCTATGTTAGATAAATAGGGGGCAGGGAGAAGAGAGAGAGTGTGGAACAAATCCATAGAGGGTCTAAACAACATAAGGCAATTTTGAATTGGATGCTGCAATGAAATCCCTTTAATACTACCTTAAATAAATTAATAAAAATACATTTAATAAAACCAATGTAATCTATTCTCCAACCTTTAAATTCCAGATGGATTGCCCTAAAAGAACAAATTCAGACTCAACAGACATAGTTAATCTAATATCTTAAGGAGAATATATACAAGAAGGAAATAGACCATATAGTTCTCTCACTTTGGGACTCATTTTTTTAACCTTTGTTTCTTAAATAACATACCATAATCTCTTCCCTCCCTAGCTTTGTTGAGTAGTCTGAGAACTCCACAACCAAAGTGAATTTTCCCATTGGTAGTCAGGAGTTGCATCCTCCTGATTGCATTCTACACTGAGAAACATCAAGAGCATCTCACTTCTATATTGATCAGGTTTCCTCTGTGGTAGTAACAGTAATGTGTGGTCTTTTTTTCTCATTACTGGAATTGCCTCTATTTCATGAATACTATTGCAAACGTCTCCATATGGGACAGAAGAATCATTCCCATACTTTTGTGTGTTAGGACTGGAAATGCCATTTCAAGTATGTGCTGTAAATGTTATAGCACAATCAAGATTTATTAAAACTACTCCACAGAGCACTATTGTAAAGAATTTATGAACTGTAAAACTGCTATAAAGGTCACTTGAGATGCAAAAGTTTAATTTGGAGTATCATGTTATGGCATAGTACTGCTAAACTCAATGCTTGTTTAAACAAATGGCTTGAGGATATTTGTCTTAGAATGTGGAGTTTATCAATTTCAGTAGAACAACTTTCTATCATCTAATTTTTTGCCTAGCCTTTTTTTTTTTTTAAAAAGGGACATGTTCACTTCTTATTAGATTAATGAGCATAACTCGTCTCCAGTGGAAATGAAGATAAAGAAACACAAGAAAGAAAACAATATCATTTTGAGATCATTGTAGTTAGTAATAGTGCTATATGTACTGTTGCGAATTGGGCTTTTAAGGTTTCATACTCCATTTCATTATTTTTTTCCTTACTCACCATTTGCAAAGATGTTAAAAAAATTCTGCCAGGAAGAGAAGAAAAATGTCAGGAAATATCAAGAAGAGCCCAAGAATTAGATGAGGACAAGGATCTTTTTGATAGCCTATAATGTGTGATGCACATTGATTACACTGCATAAATAGTAATGTCAGTGTTTGAAATTGAAATGCCTCTTACCTCCACTGCTGCTTGAAGAACAACATGGATAAATCTCTACGCTTATGTGGGGGAACTCTCCTGACTTAAGTGGGGCTCAGCATAGGTGTTAAGAAGATCTGCATGAATGGTCTTCAATGCAGAATCAGGTCTGGAGCAGCCATGGAAAAAAATTAGTGGATGCTTACCCACCGGCAGCCAAGGTTTCCCCACCCAGCCCCTCCTACTCTCCACGGATCAGCTGTTCTGTGGCATGCAGGAGGCTCTGGGAGGGAGGGTGAGGAGTGGGGCCGGGGCATACTTGGGGGTGGGAAGAGGTGGGGTGGGGTCTTGAGGGAAGGGGTAGAGTGGGGTGGGGCCTGGGGTGGAGCAGGGTGGGATGGGGGTTAGGGCTTGGGGGAGGGGGTGGAGTGGGAGCAGGCCTGGTGTTGAGGGGTGGTTGAGAACCCTCTGGGTCAAGAGGAAGTTGGTGCCTATGGTGAGAAGCACTTTAGGTAAGCACTATTCTATTAGAAAAGAGGACACCTTGTTAAGTTTAAGCTCAGAATGCATTTTTTATATGTAACCCTTTGCTAGCATTTGAATCTCTGTTAGATAAACTTACTTTTGCTTTCTCAGTAAACAAATCTAAGCACTATGTTAAGCAAGGCTGTGATCCTGAGGTGAAGCTGATAAGTTGATGTGTACAGTTCCTTTGGGGGTTGCAGATCTGTGAGTGTCCATTGGAACTGGTACTTAAGGGGGATGCTTGGAGGACTCAGGGTTGGATTGTGCCTATTGCTAACCTGCCTCTGAGGGACAGTGGAACCTGCATAGTCTAAGGCCATGTCTACAGTACAAAATTATGTTGACCTCACTTATGTTGGCATGCAACCACCACAGTTATTAAATTCCAAGTGTACATGCGCACTTGGGTCCTTATGTCAGCAGTGCACATGCTCACTAGGAGTACTTTGACAATACAATTGATACGTGTGGGTATTGTGGGGTTGCTCCTGAAAACCAGTAACAGTCAACGTAAGCAATGCAGTGTTGACATTGACACTGGGAGCCAAATTTAAGTGATGACACTTCCACAGCTAGGTTACGCAAGGCACCTTAGGTCAATCTAATTGTGTAGCATAGATCAGGCCTGAGAAGGGAATACTTGTGTTGCCTGTGGCTGGTGGACTTGGAGAGCTGACCTCTGGCAGGCATAGACAAAGCTCCCTCATGTTAAGGGCAAGTAGTAGCAAGGTGCCTCACAACTCTGGAAGCACAGCAGAGAGGAGGTGAGGAAAGGAGGCAGGAACGATAGTATGAGCTGGCTTTAGTTGCAGCAATAGGAGCTGCTAGCATGGAACTACAATGATTGCAGTCAAGTTTATAATAGAAGGTCAGTTATTTGAAGTGTTAATGGAAAAAACAGTTACATTAAATATTCACTTCTTTGCCTCGCAACAGCTACAGCAAAAACCATAGAACATTAATTTGTGCTAAGTACAGACAGGTTTCAAACTAACCAAAATGCTGGTAACTTTAAAAGCATAAAATATAGAAGCTAATATCTCTGATTTCCTACTGATATGAAACTCTAATATTAGTGTGCTTCCCTTAGCTTTCAGTGCCACAAATTGCCTTGGATTTCTTCAAGTGTTAAATTAACAAACCAGCTCCAGAGGCTGACAGTTAGAAATGTATCTGTATGTATTTTATTAACATCAGACAATGCTCACCCTGCAGACTCAACAATCTGTCTGGATTGAGTCTTGTGGATATATGGTCAATATTCAAATAAGTATTTTAATATCAAACTAGATTTTTTTTACTTTGACAGAGCAAGTGCAAATAATCATGTGTTGCCAGTGAAATATCTAATCACAAGCAGTGAGAAGAATTTCCTTAGATTTGAGTAGATATTTCTAACTATATCCCATCCTTCCTTTGATAAAGCTTTCATTTAAATTAAAAAATTAACCAAGGAAGCATTTGGTTTTTGGTACAGTATTTTATTTTTCAGTGACTACTTATGAACTGTGTGGTAAATTCTACATATTGTATAATCTTATGCCCCAAGGACCTCATGCTATTTTCCTATATAGGCAAAGTTTGACCGCCGAACACTATTTTAGCCAGCTCATGAACATGCCTCTTAAAGTTCACATAGGAATTTTCTGCAATTTTCCTGCCATGTTTGTGCTTTATGATTAGCCATAAGTGGCCATTAGACTAACTCTGAAGAATGGTCTAAAAGGTATCATTTAAGCTTCTGAGCCTGAAGGAAATGTGCATGTTTGCAAACAGGAACCAATGAAGCTTGAGATAAATTGCCTAGAACAAGATATGCATTGCAGCTTTGAAACAAAACTGTCACTTAATCTTTCAGTTACATAGAAGCACAAGGTCCATACTCTGAAGACATACATTTTGAGGCCCTGATTTGGCAAGCTGCTTGAGCTCAGCATAACTTTAAACATATGAGTAGTTCCATAAAAGTCATGGGATTACTCACATGCTTAAAGTTAGTCCCATGCTTAACTACCTTGATGGGCCAGGGTCTCTGTGGGCAAAACACAGATGAAGAATGAAAGTGTGGCTTTTATTTTCTTAACATCCCTTTGCATGGAGGGACTAGGTATTGTAACACTAAGTCACGAAAGGAGGATGGCAGTAGTAGGGTGTGGTCAATTGTACTGAGAAGAGCAGGTTGAGAAGGCTAAGAATGCAAAGGAGACTATAAAACTTTGAGGTAACTGGAAATGTGAGTGTTGGTTGCAGAATATGGGAGCCAGCAGGTAGGAGATCAAGTGGAGAGTTAGGAGAGAGAAAGTGGAGGTATAAGAACAAACTACATTCAGGAGCTTTGGAGGTGAAGGGGTGGGGAAAGGAGGTGGGATACTACCTGGAGATACAGCTGACGTCAAGAAGTGTGGGGTTTGTTTGTTTGGGTTTTGTTAGGATAGCAAAGATAATGGCATACTTAAAGGTAATGGAAAAAGAACTAGACACAAGAGGATGAGCGTGGGACTAAGAAAGGTGTTTGAGTGGATGAGGGAAGGTAAGGCACTTCTGAGGCAGAGGCTAGGGTAAAGCAGGAGAGAAATAAATATCACTTATAGATACTGATGGATTTGGACTATAATTTATTAATACTATATCCTGATTGGCAGATTGTGATTACTGTATGTATATATTGAATTGATTCAATAGCATCATTTTCAGGAAATGCACTCAGAAAGGAGGAGGTCAATCCTAATATACCTTTGTCAGCAAATGCTTGAGAGAGACTCCAAGAGTCATTTAATTTAATGCTCTGGCTCAGCCTCCTGCTGGGCCTGGAGGACATGTTTCTCCCAGGCGGGACTTGGTCCCTGGGTGGGGAAATCAAAGGAGTTTCTTTTGTTTGTTTGTTTTGAGGCTGAAAACCCAGAGCTGGCCAAGTGGGTTCTGAGATAAGTTAGATCTACTGGGGTCCCACTGATCTTCAGCTGTTAAAATGCCTTTTGTCTTTCATGTCATGCCTTGTTTCTATGTTTAAATAAATAATACTTTTGTTTTAAGAAGGCTGTTTTGATTCACTGTTTTGGTCAGTTTAGTTATTCATTGGTCAGCTTCCCAAACCAAGTTGGGCCTACTGGGTAAATACAATTGATACACAGTGTACTATAGACCAGGGATTCAGTCTAAGAGTCGGAGAATTGCATGATTTGTCCAAACCAGGCAAAGACATGAGACCTTACCCCTGTGAGAGGGGTCAGAGATGTAGTTAGCCCTGTAACTGCGCATGTGGATAGCTTTCTGTAGCTTAATTCATCGTTAAAACTACAGAATTTATGAGGAAATAGTCTTCAGGGTACAAGATTATTATGCAATACTAAAGAGCTACTGTACCTTTAAGTAATCCAAGTATGATTTTTGTGGGTAAAGACTTCTGGGATGCAGAGACTGCAAGATGAGTCCCATCAGTGAGGGAGATGGTAAGGCAGGAACACAAACAGGCAAAGACCTCCAGATTTTGAATTCTATGGAAAAAGTCCTCCAGACAGATCTACCCGTGTGGTGCAGATCTGTGATCACCTTTGGAAATTAAGACTCTCATTTGCAGTGTAAAAAGATCCTTCTGTAAATGCACCCAGGTTGCAAATACAGGGATTATAGTGTATAAAAAAATTGTTTTCCCAAAGACGAGAGATTTTTCATCTCAGTGCACCCTCACACTAAACTCATCCGTCTCAACTGTGGCTTAAATGTGAAGGTCACACTGTGCACAAAAGAAACTCCACTTCAGATGATGTAGAACTCTAACTAAAGAAGGGGACCAAAGGGATGGACAGGCATCCTTATATGACTAGGGGAACACATTAGCAGGTTCCTATCAGCAACCTAGAATTTCATATTGATGCTGGATTCTTTCAGAAGATCATGTAGCCAATTCACCTAAAATTAGTGGTTTAGAAGATAGAAAATTTCTCCCATATGTCTTGCTCCAAAACAGGAAAATGTGGTGCCACTCACTATTGTTTGTTCCTAAAATATAGGAATGCATAGCATGTACCACTTGGCATATGCCTTTCAAACAGGGCATTTATGTATGGAACTAACCTACAGCTATCTGCTTTCCAGAATATTCAAGGTGTCCTATTATATTAAATGGTCAAACATGTTCCCAAACCTCAGCAGTATGCAAGTACCCATCAAGGTGTTGCTCTATATTTCCATACCTAGCTATTTTGAATGCCCACCAGGCTAAGCCAGTTCCACCCAGCACATACAAATATATGCCACATTGTGTGTACTTACTTTAGAAATATATGTTGCCATATTAGACAAGTTTTTAAAGTAAAACAATTTGTATCAGGTATAAGTTTAATATAGATATTTATTAACTTATTCCTTGTTAAGTGACTAGAGATTTACCAACATGTATTATGAATTTTGTCCAATTACACATTCTCTTCAAGGTCAGGAAGTCCATTCACATTTCACTTACAGGATTGAATGGCATGGAATTAAAATGAGGAGGGAAATGTTGCTAAGGATCTCTCAGGAATTAAAATTGAGACATTTTGTTTTGATAACAGGCTCTCTGTAGAAGTAATAGGTTTGGGATCCATGAGAAAGTGAAGCAGATCTTTGACAGTGCCCTGAAATAGTGACCTTCCTTAACTTCCCAAATTATGTGCATTTAATAGGTAGTCCTTCACTTTTGAAGACTCCAGAGTTTCATAGTGGATGCATATTGCATTAGGAGTTTGATGCTCAAGGCCAATACATGTAAAGAAATACAAAAAGGGGAGTGAAAAGCTTAGATATTTTTGCAATAGTTTTAAACTGCAGTTTTCAATTGAGGTAATAGATATGTATGGAAACGAAAGCATAATACAATTGTAAACGATACACACATTACTTCAGTCCCCAAACACTGAAGAGGCAAACTGTTGTTTGCAAAATAGAGTAACTCTTTTCACAAGAAAATGGCTGGAAGGTAAATTAATATCCATGTGAACCATATGTTGGCTGGTTCTCTGGTTGTTCCAAAGCAGTCAAACCAGAGCCTCGGCTAACAGTATTTTGTGATATTTAAAGTTTTAAAACAGATGAAAAAAACATGACTTGATTTTTTAAGTGGGTAGGCACTTAAAATACATCCATAACCTTGAATGGGTTTATATTATTTTTTGTTGCCAGAATGTACTCAATAGAAAGAGAGTAAAGCACGTAATAGCCCTGCAAACTTATTTTTGTGATTAAAATATAACCTTCTAAATATAACGTTGTTTCCAATAGCTGATTAACCATTGTATAACTATATTAACAGGCTTTATGGATTGCAACACGATTTGATGTATTTACCATATGTTAAAGTCTGCACAGATAATATACTATAATCTTCATACTCTTGAGCCTTTCTTCTCCATGCCCTCCTACCTGCTTGCTTTGCCCTTTGTGTTATTTGTGAAATTAGATTGTAAACCCTGTGGGAGCAAGAAACATGACTTTCCTGTGCAGTAAGACAGCTAACAGACTTCTGAGTGCTGTTTAAATAAATAATACTACTGTGGGCAGGGCAGGCGACATATAACAAATAGCCATTATGGATAAAGCCCCAGCTAAGCCAATGTATTTTCCCAATTTAAATAGCTAGAACCCCTTGGGCAAAATTGCACTGAGGTGGTCAGGAAGAGAAGGTTTCTCTCTAAATACCTGATCCAAATGAAAGAATCCTATTGACTTCAGTGGGGTTGGATCAGGCTAGGGAGTTCCTGTCTCAATAGTCACCCTGGATCTACGGGATCTGCAGAGGACCAACTTATAACTTCAGACAGCAAGCACACACACATACAAAAAAATCCCAATTGCCTTTTTTTCTGGAACAATGGAATAATGATGCACCATGATTATACAAAATCATTTTTACATAATGTGAAGTAAATAAATTCAAACAGTGAGATATTCAGATTAGGCAGAACCAGGTTGTGCATTGTTCTGAGTTTCTCCAGAGAGATATTGTCAAAGCTGAACTTTTTATAGTCTGAATCTTATGCCTGGAGAGGCCACAACATTTTTTTGCCATAACAATAAATACAAACCATCACAGATATTTGTCTGAGCTTTGGGAGAGCTTTAGTTAAAATATATCCAGCGCTTCTGAAATGAATAACAGCAGGCAAGAGATGGAAAGATTGTCAGTGCAGCCTTTGCCCCATTGTTCAGCTGAAATGGCCATAACAGAGCGGGAGGCACAGATCCCACAAGCATTTGTGCGGCTAGGGGGAGGACCGCACACTTTTGTGTGCTTTCTCCTCAGTTTCCCATTCTAGCTCTGATTTAAAGGTAAGCCATCCACTGGTTCTTTAGAAAGCAAAGAAAAGGCAAGAAGATTTGTTTTTCTGAAGCTTTTCTTAGAACTTCTGTGTGCAATGACCTTTTGAAATGTAAAATCTTACACTTGTATAAAATAACCAAAACCAAAGTCAAAACTCCTTATAACTTTGCACTATAACAAAGGGCCAGATAGTGCAATCCTTTGGTAAACAGGACTCTCAGTGACATCAGTAGAAGTTTTGCTTGAGTTCATAAAGCAGGATCCGGCTCTAACTCACTCTGTAGCCATCAAGCTACACCAAAAACATCCTCAACGTGTTCCTTCTGAGTTCACTATAGTGTGAAAACAGCAAGTCCCACCCACCTGTTCCTAGTGATTTCATTTGAAAAAATGCAAACATAATTGATTGAGCCATCCGTGTCCCTCCCTTTTTAGAATTAAATGTCATTGTATATGAATGTTACATACAATTACATGCCCCAATTCCTTTATTTAATGCACTGATATTTGTTAGCAGTCTATTAATGAAAGAATGCAAGGAATCAGTTTTAACATCTGTCTCCTGATAACTTTGTTACATACTTTAATAAAACTTCACAAATTCCTTGCTGAAAAAGAGCTACAGTTTTTTTCTTGTGGTGTGGGGTCTTTTTGTTTGTTTGTTTGTTTTGGAAGCACAGATGTGTCCTTTTTATTTCGATCACCTTTTAATCTACAAAATATAGCTATAGGGGAAAAATGAGTACCAATAAAACAGGCAATAAAAAATCTGTCTGTTGTAAAAACCACCATAGAGAAACAATAAAAAAGATGGTATGGAACAGATTTCATACTATATATTTATGTATACAGCATACACATACACCATGCAATATATTTGGCTCTTTACACAGCAATACACTGGGTCATAAAATACTTTACAGAGCAAGTGAGTCATAAGCTAAAGAGAGTCAGGAGGCTTCTAAGGCAAGGTTTAGAGCAAGGAAGTGTCTCTATGTCTGAAAGGAGTGTGCTCTAGATACTTTTTCATTAGTGCTACCAATGTAACTCCCCACTGTGGAAAGTTGCGAGTGGGAGGGGAATTGAGAAGCGTACGGGAGCCTGGAGAGGGTCAAAGTCAATGTTGCCCCAAGCCAATGGCTCATTGAGCTGATCACTTCAGACATGTCGGTCAACAGCACCCAAAGGAGTGATGTGGCCAGCATCATGACCTTGAAATCTGATAAGGACTAAGTAAGTGCTAAGGAATTTAGAAAACCAAGAGTATTAGTTTTAACTGTATAAAGCACAGCTACAACTGACTTCTTGTGGGTGGACCCCAGCAGACATGCAGAAGCAATTCCCCAACTGGTCCCTAAATGAACACTTGGCACCATGTCCTAGGGGTATCTTGTGTGTCACAAAATGTTTAAAGCAGTGGGTCAGTTATTCAGGGGAGCAGCAATGGCAGAGAACTTAGACAAAAAGACAAAAATTGTGGTCTGAAATGTGATGTGGCAATTTCCTGTAATATCCTTACTTTAAAGTTAAACAAACTCTTATTTCATCTTTAATATCATTATATTAAAGGCAAAGGCTATGTACCGTATTATTGTGGGTCTAGGTGACCAAAGGACTATATTGAACAATGGAGAACTAAGATTGGTGGTCTGGAACAACAAGTGTGAAGTGGATTTCCTGGGAAATATCTAGGTGGACGTGAATGAAAATTTCTCCTTATGTCCCACCCCTCCCCCCAGGTTATACAAAAAAACAGCCTTTTGAAGCTATGCCCTGAGGAAGGGACCATTTCACTTTACCTGTTCCTGACATTTGAAGATCAAAGGCCCAGGCCTTATAAAGGAAAGACTAACCTATGCACAGGTGTGCTTGTTCTGAACTGAGGCTGTTATACATTTGTAACCACAGGAAAACCCCTTTGTGGGGCATGAAGGCCTACTTGCTACGAGAGCCCCACTGGATGTGGGTGTGTGTGTGGTGGTGGTGGTTGTGTGTGGGGGGTGATCTCTGGTAAACTTATTACCATGCATGTAGGTTCTCTTGGTTTTAAATGTTTTCTGTGTAATGCATTCTTCTTAAGAATAAATGTTCTTGCTTAGAAAAAGCTGTGTGGCAACTTATAACTGCTGGCTATTACATGGTTAATAGCCTTCAGAGAGACATCAAAGTGCAGATGTAGGCCTGGTTAGCCAGCCTGGCTTGCTGGGGAATCTGCAGCTTGGGTAGGGAACTGCAGCCTGGAAAACCCCCACTCAGGAGAGGGAGAGATGCAGGTCTTTTCCGAAGAGAGCTGATAGTTGAGGAAATGGAAGCCTAAAAGTGGGAGATTGTGGACCTTGAATTATAATGAATATATTCACAAACATGAAAACTCATACTCTGGTCACTTAAACAAAACCAATTATATACTTAGTGCTGTGCTCATACAGATATCATCATCATCATCACCACACACACATAGTCTACTGTGGACCATTGTGCCAGCGAGGGTGACGACTGTTCATGGCATTGCACCAGGCACCATGTAGTGATGTTCCAAGATCTGCCTCAATGCTGTGGATCCACGAATCTCTGGGGCAGACCCCTGGGCAGCCCCAAGTAGAGTCAGGATGTGAACCCCTTTGCATGTTGATTGGGAGTTTGAAAGCACGAAGTGCTGGTGTGTTTTGGTCCATCCTGGCAACATGTCCAAAGAGCGTGCCATGCTGGTTTTGACCATAGCGAGCAGCTGAACAGAAAGCCAGATCTCTGTATGATGATGACATTTTGCAAACATTCAGATCCCTTTATGCTCAGGATTTGGCACCAACAACACATATGGAATGCCTCTAGCGACTCCAAGTCTACCTACGAGGGTCCAGGTAACTGACCTGCATAGAAATATAAGTAGTCCAGAGGTTTGATAAATCATGAACTTTCTCTCAGCTCAAACTCATTTTTGCATTTATAAGCAAGGCATTGACCTCATGCAGACAGAGGCAAGACCCATTAGTTAAAGAATGTGCTGTTTGATACAACCGTTTGAACTCTGCTTGCATCTTAGCTAGATGATCTGGTCAATACTCTCCAGTGTACTAGACCTCAGTGGTTTTATACTTAAATTGTGTACCATAAATAACCCTTGGACAGTCACCAACTTTTTCTAGCCAAATAAACAGAACAGCGCCTCCAGAGGATTAATTATAAAAAATAGTCCAGTAATGGTTCTATACCAGCCATAAAGTAGACAGACTGTGATGCGATTAATGTTTTCTGACACTCTAGATATGCAAATATTGGAAATATGTGGGATTCTTTTCTGGTGTATTAATGAATAAATATATAATAGTTATGGTCCATTTAATTGCAAACTTTAATTATGGAACTTTAAATGTCCTAATTTTTTAAGCACAAGAATTAAATGTTTAATGTGACAACTGTAGGCTTGAGAATAAAACAATTAAGAATAATTTAAATCAAATAATTTAACTTTTAATTTTAACAGTCATTTTAGGACTCTTTAATAGTGTCACCTATTTATGAATAATTGCTATTGACACAGGATTTATACATGTCCTTATACCTTGTCATTTTCCCAAATCCAAACAAGACACCTGCAAATTATTTCATTCAGAAAGAATGTCAAATATAAATCAGCAAATAATTACCCCCACAGTGCATATAGAATTTAATTCATCTTGAAAATGGACTTTGTATTCATCTTTAATGCTTAAGGGGTAGGATAAAGAGGAGATTTCCTTGCTAAGTATTCAGAGGAAGGCATTCCACCTTTATGAAGCAAGAATAATTACAACATTAAAATGTGTTTCTCTGTTTTTCCTCCTGTCCAAGTTTAAATTAAACAAGTACAGCCATATGACTGGACAAGAATTTTAAAGTTCGGTTTATCTAGCAATGTAGCCTTTTGCATCAGGGACTATCAGCTGATTCCATCTGAGAGGAATCAAATCCTCTAACTGTTTACATTCTCACATGGATTTCAGCTCCTTCCTATGTAGTAGTCCAGCCCTGAAACAGTAAAGGACCCAAGGAGTCCTAATAAAGGGATAATCCTGCAAAACAGAAAAAAACCTTTTGATGAAGACACACCATCACTTCCAGAAATAGGACCAGCAAGCACAAACTCGGTCATGAAAAGGGAGGAAGCATGAAGAGATTTGGGGGAGAAAATGAGATAAATTAGGGGTTTGTGGAAGAGAAAAGGGGTATTTAGAGAGAGAAGAATGCGGTAAGAGAGGAATGTTGGTTTTGGAAAAGAAGGAAGAAAAAGAGGAACTTTGGAAGGAGAGTTCATTATAAAGGAACCATTCCCATGCATAAAGTTATGCACACACTTGACTCTTTGTAATGCCAGGGCTTTAGCCAGTACTCTATCCATGAATTAATTGTAATTAAAGGCACTATGACTCCACTAATGTTGTTGATGCTGTAAATACACCTCTACCTCGATATAACTCTGTCCTCGGGAGCCAAAATTTTTTACCGTGTTATAGGTGAAACCGCGTTATGGAGCACTGCTTTACCGCGTTACATCCGAATTCATATTGTATCGGGTCACGTTATATCAGGGTAGAGGTGTATACTATATTCAGGCAGTTGATTTTGGAGAGAAAGCTATAATAGAAAAAACTGTATATTACAGCTGACTGAAATTTTTCATATAAAAAAAAGTAGACCACTTAGTCCAGGCCTTCTATTTTCTTTAAAAAAAAATTGTTTTCAAATTCTCTAGTGGAGTATGAAAATGATTTTTTGAGAGGTGTTGATTTTCCTCTTTTTGACCTCTTTCCCACCCACCTCCTTTTTTCAGTGGCAAAATGGTTTGGAGGGGGAAGAATGTGGGTTTCTTTCTCATCCTAACATCTTCAAAAATGAAAAATTTCATTACAAATTCTTAATAAATGTGTTCATTTTCTACACCTGCAAAACAAAACCTACTTAAATTTCAGTGTTATGAGAACTATTTTGACCAATCTATTGTATATTGTTTCAAATCTATTTTCTAATCAGAAATATCTGCTGGTATTATACTGTCCCAGCTTCCCAGTGTTCACAAAGCATTTGGCTTCCTGAATGGGCTAATTCCTATGGGAGAGAAACAAGAGAACACCAACTAAGACGGTCCTTTGCAAGTCTATGTTTGACTTACACTACACACACACTTCCTACCTGTGCTTCAAACCAAAAGCATCAGCAAAGTTCACCTGGACGTAGCACCAAACTTCAGAACTCCATTAAAGAAGTCCTGCTAAGACCCCCAGCAAGGCTATTTCTTACATGTGCATTTGATCCTAATAAAGACTATGTCTTAACTCTACTTTATACACAACTAAAAGCCCAATGTAAGTATCTTCATGGGAGTCACTCAAAAAGTGATTTCACCCAATGCTCAAAAGTATCAAATCAATTTTGAGTTGTCTGGATTTTAATAAAAGGATCATTTTTTCCATATCAAATTTGAAAGGAACTGTATATCAGGCTATAAGTAAGGTAACTGGTAACAAATGGCCTGTATTTCTTGTGCACCTAGAGCACTGAAGACACCAGATATTGAAGTGAATTAGAGTACCTTCATCCCATACAGGAGGTGCTCAACACCTTGCAAGATTAGGCACTTATTTAATCAAACAAGACACAGGGCTTAATTCAGCCAATAGCCTCATCTAGGAAGCAAAGACTTCAGTGACATTAATTATGCACCACTCCAGGGTGACCCTAATTCCCAGACCAGGAATAATAAGTCACCAGGACCAGATGGTATTCACCCAAAAGTTCTGAAGGAATTCAAATGTGAAATTTCAGAATTGCTAACTGTAGTCTGTAACCAAATGACTGGAGGACAGCTAATGTGATGCCAATTTTTAAAAAGGGCTCCAGAGGCGATCTCGGCAATTACAGGCCAGTAAGTCTGACTTCAGAACTGGGCAAACTGATTGAATCTATAGTCAAGAATAAATTTGTCAGACACACAGATGAACATAATTCCTTGGAGAAGAGTCAGCATGTTTTTTGTAAAGAGAAATCATGCCTCACCAATCTACTAGAATTCTTTGCGAGGGGGGGGGCGGTCAAACATGTGGACAAGAGGGATCCAATGGATATAGTGTACTTAGATTTTCAGAAAGCCTTTGACTAGGTCCCTCACCAAAGGCTCTTAAGCAACATAAGCTGTCATGGGATAAGATGTTTTGGTAAGTGGTTAAAAGATAGGATACAAAGGGTAGGAATAAATGGACAGTTTTCAGAATGGAGAGAGGTAAATAGCAATGTCCACCTGGGGTCTATACTGGGCCCAGTCCTATTCAACATATTAATAAATTATCTGGAAAAAGGGGTAAACAGTGAGGTGGCAAAATTTGCAGACAATACAAAATTGCATAAGTTAATTAAGTCCCAGGCAGACTGCAAAGAGCTACAAAAGGATTTCTTAAAACTGGGTGACTGGGCAACAAAATGGTAGATGAAATTCAATGTTGATAAATGCAAAGTATTGCACATTGGAACACTTAATCTCTACTATACATATAAAATGATGGGGTTTAAATTAGCTATTACCACTCAAGAAAGAGATCTTGAAATCATTGTGAATAGTTCTTTGCACCGGCAGTCAAAAAAACTAACAGAATGTTGGGAATCATTAAGAAAGGGATAGATAATAGAGAGAAAATATCATATTGCCTCTATATAAATCCATGGTACGCCCACATCTTGAATACTACGTGCAAATGTGGCTGCCCCCCAAAAAAGATGAATTGTGAAAGGTTCAGAAAAGGACAAGAAAATTGATTAGGTGTATGGAACAGTTTCCTTATGAGGAGAGATTAAGACTGGGACTTTTCAGCTTGGAAAAAAGATGACTAAGGGGGGGATATGACTGAGGTCTGTAAAATCATGACTGGTATGGAGAAAGTAAATAAGGAAGTGTTTTACTCTTTCTCATAACACCAAATGAAATTGGGGTCACCAAATGAAATTAATAAGTAGCAAGTTTAAAACAAACAAAAAGAAGTATTTCTTCACACAACGCACAGTCAAACTGTGGAACACTTTGCCAGAGGATTTTGTGAAGGCCAAGTCTATAACAGGGTTCAAAAAACAACTGGATAAATTCATGGAGGATAGGTCCATTGATGACTATTAGCCAGGATGGGAAGGGATGGTGTCCCTAGCCTCTGTTTACCAGAAACTGGGAATGGGCGACAGGGAATGGATTACTTGATGATTACGTGTTCTGTTCATTCCCTCTGGGGCACCTGGTGTTGGCCACTGTCAGAAGACAGGATCCTGGGCTAGATGTACCTTTGGTCTGACACAGTTTGGCTGTTCTTATGTTCTTACTGGGGGACCTGCAGCTGGCTAGTGCAGCCCCAAGAGTGCTTCATACAAAGCATCCCCTCAGCAGCCTGCTCCATAGGATCCCCAGATGCAAGTTAAACCTGCTTTCCTTCACTGGACTTTCTAGGGGAAGCTGCTGCCTTCCTTTATGGAGGCTGGAATCCACCATAAGACGTAGAGGTCCCTGTACCTACCAGTATACCAGTGAATCAAGTCCATTGCCCGGATCTCCTGCAGTGGACATTATATTAAACCCTTCTAGTGGATGTCTTCCTGCAGATATTTGTTCCAGTAAAGTTACTAGCTTAACAGGATTTCCAAAATTTCCTGCAAAATATTAAAAACTGTTGTTGTTTTTTTAAGTTAATGGAATAAAGCTGCTTATTTGTGTTTGCGGATACTATGGTGCTGTAGGTTTGGCTACTGTACTGACAATTGTCCTACTGCTGTTTATAGTTATAGGCTGTACCAGATATAAACTTGTATTTTAAAAAGGCTATTAATGTCAAGCTTACATTCAATGTAACCTATAATTAAGACAGCAGCTGGAAAATGTGTTGGTTGATCATATTCACCAATAATTTTAGCTGAGACAAACGCTGCTACTTAGGCTAAATTTTCTGCTACTTCTGGGATTGAGAGAAAAACCTCTTCTCTAAGATTGTGTTGGATGGTGGCGTGTGCACTCATTAAGACATTATTTTATATAACCTTTTGCAGTGAGCTACAGTAGTTTCCACTGTTGTGCTTCTTGTAATTATCACAGGCAATTTCTTAAAGATTCAGAGAAGCCACTGGTGCCTATAAACTGCAATACCATAGCTGTGCCCTGGCTAGTGGTAGGTTGGACACTCCATGTGCAGAGCTTTTAATTTCTATCACATTTCTAATTAAAATGTTCCAATATGTTGCACAATTGTAGGCTTTTTTTCCCCCTCAAGATTTTAACAGAAACTGAAGTATATTTGTGGGAAGAAATAACATTGTTCTATACTTTTAATTAGGTTGAGGAACTATTTTAGCTATCCAGGATAATAACTACCCTCTGTGAATGTTAAAGCTGCTATCCACATTTCTGATTTCACTGATAAATAATGGTCCAATCCTGAGGTGTGGAGTGCCCTCAGCTCCTACTGACTTCAATGGGAAAGGAGTGTGTGTAATACCTTGCAGGCCTGGGTTCTAATTTTGCAATCTAATCAACCTATTGTCAAAGTAATTATAATATTTGTTGTGTGCTGGTTTTTTAAAACAGTTGCCAGTGGGTTGGTAACTAATCTCTCTCCTTGTTTGGCTATGATTCAATGAACATTACATACTATTGTAGGGTAAAGTCATGCAGACTTTCAATAAGCAAAACTTGAAAGTAACGGGAGGTTAGTATGAGTAAACTTTATAGGATTGTGTTCAGAATCACTCTCTCTGTCCCTCCCCTCTACTTTCTGTTGTAGCTCACTGTTGTAACTGACTATAAACACACAAACAAATGAATTCACACACATCTGATACATAACTGTCCCATAGGGCCTGATCCAAAACCCATTGAAGTCAGTGGGATCACCGCAGCAGGATTTGGTCTGTAAACCCATGATTAGCTACGTTTGGCAAAATTCGGGGCAAAAATTAATTACACTCTCTTACTTATTCCTCTTCCTAAGTAAGCAGATCAGTTACAAATGTCACATGATGAACAAAATATCTTGTACACAATCCCTGAGGCTGGAGTACAGAAATAGCTCCTCAATTTCTGTCAATAAAAATAGTTTTGTTTTTAGCCCAAGTACCCAGAGAGTAGGAATTCAGAAAGTTCAGGCAAACCTGTCCCTGTTAACTATTAAGAAATAGAGACAGTTGCATCCAAAGCCCAAAAAATATCTCTGCCTTTTGTTACTGTTGACCACCAAGTATATTGAGAAGTGACCATGCAGCTTTTCTGCAGTTGTTTTTATCTCCCTCTGGTGCATACTTTTCCCACCTACAAAAAACACATGCTTTGCTTCTGTTACTCACATTCTTAGTCTATTCAATAGAATGTGTCAGGCTTTTTATTGTGAGATAGTTTGTTCATTTGTTTTAGAATCAGTGGAGATATTTCAAGCCATGAACATTTACATCTAAGAGATGTACAAGATATTAAGTAAGGATGGCGCAGTATGCTCATCCCAAGGCAAAATATTGAGCTTTGTGGAAGGTATATATTACAAATATCTTCTGTCAGCTTTAAGGGTTTGAGCCTTGCACATTACAGGTGCTTGAGTGTTGCACATATAAGCACAAGATAAACATGAGCAGGGGATGGAGCATTAGCAAGCGAGCTCTGCAGTTCAGATGTTCACTTGTGCTTCTGCCTAGTAACAACAGTTAAGGCCAAAGATGTGAGAGCATAGTTAAGTGTCTCATTTCCAGCTGAAGAGAATACTTAAATCCATGTCTCCTCAGACATACAAATTGTGTATCCTTGTTCACCCATGTCAATCAGAGGCTAGCAAAGAGATTTGAGATTTACTTCCACTCGATGCTATGCAGTCTGCCTAGTGCTTACTTACATCCGTGCAAACTTTCCATTGATACCTGTTCTGAGCACAAAGCCTTGAGGTCCCTTCTATGCTCAGTGCAAGGACTAAAAAGGAATTCTTGTCTATGAATCTCTTTTTTATTTATATATTTTTTCCATGCAAAGCCATTTGTATTGCACAGTTCCCACATTTTGGCATTCTTGTTAGCATTTGCATTCAGTCTGGCATGGTGAGTGTCTGTTTAGCATTAGGCATGAATGCTTTCTTTTCAAAGACATTTTCCCTTTCTCTTTAATTTCTGTTGCCATTTTATTCCAAGAACTTACAAACCCCTGGGCCAAACAGCCACTTTTTAAAAAAAATTCATGAATAAGGTATCGTAAACAGGGAATCTTGAGGGCCCCTGTCCACATTGAATTCTTGAACTTGAACTCTGCCCACAGATTGGTATGTGACCATGTAAAATATGGATTTTTCTCTAGGGAAAAGTCCTACAAACACCGCATGTAAAATAATTCAGCACGCATTTCACCTAGCTTTGTCTTTTTTTTTTCCATTGAGGCCCTTGTAATGCAAAATACATTTCTCTTGTAACCTTTCCTGCAGTTTATCTGGCTCCAGCTTTCATTTTCTTAACATGAAAAATTAATTATTTGGACTCAATAAAACATGATATTATGGAGAAAATTTCTCACTGTGCACTAAAAAGCTGCTTTGCCAAAGATTCTCTCATATATTGAACATGACAAAAACCATTAAAATGTCAACTAAATATTAAAAACCTAATCACTACTGTTGTGGAAGCTTATATTTGCAGCTACTGTATTCACTTTTATTCAAGGATCAGAAACCAGACAAAATATGGAATGGAACAAACTCTGGGGAGTTTCTGAATATGTTGTAATAAGAAGTTACTTTTTGTGACTCAAATTACACAAAATGTTCTCAGTTTTGTTTTTAAAATCAGTTTAATTGGATGCCAATGGTGAAGTTACTTCATAAGGAAACTTGTCAGTGGATTTGCTGTCCACAACGACTGTGCAAGGTTCTTTTCCTCCGTACTATCCTAGACTTTTTCAGTCTGGCTTTCAAATTCTACAGTCCTTTGAAACAGCTCTCACCAAATCTTCTTATGACTAGGGCTGGCTGGAAAACAAGAATTCTGTTTCATTATAATTTTTAAGATGTCAGAAATCTTCCTGTTCTGCGTCAGGACAGAACTGAGACCTTTACACATTTTTCATGAAAGGCGGGGGAGGAGGAGAAGGTGTGAGAGAGACACCCACTCTAAAATAGCTAATTGCCTAGTGCTTAACCTGAGAATGGTCAAGCCTTTGCTTTGATTCATTAAGAATAAAGATTTGAATATAGATACCCACAGTCTAGGTGATGAGCACATAACTAACAGGCTATTGGTTATTCTGAGAGAAGATTGTGGGAGAGGGCAGGTGTCTCGTTCCTATTTTGACCAGAAATTCCATCTTGGACCTGGGAGCATTCCTGATTGAAATTTTCCTCAGAATTGTTACATTTTCAAAACAGTTTTGGTTTCTTTGAATAGGCATCTTGTCAAAATTTTTGTGACCAGCTCTACTTATGACTTCTTCCTGACCAAACATCATCTTTGTTCCCCTTGACCAATCCACTGTCTTTAACACTGATTTCCCCAAACACCATTCTTTTGTTTTTAGCACTCTCTGCTATATGTGATGATGACTAGATTGATTGTTTCTTTCTTTCTTTGTTTTAAAATGGAAATCACTAACAAAACATAATAGAGCTAAAGTTTTTTTCTTCCAAGTGTTTTTTCCACTTACTGATTTGATCTTCCCTTAGCCTGAGGTGGCATTTGTTTTAGTTATTTAGATGTTTAAAAAGTATATTATAAGAGTGTCCATCCAGTGCTTTGAGCACCATTGACAAATGTTTAAAATAACCTTACAGAGATAAATAAAACCATCCATTGCACAAAATCAAATTTAAAAACACATAATCTTTAGTCATTGTGTTAATATAACCCACAAGCTTGCATCCTGGCACAAAGGGAAGAAATAATGGGGAGAATACAGAGTCTCTTATTTTTGGGGAGTATGTGTGTCTGCAGACTTGCTGGAGCCAGGCAGGGTTACTATGCTGGTTAGGCTAGAATCATCCAGAAATTGGGTGTGGCTGGCAGTAGGCATGTTCATCAGCTGTTGGAAACTACATATATGACTCCATTGTGGACAAGTAGTCTGGCAGCATGCACCCTCAGTCACTATCTGAGAATGGAACCAATGGGAACTCAAGGAACTCAAGACTGAGGACTCAGCAGTGGAGCAGCACAGGACCAGAAGGGACTGCTGTAAATACTGTGTTCCAGGGATTTTGCCAGTTTTGCTGAATTAGACTGCATACTCCCTCAGCCCACCAGAAAAGAATGGAACTAGAATTTTCTCCAGAATGTGCACAGTATTGTTGCAGAGACTCAAGGGGAGATGGAAGGAAACTGGAACTATCATTTGTTTCCCAACTTTAAGGAGCTCTGCCATGCCCCACAGAGGGTTTGTCTTAGCATTCCACAAAAGACTGAGAAGGGTATACCCTCCCAGAGACAAGTCCTAGGACAGTGTATGTATGTGTGCAGACATAATTATATTTTGCATTTGAACTTGTGATAGTAATACCCCCTGAAAATATTACATATATCAATGTCTGTGCTGTGCAGAGAGGTAAGCAGAGTGCAGGAAAGGAGGAAAGAAACATTATACTTAACATTAGCATAGTGCCTTCTTCAAGTCTCTATTAGTGCTGTCTGCTCTGGGGAGACACCAATCACACAATGGGCACTATATTAATAATAAAATAATCCCTCATTTGGTCTCGTTAAAGCAAGAACATAAGAATGTTCATAACAGGTCAGACCAATGGTCCATCTAGCCCAGTATCCTGTCTTCTGACAATAGTCAATGCCCGGTACTTCAGAGGGAATGAACAGAACAGGTAATCAAGTGATCCATCCCCTGTTGCCCATTCCCGCTTCTGGCAAACAGAGGCTAGTGACACTTCAGAACATGGTTTTGCATTCCTGTCCATCCTGGCTAATAGCCATTGATGGACCTCTCCTCCCTGAATTTATCTAGTTCTTTTTGAACCCTGGTATAGCCTTGGCCTTCACAACATTCTCTGGCAAAGAGTTCCACAAGTTGAATGTGTGTTGTGTCAAGAAATACTTCCTTTCATTCATTTTAAACCTGCTGCCTGTTAATTTCATTTGGTGACCCCTAGTTCTTGTGTTATGAGAAGGGGTACATAACACTTCCTTATTTACTTTCTCCACACCAGTCAAGACTTCTCCAATAGTGCAACCTCCCCTCTTCAATTTCTATACTGCAGAGTCAGTGTTGGCCATGAATACAAATCCAACAGTGGGATTCATTGATAGGCCAGAAGTTTGCAATATGATGACTATGCCCCTGCTAGTATTTGTAACTTATTTAAAAGTCATGGGCCTTGTAGCTAATTATAACATCTCTATGTCTGTGCAATTTTAAAACACATGAAAGCCACACCTAGTTGCAAAGATCTCTCAAGGTATTAATGCACCAAATCCATTTCTCACATTTAAAAAAAACAAAAAACAAATGGAGAGCAGATTGTTGATTAGAACAAACACATTAGGAGTGGATGTGGGTTAAGGAAAAGCTGGAAATCTTACAACATACAATCTTAGTGTATTGTGGCTTATACATTTATGGTTGTTTTAGAGGGAAAAGAGGGAATGGACAGAGCTGGGAAAGAAGGAAGCTGCAGTGACAAAATGGGAAGGAATCACATGTAAAAGAAGAACAAAAAGATGTATGGCAGAGAAGTAGAAGGTGAGAAAGGCAGACAGGAAAAAGCGGGTCAGATACAATGTAAGCTAAAAGAGGGGTAAGAAGGCAGAAGACTCTGTTTTTCCCTGGACATACAAATTCTGCTGATGACCCTGAACTAGAATCTTCTGTTGAAATTAGATATGGGACAAATCCATCTTTTTACCGTGGCATTTGATACTGAATATTATGTATGAGTTGCTACCGAATACAAATGTTAACCTTCTGTGGACTTTGTATGATAACACTCTGTTAGACAGATCTTATATTAGTGCGGTGCATCCACCAATGAACAGACTTCTGAGGCATGGAGTCCTTAATTATCTGCATAAGTGCATGTTAACAGTTGATGAAAATGAGGACTGTCATTCCTTGGCATGACCAGAGATTCTGAAGATACCTATTCAGAGGGGAGTGAAGAAAGATATTCTGCTGCACAGCAGTACCAGCAATAAAAAGACTGCAAAGCAGCTTGAAAATGGCAGACTAGCTGCTCTGTTTATACAATTCCAAGCTTGAACAGGAGTGTAGATGGTTATGCCATACTCCTGCTTATCTTGGGATGTTTTCTGCAAATACTGGGGAGAGTTAGGAGAGTACATCCAATAAATACACCAGGAGATGTAGCATAGTTTGGAGAGTAAAAAGAATATCATGCCCTTGTTTGTCTCTGTCCCATACAAATTACTGTTTTACTCACTCAATATTCTGTTCCCATCATTCAGTGGTACAAGAGGTGACAGTGAAAGGCCAGGAGCTACAAAAAGTGGGTAGCATAATATGCAAAAACTCAGTGTTGCATTTTGTGAGGGACTGTGTTGGAAGGACTTTGTCTCTAGCTGTGAAGGCTGGGCAGAGGGGGTGGGGTTGTTAAGAAGTAGGTGGTGGTGTCAGCTTTATGTTTTGATATCTACCATGGAGGAGAGAGATATTCTAGTTTTAGAGGAAATGGGAGTTTGAAGTGGACTAGTTGGATTACATACATTTTAAAGAGGACTTGGTCGACGGAGTTTATTTAGTTGTAATATATTTGGTTGAATATACTCCATGCTTAGAAAGTTTGGTTGTTTCATAATAGTTTTACGAGAGAGATAATAATTTTATAAACTGTAGTGGGTCTGAGGTTTTTGGCTGAAATTTTTGTGCATATTTCTTTGGTCATGTAACTATTATTTGGCAGATTATTCAACCAATACAAACACACTGGAATTTATAATGTTATTCCTGAGTCAAATACAAATAAAATGTCTTATCTGTCATTTGGATGCTGCATCAGGAATTTGAGGGCACGAAGGATTCCACAGTTAGTAGAATTGCTCCAGATTTACACGAGTGAGAGATTTACAAATGAGAGGGGAGGGGTAGAATTTGGACTGGTTCCCTTTAAAATTAAAATAAAAGGATGCATTTGCAATGTCATCAGCTGAAAAGTGCTGGATGCCTGAAGGCACCCCAGCAATGAAAGGCACATTTTGTCTTATGCAGCCTTATGTGTGCTGAGACCGGAATTTGATCCAATGTCTCAATTACTGACAAAACCAATAACTGAACAGTGAAAAGTCTAGCCCAATCACATTGTGCTGCTACAAAATTCCTGGGACTGGTTGTCCGTAACTATACTGTAACAATGTTTGGATCATTCATGTGACTCGCAAATTAAATTAATGGGATGTGTCAGCACTGATGTTTTTCTAGTGTATTTTCCAAAATGTAGTTAAAACATATGATTTGAGATGCAAGTTTTATTCTAAACCTTCTTTTCTTAAAATATATTTTGCAGCTAGCAAAATGTGTTCCATTATGTTTTTGGTCTAACACTGAAGGGATATTAACTGATAGAATTGTCTATAAAAAGTAGCTATTTTTCACACTTGCAATAGATTGTCACAGTCCTTGCATATTGAAATAGGGTGGGAGAATATATAGGAAGCCTTTCCTCCACTTCTGAACAAGATAATGAGACAGTTGCACGCTCTGCTCAGGGGAACACCAGACTACTTCCTCCATGCAGCTCTTGGGTAACAATTGCCCAAAGGTGGTGGGAAGAATGCCTTCTCCTCAATCCCCACTGGACCATAGAGTAGGCTAGGATCACTCTGGGGAAAGCTCTATCACAGTGGTGGGCAACCTGCAGCCCACAGGCCCCACACAGCCCGTCAGGATAATCCGCTGGCTGGTCACGAGATAGTTTGTTTACATTGGCATGGCCGCCCGCAGCTCCCAGTGGCCTTGGTTTGCCGTTCCTGGCCAATGGGAGCTGCGGGAAGCGGTGGTCAGTACATCCCTGCGGCCTGCACCCTCCCCACAGCTCCCATTGACTGGGAATGGTGAACCGCAGCCACTAGGAGCTGTGGGTGGCCGTTCCTGCCTAAGGTCAATGTAAACAAACTGTCTTGCAGCCCACCAGTGGATTACCATGATGCGCCGTGTGAGGCCCACGGGTCTCAGGTTGTCCACCACTGCTCCACCAAAACCGAGGATAGTATATGTGATACACTCCCCCCACACACCATGGGTCTTGGAGTGGGATTGTGCAACCTGAGGAACAAGAACTCTTTAGAAGCAGCAAAGAATCCTGTGGCACCTTATAGACTAACAGACGTTTTGCAGCATGAGCTTTCGTGGGTGAATACCCACTTCTTCGGATGCAAGACCCAAGAAGTGGGTATTCACCCACGAAAGCTCATGCTGCAAAATGTCTGTTAGTCTATTAGGTGCCACAGGATTCTTTGCTGCTTCTACAGAACCAGACTAACACGGCTACCCCTCTGATACTAAGAACTCTTTAAACTCCTGTGGGGTATTATAGTTTGACGCTGCTCCTAATGTGGGTCTATGCAGGACAGCCCAGTGGTGCGCATCTTGTATGAGACTCCCACATTTAGGAGCCCTGTTATGCCTTCCTACATCTCAGCCTGAATGCCACACACACTGGACTGAGCTGCATTCAGGGACTGCATTTTCCCCTACTGGCCACTGCCTAGCCTGCCCTCAAGCAGCTAGGCTGCATGTCTGTCTCCCGTCTGGAGCCTCCATCTGCTAGATCCAGGCAGTGAAGGAGCAGCTGCTAATGAGAGTAGGGGCAGCGCAGCAATGGACGACTCAACTGGGTGGGGACTGAAGGGGGCTCAATACTAGCCTCTCCCATTTGCTTCAGGGGACTCTGTAACAGACCTGAAAGGAGCAAGCTGACAGAAAGCAGGTGGCAGATATTGCAGCTTCTCATCTCAAATCCTCAAAGGAAACTTTTTGTACTTTTGTTTCTTGTAATAAACCCTTTCTGAAATGGATTTGCATCATGTAATATAGTACAGTTCCATTTCTCGGAAGGCTAAGCTTAAAATACCAATTTTGTCCTTGGTAGCCTAAGTAGAGGAATCATTACTAATGGTTTCAAACTACAGAAAATGCCATTTCCAACCGAATAAAGCCTATATGGTCACCCACTTTTTCCATTAAACATTTTCAGTTAATCTTTGTTCTCTATAAACAAAATATTTCAAGACAACTGAAATGCTGATTTTTCCCCTCCTGTAATATGCCTCTGTTCTATCACTGAGCAAATTTAATTTCAACTTACTATAGGTCATTGTTCATTTACTACCAAACACTAACTCTGTCTAGCACAGAAATCAGTTTATTTTTCACATTTTAGATTGAGGAATTTGGGGCTTTTAAATGAGCACAGCTAGACTCATGCTTCGTCCAATTTCACATATGTTGACTTTAATATTGTAAAGTGTTTTCTCTAGACCAGTATCTTTATGTGAAGAAGACAGCCAAAGAATATATGCTACAGAAAGTGTCTGTTATTTGTGGATATTTTAGAGACACTATATATCACATCTGATTTTTAGTCTATTATTCAGAGTGAAAACTTCTTGAAAATGTCCATGTACTGTCATTCCTATGACTGCATTCTCTGTTACTGGTCCACCCTGTGGGCATTGTTTACGTAAGTTATTTTATTGATGTAGAAAAATAATTTTGCCAGCATACTATATAAAAGGAAATATAATTACATTAGATTTTTTTTTTCAAAATTCAATCTATTTGTAAATGAGGAGGCGGTGCAAATAAAAACAAGCTTGCAAAGGGTTGATTTCTTGGGTAGAAATTGCTCATAATTTTAATAAGGAAAGACTGAATCAAGTCTCCATTCGTGATTAGACTGGGAAATGGCGATAAAGGGAAAATATATATTGCTTTCTTATATTCTTAGATAATGTAGTTACACCATTTCCCCAAAAGCTACTTTTCTAGCAGTTTGCTGTAAAAATACAGATAAACGCTGCTCTAACATTAGTATGGTTTCCACACACACAGCCTGTGCAGCTTGTGCTGTAGTTTAAAGATATGTCTACTGGAATATATTTGCTATAGCAAATTGCTTATTCCCAGATAAGTGAACAACACATGACAGCATGTGTTTGACTGATAGACAAACACACTTCAAGTGCACAGAGAAAGTGCCTGACTTTTTTCAACAGCAGTGATAACCTAGCAAATTACTTTTTTTTTTCCTGAGGAGGGATGGGAGAAGAAGGTGTCCATGAAAGGTGCTCAACTGGGAAGTAGAATCCTTTGTTTACTTTCTTAATATTCTCAAGATGTTCTATTAGAAATACTCACCTCCCTTGTGAACATTATTAATTATGCTCTCACACCTTTTACATAGCCTGTCCAGTTCATGAATGACTTGAGCCCAAAGCTTCCACCACGCAGTTAATGCTAATTGAGTGCTGCAGTTGAAATAAATAAAACTGAGAAAGCAAGAAGGAAGGTGAGAAAAAATGCAGCAAGTGAACTGAAATGTTGTGAGTACAGAATACATTGTCAGTGAAGCATTTAACCGATGAGCTGAAAAATTCCTAGTAGTATTACACAGCTCACCTCTGCAAACTGACAGGCAGACTCTCTCCCTAGCCATTGATTCAACAATAATATCTTGTATACTTTTAATCATATACATTACTCTTCAGCTGTATTCACTGCAGTTGTTAATGGTTCTCAGGGCAAATCTGTTATATTTGAAGATGAACAGACAACAGGTATTCACTTCATAAAATCCACTGCTACAATTGGCACCACTGTTGTCCACTACAGCAGAGCGGCCAAGGATTGAATAGCAATTAGAAATGGACCAGGGTGGCTATGTTTTGACATCAGTGTCTTGCTTTTCAGTTGCTTGGGGGTTGGATTCACAGCCTATTTGACCCTGGGGTATTTTTCACTTCTTGTTTCCCCTGTTCAGCTGTGACACTATTAAGCTATAATATCAATCACTTTTAAGTACGTATTGCCCTGCTTTTAGGACTATGATGGAAATACAGATAAATAAATTGTATCTAAAAACCCCCACAAGCTCAACATTACTAAGCTACATGTGGGATAAAGGCACACAGTAAACCAGCCCCTAAAAATCTAGCTATACAAACAATCCTTATCTATAGTGTGTAGGCTCTAGCTATTCTCACACAAACTAGTCCTCTTCCCCAAGAACAAACCTTATGAGAGACCTTCTCTTAGTAACCTAGGGCGAGACCCATTGGGCTGTGATGCTCTTCCAGAAGTAAGCAATCTGGAAAGCTCCCCCCTGGCATCTTCTTACTCAGAACTGACATCCATCCCAGTAGAGACAAGTCCTAGGGTGTACAGGTTCCATACACAGTATCAATACAAGTCTTCTGTTACATTTAATTCTAATGCTTTTCCCAGATCCTTAGAGACCCCCCAAAGACAACAGTCCTGCATACACACCAATATCTGCTATGGTCAAGAGTGTAGTGGCAAAAGTATGACTTAAAGCTTTAATTTTTTCCCTTCTTCTGCTTTTCAAAATCCTACTTGTGTAGGAGCTTGATCATAATGAGAAAGGGATTTGGACTTGGCCACACCTCCTTTTCGGCCCATATCCATTTTTTTTCTCTGTGTGTGCCATTCTGCCTACCATAGGTCCACTGGGATCAGAAGGTAGCACCATCTCTCTTGGTATAACATATTTTGTTAAATATACACCATTCATATTGAGGGATAACCCAGTTGTGTACTTTTGCATGCCTCTCTCAACCAAACTCCAAACCTAGTGATGCTCTGTGGTCACTAACATTTTAAAATTGGTTTGTATTAAATAATCGGGGCTGGTTTCTGGTATAACTGTGCATTTCTACCATGATAGTTTCCAAGAAACAGCTGCCAACAAAGCAGAAAATGTGCTTTAGCTAATGCCAGAGGCTAGTTTACAGTATTCATAGATTTTAAGGTCAGAAGGGACCATTAGATCATCTAGTCTGACCTCCTGCATATCACAGGCCGTATAATATCATCCGGTTACTTCTGTAATGAGCCCAATAACTTGTTAGACTAACACCAAACTTCCAAAAAGTCATCCCTTGGTAATTCGTTCCAATGGTTAATCAACCTCACTTTGTGTCATATTTCTAATTTGAATTTCTTTGCCTTTACTTTCCTGCTGTTGGTTTTTTTTTGTGTCTTTCTCCCTACTCCTGTCTGTATTTTGACTGTCCTAGAAACTAGTTTTCTGAATGCTCTGACATGTATTTTTGCTTTCATAGAGGCTAGTTTATTGCCTAGGAGTGTCTTGTACAACACTGAGTACCCGGCTGATGTTTTATGAATAAATAATATTATGTGCTGCAGATCAGTAAGTCAAGCCAGGGGGCTGAATGGTTTTTGTTTTTTATTTTATTCCTTTCACATGCCAAGAAACAGGGTAAATGTGATTTAAGGTTGAAATGGAGATTATTATTTTTGCTCTAACATAAGCATGAAGGGGAAAACTTAGAAAGTATAAAATACCTGTGGGGACATTGCCATTTCTGAATGGCCAATTATGTATCTTTAGATAAGAAATATTTTAGAGAAAGAGTGTGTTTCACTTTAGGGATGAGTTACACATATAGCACTGGAGAGCCTCTTTCATCCAAGAACTGTTTAAAAAGATGATAATAGATGAAGAAGATAATAGATGAATTATCAGAACACACTAAATTTACTAGTTTGCCCTTGAAAGAGTTCAGTATTGTATCTAGAATAACCTAATAATCAAATTCTCAATAAGAACTAATCAACAAATGTTCAAACTCAGTTTCTGGAGATACTACCCCTTTCAGTTACCAATTTATTTGAATCCTTCAAGCCTGAATTAATTATATAGTTAAAAAGATTAGACAAAGAGGAATGTATGTAATTAATTGTATTAATTGCCAATAGACGGGATCATTAGTACAGTATATTTCATCTCAATGTTTCAATATTCAGTTTAAGTATCAGTAAACTTCAGATCCTATTGTTGCTCATTCTAAGCCAAGAAAACACCCACAAGAAATTGATCAGTTGGGAGACACATTTAATTAACACTATTTCTTGTCCCCTTCAAGTCAGATCATGTGCTCCACGGACAGGTAACTGGATAAAGAGAAATTAACCTCTCTGTGATACCTCCCACCAACAAACCTGCCTTGGGCCTAGGCTACTCATGCTCTTATGTACAGTAGTAGGGCAGCTCTCTGACTCTTTCTCTGCCCTAGCATCCATGTGGAAATTTCTTCAGAGATTTTTCTTGATTGCACATTCTTCCTGCTCTTTTTCTTTAGCTGGTGTCCTGTGGTGGATTTTCTCTTGGATCTGCAAACTGGAGTCCAATTAGAGATCAGTCTCTAGTGAAAAAGTATTCTAGTGCATCCGTATGGCAATTCAGAAACCTGTAGCCCAGAGAGATTTTGTACAGATAGTGGTTTCTGAACCCAGTTCTCTTTATGTTAGTGATATTACTTCCAACCCAATAGGATGAGGATACAATGTAAGTCAGAGATGCCTAAGCAGTCTGAAGAGATACTCTGTGGTGCACGGATTTGTTCACTCCTATCTCTATCACTTGCCTTTGTTCTAGCTATGAAGTTCTCTGAGATGAAAGGCCCTACCACATAGAAGTGTAAGTCAGTATTATTATTTTCTCCATGTCTTTTCTTTCCCCCAGTACTGAATGGTATCAAGCACTTACAGTTTGTGTCAAGTTTCTTTTCTAAATATAAGAAAAGCTGTTTCAGAGGTTAGTGCGTTGGGTTTTTTTAAATTTTTGTTTCCACCCCTGTCCACCCACAGGGCTTGCAGGATTGCAGCGATTACAGCTAACCACTTCAAAAGACAAAAGGTGTCTAATGTGAAGGCTACATTTTTCTTGCACGTATTGGATTGGCTGTAGATATACACTAAGTGCCACTTATGTATAAGGTTGGTTAATTCTTGGCTGTCTAAAAATAGCTATTAATGAACAAGATCTCCTGTTGCAAACCCTTACACTTTTATCTAAGAAATGTTTTGCCTTGCTAACAGATTAGGATAAATGATAATGGATAAAGCTCTTCAAAACAATGGGTCTCCACTGTAAATACCATTCTTATTTCTCCTAAAACTTTTATAGCAGTAAAAACTTGGCCACTCAAAAATGGCCATTTCAACACGGTGCAGAAGCTCTGTCACCTCAGGCCTGTTGCAAATCCAAGGCCTAAAAACAATTCAAAAAAAATCTGGTGTGCCCCAAGGTTTAATTCCACTAACCATTGAACTTGTCTGTTTTTTTGATCATTTTGTTGGTGACCCTGAGTACAGTAATGGGGTGTCTAGCGAGACAGTGTTCTCAGTTGTGTGGTGTAGCAGTTCTCCACTTTTTCCATATCATGATGCCATGTCACAACAGAAAATAGGTTCTGGATGTTCCTGCCATCTGGCCATAAAGAAAAGGGAGAGATTTTGATCCCCAGAAATCTAGTCATAACCCATGCATTGTGCAGACAAGGTATAGTGCATTAGGTCACATGAGTCAACAGCTGCAGCCTCCATAATTGTTGCAAGTGATGGTCAACCATACTATGGATTCCCATGTCAAACTATACAAATAAAATGTTTAAATCTAACCCTAATAAGCTCTCAAGCAGTATTTTTTCTTACTTTGCCTATCTGAAATTTTTTATTATTATTGACAGAAATAGTTTTTTGTTGGTTTATCTGTGTACAGTGAAATCAACATTTACCAACATCCCTCCATTAAAAATCTAATCCTTACAAGTCTACATATAAAATTAGCACCCTACAACATTACTGAGCAACTTGAAAGAATGCTTTTTTTCAGTTTGTTTTCTAGGGAATGGCTGGGGCTATCAGACCTACAAGATCTAGGCCTTGCACACACTACTCTGTTAACTGACAATGGGCAAATAGCCAATGTAAGATTTTATTTCTTAATCATAAAATTGTAGGACTGGAAGAGACCTTTAGAGGTAATCAAGTCCAGTCCCCTGCACTCATAGAAGGACTAAGTAGTATCTAGACTATCCCTGACAGGTGTTTCTCTAACCTGCTCTTAAAAATCTCCAATGATGGAGATTCCACAACCTCCCTAAGCAATTTTTTCTAGTGCTTAACTACCCTGACAGGCAGTTTTTCCTAATGTCCAATCTAAATTGCCCTCACTGCAATTTAAGCCCATTGCTTCTTGTACGATCCTCAGAGATTAAGGAGGATAATTTTTCTCACTCCTCTTTGTAACATACTTTTATGTACCTGAAAACTGTCATCATGTCCCAATCTCAGTTGTCTTTTCTCCGGACTAAACAAACCCAATTTTTTTCAACCTTTCCTCATTGGTCATGTTTTCTAGAACTTTAATCATTAGTGTTGCTTCTCTGGACTTTCTCCAATTTGTTCTCATCATTCCTGAAATGTGGCACCCAGAACTGGACAGAATATTCCAACTGAGGCCTAATCAGCACAAAGTAGAGCAGAAGAATTACTTGTTGTATCTTGTTTACAGCACTCCTGCAAATACATCCCAGAATAGCTTTTACTTTTTTTGCAACAGTGTTACAGTGTTCACTCATCTTTAGCTTGTGATCCACTATGACCCCCAGATCCCTTTCTGCAGTACTCCTTTCTAGGCAGTCATCTCCCATTTTGTATGTGTTCAACTGATTGTTCCTTCCTAAGTGGAGCACTTTGCATTTGTCCTTATTGAATTTCATTCTATTTACTTCAGACCATTTCTCCAGTTTGTCCAAATAATTTTGAATTTTAATCCTATCCTCCAAAGCACTAGCAACCCCTCCCATCTTGGTATCATCCACAAACTTTATGAGTCTACTCTCTATGCCATTATCTAAATCATTGCTACTGAACAGACCTGGACCCAGAACTGGTCCCTGTGGGACCCCACTCGATACATCCTTCCATCTTAGAATCATAGAATATTAGGTTGGAAGAGACCTCAGGAGGTCATCTAGTCCAACCCCCTGCTCAAAGCAGGACCAACCCCAACAAAATCATCCCAGCCAGGGCTTTGTCAAGCCAGGCCTTAAAAACTTCTAAGGATAGAGATTCCACCACCTTCCTAGTGAAAAAGTGTTTCCTAATATCCAACTTAGACCTCCCCCACTGCAACTTGAGACCATTGCATCTTGTTCTGTCATCTGCAACCACTGAGAACAGCCACATTCCCTCCTCTTTGGAACCCCCCATTTAGGTAGTTGAAGGCTGCTATCAAATCCCCCCTCACTCTTTTCTTCTGCAGACTAAATAACCCCAGTTCCTTCAGCCTCTCCTTGTAAGTCATGTGCTCCAGCACCCTAATCATTTGCATTGCCCTTCCGCTGGACTCTTTCTAATTTGTCCACATCCCTAGTGGGGGGACCAAAACTGGATGCAATACTCCAGTGCCGAATAGAGGGGAATAATCACTTCCCTCGATTTGCTGGCAATGCTCCTACTAATACAGCCCAATATCCCATTGGCCTTCTTGGCAACGAGGGCACATTGCTGACTCATATCCAGCTTCTCATCCATTGTAATCCCCAGGTCTTTTTCTGCAATACTGCTGCTTAGCCAGGTGGTCTCCAGCCTGTAGTGGTTCATGGGATTCTTCCTTCCTAAGTGCAGGACTCTTCACTTGTCCTTGTTGAACCTCATCAGATTTCTTTTGGACCAATCCTCCAATTTGTCTAGGTCACTCTGGACCCTATTCCTACCCTCCAGCATATCTACCTCTCCCCCCAGCTTAGTGTCATCTGTGAACTCGTTGAGGGTGCAATTAATCCCATTATCCAGATCATTAATAAAGATGTTGAACAAAACTGGCCCCAGGACCAACCACTGGGGTACTCCGCTTGATACCGGCTACCAACTAGACATCAAGCCATTGATCATGACCCAACAATTTAGCCCGACAATCTAGCCAGCTTTCTATCCACCTTATAGTCCTTTCATCCACTCCATACTTTTTTAACTTGCTGGCAAGAATACTGTGGGAGACCGTATCAAAAACTTTGCTAAAGTCAAGATATATCGTATCCACTGTTTTACCCATATCCACAGAATCAGTTATCTCAACATAGCTTGACTGTGAACCACTGATAACTACACTCTGGGAACGTTTTTTCAACCAGTTAAGCACCCATCTTATAGTAGCTCCATCTAGGTTGTATTTCCCTATTTTGTTTATGAGGAGGTCATGCAAGACAGTATCAAAAACATTACTAAAGTCAAGATATGCCACATCTACCATTTCCCCTCTATCCACAAAGCTTGTTACCCTGTCAAAGAAAGCTATTAGGTTGGTTTGACACATTTAGTTCTTGACAAATCCATGCTGACTGTTATTTATCACCTTACGAAATGAAATCTTACAAAAAATAAACTTATTTACACAAAATGATGAGAAACAAAATGACTGAATTTTTACCCAACTCCACTTACTGGTCCTGTGTATAAATAGGATTTGTACTTCTATTTTTTCAGTATACAAGTTGTTTTTATCATCTAAAGATCTAACTTGTATTCCTCACCTTTGTTTTCATGCATTAGATACATCTGGACAAAGACAATTCACATAACATATGAAGACAGAAAAATTTTAAATATCAGAAATGAAGTTAGTAAGAGCAACACGAGGAAGGGATGATCCAGCAATTCTCTCCAGTTTTGCCATGGACCAGCCTACATCTTTTTTCCATGTACTTTCTGACAAACCTTTCATTTGTCAATGAATAACTCCCAAGTTGTACTCCATGGGCCTCCCAACATAGAACATGCTCACTTCCCAGTATGGAAGTGTATAAGGCTAGGTTGGGGTCAGTTACTCTCTGAGGATGCAGAAGGTTGGGTTGTTGTAGAAAAGCAACCAACAGGAAGGTAAGATAATATAGACACTGCCTCTTACTTTATCTCTCACCTTTTTATACTTGCTTTTCCAACTATAATCCAGCCCTTCTCCTCTAATAGAGTAATTTACACCAGCCAACACTTACACAGTATGTAATCCACCATTATTTATTTCACATTTCATTGGGCACATTAAACTTCAACTATAATAGTCTATGCATGTCTACATTAGAGTTGTCTATTAAACTCCTCTCTATCTATCTATGAACAATATGGTTAAAGGAGGAAAGCTTTGCCCATACTTGTTATCTTTGTGTAAAAGCAAGTTAAACCCTGCATCCATCTGCTGGCAGACAGCTGCATTTTTTGTGTTTGATGCAGATAAATATCAAGCTGTAAAGAAAAAGCATGAAAATCAAAATATATGTTTAAAAAAACCCAGTTATTCTGGTTATAATGGGGAAGCATTCTTCTCAGTGAGGAGGGGCTTGCATCATTCCCTGATCCTGCACCATTTTTGTAATGGTATCTCACAGGTTCAAAATAGCAGTTGAATGCTTTCTTCTTGATTGCATCCAGGGCTATCTTTGGAAGCACCCCCTCCTGAAGTTGGTACTTCATAATGATGAAATCCTTGTCAGCTAATCAACACTTCTTGTTACAAAAACTGAAGGGAATTGTGCTTTCCATAGAAAATAAAATCAGCAGGTATCTAAGAATTGCTACAGTTTAACAAAATATATATGCAAGCAGGTTTTGTTGTATCTAAAGTGTTGTTTTACATGTAAAACAAGGTGTAGATTTTACAGTTCTAAAATCAAATTTGACTCTTTGTGACTGAATTTGGGTCCCATCTTAAACAAACCCCCTGGCTGAAATATGGGTCCCATTTCACCCTTTAGTGTTTAATTCCCCAGGAAAGTGTCCAGGTCAATGATCCTTGTTTAGCCCAACTGTAATTTGAGGGAACACACACATTTATCCTTAAACAAACAAAACAAAACAAAACAAACAAACAACAAGAATAACATTTGCAGGATTTTACCAAGATATCATGATATTTTCTGTAAGTTGCATTCTACGTGTGACTTGTCAAAGTCCTCATATTCAAAGCTAAAGTAATATCTGAATCTCTTCCTAACATCTTTTAGTATCTCTTTCTCCCCTATAAACTTCCAGTCTCCTAAAACACTAAACTTTAAACCTAAACCTTTGTTTATCTGTACCACACATTGTTTGTTTGAGGCTTATTCTTCCTCCAAAAAACAGAGTGCAAGAAAGAAATACACTTGAAATTACTTAGCAGTCATTTCAAGATATCAATTTTCACAATCACTTTTTCTGTGGATGGATATAAGGGAAGTTCAATTAACTTCTGTTGCAAGCCTGTATTTAACCTAATGGGCTTGTATTTAAAATAGAGAGCAATTTCCATTTAAAAAAGTAAATGGAGCAGTATTGTTTTTATGTACATCTGCTCTATGGGAGTTATTTTCTCTCTGAGAAACAGCAAACAAATATCTTTTGGCTTCTGGAATGCTATAAAAATAGGAAACCTAAAGTCTTCAGTGACGAATGGCTGCAAATTGCTCTGTATGTTCATGCTTCTTTTAAAAGAATAATCCTTCTTAAAAAGATGATCCTTTTACAACAACTGAAGAAAATGTTGCTCTCCATGGAAAATAAAACCAGCTGGTGTCTAATAAAAGTTAGTTTTTTAACAAAATATATATGCAGCCAGGGCTTGTTTTATCTAAAGGGCTTTTAGGTGTAACTAAGAAGGTGTGGAATCTACAGTATTGTGGTAGAGTCTAAAAAAAAATTACTCAGAAGAAATTCTATACAGGCATAGGAAATACCATTCCCCTTATTTGACCAGGACAGATTGTGCATACATATTTTATATGGGATTGTTTTCAATTAATACAGTTAGTACAACATGTATTATATTTATACTAGCCCATTGCGGGAACAAAAATGCAGCTATGGAACAGAACAGCCCACTAAGGTTATGTCCACACTTAAACGGCTACATTGGCACAGCTGCAGCAGCATAGACACTCACTACAGTGATGGGAAGGGTTCTCCTGGGGCTGTAGTTAATCCACCTTCCCCAGAAGTGTAGCCAGCTCAACAGAAGAATTCTTCTGTCTACCTAGCACTGTCTACGCAGACAGTTAGGTTGGCTTAACTATGTTCTCGAGGGGTGGACTTAGCTGGATAGACTTAACTTATGCTGAAGATAACATATATTACAGGTTATCATCAGCATAGGCTTTTACTTGTGGTTTGCTTTAACAACAAAAGCTTCTGTGTTGGGTAATGGGTCTGATATCTGCAGAGAGCAGAGTCCCTGGCTCCTGCTGCATGCATTATGTTAACCAACTGAAGCATGGGGATAATTTTGGGGATAATTTTGTTCAAACTCTGTAGAAGTTCTGCAATGAAACCTTCAGAGCATACCTAAACAAAGCTGTATATTAACAGGTTGGAGAAAGGACAGTTTTCTCCGCAATCTGTTTTTCTATCCTGTCGTGGAATAGACAGTACCTCTATGTAACACAGAATTGCTCTGGCTATGCTCCTGGCATTCCCCCTATGCTACTTGGTGATTACCCCAGAGTGTGGGGATATATGATTATTTCGATAAGCAGGTTTTGTGCCGTTAGCCACTTCAGGGCCACAGTCTAGAATAGTATATATTCCCCCGGTTATGCTGTTGATAACAGATATGCTCTGTGCTGTGTAGACTTGGCCTTAGCTGTGCTAGGTATTTCTCACACATTCCCAAGTACACTCATTTTAAAAAAAGGAAGCCATATTTTTGTAATTTCAGGTCTATTACTGGAATACAGCCACATCTAGGGCAAAACTTGCTAATTGTTTAGCAGCAATACTACATAATTTAGGACAGTAAATGAGTAATATTGTACTCAACTAAAAAAAACTACAGGAGGAATTTTAGGGAAGTAGAATTTACAATTCAAGTTGTAATTTGGCTAAGACACCAATGCTCTTGAGAAAAATAAAATGGGCTCTGAAATTTCCAAGATCCTGGTCTTCACATCTGTATATCCATCCACAGCATGTTAGTGGTTTATTTTAATCAAAATTCTCTTTCTTTCTGTCATAACTAAAGCACTCCAACCAGGAATTTATCTGGCACTTCATCTAGGTCAGCAATGGCAATATAAGCTATCTTCTTTATCCTTTGCTAAAAATTCCATTGATTTGCTGGCAGACTGTGTCCTGTCAGATGGACTTGTGGAGGTATGATTCTACCAAAAAACAGCAGAGGAGAAGTGCCTGGCACTTCAAACTGGGAAGAAGAATGTGCACTTCATTTTCTAACGAGACAGGAACTGACAGGGCTGTCCCTAGACCACATGGTACCCCAGGCAAGGAGCACCTTCAGCACCCTCCCTCCATTTGTTAAACTTTTGAATACATCATTTTATTAATTACATTTATAGCTCATTGCATGACTTTGATGCACGATTTGAATGCATGATTTTTCCCTGTCAGATAACATGATACATTTGCATGCTACAATCTGTAAATCTGTATTTATTCATGCCATATGTAAGCTTAAGGAAACTTTTTAATTTTAAGAATAACTGATATGTACTAATATCAAGAAATTGAACTGTGCACCAACATTGAGTGGATCCATATTAAATAGTGTTAAAGTAGGCGACAGCTTTAGAATGTTAACCATAGTCCTTTAGTTCAAAAGGTCACCCTTACAAACTGAAGCATAGCATCAGAGAGATCCAAAGTGTGGCCAAAGGCATTTTCAAGCAATAAAATAGCAAGCGATGTCAGTCTCTTGTCGGCCATTGTTGATCAAAGATATGTTTTAATGAGCCTGAGCTTCAAAAAGCTGTGCTCACCCCTTGTGACTGTGATTGGCAGTGTGAGCTATCCACACATTAGGAAAAGTTTACTTCAGCTCTGCAACATGAATGAATTGGAGAATGTGGAGTGGAAAGTGCTTCCTGTGTGGCAAAATGTGATGGATGTTGTCTAGTTCAACATAGAGGTCTTTATCACTGATGTCCAAACATTGCCCATTTGTCAGCGCCCGGTGAAGGTCCATACAATCAGTAAAGAGTGTTTTCCTGCCCACTGGGAGCTTAGTAAGGTCATCCAGAAAACCCCAGATCTTTTCATGGTGTTTCATTGTCTAAACCTTTCTTCAATGGACATTCAAGGAGAGTCAATGAGCAAACTAAAAACCTCTCTCTTGAATTTTAGTTCTGAGCTTCCCATTACCTCTTCTCTGCCAAACTGTCTCTTCTTCTGATGAATGAGCTTCCTTTAACACAGACTCAACTCCTAAGTTTTCCACCAATTCTTTGGCAGCAGTGATGGCATCTTCAAATGTCTTGTCTTTGTAGGCCACAATGAAATTAAGGTAGCTTCTCATCAAAATAATAGTGGTCGTGATGTCTATCAACTTAGTTTGGAATGCCTTGCTTACAACTTGGAACAGGATATGTCCCAAACCACAACTGAGACGGAAATTTGAAGTCAATTATCTGCTTTGCCAGGCTTTGTACCTTGTGTTGGATTCCGGCCTCTGCTTTACTCAACTGTGGCAGTTCCATCAGGGCATCATAAACCTCAGTCACTTGGTACCTGACTGGCCTTATGCTGTTTAATGCAGCTCTCCCAGTGAATGTCACTTAGTGGCTTGACGGTCAGATTTGTAACATTGTCGGTGAAGATCTTCCACCTGATAGTTGATGCTGAAAACAGGGCGTATATCCTTTGCAGTACTCCAAAGAGAGATACTGAATTTAAAGACAATGACGCTGCATCTGACACAACCATGTTGAGGGAATGGCAGCCACAAGACACAAAGAAGGCTCTAGGATTTAGCACTAGGAAGCCACTCTTTCTTCCCTTCATGTTTGTGCCATTGTCGTAGCTGTGGCCATGGCAGTCCTGAAACTTTATTCTCGTTCAAAATGTTCATAAACATTTCTGTTAGGCCTTTTCCAGTAGAGACATCCACAGACTGGAAACAGATAAAATGTTCTTTTACTTGGATAAAGCCATCCCTGTCATCAACAATTTTATCTGTAAATTACATCTTTTCACTATGATTAATGTTGGGAGTGCTGTCCATTATTATGGCATAGTGCTTCGCTTTGCCAAGTCACATCAATATGTTATCAAGCACCTTCCTTGCCATAGGTCAATCAATTTTGTTTTGAATTGTTTTGCTGCAGTAATGGTCCATAGCTTATTTACAAACTATTCAACATAGGTGCTGAGGCATGACATTGTCATATTTCCCAAGGAGCTCTACCAAAGCGAGAAATTACCATTATGTTCAGTGAACAACTTATTCAACAAGCCCTGGAAAGCCAAATTATTCTTTGCAAGGAAGAGTGTAATTGAGATCAGATGCTCAAGCACGTTCCTCCAATGCTGGGATTCTACATTAATAATGTGCTGGTTTTCTGCATCTATGCATTTATTCTGCTTGAGCCTGGACTCTACCTCCATCCGTTTGGAGTAGGCCGTAGACTGGCTGGGTGAAGCATCAGCTAAGTTATGCCAGTGATTTTACCCAGAAATCACAAGCAACGATTTAGCATTCTTGTCAAATATTTTGCAACAACATGAGAACACTGTCAGTTGATTTTTGAGTAAACTTGCCAATGCTGATTCAGTTTTTCACCATTTTTGAGCACTCTTTCACAGTGCGACTTTGAGAAATGTCACTTCCGCTTATTTAATGGAAATGTCATATCCTCAATTTTGCCCAGTCTATTAAAAATTGTACAATCAATATCAGCAGAGTTTAGGATCACTGACCATAAAGCAGGATCTGATGTATCAATTTGTGGTGTGCAATTTTTCTCACTGTGGTTTCTATCATCAAGCAAGACTGATTCCTCTTTATCATTTCTCTCCTTTACGCAGTCAGGAAAACTGGACAATTCTCTATCGCTTTCCTCACATTTCCATTCCTTCAGGTAAATCTGCTAATTTCTTAGTAATAGAACTTCCATCATTTATGCTTCGCTCCTCAGTGTCTTCTGCACTGGGGCAAACGCTACTGCTTAAAGACCAGTTTAGACGCAGGCAAGCTTGCACCCGCCTCCCAGAATTCAATAAGGTCTAAAGCCTGGTTGTTCTATTTCAGATATTTTACCATCAAATTCGCCCCCTGCTGCAAACTAGATTGCAATTGAGCTTTTTGCTTCCTATACTGAGCTTCTGAAGGCTTCCTTGGGTGTACCTTTTATTTTCTACAGTGGAAAACAGACAATATTATGGAGAGCAAAAGTCTATGTTCCGCAGTCTTAGAAGGTCATCAAACGTTATGTGATAAGCATGGCAAAAGAAGTAACAGTATTTCTTTTACTGTGTTGAGTAGATAGGGGTTCACTAGATATCTCTGGTGTCTCATTAAATATGCCCTTTATTAGTCACTACTTACACTCTTCAAGTCTTAAATCACAAGTACACTTTCACAATAAAAAAAGATTCACAATATCGCAGCTTGGGCTCTCATTTCAGTTCAGTTTGATTCTATATCTCACTGACTGAATGGTGACACCCCACTCCTTTATATGCCCACAAGGTCATGGTTGATAACGTTCTAGAAGGTTTGAGGAAAATGTAGTTCTGAGAAAGTCTGGAAGGTTCAACAAGTTTCTACAAAGGTCCAGAACATTCTAGGAGGTTAGTGAAAAATGAATCCACGTACAGAATACCTGAAACATTTTACTTCAAGCATTCTATTTTTCCTTTTGTTGTTAACAATAAAAACGGTCCCTAATCAGTTGCCTGGGTCGCCTGCCCTTAAATCCGGCCCTGGACACTAAAATCCCAATAATGTATATGCATTAACTTGTGCTTTCATTTATATAAAGAGGGTTCTGAAATCTGATAATCCTCCATGTACAGGAGGAGAAACTGTTTAAGGGAACAAAGTCTCTTTCAGTTTGTCTCTCTTATTTACATACCAAACTGCTGCAATTCAAAGAACAGCTATATAATAAGGAATATCAAATAAACACACTTCCCTACCCAACTTGGATTCCATGATAATCCAAACAACTCAAACAAAAAACAGATTTATTTTAATGAATTAGACCCTTCACTTTTTATAACTTGTGGTTTTGTTTTGTTTATTAATTTTAGAATGTCTTTCTATTTATTTTATTTACTAAAGTGTCAATAGCTGCTTATTGCTTTAGTTGGGTTTAGAATATACACTGAAGTGGGGGCACTGTGAAGTGTCATAGCACTTTCATTCATTCAAATGTATATATATATATATATATATAAATAATATACACATGATCATTGCCATTAGTAGCACTGAAATGCACTGTTTGAGTCAAAGGGTCCATGTTCCCTGGAGGGACTGTTATTGATGGGACACCATGGAAACAGGGAATTTGGGAAGTTAGGCCAGAAACAACTCAGTCACATGGGCAGAGCAGTGCACAGGGTTTAATAAGGTTCCATTTCTTCAACTTAACATGCACTCAGCTTCACTCTTTGCTAATGAAACATGCACATCAATAAAAATAGATTTTACACAGAGAATAAATGCACTAGTCACAAATTAAACCATTTATTGACCATAACACCAACTTTAATAGTTATGAGGAAATATTGATTGAAACTATAATACCAGCTGGAAAAAATGAGTATTTGTTTTTTGCCTCAAAAAGAATCTCAGTCAATTATATATTCATGCACCCTGCCTCTCAGTCCACTTCTCATTATTATATTTCTTTAAACTTTACCTCTTTCAACTGCTTTACAGATATGAACTAATTAATCCTTAAAATATCCCTTTGACGTAGATATTATTAAACCTATTTTGCAGATAGGAAATTTGAATTAGTAAGAGACTATGGCCATAATTTTCAAAGTTTGAAGTCAAAAATTTAGTTAATCTAAATCCAGTTTTATGTACATGTTTGGAAATTTTGGCTGAAATAAAATATCCAAAGCTGGAGCAAGAATCCATGTCAGAACCAGGATTAGAACTCAAGAGTTTCTGGTTGCTGCTTCTTCTTCAGAACCTCCATCTTGTAATAGACTAAGATACACGCCTCACATAATTAAGAGTGGTCTTAAACTAAACAAGTGAGGCTTAAAATGAAGTTCTGCTCTGAAAAGTGACTGTGTAAATATGGCATTGTGCAGTTCTATGTTGATGTTTTTGGGATTCTTATCAAATGCTTTTGAATTGACAGACAGTGCTTTATTTGTGCAATGGCTTGCCAGGGCTGAGCCCCGGTGCCTCTAGGCTTGGGATTTCATAGCCCCAGCATCTCTGGACTTGCTGCAGTTATGTATGTAAAGAAATTACCTGAGCCCTGGCACCTCTTTCATTACAAATTAAGCACTGGACAAAGATAACAGCCCTGCAAACTTCCCCAGACCTTTGTTGCCTGGGCTAAATTAGGTAGTCCGAAGGCTACAGGCATTTGGGCCCAAATCCTTGAAAGTACTTAGGCAAGAATCTGCCTACATTCACCATTTAGGCACCACTGTTTTCAAAACTGCACTCAGTGGCCGTCTAAGCCGCTAGGTGCCTAAGCTTCCACAAGCTGCCATTCACAAAATTGTTTAAGCCCTCATGCAGCCCCAAACAAGCAGCTTGCAGCTCTTTCTCAAGCAGGATTTTCAAAGTAGGCAGGGAAACACTAGCAGGGCCCAGTCCAGTAAGCATGCCCTGAGCATGCCTAACACCTGTTACCTGTCAGACCACTTATAGGTGGGGCAGGGGCAGTGCACAGAGCACCCACACAGTTGGGGGGGGGGGGCACAGGGAGATGTAGGGTGAGTGGGAAAGAGAGAATGAGTGTGAGCAGGAGCCGGAGAAAGACAGAGATGGTTTCAGCTGCCTAGGGCACAGGCTACCTGGTTTAGGTGCTTCACTCAAGGACAGGGTTTGCAACTGAGGATCCCCAGCAGAAAGATACACCTACCTGAGGCCTATGTTCCAGAAACACCAGCTTGGCTTCTTTGGTGTCTAAGCCCCACACTCCTCCCCCCCCACCCTTTCCTCGGCATTCCATTCTTAGCTAGCTTAGATGGCTCCCCGCTCAGCTTGCTGGCTTTTGAGGAGCCTTTTCTTCGGTCCCTAGCTCTCCCTATATAGTATATGAAAGCCAGGGCACCTAGCTCCAGGCTGAGAATTCTGCTAAGTGTCAGGTCACCTAGGGGTTAAGTGTTGCAATGCCTAAGTACCTTTGAACATCTGGGCCTTTGTGCCAAAGTGTATTTGTCTTCCAAAAATAGAATATACTCATAAAATACAAAAATATTACACTATAGATAAGTTTCTTTGCTATGAAATAGCCTCTGGGGAATGTGTCTCTAGTCATAATCCCTGCAAGGGATTCCGCTGGAGAGTGCCGCTCTAGATAAAATCCCTGCATGGAAAATATTTCTGAGAATTACCTCTCTTGACAAAAAACTGTTAGCTCTGAGTTCCCAAGGTCAGGGTTTTATATTATTATTTATTATTGGTATTACTGTAGCACTTAAAAGCCCTAATCATGAACCAGGACCCCATTGTGCTAGGTGCTGTACAAATACAGAACAAAAAGCTGGTTGCTGCCCCCCAAATGGCTTACCAGCTAAGTATAAGACAAGAGTCATCAGATGGGTAAAGACAAACTGATAGAGGAGTAGGAGTAAATGATGAGACAACGTTATTCAGTACCGGAGGCTGTGGTCACAGCATACCACTGGCCTAACCATTGTTAAGTTTTTTGTAAGTATCATAGCAAAAGACAGCTTGAAGGAGGATAACAATGTAGCTTTGCAGCTGTTTACAGAGCTCCTCCCAAGAGTGAGAAGTAGCGTGGAAGAAAGTACAAGCAGAGCACAAATAGTCCACAGGTGAATTAAACCGTCCTATTATTCTACCCTAATTAGGTCCAACCAGATGTGGTATAAAACTGGAGCCACCAGGTCTCTTAGGAACAGATTTTTTTAAAGGATGTAGTTGCCTAAAGATGCAGATAGGCCCTTTGTGTCCGTCCCCCACCCCCTGCCCAAGATTCCTAGGTACCTAATTCCCATGAGTGTCTAGGCTCTTTTGAAAATCTCACTAGGCGCCAATCTGCACCATTAGGCACAAATACCTTTAAAAATCTATCCCGTGGTTGCTATTGCTCATAGAAGACTTAGGGCTTGGCTACACTGGAGAGTTGCAGCGCTGGTGGTGGGTTTACAGCGCTGCAACTTACACACCGTCCACACTTGCAAGGCACATACAGCGCTGCATCTCCCTGGCTGCAGCACTGGCTGTACTCCTGCTCTGCCTGGGGTATAAGGATTGCAGCGCTGGTGATGCAGCGCTGCTCTGCAAGTGTGGCCACCAAAAGCACTGTAATTGGCCTCCGAGGTATTCGGCGGTATCCCAGAATGCCTATTCAGCCACTCTGCTGTTTTGTTGTGAACTTCGGGCTCCCGGAGCTGCTCATCTAAAAAACAAACACAGCTACTGTTTGCTCCAGCAGAGGCAGGCAGGGGGATTCTTTTGGAATGTTCACAGCTAGTGTTTGCTTGAGGAGAGAAGCAACACGGCGGGGGGAGTGGGAGGGGGGAGTCTGTTTTAGAGCAGCTGCTTATCTGGTCTGAAGGCTATTTGCATTTAGTGAATAAGAGAGGGGTGGGGGAAAAGGGTCAAAACTTTTAAAATGATTGAAGGTTGGTGCTGTGTATCTTCCAGTCCTTAGAACTTGCAAGGCAGGGAGCTCACACAGTGTCAGCTCCAAAAATCCACTCTCTCTCTCTCCCCCACGCTTCCTGTCACACTCCACCCCACCCCCTTCTTTTGAAAAGCACGTTGCAGCCACTTGAACGCTGGGATAGCTGCCCATAATGCACCACTCCCAACAGCGCTGCAAATGCTGCAAATGTGGCCACACTGCAGCGCTGGTAGCTGTCAGTGTTTTCCCTACACAGCTGTACGAAGACAGCTGTCAAGTATCAGAGAGGTAGCCGTGTTAGTCTGGTTCTATAAAAGCAGCAAAGAATCCTGTGGCACCTTATAGACTAACAGACGTTTTGCAGCATGAGCTTTCGTGGGTGAATGCCCACTTCGTCGGATGCAAGAGTCATCTTCGTCGGAAGACAGCTGTAACTCCCAGCGCTGCACATCTGCAAGTGTAGCCATGGCCTGTCTCTGCCATTGCCACTGACTTTACTTTTTCTGCATTATCAACAGTTACAAAGATCCTGCTGACCAAACACCTCTACCCCTTTTGTCTCCAAACTAAGCCTTAGCCTTTGGGAGCATCATTCAGGCATTTGGCACCTTTATTAATTGCGAGGATGTGTAAACACCTCAAGTTGATTTTCAGATCTCAAGGTGACTGATTGGGCAGGTAAGTTAAGTTTTTATTTTTAATGTAACCCATTTATTACCAACCACATTTCACTGGTATCTGTTCCAAAACTGAGAGTTGAGAATATGCTACAACTACAACAGTGAAGCAATTAAACAATGAGATAGTATCAACACCATAAGCTCGGGGGTGCTGGAACAATTTTTATAGTGGGGGTGCTGAGAGCCATTGAACCAAACTGTAAACCCTGTATATAATGGAAACCATTTCAAGTCAGGGTGTGCTGCAACACCCCCAACATCTCTAGTTCCAGCACGTGTGACAAACTGACAGTTCAAGTAAGAGAGAGGTTCTTTCTCATCTTTGTGGAGAAAGTCTGTGGGGCAAGGAGTACCCATGGGGAAAGAAGAAATAGAAGCTCCTTTTCCAGTCAGAAAGTGGTGTCAATGCTAGAAATCAGCTTTAGTGGCAAATAGTATGCATGGACTTGAGCAAAAAGTGTTAGGTCTAGGGATACTAAGCAATTTGGTCACTGAAAGAAGCATGAGTTCAGTCTCTGCACAGGGGGAGGAAAAAGTGAGCTGTAACATTTTGTTTTGTTCAACTTCCATGGAAGTTCACCAGTGCCCCAGAAATGGTCAGACTTGAATTATAATTAGGCCACTGACAATGTTGCTGGGGCAAGTAACGGTGAAGTCTGAAATTTTAGATTAATAGAACACATAAAACCACAAATGAAAATACAAAGCATTTCTGCTTATGTACACTTTGTTCTCCATTTAATTTAAAGATAAATATTAACATCACAAATAAGATGCAAATTTGCACGGATTAGTATGCAGAACAGAAATTGTGGATTCAAGTTTTCATGTTATAATGTCAGTGCTAATTGACATTTAATTTGTTAAATATAACGTTGCCAAGTCTCAGATTCTTCACTATATGATATATGATGCTGTAACAAGCTTTTTTAAAACAAACAAACAAACAAAAAAACCCTCTAATTTTGGTAGCCTAGAAAAGCGTAGTGATCATCATGTAATGTATTAAATACAATTATATGTATTACACACATGAGGCTCAACCTTTGAAACCAAAGGGAGTTTTGCCATTCACATTAATGGGGATGGATCACCCCGAAAGATATTAAAATATAAAAACGAACATTACAAATTAATTGCTCACAAGTTGGGAAATGCAAAAGTTAGGGTTCATTCCATAACCTTAATTCTTTCCTGGGGCATCTATGCAATAGATGGTATTTAAATTACATGATCATATGCTATCCCCCAAGTAATACAATAGACTATTGTTTTGTTCTTTTGTTTTTCTGAAAAACACAGATACAGAGCACCACATAGTAGCGCAGATTACTCTTTGTATCTAGGGTGACCAGATGTCCCGATTTTAGAGGGACGGTCCCGATTTGGGGGGCTTTTTCTTATATAGGCGCCTATTACTCCTCACCCCCTGCAAATAGGGTGACCAGATAGCAAGTGTATCTAGGGTGACCAGATAGCAAGTGTAAAAAATCGGGACCCCCGTCCCGATTTTTTACACTTGCTATCTGGTCACCCTATTTGTATCCCAGTTAGTCCATACAAGTAATTTTTAAAAGTACACAGTAAAAAGTACTTTAATTATATTCTGCACTATTAAAGGAAGAGTAACTAGATTTTTGTACACTTCATTCTTTCTGCAGGCCCAGCTGTGCACCCAATAAGAGAGAGGAGCATGTTGAGCTGCTGCTTGGGATATGTGTAGGCAGTAGCAGGGTGCATGAGCAGGGCCCTCAGCCTGCAGCACCTAATGAACACTTGGGAGGGGCCTGGTTTTGCTTTCTCTTACATCAGTGGGTGTTTTCACCAAAATCACTAAGATTCTATCTATTGATGCCTGTAACATTCCCTGAAATTTGGGAATTGATGGGATGCAGTGTCCCAAAGTTATTTGGGTTTGTCTGGCAAACAGAGAAATTACCTCAAACAGTGTATAAACTACTTATACCCTTCATATAAAGTTGTACCCTTCATATAAAGTTGATCACTTTTTATTATAAAAAAAGTTACTTCCAAGTTTTCAGTGGAAAATACCCCGCAAAAGGAGCATCCAAATCTGTGTATACTCTAGCTCAAAGAATAGCAGAGACTCTGCAGTAGCTTTGGAAGAATCAATAAAAAGTTTGAGATTTTTTTTTCTTGTTTGACACAATTTCATTTTATTACCTGACATAGTCTGAACTGTTGCTTTACCTTTTTCCATATAGCATGCAAAATGCTTATTCATTTAAGAGTCAGTTGTATCTAAAATTGATTTTACACCATCAAAGAGTGACATATATAAAAGACTCTATTCCCTTCTTTTAAACAGGTCAATTCCAAAGCATAAAAACTACAGTTTATTTAAATGTAAGTTCCTCTGTATTATTGTAGTTGTAAAACTTCATTGACAACCTGTTTCTGTTGTCCATCATCCTTCTATTACAGCAGATTTAATGATGGAGTATGAAAAGCTCCGTTTGCAATTCCATTTCCCATTTTTAATTACTTATGGAGACCAGAGAGTGATGATACATTTGATATTAATTGAGCTCTTTTCCTTTTGGTACTGTATGTTCTATATAATAAAATACAAAACAAAGTTGCTTTGATTATTATCTGTATTCAAAGGAATGCAGTGTTAATGGACATAATTATTCTGTTCTTAGTACACTGTCTGGATAAACTCTGAATCAAGCATAATTTATCATAACGTTTTTCTTCTTTCTGCATACAGACAAAGGAATGCATTTGTTTTCCGTCACGCCTTTTTCCCCATTAAGAGTTTCTTCAGGGAAATCATCATTTTCCTCCTTTTATTTTTCACAGTAAAAGTTGACTCGAGCCACCATTCGGTTACCTATATTTCAAAGAGTAAATTTATTGAAATGTAACATTTGGGTGATTGTTGAATTTTCCAATCTGCAATTCCATCTAAACCTTCGAAACAGATAGCCATAATTTATTTTTAGCTAATCAAACAGTGACCTGGAGTCAGCCCTTTTTGTCATATAGGACATTCATGTTTTGAAGTGGGGAAAAAAAATCTGGTCACGTCAGGCAGCACAAGATAGTTGGGCAGGCCCCAACCTGGGGTGTTACTTCAGCTCTTTCTGACCAATGGCAGTTCTACCTTGTTAGGGTGGCTGCTATTTGGTTTATTCTGGCACCTCTATTGGCTTCTGACAGAGGTCAGTGAGTGACAAAGCCTGAATTCTGTTGGTGTCACCTGGAACTAAACTTTTTCTTGCTTTGCTCCTCTCACTACAAATATGCCTCCACCCTTCCATCCTTTATAAGTCAATGGTTAGTGTGGAGTTCTATGGATGCTTTTGTTTGGATAAGGTTATGATGTTGTGCCTCAGATATTTGCAGGTGCAGTGTGGTTTCATCAGGTTGTGCAGGTACATTTAGGACTTTAAAGCATTGTGTGAGCACAAATGCAATTATGTATTACTGGTTATTTTAACTGGTGGGTATGTTTTTCACAAGATCACACTTTGGGATGATTTGCCCTGGCAGCAGGGATCAGAGTCCCCATGGTGAGTTTAGAACTCTTGAAGAAGTGGTGCTTAGTTTCCCACACCTACCAAGGCTGAGAGAGGGGGTAAGTGCCTTACCTGTGTATTAAGGCATCAATTCACTTTCTATGCCGATGGGGGTTGGATCTGTAGAAACACCCCATCTCATTGTGATGTTCAGGGTTTTCCTGTGCAGTAGTGTGAGAGGCCTGCATACTGTAGAACTGTGCGGGCCTCTTAGGGCTTTAGGATTAAATGAATGGGGTGGGTCATACACAGTTTAGAATACTTGGGTTGAGGATGAAAAACAGGGCAGGCAGCTGAGAGCTTGGGGATGCCATAAGTAATCTTCAGGGATTTTACAATGTAGAGTAGGACTCCTAATATTATGATATACTATTATAGGGTAAATCCTGTCACATCACAATACCCAAACTAAAATTAATACTAGCTCGGGCAGGAAAAGTGTTGTCTTACTGTACTCTCTGTATAATATATTGAAGTAATAGGAAACTTTTCACCCAACTATATATATAAAATGATGGGGTCTAAATTATTGTTTAGTCTGCAGAAGAGAAGAATGAGGAGGGATTTGATAGCTGCTTTCAACTAACTGAAATGGGGTTCCAAATAGGATGGATCTAGACTGTTCTCAGTGGTACCAGATGACAGAACAAGGAGCAATGGTCTCAAGTTGCAGAGGGAGAGATTTAGGTTGGATATTAGGAAAAACGTTTTCATTAGGAGGATGGTGAAACACTGGAATGGGTTACCTAAGGAGGTGGTGGAATCTCCTTCCTCAGAGGTTTTTAAGGTCAGGCTTGACAAAGCCCTGGCTGGGATGATTTAGTTGGGGATTGGTCCTGCTTTGAGCAGGGGGTTGAACTAGATGACCTCCTGAGGTCCCTTCCAACCCTGATGTTCTATGATTCTATGAAATTAGCTGTTACCACGCAAACAGATCATGGAGTCATTGTGGATACTTCTCTGAAAACATCCAGTCAATGTGCAGTGGCAGTCAAAAATGAACAGAATGTTAAGAACCATTAGGAAAGGGATAGATAATAAAACAGAAAATATCATATTGCCTCTGTATAAATCCATGGTACATCCACATCTTGAATACTGCATGCAGATCTGGTTGGAAAAGGTACAGGAAAGGGTAACCAAAATGATTAGAGGTATGGAACAGCTTCCATATGAGGTGAGATTAATAAGCCTGGGACTTTTCAGCCTGGAAAAGAAATGACTAAGGGGGTGTATGATAGAGGTCTATAAAATCATGACTGATAAGGAAAAAGGAAATAAGGAAGTGTTATTTACTCCTTCTCATAACACAAGAACTAGAGGTCACCAAATGAATTTAATAGGCAGCAGGTTTGAAATGAACAAATGAAAGTATTTCTTCTCACAACACAGTCAACCTTTGAAACTCTTTTGCCGGAGAATGTTGTGAAGACCAAATCTATAACCGGGTTCAAAAAAGAACTCAATAAGTTCATAGGTCCATCAATGGCTGATAGCCAGGATGGACTGGGATGCAAAATCATGCTCTGAAGTGTCCTTAGCCTCTATTTGCTGAGAATGGGCGATATGGGATGGATCACTCTATAATTGCCCTGTTCTGTTCATTCCCTCTGGGGCACCTGGCATTGGCCACGGTCAGAAGACAGGATGCTGGGCTAGATAGACCATTGATCTAACTCAGTATGGCTGTTCTTATGAGTCGTACTACTGCTTTGAAAATAATGATAAATGATTTTAAAAGAAAATCTAGCTTCTGCTGCTTTATTGTACCCACGCATTTTCCCTGATGATAAAAATAATGCCTTGGAGTCAGCTTTTGTCCTAAAAGTAGAATTACATACAAGTGAAAATTTTACTCTTGCTCTGGACATTGCACACTTAAACACGTTGTGAACTTCAGGTTAAGTCACATTGGTGTTGTGCTGTTTATCTAACTACAATAGATAGATTTACTTGTCAACGAAGGAATAGCTACTGATGGTTATTAATGGTTATAATAAAGAAATAAAAGCAGCATTAGGAATACATATTCTAGGTACCCATCCCCATGAAACATGTGTGCCAGAACTTACATTTAGAATTACATTAGTTCATCTACTTAGGCTGAATGCCTTAAAAGCTATTAGTCTTAGAGTGAAGAGACATAGCTGGGTTGTGTATAATCATCAGCAATGTCAATTCCATTCTCTTACTCTGAACTTCTCACTAGTAATAACTGATCAATATATTTCTTCATTATTTCTCCCTTTATCTCAGTCAGCTATGTCACCATCCCAATACCTTACTTCCAGTGTCCTTTTCCCACTTCCGCATCTACAATTTTGAACCAACCTTTGATCTAGACATAAAAATCTGTGAGTTTCCTACTCTCTGATGTTTTTTCATTAGTTCTTTCACTAAATGTAATCTCATAAAATCTGACAATTAAGAGATGAACCTGCTGGAGTTTTCTGTGATGCTGATATGAGCAGTAAAAGAAAGTTGCAATGTTGCAGAACAAAAACAGTTCTACCCTCATTTTAAACTCTAGTGCACTTAAGTTTCTGCACAAACAGTTCTGCTAATTCATTTAAAGTTAGCGATAAGCAGCTGATCTAGAGTGTATTATTGAATCTCTCAGGAGAATAATTTAAACTTTCTCAGAAACAATCCAAGGACCTTATATGAAACAGTCTCCTCCTGTAATCCACAGGCAGCAGACATATTCCACAATGCCTCAACAATATTATCAGCAGTAGTGTTTTTTCTGCACCATTTCTGGCCAGCTGGAATAGACTTCAGCTACACTTAAGTAAGTTTGTTCGGTCTTTTCTGCAAAGCTTTAATAACCCACTTCCATGGATGACATGGGGCTGAATCCAATGCCCACTGAAATCAATAGGAACCTGTCCCTTAAATCCAATGGTCTCTACTGGGCTTGGATCTATGAGGTGATATGTGTATGTTTTGGTGCCAACTATGCAGTTCCTACTGGCTAATCTCTCTTTCAATCTCTTGATCTAAATGTGGCCAAAAATAACTTCTAGCCAAAATGTCTCATTTTCACTAGGCTGGTGGTAAGGTTCATAACTCATCTAGCATCATATCAGTAAACTTTTTGGAATTACTAGTTTTATACCACATAGTATACCCTTATTCTGTACTGACAACTGCATTTTTCTACAGAAATATGGATGAAAAATCTCATCTGCTATCTGACTTGACCGTCACAGTTCCAATGGCTTTTGGTTTTGATTTTAGGTAATCTACACCTGCATCTATACTAGAGAATGCCATAAGAATACTTTCCAAAACCTCCTTAAGGTTTCTCAAATATTCTCTATTTCTACCTGTTAGTAATATGTAAAAAGACAGAATAGCACAAGCCAAATTTTAAAAGTAAAGGTAGAGAAACTGATCCATTATTCTTTGGATTATGTCAGAGCTACTAGCAATACTGTGTGGTTATCTTTCTTACCTAAGTAACCTTTTTGTGAGTTCAATATATTTTTTAAAAAAAAGAACCTATCTCTAATGCTTCATGATATGCTTGAGACAAATATAGTTTTGTAATCTTTACTCTCCTGATACTTTAGAAAGTAAATCTTGTGGGGTTTAGAATTCTACACTGATTCTACTAGGGTTTCTGATGATTTTATAGTCCCCTTAAATCTTCAGATAAGTCCTTAGGTTAGAAAAACAAATAATAAGAAAAGTCTGTTCATTAAACAATATTTTCTGTTTCTGCAGTTCTTCACTTGTCTTTCTGCAGATAATCACCAAAGCATAAGAAATAGGATGAACCCTAAGAAATTTACACTACCAATAGTTCTGCTTTCACTGAACTACATATACCGGTATATCAAAAACAGATTTATATTTTTCTTTTACTTTCACTGCAGTATTTAACATGTGGTGCACAGCACTCCAGTTCAACCTTCTCTTGTTAAACCAATTTGTGCCAATTAGTGTAGGACCATTTCCTTCTGTCACAATTAATGATAACAGCAAACAGTTTACCCCTGTACAACATTTATATAATTGAAATCTTGCTAGATGTAGCACAGTTTTTATATGCCATGTGTACTCATTTCAATAAAGACAATTTTATTAAAGGATTTTTAATGGATTGAAGATAAAAGGATTACACTGAGCCATGGGTTATTGTTTTTATTACTCAGTCTCTCTTTCTGCACCTCCTACTAAATTTAAAGTCATGCTGGAACATTTAAAGGAGTTTGTCCATAAATCAGTGTGGAAAGCACTTTTAGAAAATTGTATACTGTGCAACCTTTATTTGGCTCCCTTGGGCCTATGGGTTCTGAAGCACTCTTTTCACCTGGTTCAGTGCAGAGGATGGACTTGCTTTGGAGGTGAATCAGGGAGTGTAGTGAACCAAACTTTTGTCTGTAGGATCCCTTCATTATTAGTTGCAGAATTTGGAAGGTGTAGTGAATGAGACAGTGGACTTCAGGAAGAGAGGACAGTTAAGGTAGTTGAACGCTGTCCTGGAGAACTGAATTCTATCCCTGTCTCTGCCACAGAGTTTAAACCAAACTTTTCAAAGGTGATCACTAACTGTGTGTTCCTCATTTTCTGGGTGCCTGACTTGAGATCGTAGGGTCTGATTTATAGAAGTGTCAAGCACTCACAAGTGCAGCTGAAGCCAATTATAGCTATACTTTGAACATATAAAGTACAATATAATGCTAAATACTCTGAAAAATCAGGTCCTAGGAGTCTTATATTGAGCACCCATAATTAGTGGATAAATTTGATCTTAATCGCTCTGTGCTTCACTTCTCCATCTCTAAAATAAGATAATAATACCCATTCATCTCACAGGAGTTTTGTGAAATTAATTAATGTTTGTGAAGCACTCAGATACTACAGTGATGAGTACCATAGAAAAGTCCATTAATAATTAATAATTCTGCCTTCACAGCAAGATTTGAATACTGTACAGCAATAAGCCATGGGACCCTACACTGAACAAATGAGGATAAAACAAACATTGAATAGTTACTCATTAAGTGAGCACAATCCATTCTGTACCCTGAATGAGGCAGGGATCCTGGGGAAAAAGTAGTATTTGATCATGTAATTAAAGACTATATCATAATGCATATATGCCCAAAGGGATTGAATTAAGGATGCAAAGGTAACCTTAAATCTGGTATTTTCTAACTTTTGAATGCTTGACTTTGTAACTTTAATGTTCATTGAATATAGTGGGGATTTTATGTGTGTGTGCGTGTGTAATTTAGATATACACTGAAAAATATCTCCCTTGATTTACATTTTTTTTAACAGCAATCCACATGTTGGAACAGCCCCAGAATTGCAGAGCCTGGAAGCTCAGACTCTGCAGCAGCCTGCCAGAAAAATAGACATGTTTTTGCTGGAATCCTGTGGTTAACGGAATCTGATAATTTCTACAAAACATTTTGGGTTTGATGAATCAGCCTTTGCTGATCACATTCCCAGCTGGCTGTACTCTCAACTGTTCCCAGACTATCTCTGTGATCTGTCTTCTGGGGAGTAAGGGGCAATCCTAATTTACTCACTCACCCTGTTTTCCTCAGAAGTGTTGAACCCGAGGTCAGTTCTTAGTGTCTTTCTTACCTTTTAGTTGTGAGGGGTTTAACTTTTCTGTTCAATTACTTCTCCCAGCTATTTTTTGTGAAGCATTTATTGGTGATACAAATTGGGCCAGGGTAGAAGTCTACCAAACACTTCTTGTGTGCATGAAGTGAGCCCCATCAAGAAGCACATTTTATAAATCTAAAAACAATAAAAATATGAATAAATATATTACTGTGACTAGCTCCTCTGAGAGGTAGGAGCAATAGGAACTTATCCTAAAATGAACTCTGCATGACCCTAGCATAGAAACCCATTAGAGCCAATAGGGCTGTATGGGGGAACTGGATAGGGCTCACTGCAGAATTAGAGACATAGATGGATAGTCAAAGATGAAGAAAAATCACATTTCTGGCCACTCCTCTGATCTGGGTCTCCATGAGCAAGCCTTTTCAAATGTTGTGTGTTTTGGTTCCTGCCCCAAAAATACAAGTTTCTGAAAAAGACAGAGAAACTGTGCTCTGTAAGTCTGCTATGAAAGATTAAAATAAGTGTGTAGTCTTAAGAAGGGCTTGTTGATTCTAATACAACACTGGCTATCAGTAATAGAACAAAGGCAATAGAAGAATGCAAATTCATACTTGTGTTTTCATATTTTGTGTTGTGCTTGCAAGTGTTTGGTACAAGAATTTCTAATACATGACAGTTATCTTTTGGAAGAGGGTCAGAACATTGGGAATTACAAGTGAAAACAAAAATCTGCTGCTATGAATATGGTCTGGAGGAATAAATAGGGGCTTAGGAATCAAAAGGATCCATGTCCTAATTCTGCCACTAAACCTTTGTAAGCTCTCAGGTAAGTCATTTAATTTTTCTGTATTGATAACATGAGGTTTATACTACTTGCATACCTGATAAGTATTATGAAGGTTAATTGAACAGATAACTATTGTGAAGTGCTTTGATTATGTTAAGTGATGTGTAAATGAAGAGTGTTGTTATTATACTATTCAAAAAATTACATGTAAATAGCCCAGCAAAAACTACATTAAAGTGAATGATCTAATAGTGCATAATATTAAACAATGTTATCACGCATTGTCCTTTTTCAGGTAATATCAATTATTGTATAGAGATTATAAACAGTTTAAATTGCATTGTTTAGTGTCATTAATCAAAAAACATTTAGATTACATTCTTGCAGTAAAGGCTGCTCTCTTTTGCAGGAAATTAAAAATGATGACCTCTGTCATGCACACTGATCCTGAGATATCACAATATTTATATTGAAAAGAATTTTTCCTTAGAAGGATGAGTAAAGATTCAGTTATTAGGAAGAAAATTACTTAAAATAATGGTTGGAGCAAACCAAGGACTGTTATATTCAGTACAAACTTAACAAACAGTCAGGAAAGTCTAACTTGTTCATGAGTTTTTATGGTTTGCAGGCACTAATCTAATTTAAAAGTTAGCAGGATCTATGTACCCAAAGAACCTCTTCTTGCTCACCTCAAATAAACAATGGATATTTTTTCTTGAGATAATGATGTAAACCATATCTCAAAACAGAAAGGCTAGTTCCCCTGACCTTAAACCTCTCTATATGAATCCAGAATTTGTGAGAAACATTTCAGCAGTACTATTATATATTTTTGTGTTTGCATAGCATGTAGCACCTATAAGCCCTAAATGAGATTGGAACCTTGTTGTGCTAGGCACTGAACGGACACAGGGTAAGAGAGTTTCTGCTACCAAAAACTTACATTTTAAGTAAATAAAACAGACAAAAGGTGAAAGGGAAAGAGAGGGGAAGGCAACACAAGAGGTTGGTGGCAGAGCCAAGAACACAAGTCAGGCAAGTCCCCTGATTCTCAGGCCAGTGCCCTTGCCAGGAGACCACACTGCTGTATAAATAATCCATTTAAATAAAACTTGTTGAAAAATTTATACTGAGAAAATAAATTCCCCCGGAGTTGGCAAAATGAGGGCTCACTGTCAGTCACTATGGTTTGTTTTCCTCCATGGTCAAAAAGAATGATTTAGTGTGTGTATCTGCATTTACATCAACCCCTGCTTATTTCAACATCCAGCAGGTGCTACAGCTTCTGAACATCTTCTGCCAAAGATTACAAACTTTTTTCTCTTTATACCACTTGTATATTTTTTAAGTTTTAGGGCCTAAAGGGTGAAGACTGGTTAACATTTGGAAACATAAGTCAAGTAGTGGAAACACCTCTAAGGACCATTCATCTGGGATTTGGTTTTGCTTATAGTCACTTGCAAGATCAAGTTCCTCTTGCTGTCTTCTACTGCTATTTTAAGAGCACTTTATAGGGAAGATATAGAATCTTCTACCACCAGAATTTGGAGAGTAGGAATTACAAATTAATAAACTCACAGAATGTTAAAAGTATTTCTAATATATAAAACCATTACCTGGTCCTTAAGTCAGGAAAAGGATAGGAGAATCCCAGTACATTCTTTCTAGGAGGAAGCAAGGTGGACCAATAACAGCCCATATAATTTCTAACAGGAACTCCCAGTAGGAAGTAGAGATGTCTGAACCAATTTTGGAAAAACAAAACTAAAAACAAAACAAAGCATTCACACAAACACACACACATACACCAGCACATATTTAGAAATATTTTTTTTGAGATTCTGAAGTGTTTAGGTCACTTTTTTGAAACGTTGCATGTCAGAAATGCTGAAATACCATGGATGGATGATCAGATAGAGTTTCCGTGGGAGACCAGATACAGAAGTCCAAGAAATTGCACTGGAAAGCCTGCTTTTGTGAATTTTTCAATTAGATTTCACCTGACTCAAGTATTTACTTAGCATCTGAAGTAGGCCCAAACTGGAAACCCATTAATGTTTGCCCATCACTCGTAGAAACCAGTCACCAAAGAGATCTAACACCTGTTTCCCAAAATGTTGTATGCCCCTCTTTTGGAGACATGAACAGACTTCTTAATTATTCTCCAAAGTCACAGCTTTTATTTTTTTTAAAAAGTAAATTTCTAGTTTTTATGGTTGTGAAGAAAACTTTCAAAACATGAGGCAAGTGTCATCAATGCAACCATGACTGCCTGAGCTGGCAGACAGCCTAAAACAATAGCTCTGCTATGACAACTGCTGCATTCATTTCAGTGGGCACTATCCCAGCTGCCAATGATGATAGTTTTAATATCAAAATTAACAATTACACTGCACATCAAAACATGAAAGAAAGGAGAGGAAATCTTATATGATAGAAATCTACTCCAGCCTTTCTCAAAGTGGGGGCAGGCGAGGAAGGGCATGAATGAATAGTTCAGAAAAGATTTATGGATTAAGAGGTTTAAACCTTTAACAATATGTGACAGGTTTTCAGGGGGTGGAACAATTGCTTTTATTTTCCCAAAGGGGAGCTAGACATTTCCTTTTAAAAACTATTTTTTGTTTAAGCAAATAATCTACAATATAGCAGCTTCAGAATGGAAGTGTGTGTTCTTCTTAGCCATAAACTGTACATTTGGTGTATGCTGAATTGACCGAGAAGAAAAAGGAAAGCAACTAGAGATGAAATTTTCAAAAGCTCATAAGGCTTACCAACTGGATAGGGTCCCACAGGTCAGACAGGTGCCCAGACCTCTAAAGTGAGGCTGCACTGTCTCATGCCTAAGCCCCAGAGCGCTCCATGAACCAGGAGAAGATAGGCATTTGGTTGCCTACGTTGCCTACAGAGTCTAATCTAGTAGGCTTGCTCTGAGGCCACCTAGCTCCAAACAAAACAGCTGGAGAAGGAGGACCTCTCTTTAGTGGATAGGATGGGACAGTCTGATGTGGATTTCCCGTAATCTCTCTTGTTGAAGTTGTTTTATTTTAATTAAATAACTGAATATTAATTGGACCAGAAAGAGAGAGAGACAGAGAGAGAGAGTCACTATAATCCAGTGGTTATGGAGATATACCTATCTCATAGAACTAGAAGGGACCTCGAAAGGTCATCGAGTCCAGTCCCCTGCCTTCACTAGCAGGACCAAGTTATAGTCAAGAAGATACCAGTGTTCGGAACATGGATGTTTTCAAGTGGTCTTATATTTGTCCTATTTAAATATGGTATTTGTGATAAGCAAATCATGCTTCAGACATTTGCTGAGTTAATTTTCCCCACTTCCTCTTTCCCAATGGTACCTCTATAGAGTTCGGGATGTCACCCCAACTCTTGCATTGAAGTCACCCATGAGGATAACCAGAAACAACAAGGCACCAGGCCTAGATGGCATCCTTGTGGAGGTCTTCAAAGCTCGTGGAATAGCACTCACCCAAAAACGTCATCAGCTACTTGTTAGAATTTGGGTTAATGAAGAGGGAAGAGCTGGCTGGCAATAGACTTCAACAGCGTCACAACAAGCCTCAGCCCGTTTTGAAGAGAATTGCCTTGCTCAAGAGGCTGAGAAACAGCAGAGGAGGAAGGAAAGGGTATAGCATCCCAGCCAGCAGTTGTGCTCTCACCACTCAACCTGTCACATATGTGGAAAAACCTGTAGCACACGGATTGATATCCTGTCATCTTAAGTCTCATCAATTACTTTTCCCCCTGGCAGACTTCATACTCATGTTGACGGACAGATGACAACAAATCCAGTGGCTAGGACACACAACTGAGAGGTGGCAGATAACTGTCCAAATTCCTTCTCCTCATCAGGCGGGGGAGGGGACTTAATGCAGAGGGTCTCCCACATCACCCAGGATGGGAAGGGAAGCGCCTTCTTCTTTTTCCTTCCCTCAACCCCCACCAAACCGAGGACTTGGAACCCATCTCCTAGAACCAGCTAGGCTACGTTGTGGATTGCTAGTAGAGCTAGATAACTCCCTGCAGCCCAGATTTAGGCACCCAACTCCATGACAGGTTTTGGGCTTGGGACACACCCCTCTCATTAGCATCTCCCATTGGCTATCTTAGGTAGCTCCCCAGCTAGCATTCTGGCTTTTGTTGATTGCATTCTAAGGTACCCGTCTCTCCCCATTCATTGTATATGGAGCCAAGCTTTATGGATCTTACAGTTATTCCTGTGATTTTCTAAGCACCTACAAGTTAGATATTGTGGCACTCAGCATTACAACACCAATGTTTACTTGTGGATCCAGGCCTAAGCATCTTTTGAAAAAAAAACCACAGTAGAACTATGGGAACAACATCAGCATAGAGATTAGCAATACTAGATGAGCACAGTAGACCCTTCTGGCCTCGGAATCTATGAAAAATCCAAACCCTCCAATTTTGATCAATTTTATTCCCTTCTCTGGAAAGGTGAGATCACCTAGAATTTATGTAGAAAAAGAAAATCCAGTGGTGAATAGTCACCGTTCCATTGCAAATATTAGAAGCAATTTTTGTAGGTTTCCATAAATTTTAAATGTCAAAATTTAAAGTGATTTTAAGCACCTGATATAAAAATAAACCTGTCAAAATAATGTGCTTCCTACTCAGCAGTCACTACAGTTCTTTAATGCATACACCCTAAAGATAATTTTCTAACTTAAACTATCATTAATGACTAAGAAAGTGTACTCTCACAGTCATGAAGTGAAATGTGATATTGAGCAAGAGGCATAAATTAAGGCATATGCTGGGTGTGCTTGTCAAAAATCAAGATTGAAGAAATATGCCACTAAAGGGCTTTGTCCTTCAAGAACGCTCCACATACATGTCATAAATGTATTATAGGTGTGCTAAACAAGATCAAGGGACTACATATTTTTTCATAAAATTGTTAAATACTGTGGGACAAACACCACCCTCAGTTGCACCCCTGAAAAATGACTAATTTCAAACACATGGGCTTTGATGTATTTTCAGTCCCACTGATATTACTGAGGGCGGCTTTTGACCCAATCAATATATCTTCATTTAGAAGCAACAGCTTCTATTACATGAAATTGCTTTCCCCTGTGGACAGCACAGTACAGGTGTGGCTACTAAATAGTGACAGGGTCCTCTTTCCAAACTAGTGTTTAAGGAGTGTATGATCATGTTGCAAACAATCAAAATCATCAAGTGGAGCTCATGGTGGACTATCACTCTCAGATCTGAATAGACATTGGGGCGAGGGGGAGTTCATTTTCAGTGAGAACTTCATTTTTAATTTCTTTCCTTCCCTCCATTTTCCACATCTACTTTTCTTATAAATCACTTTGAGCTGTATGGATGAAAAGTGCCACATAAGAATTAAATATTATTATTCATAGTGCAACCCCAATGACACAGTAGTTAATTCAGTTTCCTAAGCCAAAGCACAGCACGATTTGGAGGTACTGGAAAACAAGTCTGCCTCAAAGTGCTCTTAATGCTCAGTCTGCAGATATAGTACAGTTCTACATCATCAGAAATGCTCGCTGTCATTCAGAGATACATCATCAAAGTAGGTCAGGCGTATTTATGTCCAAGATGGACTATTTCAGTATGTAACTTTCCTTTCGTGAATACCGTTAAGCAATACTGGGGCTTTGCTGACACCGATACCTGCCTGCAGGAGTGACATTTTGTTCTAGCAAAAAGCAAAAGGCAGTAAGGTAGCACAGCGTTTAAGGGATGAAGGTTTAACATACAGTATATATGTACAGTATACTCCTAATTATCCAAGTATCATGTGGGTCACAGATTTTGTTTGTGGCCTCCCTCACAGTCAGAGGCTTGGCCTCTTAGTCCTTGCAGTCCATGCTAGGGGTCTCTGCTCAATCAATATTGCAGAAGCCATTCAGCAGCAGGGTGGCCTCCTCCACACAATCCTGGCTGGGGGTCTCTGTTCCATTATTCAAACCCCTCCATTATCTAAATCCCTTCTTTGCGCCCCCCTCAATCTCCCAATGAGATACATGCCTTCTGCAACTTGAACCTAATGGGTGGGGAGAGGTAATGTGGACGTTTGGCTAATAGGGTTTCAGATAAATGGGACTATAGTGTATCTGAATTTAGTTTGAGATTTCAAAAATGCCTAAGTGGCTTGAGCACAAGTCCCATTGATATTCTTATTCTAAGCACAAATCCTATTGAAAGTCAATGAGACTTGTGCTCCTAAGTCACTTGGACACTTTTGAAAATTCTACCCTTCATGCTCAGGAAAACTGACAGATTGACTGTCTGGTGACTTGAATCCTTTACCCATCAAACAAGTACAGCACAGGCTGGGACAAGAAAAATACCCCTACACTGCCTCACTCATGTGCCTCTGTCCTCCCCTGGAGGGGCCAGCTCTAGGGCTGAATGGACAATTCATTCTCCAAGTACATTCAATCCTCTTTGTTGAGGATATCGGTAAGGATATCAAATGTTGGTAGTGTTTTAGGTGAGAGAAACAACTGCCAGTGGGCGACTATACTGAAGCCACCAAACCCATTCAAGATTTGATATCCTATTCCTACATTTGTCTCTGGAGTAGGACCATTTCATGTGGGATCCCTGTTCTTCTCACCAAAGGAAGTTAGGGAAAGAAGAGCGTGAAGGAGAAACAGATTAATTTGAAAATAATACATTAAAATCCTCTATTATGCCTCTTCTCCAAAGACATGACTTCAGGGATAGACTGTCTACGTAAGATAGAGATTCCTATAACATATCCATGCTGAGAACTGGGTAGCAAAGCAATTTTGTTTGGTGCTCCCTACTGTTATGAGAAATATAAAGATTGTTTGGAAGTGGAAAGAAAGTGGGATAACACATGAGAAACAATTTCAGAATACTGAAACTTAACGAGCCACATTCTGCCACAGGGTGAAATCTGCCCCAAGATACTTATGCACAGTTCCCATTCAGGTCAATAGGAATCAGACAAGCATCTGAGGCAGAATTTAGCCTATAGAATGGATCTCTAGAAAAGAGCACTTTATGCCTCCTTAATGCATGACTTTACAAGTGGGGCCTTTCAGAGAACAAATACAAAACATATGACGTCTTAATCAACCTGAATTATGGAGTTATAAAGAACCTTACTTATTTTCTTTAGTTTACGTGACATGCAGGCTCAATCAGACGCTTGCTATAACCCATTATAGAACAATGTTGGATGTACCGAATATTTCCAGGAGACCTCATAAAAAAAGAATAAAAGGAGCTCATTTGAAAAAAAAAAGGGAAGCGGGGTGGGAGGGTGGGGAGAAAGACCTATCATGATCTTCGGGGATTATACTGGCATGATTCACCTAAGCAGAGATGAATCATCCTGCAGTGTAGCTGAATTGTTCACATACAAAATAGTATTTGAAGGTAATATTAAGAAAAGAAATCTGAAAAACTAGGCTGTAACTAGGGAAGCACAAAATATATAGACAAATATATCTCCATGCAGTACAATTTCTCCCTTCTAGATTTGGAGCTAATGGACAGAATAGATAAGTGTCATGATCTCATTCTCTCCATGATCCCCAGAGGTACTGTGCCTGTATATGGCTCTGTGATCTACTGATGGGTAGATGTGCCTCAATGCTGCTCCTAGTAGTAGCTTTGTGCCCTCAAATCCAAAATATTTGCTGCTGTTGTAGACACACCCATAAAGTGGAAATCTGAAATTTGCATCAGTAGCTGAAGTAAGGCATTTATATGGCTTCAAGTGAGTAGCACCTAGCTGAAGAGAAAAAGGTGCTCTTCTCCTTTGGAGGGTCCCGTCACACTTTCTCCATTCTTTCACTCCCCTCCTAATTAAGACCCAGAGCACTCTATGAAGGTTCCAAGTTTTAGACATTTTCTTCTCTTGCCAGGTGCATTCTCTACACAACTAACATATAGGTCTTACACTTAGAAGTTATTTTTTCTGTGATTCCTTCTTTTGGATTTAGGACTTTTCTGTTTCTCAGATTGCATTTAAAAACTCTAAATTCAAGTAGAGTATGAAAGGTTTTAAGGGATTGCTGAATTGCAGAGTATTTCCAATTTACCAGCTAAACTAAGCATATCATCTGATCCCCCAACCCCCAGGCTCCTAATAAATATGTTTTAAACAAACCAGAAGATTTTCTATGCCTGGCTTCCTCCTCCCAGCTTTGAGCCAACATTAATACAGATGTTTGAAATAAAACCAGTTTTCCTCCTGCCTTGCCACCCCTCTCCAGACAGAGTCTCACTTTTTTTGTCCCTTTTCAGCCTCAGTTCAAAGAAACGCTTCACAGGGGGAAACAAATCCCACCTCTCCCAGAGCTTTTTCCAAAGTGCCTACTTCTCCTTCACACCAATTTTAACTGACTGCTTCAGAGCAGGACCAGACCAGACTGCTTAGTGCGGATGTCAGCAGCCTCTCTGCTACACCTGGCTAAAATGATCAGATACATTCTCTATGTGAGAGAGAAAAGCAAACTGAACATGAGCTTAACAGGCAAACAAATAGGTATGTCCACATGTTTTCTGTGACCCTAGAGGCTTGTTTGCCAGAGTTTGAATCTCTGGCAAATAACTCACTGAACCTTGCAGAGAGTATATGTGTGTTTTCAGAATAACTAACGCCACTTGCTCTAGAGCAAAATACAAAATGTTTAATACTGGATAGTTTAGTGTTTCTCATACTTGGAGAAATTAGCCTTTTCTTAAAGTGTAATTTGCATGTTTTCTCCTACCCATCAGACTGCTGTTTTAAAAACTGTGGGCCAAGTCAGACATGACTAGTGAGTGTCAAAGTATCCAACTGACCTTAACCTGGTGTAATTTACACCTTCTCCCAGATCACTCACTATATAAATTACATCAATTTAAGCTGCCACAAATTCATACTCACTTGCCAGTGTGTAATTTATGTAAATAGGGTCTGCATGAGCTCTCCCCTAACAGCTAGTGATGCACTGGGGGAAAAGACTTCAGGAGCATACTATGTTTGCATAGACAGGCCTACTCCACCTATGTGCACAGCAGATGGAACTGCTTTGCCAAAATGATCAATTTTTGGCTGGTTTTGGGTTACAGATCACTCTCTAGTATTTGAATGCAGGGGTAGTAAAATGTTGTTATCCTTATTGTACAAATAAAGGGCAGCAGAACTGTGCTTGGCATGCACTGAGTGAGGGGGTCATCCTGAACTGAACTTCAGTTGCAGGGGTTACTGATGTCAAATGCAGGATGTGGGGGGGCGGAGGGAGGGGTATAGGTGTCTTTTTTACCTTGTAGTGTGGGCTTTGCTTATGGAGTCCTCAGGGCCGGTGCAAGGATGTTTCGCACCCTAGGCAAAACTTCCACCTTGCGCCCTCCCCCTCCCCGTGCCCCCGCCCTGAGGCACCCCCCATGGCAGCTCCCCCGCTCCACCCTGAGGCTCCCCCCTTGCGGCAGCTTCCCACCCCCGCCCCAAGACACCACCCCCGCCCCACCTCCTCCCCGAGCACGCCATGGCTGCTTCACTTCTCCCGCCTCTCAGGCTTGTGGCGCCAATCAGCTTAGGCACCGCAAGCCTGGAAGATGGGAGAAGTGAAGCAGCCACTGCGTGCTCGGGGAGGAGGTGGGGCAGGGGTGAGCTGGGGGGGGAGTTCCCCTGCATGCTGCCCCCCCTTACTTGCTGCAGGCGGCCCTCCCTGTGCTCTTCTGCCCCAGCTCCTTCTGCCTAAATGCTGGCAGCGACCGGGTCGGCCAAAAATCTGTCCGCCGCGGTCGCTGCTGAAGAAAATGGCGCCCCTCCAAATCCTAGCGCCCTAGGCGACTGCCTAGGTTGCCTAAATGGTTGCACCGGCCCTGGGAGTCCTAGACACCATTTGACCTGCTCTTCTCCAGTATATTCAGGACAGCAGATTAGACTCAATTGAAAGTTCTTGTTCCTGGTTGGTGATTTTTGGAATGTCACAGCTGAGCAGGTCTAGGTGTTAAGCCTTAGACCTTGTGCAAAGATAGTAGAGCAGTGAAAGACAACACAGGCACTGTACCCAGCTGCAGTCACTGAGCGCTGGTTAAGTGGTGGAACCTCAGAAAGTGACATTGCAGAGAGCAGTGGCACAGAGCCAGCAGTAGCACCTCTGAGCCACTTGCAGAGGCAGGAGGTGGACCCCTGTGAACACACCTCTGAACTCTGGGTCTTTGCTAATCAAGGACAGCCAAATTGGGATGTGGCAGAGGGAGAGGGAAGTGAGTGTTAAAGGGCCCTTCATTTGTTGGACTTTCATACCTCAAGATGAGAAACTGAGGCAGAGGACACTACCCAATGCACTGTGGGTGGGCATTTACCTATGGTCACATGCTTTTGAATGGCGATTGTGGTGTTTTCCCCAACTAATGTTGTGTTTCCTTTTAAGTGTCATATTTTATTATATACAGATTCTGTGCTTATGGGCAGGGAAGTGTTGCTTCTTAGAGGTGGTGTTTAGTTTCCCCAGATTACTGTGTGGGTGGGGGCTTGAACTAGTTCTATTTTATGTTGTCAAGACAAAGCCCTGGACATTGAACCCTGCTCTTGTTGCTCCTGACTCCATGTGGCAGAAGGGTTACACTTACAACCCTTAACTGAATTTGGTTCACTGTCTAAGGGGGTATAAATTGAGTACATGTTGATATGGCTTGAGGAAGATATAAATGAAACAAATTTGGACTCCCAAAGGCTCTGTCTACATTATAAATATTGTATCATTGTGTCAAAGAATCTTAAATTTCCGTTGCCCCCTAATATTGCAAACACGCTTCTTTAGTGAAGTTTGTACCTTAAATGCGTTCTATAGGCAGAAGATCATATCAAAGTTTCAGCTTCTTTATAAAACGTGACTGGACTCCAGTCTACCTCACAAAGTAGAGCCATGTTTGTGATCTGGTTGGAGGACAACAAATTGGAAGTCAGATTATCTGATGTGGCTGTATTTCTAGTGTAGATAGAGCCTAAAATTCACGTTTACAGCCTCCTCTGAATTTGGCTCTCTAACATCTTTTACCCTGGGACATCTTTCTCATCCAGGGATCCAGACACCAGATTCAGAGGATCAGTGAGACAGATAAGGAAAATGCTGACAGATTATGGGCAGGAATGGATTTGGAGAGGTGAGATTTGACTCACAAAGGTAAGCAGATATATCTAGAACCAATCAGGGAGTGTGCAGTTTCCAGGAACAGATTGGAAAAAAGGTGGCTGATAAAGGACAAGGCATAGATTTTAACGCCAGAAGGGATCTTCCTAATTAGTCTGACCTTCTGTATAACACAGGCTATAGAACATCACCCAGTAATTTCTTCATTCATCCCCTAACTTCAGTTTGAACTTTTGAACTATAGCCTATCTTTTGAAGAGACAACTGGATTTACAGACATCAAGTAATAGAGAATCCATCCAATGTTGTATATTTGTTTTGTTACTCAAGGTCTACTAATACATTTTTTAATGTTTTCTAATTTTTCAGGCCTGGAGAATTTAAAGAAAAAGCAATTTTATATTACATTTTATGAATTTTAAATTCTTGGAAGCTGGTGAATAAAATGAAGTAATGACTGTCCACTTTCTCTAGCAAGAAAAAGAAATTTATACATACAACTTTACCTGAAAAAGGGTTCCATGAATTAAAGGAAAAGAACATTCCCCCAAGTAACAAGCACTCCTAGCAGAAACAAAAAGGGAAAAGTACACCCTCAAGCACAATGATCCAGAATATTTAATATTAGTCATTAATTAGTAGATCTATTGGTGGTATCTGAGTAAGCACCTTGCCAGAAGTTTCAGGTGGGGTATGAGGTAGGTAAATAAGTCTTTCAGCTAGTTTGTTTTTATATATCTTACCCAACTTAATGTGCAAACATCACCCACCCATTGCAGCTAAGAAATTAGGAATTTAAGGACTATTAAACATTCTGCAGGTAGGTCAGCAGAAAGTTATTTAGCACAGGTGTTCCTGTAATTAGGCAACACTGGGAAACTACTGTGTTCAATGATCCTGTTGTTATCTTGCCCTTTTTCCTGTGTAGGAATGAGCATAATCATCAGTTCAGAACTGACCCAAACCTTCATTTGAATTAAAGCCAAACTTTCAGGGTCAAATAGACATACTTTTTTTTTTAAAAACAGCTCTCATTTAATTGCCTCTGTATTTCCAGGTGCTGGTTTGGACTAGAAGCAGAAAAGCCAAGACACTGGGAGAAGACAGCCTTGCTCACATTAATGTATGACCTGAATGGAACCAGGAAATGGTGGAGATCTCAGGGCTTCAGAAGTTTTTGTGGAGGTTGTGCTTGAGTGCCTCACAGACAGCTTTCCTAGCTATTAGCGGGTTAAATTATCTGTGAAGTGGCGCATACATCAGTAAAGGAAAATATCTTACTAGGTATGTATCTGCTACTCCCAAACTGAAAACTACATTTAAAGATTGGAAGTTGTCAAACAAAACAAGTAGCGATGTATCCAAGTGGGAACCACAAATCCAGTGGTCCCAAACTACCAAGCCCTGTCTCTAAAACAAAGGTAGCAGTTAATCCCGCCTGATAAAATATGATAAAGAGTTTCCCTCATGGAGATTCCCTTACACTGTTCAATTAGAGGGAAGGGTTTGTCACCACACGTGATATGGTGGAAGGCTCGCCCAACCACCAGAGACCAAGACCATCTCCAGTTATGTCTTATGGTCACTGTAGCCCCCAATCCCAAGACCATGAGTACATTGGAGCTATGCTAGAAGGGCCTCTACACATAGGGCCTTTACAACTGAAATTATGCTGGATATATTTTCTTCATATGAAAGAAGAAAGGAAATAGCATCCAGAAACATGTATATCAAGTTTCAAGATGAAGTACACATAGAATCATAGAAGATTAGGATTGGAAGAGACCTCAGGCAGTCATCTAGTCCAATCCCCTGCTAAAAGCAGGACCAACACCAACTAAATCATCCCAGCCAGGGTTTTATCAAGCCAGGCCTTAAAAACCTCTAAGGATGGAGATTCCATCACCTGCCTCGTAACCCATTCCAGTGTTTCACCACCCTCCTAGTGAAATAACTTTTCCTAATATCTAACCTAGACCTCCCCCACTGCAACTTGAGACCATTGCTCCTTGTTCTGACAGCTGCCACCACTGAGAACAGTCTAGATCCATCCTCTTTGGAACCCCCCTTCAGGTAGTTGAAGGCTGCTATGAAATCCCCTGTCACTCTTCCCTTCCTCAGACTAAATAAGTCCAGTTCCCTCAGCCTCTCCTCCTAATTCATGTACTCCAGCCCCATAATAATTTTCATGGCCCTCTGCTGGACTCTCCAATTTGTCCACATCCTTTTTGTAGTGGGGGGCCCAAAACTGGACACAATACTGCAGATGTGGCCTCACCAGTGCCAAATAGAGGGGAATAATCACTTCCCTTGATCTGCAGGCAATGCTCCTACTAATGCAGCCCAATATGCCATGTAGCCAAGAAGGCTAAAGGGCACACTGTTGACTCATAGCCAGCTTCTCATCCACTGTAATCCCCAAGTCCTTTTCTGCAGAACTGTTGCTTAGCCAATCAGTCCCCAGCCTGTAGCAGTGTATGGGATTCTTCCGTCCTAAATGCAGAACTCTATACTTGTCCTTGTTGAATCTCATCAGATTTCTTTTGGCCCAATTCTTCAATTTGTCTAAGTCACTATGAAGCCTATCCCTACCCTCCAGCGTATTTATCCCTGTCCCCAGCTTAGTGTCATCCATGAACTTGCTAAGGATGCAATCCATCCCATTATCCAGATCATTAATGAAGATGTTGAACAAAACTCACTCCGCTTGATACTGGCTGCCAACTAGACATTGATCCATTGATCATTACCCATTGAGCCCAATGATCTAGCCAGCTTTCTAACCACGTTATAGCCCATTCATCCAATCCACACTTCTTTAACTTTCTGGAAAGAATACTGTGGGAGACTGTATCAAAAGCTTTGCTAAATTCAAAGTATATCACGTCCACTGCTTTCCCCAATTCCACAGAGCCAGTTATCTCATCATAGAAGGCAATCAGGTGGGTCAGGCATAACTTGGCCTTGGTGAATCCATGTTGACTGTTCCTGATCACCTACATACTAATACATAGATGTGAACACCAGAATGTTGTTTTTAGTTAAAGAAAAGCAGATATATTTAACCATGATGGTGTGAATTCTGTGCAGGAATCATGAGCTATAGCAGATTTCAATAAGAACAAAGGCCTGTCCACAGTTCTGGTGTAAAGCAAGAGTAATTACACAGGAGCCAATGGAATTATTTCAGTGTAAAAATGGGGTAAATGAGAGGAATCAACACCCCCCTTTTAACGTACTTAGATCTCCACATTGTTCTTTCCCCCTCCCTCCGCCCCCACTATATCAGACTGAAGACAAAACATACATCAAGAAAAAAAAAACCACAGGGTAAAATATACTATTACATTTAAAGAACAAGAAGTAAACCATCTCCCTGAGAGATTATGGACACTGATAGCAATATAAGAAGTGATCATCAACCCTGCAACTGGCATATGGCATCTGTTTTGTAAATGTTAGGAAACAACCTGTGAAATTGAACAAAAGCAGTTAGCATTTCAAGACCAAAAGAGTTTACAGGGAACGGATGACTCATATTATTTATTATCCCATAGTCTCCTGACTTCGTGAAGTCTCAACGGTTTGCATGGCCACACAAAAATTTTATAGTTTCTATTCTTACTAAAAGACGCAGTTCACACTTTTTAAGCACAGATTTATTAGTCAGAACTCAACACAGGGTGGGAAGGGGGAATCAATGAGAAGTTTTCAAAAATCAAAGAAACTTTTAGTCTGAAAAATAGAACTGCAATTTCTGGTTAAATAAGTTTATAGGATTTTCAAAAGTAGCTACTTCTGACAAGCGTACATGCACCCCCCAAAATCATTATCTGTGCATAGACCAACACATGAACATATTTGGTCATTTTGTGCCTAGGCCCTTATTTGTATAAACACTTTTGTGTGAATAGCAGTAATTTTTGGGACATGAAAGCAACACCATCCACCTCAGCAGGAGAGGGGATGCTCGACTGGACAAGCAGGAAAGAGACAACTCCAAGGATCATGGGGGAGGTGGGGGAGAGAAGGTCAGGCATAGCTATTCTGGGATCTTCCCCCCTCCCAACCTATCCAGAACACATGTGAAGCTTGTGCCAGAATGGGGGCGTGGGGTGAGAGCATGGAAGGAGCGGAGATTTCTCTGCCTTTCCTTGCTTCCTTTGCTGGGCTATAGGAGAAGGAGAGCTGACTGACTTTTGCTCACCCGTATGTGCAGCCCTCACAGCATGCATCACATGCTACAGGGGTTGCATCCCTATCTTCTCGGCCCTATAATGGAATTTATAACATCTGAATTGCATTTCCAGGATTATGTGGGTCTAACCCATTATCAGTTTTGGGCATAGGAAGGAATTTTTTTCCCTTGGGGGCAAGATCAACAAGGAGTCCAGTGGATTTTTTGCCTTCCCTTTAGCATCCTGAAGGTCTGGATTTTGGTTAATAAGGAGCAGGGACAAGGTTTTAAAGTTACAAGTTTATAAATGAATGTGTAGTTTCATCACAAGTTGCAGCCAATATCCAATCCAGGTGAGAGGCTCACAGGGGCCATCTCCCATGAGTAAGAGGTCCAGGATAGCTGGAGAAAGAGGAGGATACCTTAAGTCTTCAAAGAGTGAGGTAACCTTATTGTGTATCCTCATTTCTCCTGGTGAGGGATGGAGAGAGGTGAGCTGAATTCAAGGGATTAGGCTGAAGAGGGCAAATTTCAAATACTGGTTATTTAGCATGGAAGCCATTTTATTAACACACACTGGAGTCAAATAAATAGTTGGCATTTGGGGTGGGAGGTTAGTATGCTACAACACCCTATCATGCTCCTTAAATGAAAAAGATGAAGAGAAGGTCACAATTTTCCTAAATTGATCCCTGTGTCTCATCTCCCCTGTGTCCTGATCAGTGCATGCACACACAGGGCAACTTTAGGGCATAGCATTTTTGGCCAAAGATTTACCTTTCTAAAACATGACTTGCATGGAAATAGAGAATGACTGGGGTGAAACCAGCAATGGAATATCCAAGCAGGTCTGTTAATTCTGGCCAACTCTATTAAATAGTTCTTTGCAAGCTTCTGGGCAGAGCTGTGTGAAAAATGCCATTTTCACTTTATGACTATTCACAGATGAATGTGACAGTTTTTAATCTCACGTCATTAAGAGAACATGAGCCAAAATTCTGTTCTCCATTACTCTGGCGCAACCCCTCTGAAGCATCTGATGCAGTCTCTCTTGAACGCTGCAGCGGAAAACAATTCCATGTCTTTGATGAAAAAAACCTATCCTCTAAACTAAAAATTGGCTAAAAATAATAGTGAAAAGAAAGGTTAATAATAAATGTTAATGCATCTAATTGGGGCCAAAGACTGCCAGGCAAAGCCTTTATAAGTTCAGCTGATTCACACTTGCTGAAGACATGGCTCTGTTAACTGAGGTGGGATAAGGATTGGTGTTAGGAATTGTTTCACTTTTCATCATTGTTAATGTTCTGGAAGACAGAACAGCAGCCTATTAATTGAATACATAAAGTATCCTAAATTGTGAGAAGCAGCAAATACCAGTGAAAACAGAGAAATCTTACAAAAGGATCTTGAGAGTTTAGAAACTCAGAAAGCAATAATGAATATCAAATAATAAAATCTGCTCACAAAATGGAAAAAAATAAGGCTCAACTGATTGGATAATATACTAACAATATTTTCATCAGCTCTGCTCAGTATAGAGAGAGGAAACATGTTCCAGCAGCAGACAAGCATAACAACAAGAGTTAGGAAGGAAAAGTTATATAGCCAAGAAAACTGAAAAAAATATTCTGTGATTCTGCTTTGTCAAGGTCAAGGCGACAGGTTTCTCATTCCAGCTCTTTATCACAAGGCCAGTAGGAACTTTCACAGCTCCTGAAGAATTTTGACCCTTGAGGGCAATGGTAGTAGGGTACAGGTCAGCTCAGTCCCCTTACTTGCCACTGAACACGCTACCCTCTCAGGTATAAATGCTGCCTCCTGAATATTCTTGAGGGAGTGGGATGGGCTAATTTACCCATCAATAAACTGTGGCTCCAGTGAAGCATGGTCTTCTCAACTTGGAGGAGAGGCATAGCTAGATTCTGTCCCCACAATTGTATTGTGGTTGGTAGCATGCAATAACAGGGATTGCATGCTCTCCTTTTTGCAATAAGTAATAAAAGTCATCTCACTATATGTTTCCCCTACTCACCTTGAGCCATTCTGAGCTGAATTAGCAGAAAGGTTCATAATCCTTCTATACAGTAAACTCTATTAACCCCTCACACATTTATAGATGATAAAAGGCAAAATTTTGGCATAAGGTTGAGTTTCTTGTGTGATTACAACATACCTTAAGAGTGCACAAGCATCCTGCTCTGACTTACTACTCAAAGACCTGAGTCTGCGCACTTTTACATGTGAATAATCCAGACCCAATAATCCAATCCACTGTTTTGGCCTTATTGGGTTCAGTGGGCCATTTCAAGTGAGTAAGAATTCCTCACATGAGTAAAAGATGACATACCAGGGTATTTTTGGAAATACTTGTAATCATACTTCTCAGCTTGCCAAAGCCAAAATGGGGAATGCAATGTATGAGAGACAAATAGAGGGACACAAAAAAGTTATTCATTCAGGAAACTTAAAATACTGAGGAAATTCATTCCTTTAGAATAAATAAGTCATCTCCGTTGACTAATTCTTCATTTCAGATATAAACACTTATCAAAATAAAAGTGAGAGGACACCAAATTTGCACCTTTGGGATGTATATAAATCAATTATTAATAATAGTTGTTTAAAGGATAACTTTTACCTGTCTTACTTTAAGGGAGTTCAGATGCAACAATCAATAACAAATCAGAAAGATTATGGTTTAAACTGAATGAAATTTTAGCCTCTAAATTCAGTAGCAAAACATATTAAAAATAAATGTAATTTAATTAATTAAATTAATTAATTAAATAAATTAAATTTAATTTCCAATAGCAGCATAATGACAATGCAGTAAAATAAGAGTGCTACCTAACGTATCTTTATACATACAGTAGGCATGAATTTGATCCAAAGTTATCATAATTTTAATGTTGTGTATGTGTATGTTTGCCTTCCATTAATTGATCAGAAATGATTATCAAAGGGTAAGAAACAAAGAATCAGCCCACTTTTGTAGAACTACTCAGAATAGATGTAGATAAACCTCAAAACCAAGCTTCTGAACAACTTGGAGTTCTCCTATCACTACTGGATTGTAATATTGGAGTCTTATAGCCTTTGAGTTTGTTCCTATGCCATACAATCTTTCAATTACTTACCCAGATACCTCTTACTATTCATGCTATGTTCCTGTTTTGTTCTAAAGAAAAGAAAAAAATGGATATGGTAAGAAAGTAATAATTTTAGACTGAATTTATTAAACACAAAACATATTTTAAGACCTTAGAGTACAACCTGTCTGATAGACTATTAACTCTAGAAAACTCTCATTTGACAATATACAGCACAACAAATTAATAAAGGTGACCTGCAAAGGATGCTACTTTTTGTTTCTTTATGAAATGTAAAACAAGACCTGAAATATTGGTCTTTATTTTTTCACTGCTTGTTTTTTTACCTTTGAGATACATATATCAAGTGCTTTTATTTGCTTGAGGATTATGGAAACTAGAGTAAGAGTTATCTCAGTTCTCATGTGATGTCTGAATTTTTAACAAAGAAAGCTTTTGTCCAATGAGTTTGTAAGGATGGATGGTGATGTTAAAGTATTCAAAATAAAAGAAGAGTCAGAGTTTTAAACAAAAGTTTTTCCTTTATTTATTTTTAAAGCAGATTATCAGGTTTTAGGCGCTTGTCTTTTAATATCACAACCCCAGTTTCACTCATGGGGCCTCAAGTAATGACAGAATAGGTAATACAAGATATTTATAATATAGAAAGAAATGTGTGTGAGCGGGGGGAGACACACACAGTCCAGGCCTTATTTATACATTACAAAGAAGGTAAAAAGGGCACTAAACTCATCCCCCAAGTCTGCTCATTAGCTGCCCCCTTTACAAGTCACCTTTAACCATTTTGCATTTGTTAATATTTAAGTAGAATACATCTCCCAGTTTGTCTCAGTGGGAGGATAACAGGAAAAGAGGGCAAGAGAGAGTGGGAGAGTATTTGGGAGAGGGAGAAACTGCTTAAATGATTGTACATAAAATATGTAATGAAATAAAAAGGGATATTTCCCCAAAATTTATTAAAATTGATTTAGAGTTTCAGCACAGCAGGAAGATTTGTTTCAGATTTGAAAACAACTATAAGTCATGTTTTCTACTATACCATGTGATAGTTATAGTACTATTTCAAGTTAAAGTGTTTTAATCTTGCTCCATTATATTTATTACCACTTTGAGATGCAGTTGAAGACTAATGGAACATCTTGCAAAATCCTCTTTGCTGAGAAATGTGATTGTTTCCATCCTTAAGGCCCTGTTTCAAGAAACCATTTATACTTAGCGAGACCCTTAAGCACATGCTTAATTTTAAGCCTGTGCCTCAATCTCATTGAAGTCCAAGTCAGCACATGCTTAGAGTTATGTACATGGGTTAAGGAATTTGCTGAATAGTGATGATGTAAGTACATGCTTAAGTGCTTTGCTGAATCAGAATCTAAGATTGCTTACTGGGTTCCCATCTGATGTAGCATGCACAAGGGAGTGTAAGGATTTGATTTACCTTTCTTCTCTCATTTTATGGATTGAAGATCTGCTGAAGGTTCAAAGGGGATAGCTCTGGTTGCAGCAGCAGAGTTGTGTATGCTATAAAAGGACTGAGCAGCAATGGGATTTGTATTTGTTTTTTGTATACTTAGTTTCATAAAACACCAGTTTTAAAACTGTCCCTTATCTGTGAGTGTAACACTGACAGGTGCTGAGCACTTACTATGAAATACTAAACATCCTCCACTCTTGCGCTTTAAATACCCTGTATCTCATCCCTCTCATATTGAATTCTTTATTCCAAGAATTAGGCAGTGGACAATGGCAATGGAGAAACTACAGGTCATTTAAGTTATTATGGTAGACAGGGATAGAGGGAATATCAGAGGAAATTATGTAAACACACACACACACACACCCCCACCACCACCACCGATATTTACCTATTAAAAAAAAAAACAAAAATACCCTCAAGTATTAGAATTACATTTGGTTAAATCAATATCTTTTAGACCAGGGTGAAGAAAGCCCTGGTCTTGAATTCTTTATGTTGTGCCACAGGAAAAGGAACACTCTGTTTAAAAAGATTGTGCTTTAAAATGACAAAAACAGTATTTCAACTCTATTGAAAGATGCTCTCAATTACGATTTTATCATTTAGTTGGGGAATATTAGACTATGAAACACTGACAATGGCAGCTAACCTGTAAGGACATTTTTGTTTTGTTTTTTTAACAATATATATATTTTTCTCATTTATGGTATAAAGATTCTGAGCCCAATGTGGAAACATAACAAATACTGAGGCTATTCCTCCCCTCCTTACATAATGATTAACTCAGTGAATATCCTTTGAACTGGATTCATCTAAATTCAATAGATATTATTGTAAATGCACCTTGAAAAGAGCATTGCTGTCTCTCGGGCGGTGGGGGCGGCGGGAGGCTGAGTCTGAGCTTTTGGTTTTATGAGACACTGATGCTTCGATGGACAGCTGAGGTCCTTCTCCTTAGCCAGTGACGTTGGCAGTGCAACTGGAGCTGGAGGACAGCTTGGAGGACTGGATGGTGAGGTAGCATTAGTGATATAAAAGGTTAAACAGTTCACCGGTAAGCATTAGGCTTATTGTTAATTGACCTTAACCATTAACCCCAGCAGCCCCGCACCGGCTGGAGAGACCTGAGCCCTGGCTGCGCTGGGCCAGCTGGAGCAGCTCTAGCCACATTGGGCCACCTGGCCAGAGGGACCCCAGCCCCTGCCGCCCTGCACTGGCCAGCTGGAGCAACCTCAGTTAAATGATATAATTTTAATCATTTAAACAGTTAACTTTTTAAACCAATATTTCACATTCCTAGTAGCATCTATGAGGGGAGAATGGAAAGCTCTTGGGATCTGGCCCATGCAAAGAAAAGTCTGATTGAGGAGTCTTTCAAATCAGAAAGAGACACACGCAAGCCCTCTGGGCTAGGAGGGAGAACATGGGTCTCTGGAAGTCCAGCCTAGTGAAAGTAAACCTAGAATTAACCCTGCCTAAGAGGACGGAGATGGGGGGCGGAGGAAGGGCTCATGAAAGGCAACTTGAATGGGGACCACTGTAAGGACATGTCAAGGGAACCTAGTTAATGGCCAGAGGTTGTCAGGGGCTGGAGAAAGCCATTAATGCTCCAAGCAGAGCTAAGAAGGGAGTCTAAGTCATGGAACCATAGCAAGCACTGGCTCAGAGTTCCAGCCTACACAGGAGAGAGTCTGACCCCTGTAGTTATTTTGTTTATTGTGTTATGCCATAACAATGTCTGTTGTATAGTGTGATATATTATTGAAAGTCCCAGCATTCCTCTCTAATCCCTGTCTGATGTTACCTCTGCCAGACTTGAAGTAAAAGTCCTTATTTGTTTTGTGACCCTAGTATATGTCATTCCTGCATGAACCCAACCAGTGATATGTGCCTGCTTTTCTAGTAGATGGAGCACTACAATGCTCTGGGCTGTATGGGGCAGTGGTCATAGCTGCCAACTCTAACCAATTTATGTGCACCACTAGTCAGATAGACAGGCTTAGGCTTTGGCCTGGCAATGACAACAAAGGGATGGGTGGGGACAGTTACACTGTGTTGTATATTGTGACTGAAATAAAATCCAAACATGGATGCCATTGCCATCAGCATATCTGAATTTGCAAAGCACAAAGTGATCTTTGCAGCAAGTCATTTTTCAAACATTCCCTCATACCATAGGCAGTTAGACTTCTATATTTTTTGCAGGGGGAGGGGTGGCAGCGCCAGGCAGGCCAACAGGGCCACAGGGTGTGGAGGCAGAATTACATACCTGCCCAAGGCTTTCAATTTGCAGGGCAAGGACCCGCCAGCTCCCTAAAACTACACCTGAAAGTCTGCCTAGAATTTTATCTGAAACACAAACTACTCCCAATTAGCTTTATCCATGTTCTGACATTGTCGGGGATTTACAGGTATTGAGTGGGCTAGTCAAGGGACTATTTCATTTACAGGATGCATGTAGTGGGGAGGTCACCCACTCTGGCCCTGAAAGGGTTACAGCCAGCCCTAGGAGAGGGCTGGGGCTGAGACAAAAAAGGCTAGGCTGATTGGGAAGGCAGCCACAGCTGGGGCCACACCCCAATCAGGCCACAGCTGACCCTATAAAGGGGCTGCTAGGCTGGCACTAAGTTAGTCTTTCTCTAGCTCTTGAGAAAGAAGGGCCTGACTGCTGGAGAGCTGAGCATTGGGAGTGTAGAAGGGCTGGTGGAAGGTGAGAGGAACTGGGGAAGCTCCAGCCTGGCAAACCCCCAGGCTGCAGGCCTTGCTAAAGGCTGGGAAGGGTACTGGGTTTGCAGAGGTGCAGCCCAGGTTAGGCAAAGGCAGCAGGTCCAACCCCCCTTTGCCAATGATGAATGGCTTGTACACTGCAGTTTGCCCCAGTGACTACAGCATCAATCTCTTGCTTTTTCCTGTCTCTGGTCTCATGAATACTTAATTTATACAAAGCGGAATAGCTTCAACAGGGAAACAACCTACTCCAGAATGGCCAATTACCTAGTGGTTAGGACATCCTTCTCCGATGTGGGAAATCAGAGTTTAGGTACCTACTCCAAATCAGGCAGAGTAGGGATTTTAAAATGGGTCTCCCATAACCCATGTAAGCATCCTACACAGTGGGCTATTGGCTTTAATGGGGTGGGTCTCTCTCTCTCTGTCAAAAGGCTGACCTAGCTTAGGCATTTAACTCCAGGAGAGGGTTCATGGCTGAAAATCCCCTACAGAGACAGGTGCCTACCCACCTTTGAAAGGCAAGGCTTAGGCCCCTCCCCTGGCACTGGCATTTCCTACTGGCTAGCATGGGCAGTTCCCTGCTTCTTGGCTTCTGTGAATCCCTTTCTTAGGCATCTAGTTCTTGCAATAAAATGCATGCAATACTAAGGTCCCTTTGTGGGTCTAGCCCATTGAAACTGTGCAGAGAAACCAAGAAATGGAAAGAGTTGTTAACATTAAGAGCTAAAGATTTTCAGCCTCTTGTATTATTGTATCTGTAGGTGTTGAAATCAGTCTTTCAAATAAAGAGGCCCTATACTTTTCACTGCATAGCTTTTGAAAGCTACTTTAGCTTCTTGCTATTCAACAGCTGCATTAAAAACAGTGAGTTTTAAAAAAAAAAGTCCACATAGTTGTTTGGCTAATAACCTGGAGCTGGTGAAACAGGGGTCAATTTAAAAGTATCTGATCCATTTTTGCTGATTCTGTTTCAGCCAAGTACTTAGCAGGGTGGTAGATTCCAAAAGTTCTCTTAAAAAAAACCAGGGCACCTGAAATGATCAATTTACTAGTGCCATCAGATCTAAGGGTACATCTGCAAAGCAGTGGGAAGCAAGTGGGAGCAATCATCTGAGCCTGGGTCAACAGATTCTGGTTAGCTTATGCAAACACTCTAAATATAACTGTATAGAGTTGCAGATCATATAGAGTCTGCAGTTGACGTTGCAGATCAAGCTGTTAATATTTAGAGTCAGTCACTACAGAGTCTTAAAATATTAGTATTTATTATTATAGTCAAGAATAAGGCTAAATCTTACTACAGCAAACCCACTAACAAATAAAAGGGTTTGCCCAATAACTGGACAAGAGAGCATGATTATGGCCAGGTTTTTATCCTTAAGAAAATGAGACGTTATCAAGAAAACATAATGCTAGTTCTTTGAAGCCTGCAAAGTAGACTGCTTTTGAAGAGCAGTAAATGCCTGCTCACATTTAAAAGAAAAATCTCAATGACAATCTGTAAATGAGTCAGCTACCCCATCCACCCTTTCGTGGCTGGGGTGGGTGTCTTTGCACTACCCTGCCCTTTATTCTCCCACTTCCAAGCCCTTTTATGGAGACTCCACACACTTGCTCATCCAATCACTGCCCTTATTGGAGTCTGGGTTTATTCAGAGAAATCAATCAAAAGTAAAACTCAAAGTCCCCAAAATCTGTCCCAAGGCACAGCTCTTACCTCAGAGCCTGGGTGAGCAAAAGGGTTCCATCAGTCTTTTTTTCATAAGTTCTTAGGGGGTGACCCACCAGAGGGGTTAGCTTACAGCTGTCCTCCTCAGCACTGACTCTCCTGTACCTTCCCAGCATCAGTCCTCTCCAACAACTGCTTCTGGTCTCTTCTAAGGAACCAGCTGCTTCAGTTTCCCTACCTGCAGCAGGTGTCTCTGGTTATCTCATTTAGCAAGCCTGCTCTAGGCTTCAAATCTCCTGCAGACAGCTTGCTGACTTCCTTTATTCTCACACCATTTCTTTACCTTGTGAAGACATTCTTGAAAATAGAACTGAACTGTTAGTATGAATGTTTTTCACACATTTTCCCCACAGAGTATTCATGGTTGCCTTCACAAATGCCTGGGGCCAGCCTTTGGGACCTATGAAACCCAGGGCTGCTAGCCTAGTACCTGGATATTTGGAGGGTGTTCCTTAGACCAATTGGCAACTGTAGAGGCAGCACCATCTGTATTTCATCCTGGCTTATTCCATTATCACAGATCATATTCCAAATGTACTTACATACTGAATATTAACAGTACTGAGAACCTGCAGTTCCTGTTTACTTCAGTTAGAGCTGTGGATGCTCAAGACCTCTCAAATCAGGCCCTAAATGAGAAATTCCACTCAACTTTCTTCCCCACACATGCATATACCAGTAGAAAGACTGGGAACTGCTAGTAAAACACTAGCATGCATGCCTAAAATCATTTTTTTAACCTTTCTAACTCTGCCAAATCAAAACAGATTTTCCCTAAACCACCAGAAGGCACAGGTTTCACCGGGAGACTATATTGTCGCAATTACAATGTATACACCAAACTACTAAAGCACTAGAGCAGCTAAAAAAATCACAAACATTTCATTACAAGATCAAAAGTTTATTATTTTCACTCTTCATGTGTAAAATTAACAAACTTTTTTGCTGAAAATTAAAAAAAATTAAAATAAATCCTGGAAAATGAGCCCCAAATGTGAAAAATTGATAGTTGCATGCAACTGAGAAGGGCCCATTAGAATGGAAACATGTCACTCATGCTGCAGCTATGAGTCAATAAATATAGATGTGCCCCCTAAGAGTCATCTCATTAGCCCTCCAAAAGCCACAGGACACCTTTTTGCTCAGAGGTGAAATCACAGCTGTTGGTTCTGTTTTGAGATTGGATGAAAAATCATTTTGCAGGCCGACTCAAACAGGCTGAGGCCAGCTCTGCAGTTCCTACTCTGCTTCATGTGTCTGCCATTCCTCCAATGGCATGTAGCCAATCTGTGACTGCTCACAGCAAATATCTCCAAGGGCTAGTGATAGGACACTAGATGGGGAAGGCTCTGAATTACAACAGAGAATTCTTTCTCAGGTATCTGGCTGGTGGGTCTTGCCCATATTCAGGATCTGAATTTGGAGTAGAAGGAATTTTCCCCAGGATCAGATTGGCATAGACCCTGGGAGGTTTTCACCTTTTTCTGCAGCATGGGGCATGGGTCACTTCCAGAAAATCAACCATTTACATTAGTTTAAACCTGCAACTATTACAGGAGTTGGTTGGTGAGGTTCTGTGGCCTGTGATGTGGAGGAGGTCAGACCAGATGATTATGATGGTCCCTTCTGACCTAAACATCTATGAGAGTAGAGACACTGTCTTCGGGCTCTAGTAGTATCCTGTGAAGTCATGGCCTGTTGGGGTTCTCGCTTTCTTAACAGGACTTGAAACTTGTAAATTACAGTAAAAAGCACTCTCAAAATCACACACATCTCTGTGAAAGGGAATATTTGCAGGTTTCCTGAGTCTCAGTCCAGTGCCTTATGAAGTGTTCACTGCCAGTACTGCTGTGAGTGTACCCTATATGAAATATAATATTCAGGTTGTATAACTGAGCATATGAGTGCTATGGTTCTGTTTCCCAGTTGGAGGCCGAAATCAACTGCCACTGAAGTCAATGATAGTTTTTCAACTGAAGTTATTTGCGAGGTGGATCAGGTTGTAGATGACAATAACTTTTATAAGTAGAAGGCTTGTCTGAATATGTCACTGGGCTTTTGAATTTCTTATGCAGAAAGCAGGACTTTAGAGACAGGTAAAAGGAGGAAACAGTCCCAGGAAAAACTACACAATGTTAATATTTATTGATTTACTTTTCCACGTTCGCATTATATTCTGATAATGTACCTGTAACCCAGATTTAAAATAACCTGAGTTCCTTCCTGACTGAAGAAAGAAGAGTATAACATATGGGAGGCAAGATGGATTGGTTGTTAATAGCAGACTTTATTTTCAATTTTCTTTAGTCACAGTGACACAAAGTAACTGCTTTTTGCATTTATAGTGTTTGTCTAGGGCACAGTCATATATCCTTGTCATCTCATTTGATTAATTACCTCAATTCCAGGCCTCTGCCCAGGGGTTTCAGGGGCACTCTTCCCTGCCTTATTAATAAGGAGTGTCCCATCACAAATACAAGAAAAAATGCATATACGTGTACATTTCTTGAAATTACTTTGCTCGTGTTTGTCACTGGAACACTTACCTTAGCTACCCTCCTCTGTTCTCTTCTTCAGTCAGATCAGACAGCTTTTTCATATCAAACAGTTTTGTTTGATTATTTCAAATCACTTGTTTTCTCCATCCTCCTGGCCTACATCCTACCGTGCTTATTTCCAAACCCACAGACATTACTGTGGGTTGGCTGCCTGAGCACTTCTCTGTCAATATACGTTGTCCAGCAAGAACACATACTAATATGAAGGAAATTTTACCTGTACAAATGTTCACAGGTCGCAAATAAAAATAATCCAAATTTTATTTAAAATTCAATGCATTTTTGCTCCTTTTTGTAAAGTTTTCTATTCAGCTATAGTGGGGAATAACTTATGTACAATACAAATATATATATTTGGCTTGGATTTGGTCAAGTTCATCAGTGATATAAAACCCAATCCCAGAGTTGATACATGTAAGCAGACCCTAGAACCCATCTGCATCCCATTGACTTTAATGGATGTTCCAGTATAGATCCAGTTTCAGGACTGGGATGTTAGTTTGCTTCTGTTATCCAAACCATTTTGACTATACTTTAAAATCCAATGGGCAACTCTGTTGAAGTCCAAGGAAAGTACAGTCAATTGTAGCAGAGTGTAGAATTTGTTCTAGTATGTTTAGAAATAGCGATGGTGATAATATTGCTATCTTTTTTCCCCACCAGTGCTGTGTTTAAAGTTTTATTTATGAGTATTTTAGGCTGCCAGTCAAAACCTAACTATATTAATTATTACCATTAAAATTTGTGAAATTCAGTATAGGTCATTTCAGTTAAACTTCCCACTTGAGATTTTGTTAAGACCAGGAAATGAGGCCCCACTAATGCTCAGCAACTGTCAGTTAAGAAAAAAGCTAGGTAGTTTTTTTTTTATGATGACATGAGACCAAATCATTTCATTTTGGTTGGTATCATGCTAGATGACCTTCTGTGCAAAACTCCCATATACATGGTCACCTAACAAAGTTAGCAATGTGTTAACGTTAAAGTCACTAATAGTCACTAAAAATTGGTTTACATCTTCAATTTGATCCTATGAAAGTCCCATTTCATACTAAGCAGAATGATATGTTGACAAGAGCACAATTTCATTTTCTCCTGTAAGAGCCAATGTAGGCTGAGGATTTCCATTCCAATCCCATTTAGTGTGAGATAACAATCCAGTCCATGTACATAGCTCAGAATGATCTACAATTTGGATCGTAAAATTTATAAATGTCAGCTCAGTGAATTAGACTTGAAGGGAAATATTGAGCAGAGGTTTTAAAACCTGCATGTAAAACACAGGACAATTTGTACAGGAAAGAGGTTGAATGCTTCTGTTATACTGTATAAATCCCAGAGATGGCTAAAACTAAAATGAATGAAAATACTCTGCTCCTCTTCTTGCTATTAACTTGTAGACCTTTTGATCTATAATGGTTTATTGCTGCCCTACGTGGAACAAAATATCGGTCTACTTCTGACAGTAAGAGCTTTCCCAGCCAATCAACATGTTTTGGAGCTGGTGCATAGCAACCTCTGGAGAAATACTGATAAGAAGCTCAAACTTAGGTACCAAAAATTGAGGGCATTTATTTTTAAACCTGAAAAATCACTTCCACATGCTCTCCCATCATACAATCAAGTGACTGACACAATATTTCACCTATAGCCCTGATCCTACAAACCTTATGAATTTACTTAACATTACTCATCTGAGTATACATCATGCACTATCACCCAAGTCCATAAGTGTTTGTGGGATCCAGGCCTAATTTTGTATTTTTTAAAAGGTTAAGATACTCATTTTGTGCTGCTCTCCAAACTGAACTGTCAGGACTTTGTGATGCTCTGGTGGGGTGTTCACACCACACATTCTTGGAAAGGGTTAATATAGGTCCGAGTGGCTAAGTAGCCTGTATGCTTGCACCTGGAGGATGGGCTAGGCCTAATTAGAAATTATGGAACCAAGCTCTGCTCTCCCTCAGGGGAGCTTAAAGAGTGGAGTGAGACTAGTTGCAGGAGAGGATGTAGGGAGTTTCCTCTTTCTAGGAAGCCGCCTGAAAGTAGCTGAAAGTCTAAGTGGAGGCAGGGTCCCTAAGGAGCTGAAGCCCTAAGTGAGGGGAGGGTGTGCCAGCACTGAACAGTGGATTATTGAACGCACAGGAGCCTGATGCAAGGCATGGGGACAAACTCTAGTGGACAAGATGCACTTGTGAGGAAGATTTGGCTTTGTTTACATTTCTTCTGGACTTTGGCAAAGTCTGTGACTCCCGAAAGGGCAGGAGTCTGCAAAGCGGTGTGCCAGTCTCCATGCCCAGCCATCTTCAGTTCCATCCACCCCACTGCTAATCCTCGCTCTCTTTCCTGTCCCCTGTGACTTCCATTGATTTATGCCTCCACTGCCTAGAATCCTTAGTCCCTGTGGCTCCAAGTCTCTGTGAGCTTCTCTTCCAATTTCATTTTCCCCACTCCCAGTTCCTTGTCCCAGACTTTTTGCTCAGCCAGTTCCAATTCTCCCTTCCATACCCTTGCTCCTTTTCATGTCTCCCCTCCCTCCGCTTCCATCCTCACTGGTTCCATGTCCCAGTGTCCTTTCTGACCCCTCTTGCCAAGACAGTCCCAGACTCTGCCATGCCAAATTCCAATCCCACTTTCCATCTCCCCCACAATGAGCATACAGTTCCAGTTTTCTCCACAACGCAGGATCCTTGTCACAATCTACTCTCCCCAACCCCCTACATTCAAATCAGGTAGCATTCTACTTCATGTTGCCCTAGCTCAGCAGGCGGGTTATTGAAAGCACAAGAGAGACAGGCTCCCAGTTCTCAGTTTGGGTGCCCAGTCCCATGCCACAGCATCTCAGAGCAGCAATTGCAGGAAAAGCTTTACTAAGTCCCTGCAAACACAATCTTCAGAGATTTAGTGGTTTAAACTCTAAGGGCTTCTCTACAGATGGGGTAGTGTGCTATACAGGAGTGTGATTTCTAAAGCACATGAATGTATTGTGCATTAATTGGTCTGTCTAGATCTGTGGTGCACACTTAAGCTTCCCTAGTGTGCTTTCATGTTGTACTGTTGCAAACACTATGTAAAAGCAGATCAACAGGGTCTCTGATGGCCATTTTTGCGATTGCTTTGCTCACCGGGAGGCCTTTTTAGGCATTCAGTCACCAGTTTGATGACATTCATTGCACTTACACATGTAGTAGGGGAGACTGTGAGAAGGTCATCATCTCTTCCCCTCACATACTCCAAAATAGCGACGCTAGCCCTGGTCTATTCCACAGTGGAATACCGTGCCCCAGTTTGGAGTGGAAGCCCACAAGCCATTTCAGTGGACACCAAAATTAACACCGCTCTTTGCATAATCAGCAGACCCTTCAATCAACGCCACTTCCATGGCTATCGGTACTGGCTAACATTTCACTGGCAAATATCCGATGAGAGGCTGACACAATTAGTGAGTACATAAAGATCATGGCAAATACCACATTACCATTCCACCATGACTTAGAAGACCCCCACCACCATCGACTAAAATCAAGGAAACCCTTCTGGTCTTGTGCCACAGCCCTTGCGGAAGATTAAGACAGTCACAGAAAATGGTGTGAAGCCAAGGCAGCTGCCGATGTACCAAACAAATATCTAATTGACCCAACTGTGCAAGTGCCAAGCTTCTCCTCCCCACAGCACATAGAAACAGCTCTAACCCATATCCGCATCAGACATGAAAGATGCGTATACTTACTCCCTAAATGGAAAGTGAGGGAATTGCCAAACTGTGACTGTGGCGTTGTGCAAACTGTCAGACACATCACAGGCGAGTGCCCAATCTAAGCTCATCCTGGAGGTGTTGCAGCCATTCACATGTCTACCCCTCTGCTAGTCTGGACTGGATAAGAGGCCTTAAGATCCAACTGTAGTCATGGTGACACAAAGGTCACCTCAGTAACAAATTTCAGGTCTATGCTCCAAAGCATGAGCATGCTGGATCTGTTCAAATAAAAGGTTGCCAGAATTTTATAGCACTGGCAAAACAACATCTGTTTTCCTAGCCACATTCTCAGAAATGGCTGAATTATTTTAGCTGAAATTTTACAAAATAATTCAGCCAGAGGCAGACACCCAGCATGGACATTTTTGGCCAAACAGTGACATTTTCACAAAGTTATAAGCAACTGAAAACAGGGTCATATAATGGGAAGTATTGGGAAATCTTGATAGTAAGTGCGGGAACCAGCCCCACCCAGAATGAGTCAATCTCAAACTGGATTTACACTGCTATAACTCTGTTTTCAGTTGAATTACGTTTAACTTATACAAGTGTGAAATCAGAATAAATTGCACATAGTTCGAATAAACCCATAAATATTAATTGTCACTGTCTTTTTACCCCAGAAATTCCTTTTCTTCCTCTTCTTTTTTGATAAGACACGAGTCAAAGTGAAACATCTCCCCTTGCTTAATTATCATTATAACTCATTAAGCAGACAGCATATACTAATGTGCCTATTCCTGCTGTTGAACACAAGCAATGGTCAAATTTCAGATTTACAGTCAGTCATATTAACACAGTTAAAGATATAAACATTTCAGTGGGCTTATGCAGTTGGCTCTCTGTGCCAGCATCTAGACTTTGCTTTACAAACGTAATACCCTTCACTCAAAGGAAGCAGGCATAAAAGATCCTCTGTATGTACTTAATCTGCTTAGTGTTATCAGACTCATGACTGTACCAGAAGAAAACACATCTATATTAAATACCCCCTGAAGAAGGAGCTCGGGTGCCATTTCTTAAAAGGACTCTTTCCATTTCCTCTGCAGATCTTTCCTTTATATCATATCACTGCCGAGAGTGGGTAGATATAGATTTCACTATGAGGATGAGAATCTAGGCACAATATTGTGCCTAGGGGACTAATCTGCAATATCTTCCAAAGTTCTGTTTGAAAATAAAATACTTTTAGAACAACAAAATATAATTTCAGAATTATAAACTATGCTGGCAGCTATTTGTTGATATCCTTATTTTCAAAGAAGGCATCTTAGCAATGTCAGTGCTTGAGAGCTTAAAATCTCCAGCCACTTTCTAAAAATACCCTGATGGGATAAACATAGTGTGAATTATGTTTTTTGTCAGCATGATCTGGGAAGAGATAACACATGCATTTTCTGTTTTACTTTTTTAAGAGCTATTAGGAGGAGGGCACACTCAGTCATTAAATGCCATTGGATTTTTTTAAACTGTTTAAGCAGCATATCTGAATTTTAGTCTGAGCACACAGGCTTGTCTGTCAGTAATTGCTTCATGTTTAGGGACAAATACTCCTTTCCTCTTTGACAAGCATGTCCAAATGATGGGGAGGAATGGGCAAATCTGGCATGCGTCCCTATCCTAACAACCCCTCCCAACTCTTTCCAGACAGAGGCAATGCGGGGAGAGGCATGTGGGTTATGTGGCCCCCCAGATTTCTGCCAAAGTAGGAGTTGGGTTGAGTGCAGCAGAGTGGGACATGCCTGGGAAAGGCACTGGCACTTAGTGCTCCTGCTGAGCCCCACTAGGAGGCACCCAGAGCAGGGAAGAGAAACTGGGCTGGCAGCACAGGTCCACCAGAGCAGGTGCAGGGAAGCGCACTGAGTCCCATCCCCTTTCTTGCCCACAGTCAGTTACCTGTTTGGCAGTAGATGCCCAGAGCCTGTTCTGGCCTGCCCTTCACCCTCAGCAGAGAAGCAATGGGAGAAGTGGGGAAGGAATGGGAGTGAGTGGAGTAGGGATAAGGAGGTGCCAGCATGGAGAGGGTGTTAGAGGTACTGGGGTAATGGGAAACGGGCCAGAAGTGATGAGTCCACCCTCAATATCAAGAGTTATTTGTTGCCTCTGCCTCCATATGTATGATGTGGTTCCGTGGGTGAGGGAAAGGCAGGGAGGTGTAGGAGTGGACAATGACCAATGTTTCTGTTCTACTGCCCCAATCCTTCAGCTCTACAAGGGCTCCCAGCTGCACTCCTGATATTCACCATTGATTTACACTACTTTCCTCCAGCATCCAGCAACCCCTGTTAGGAGAGTTTGAGGAAAATGAGCAGTGCAGGACACCATAGGAGCCTAGCTTTGACTACTGCAACCCAAATGTTCAAACAATCACAACTCAACACTAATAATTCATGAGTTGTTTTTGTTTTTTTAATTGGTGGTGGTTTCTTTTTATTTGCCTTCTGGTTTTGAACCTTTAGGGTTCATGTTTCAAGCTTTTTGCTACAACTGTGGGGGCTAGAAACTTTTTTTTTAAATGGAAGCTGAGATTCTCACATAACTACAGGACTTCAGGAGCTGGGGATTTAAAAATAATACCCACCAAATACTGTGAAACTTATGATAAAATTACAAGTGTTGGCAACACTGACTCTTGAAAGAGACACACAGGCAAGATGGCCCAAGCAATTGGCTGTGTAGAGGCAGGGGGTATCTGTGAGGAGTCCAAATAGGCTAGAGGTTGAAGCCCCTGTCAGTTCTGTGGAGAAGGAAACAACCCACTACTGATCTACCTCTCAGAACTCAATGGTCCTATGTCTCATTTACACTAAGGCCATATTACACTAGGCCACATTATACCATTGAGGCAGCATGAAGGGGCATTAAAGTGAATGCAAATATAAATTATGGCCATGCCATTGTGGCTTAGTGTAAAGTAGAAATCAAGCTGAGAGCATCCTGTTCTCCATTTGGAAATAACCTACACAGTGAATGATTTGGTTCTTAATCATTAATAACCAGTGACTCTCTTATCAGTGCTTTTCACTTACTATAAAAATTATTATAACCTGCAACAATTATCACAATGGTACATTACCTGCTGTGTACTGATATGAATTACCGGTTGCTGTATCACTAGTGTATCATTTATCATACTGAATTACTCTCGGGCATGTGCTGAATGAGTGGCTGCATAGAAGACTGTAGCCATATAGTCACAACTTAGCTGCTCTCAGCTTCCTCCTGTGACAGGCTGAGAGCAGGGACGGTGGGCAAGGCAGAGTCCTTTATGGAGGCGCTATGCCCTTTCCACATGGAATGTTCTTTCCCTATGGCAACACTCCTTTTGCAGTGATACTTCTCTTCCTTGAGAGATTTGGAGCATGATTGACTCTCTGCTGAGCCCCACCTGCTTGTATCTCTGCTGAAATGGGAGCATGCTAAATTGAAATAGAGGATATGAGAGAATCTTTGTAAGGGGTTAAGAGAGAGGAGCTTCTATGACAAACGACCCAATTTAATCAACCCTCCCATCTGCCGAGCCTCTTCCTCCCACCCCCATCCCCTGGGTATCCTTTCCCACTGAAGAAGATCCCAGCTTGACCTAGCTAGGCATCAAAACCCTCCAGTGTTTCAATCGTATCCCATTTCAGCTATTAATGTCTTCCCAAGGTCCCCAGTAATAAAGACATAGACTCCTCCCTACCATCTTATTGTAGTGGGGTATATATTGTAGATGAAGAAAAGGAAGACACCTCAACTACCAGTTACAGAAATCTATCTATTCTGTTATGACAAACTCTGCTGCTTCCATTTGGCCATCAAGGAAGAATGGCCTCAGTGGGAATACGAAGGTAGTGAATCAGGTAGACATTCCATGTATTATTGCATAAAATAAACAGGCACTTTGTGAATTATGGGGCTTTATATAACCCCATCTTGGGGTTCTAATGACAACATAAACCACTCACACTTTGCTTGTATGTTTTATGCTGTCAGCAGAATACCTCGGTTAAATTATAGCCTCATAATTCTCAGTTGTCTATTATACAAATATATAATGGCAAAATGTGCCTAGACAGAAGGATCAGAAAACAAGCTGATATTTTTTTTTTATTATTGTTTAGGAGTACAAAATCTGCCACAATAGAACAGTGATCCATCTAGTACATTATCCAGTCTCCAATAATGTGCAGTGCCTGATGCTTCAGGAGAAAGGGTAAAACATGTATCCAAATGTCAGTTATTTTGTCTTAAAGAAGCAAAGTGTGCGACTGTTGCCAATGAAGTTTGTAAAATGGTAATATACAAATATAATATTAAATAGAAAAATCCAAGGATCATCCAGAGATCTAGTGATGGCACAAACATTTAAATCTCAAGCTTGTTGTGGAGCTCCCCATGCTGGCAGGTGTTGAGAAGAATGTGAGGCAAAATATTCAGCCCTAAGGGAAAGCAGAGCCTCTTGTTTGTTATCTAGAAAGTTGTTCTACATAGGAACACTGATGGTGGGATTCTTCTGTACCTCTATTAGAGATTCTTATGGGTTTCACATCCAGCACACCTCTATAATCCTGATCTAAAGACCTCTGAAGTTAATGGAAAGTTTCCCATTGACTTCCATGGGATTTGGATCAGGCCCCATTGGAGGTCCTGGCAGCTAGGACCTGGCATTCAAGAGTGACTTTCTACATAACTTGAATAGTGGCTAATAGAGGAAAAAATTTTGCCCCTTGCAAGCAGATAACTGGAAAAAGGTTTTTCTAATGGTACCTCCAAAACTGCATTTCCACATCAGATCACATTTCTTTTAACTCTTGTTTCTGGAAGGTAATTTCTCCTTTTTGCTGAATGTGAAATACTTTGAACAGATATTTTGTTCAGCCTAAGACAGTATTCTTATAACTTCATGTACCAAATACCTAACTGGCAGTTTTTGAAGTACCAGGTTGGTTAATTTATACAATTTCCTAGGAGAAATCGATAACTAAGGCAAATAGAATACTTTGTCCGCATAAGAGACAACATCTACCACAACAGTTCTTTGCTTAATGGGCCACTATTTAATATCACAGGAGCCATTTGTTAGACTGTGGTTTGAGAGCTGCTTAATGAGGATTTGGTATCTCTTCATTATTCATCTCAAATTAGCTTTCTCCCATCCCACAGATATCTATTGTTTAATCTCCAGACAGGAACTACCAGCTGGCAAATGGCGGATCGCCTCTGATTTTAAGCAGATTTAGTAGGACTTCAGTGGATGTTTATAGTGCTTAAGCTAATTGGAAATAAGATTTACAATGCTTCTTTTAACCAATGCCATTCTAGATTTGGAGGAGGGAATTACTGAGACCTTACTAAGACTATCATCTAATTTGCTCATGAGTATAACCTCTTGAGCACACAGAGTTGCCTCTACTAATCTAGGTAACACAGTATGTTTGATCCTTAGGCTATTACTTCACATAGTAGTAATGGAATGAAAGGCCCCCCTTCGTAACTGCATTAAATTAGATCAATATATAAAGGTCACTCTTGAGAATTATAATCAGTCTATAGTTTTTTTGTAATGAGAAGTTCACCTGTAATTTCACCTTCAAAAATATATATATATTGTTCATTTTCTAAGGAAACTCAAAGTCTAAATACCTCAAAGATGAGTCTTACTTAATCTAGCAGTAACCACTTGGTAAGGAATTCTTTATTAAAAATACAGCAATGGTCACATTTATAAGAAAACAAAAAGAG